>NC_045426.1:552202817-553402817 GCF_902635505.1 Sarcophilus harrisii | reverse complement strand
CACATAGTATGTGACCAAGAGGGCCTCCAAGTTAGGCTCCAAAGATATTGTTATATATACATGTTTTTTGACCTAGTGATAGTACTACTAACCTACTAAGCAAATAATACAAAGAAATTTTTTAAATCATATAAATCTATTTTTTTTTAAGTTTAGCAACTCTTGGGAATAACCAAAATGTGGAAATTAAAGGGGAGATTTCCCATTGAGGAAAGGCTAAACAAATTATCACATAGGAATGTAATGAAATATTTATGAGAAATGATGAAATAGACAATTTTGGAGAAAATACAGAAGAGTACAGATGAAGAGAAGAACAAATTATACCATGTAAAATTATAGAGCAAAACAACTTTGTTTAGAATTCTGATCAGTGCAACTGAGTACAGAATGTTAAAAATGAAACATAATATTCATAATGATAAACTTAAAAAGCAAATACAAACATTATCAGGTATTGTGAATTTGGGGTTTTATTTTGATGGGGTCTACATGTGTACCATGAGAATTTTATTTTATGGTTATTTAATTGAGGGGTAGAAGAGATTATAAATGTACATAAAAGTAAAAAAGCAATTTATTTTTAAACAAGAATAACAAGTCATGCTTATAGAGAGCTTTAGTTTTGTATACTACTTCAGATAATATTACACATTTGATCCTTTAAACAGCATAATAAATTATTATCTATTTACCTTGTCTTCTTCCCATTAGAATTTATGCTCTATGAGGCAAGAGACTAATTTTGCGTCTCATATTCACAGGTCTTAATAAAGAATCTGGCATAGAGTAACAGATTGAGTTTGAAAGTTTAAGTTAAGACTGATTACTGGAATAAATCTTGTCTGACACACTAATAAGCAAATGAACAAAAAAGTAAAATTTTCATATCTAAAAGATCATAGAGTAAAACCTGGAAGAACCTAATCATTTTATGCAAGTCTTTAATTTTACAAATGAGGAAACTGAGGCTCAGATAGAATAAATAACCTGCTTAGCATCACAACTCTAGGATTTGAAACCTGGTCTCTTGACTACTACTTCAGCCTTCTTCTTATTTGTTGTTCAGTCCTTTCAGTCAAGTTTGAGTCTTTGTGATGCCCTGGAGTTTTCTTTGCAGAGATACTGGAGTAGTTTTGTCATTTCTTTCTCCAACTCATTTTAGAGATGAGGAACAGACTGTACTCAGGGTCACACAGGTATTAAGTATCTACAGATTTGAATTCAAAAAGATAAGTCTTCCTGATTTTAGACCCAGTGCTGTATCCCTTTACCTATTTAGCTGTCCCAGTTTTTCTCAAGATCAAGGACAGATGTTGGAAGGGATGTGGGAAAACTGGGACACTAATACATTAGTGGAATTGTGAATGGATCCAGCCATTCTGTAGAGCAATTTGGAACTATGTTCAAAAAGTTATCAAACTGTGCATACCCTTTGATCCAGCAGTGTTTCTGTTGGGCCTATATCCCGAAGAGATCTTAAAGAAAGGAAAGAGACCTGTATTCGCAAAAATGTTGGTGGCAAACCTTTTTATAGTGACCAGGAATTGGAAATTGAGTGGATGTCCACCAACCGGAGAATGGTTGAATAAGTTATGGTATAGGAATGTTATGGATTATTATTATTCTTTAAAAAATGAACAGCAGCATGATTTCAGAAAGGCCTGGAGAGACTTACATGAACTGATGCTAAGTGAAATGAACAGAACCATGAGATCATTGTACATGACAACATCAGTATTATATGACGATCAATTCTGATGGACCTGGCTCTTTCCTACAATGAGATGTTTGATGCCAGTTCCAATGATCTCATGATGAAGAAAGACATCTACACCTAGAGAGAGGACTATGGGAACTGAATGTGGATCAAAACATAACATTCTCACTCTTTTTGTTGTTGTTTGCTTGCATTTTGTTTTCTTATCATTTATTTTCTTTTTTTTGATATGATTTTTCCTGTGCAGCAAGAAAATTGTATAAATATATTTATACACCTTGGATTTGACATATATTTTAACATGTTTAACATATATTGAATTGCTTGCCATCTAAGTGAGAAGGTGGGGGTGGGAGGGAAGGAGAAAATCTGAAACACAAGACTATGCAAGGGTCAATAACACAAGGCTATAATTTCAAATTATCCATGCATATGTTTTGAAAATAAAAAGCTTTATTAAAAAAGTAATTATTTCTGCTTTATGTAGATAACAGTTCATTCACCTACATCACTTTATGTAACAGATCTACTAAGTTGTAAATTATTGGATAGTAAGACTGGAATCAATCTTAGAGATTATATATTCAAACCTTTTGATTTTACATATAAGGAAACTAAGGCCTATGAGTGATTTGTCTGTGGTCATAAGGACAAAAGGAAGCAGCAAGGGTTTCCAATCAAGTCTTCTCTTCCAAAGTCAGTTTCCTACCTTCTCACCAAGCCTCTTACTTTTGGCCCAATGTCATATTTGAACTTTCCACAGCAGAAGTTATACATTTTCATTATACTCTTTATATAACTATTCATTAAAAAAAAAAGGTAGAAAACTGAATATAGGATTTCTTCTTCTTCCCTTCTCTCTCATTTTTTGCATTAAACCCTTAGTTTCATGGTGTAGAGAATATCTTCTGAGGAAAATCCCTCTCTCAACTGTTTGCAACTTATAATTTTAATGAGTTTCCTGGGACACTAAGAGGTATATGTGGTATGCCCAGGATAGCATAGCTGGTATATATCAGAATTAATTGGAGCAGAGGTCTTCATGAGGCTGAGATCAGCTCTCTGTGCATTATACCAATAACCACTGCAATTCTTTTGTTTTCTCTCATCTAAAGGACTAGTCCAGAGTTCAATTTCAACAGTGAAAACTGGATTTTATTCTCTCTTATTGAAACATAGTGTTTGGGGCAAAAGGGTCAGAAGTCAAAGTAGATCTAGAATAGAATTTTAAAATGTAATTATAAATGATAATAGCAAATAATTATTTGAAAAAGTTTCCCATGCAAACATACTATTGAAATTGGCAGCCTCTGCCAGGTTTCTATTTCCTTGAATACTTACATACTCTAATAGTGAAGTTAACTCTTAGTTTACAAAGAACTTTGCTTCCTGAAAAGAATAATATATAATATCTTGTATGCCAATTAGTTGGAACAAATATGCTCTAATTTGCAATTATTATTTTATTACCATTATTTTAAATGAATCCATCCTTGAATTAAGGCTATCTTTGGTTTAGTAATAGTACTGTATGAACTGCTATAAAAAATGAGCAATGCTTTCAGCCATTTATAATAAAAGCTGAATGACTAAACAGACCTACATTTTTTTATTTGCATTAATGAGCTCATCCCAAAATATATATGCAATAATATTGAAAATTAAGTTATAAATGTAGGATGTGCTACAAGTCACCATGAAAATCTGCATGTGAATGCATAATAATCACAAATCTACAATATTACAATATTAAAAAATACCCACAATTAAATTATCATGTGGAAATAATCATAATGTTATTGGAAACTCAATTATTGTGGCAACCCTTGTCGGGGAATTAGCAGGCTATGGCAAAGGCAAGTCAGACCTGAATTCATCAAATATATATTATCACAATATTACATGTTCACTTCGATTCCATGCAAAGACAAACATCCTCACTCACTAGTATCTGCTCAATGCATTTGTATTATTCATGAACAACTCTGTGATCTATTATACATACAAAACTGATTGTACGCTTGTTGCCGCAGGCTACAATGCAGACACACAGAATTAATTTTATTATATACACATGCATGATAATTGTGAAGGATTCGGTCAAATACCAAACCCTGCTCCTGTGCTCCATTATTTCACTTTCCTAAAAGAAGGTCGAAGGTCAGAAGCAATTTCTCTGTGGTGACAGTGAAACTCTTTGTCATTTAGAGTAGAAAGTTCCTGAGTACTAATGAGCCCAGATCTGTGATGAATAGCCTACACACCCTTTCCTTGCTAAAGCAAATGAACGAATAAATAAAGTTCATTTTGTCCATACCAACAATTTTAGACACTGTACTCTTATTAGCTCTGTAATCTTATTAGCAATTATTATAACACCTTGGATCTTTACAATCTGAAGTTAAAAGTATTTGTGTGTGTTTGCATTAAGCATATAGTATACATACAAACACATGTACATATTTACATACATTCACAAACATACACAAGTGTACACAAAGGCTCCAATAACAAAAATCTTACTTTTTTGCCCAAATAGAAATGTCAATTTTACATAACAGAGAATATGTCCACAATTCAATAAGATAACTAATCAACTTAAAAGAAATATTAAGTAGAATGACATTTCATTTTTTAAAACAGTTTATGGGGATGGTATAGTGTTATCATATGAGCACAGCAGCCTTCTAGTAGGTTGTTAATGTCTAGTTCAATTGATAATGCTGCTAGGTTTCAATTGCAGCAAGCAAAAGAGTTGTAATTTTTTTTGTTTGTTCTTAACAATAATTTCAGCCTTCATTCTTTGTTGTTTAGTCCTTTCCTAAAAGAACTTAAAAACGACCACAATACATTCTATGGTTTATATAATTTCCTGAATTAATTGAGAAGGTAAACCTCATATGTTTGGTTCATATCTTTATTGTTAAAGTGAAGGCTATACACAAGGTTGTACAATGTAATCCACTCGCTTTTATACAGCCTTTCTGGTTCACACCTGCATGAAATGATTCAGACAAAAACCATATAAAGGAAAGGCTATATTTAGAAGAATCACATAGTACTACATTTAAGTTAATGATTTTTTTTTCAATTAAACTAGACAGGGCAGTACCATTTTAAAAATTTGGTTATTGGAATCTGCATGAATTAAATCCATCATTGATTTACTAAAGACTTCTTTAGTACTTATCCCTCAGTTTCACTATTTTCTTTAAAATTTTACCTGGCCAAAAAAAAAAAAATACCTGGCCCAGTTCCCCTATAAGAATTATACATAAGTACACACCCCAAAGGTCTATTTCAACAATGTGCTAAAACAAATTAGAGAGAAAATGTTTTATTTCCTGGTTTATAAGCTATGAAGGTAATGGGTGCATTTGACCTTTGATTTAAATCTATCAACTATTTATCTATCATCTATCTATTTATCTATTTATCTATCTATCTATGTATCAACTGTCTCTTTGTGTGTATCTACATGAGTATGTCCTAATGTTATGACATTAATTTTGAAACTTGGTTTTATCCTTTAGGTAATCACTGTATGTCTATCCAGTGACATTTTGTTTGGTTGTACATAACTCTAATGAAATGTCACTGGCCAAATTTTCTCTGTATATATTTAAAGCCATACATAGGAGATTATAAAAGAACTGGTTAGATTGGATGAACTGACATTGGGGAAAAAAATGAAAACAATCTTATTAGTCAATGAAAAATCATATGCACATTCATTATTCCTTTACATTTTCCCTGATGAAGGTCTTTTAGTTTTCCATTAATTTATGATATGTATATTACTTCCTCAAATGAAAATTTATCTCACATATTTATGAAAAATGTACATATTCAAAAAAACAAAGTGTTAGTATATATTGGGAACATTACATTAAATTGGAGAAGATAATCTCAGAAAAATATGTTTCTCAGCAAATTCTCTGATTAAAACCTTAAATATCTTTGTGCTTTTTTTCACTCTATATTTTCTATATAGTCATGTAATTCCCCTGTCTTATTCATGCTTTGCTATAATATATTTATAACAACATACTGTAAATGCTGGTATTATAAAAAACTTTTCTCTGCATGCAGAAACATGATTATACTGAGGGTGAGGTTTGAAGACTTCTTCAAAGTCTTGGTATTTATTAGTGTACCATAATTTTTCTTACAAGCTACCTGTTGCTTGTCTAACTTTCCACAAATTTCCAAACTAAAAATAGTAGAAAAGAAACTTAATACCACTGATTTCTTTTCATTTTTGTCATCTTTATGGGCCTTTGTTTCTTCCAAAACTCTTCTTCAGCCTCCACTCTCCCATTCCACCCACCCCTGAAAAAAAAAAAATATAATGGCTAAAAGATGCTAATTTGCCTCATCTCTATTTTCATCCATTTGTAAACTTCTTTCATATTTTGTGTTAAGCTCACTTAGCATTGAAAAGAAACTAATACTATACAACCCATATTTACCAGAAATGTAGAGAATCCAAAATCTGTTCTTCTGGAAAAAGCAGAATATGTAGTATATGTTTTGGAATTATGGATTGCCACAGAAAATTACGATAAGGCTAATAATGCACCACACTCTAGTGAATAATATTTAGGTATCACAGTGGCCACATTTAAACATGTAATTTAAAGGGACCTGTTTCCCCTCTGCTTGTTTTGTCTTTATGTTTTTCAGCAGATTAACTTGGTACAATTGGAATACTTGTTAGCCTTAGTCCTGCCTGTTTAGTCTCTCTTACTAAAAAGTTCCTTAGTGAATAGAATGCTCCTGGCAATGTGGAAGAAATTCAAACTATACCTTTCTTTGTTAGCCTTGTTAGTTAGGACTCTTCTCTTCTAAAAGGCAGATCTGTGCCTTTACCCTTTTCCTTCCTCAAAAGCAGAATGCTCTCTCATAGAAGAGGGAAACAAAAACTCCTCACTTCCAGAAAACACCAATACCAACTGACATTTGAACAAAGAAAATGTCCTTATGTCTAAGCTTGGGAACTATTATTTTTCTCATAAAGCATAACCCTGAGGTCACTTAAGCCTGATTCTCATGATTTGCATTAGATGTTCTTTGAGACACAACATTAATCCAATAATAATTAAAATGATATACTGTACTATTAACATTCTCAAATCTTTAAAGCAAAGTGATCTATGCCTGCAGTCCGGCCCAGACTGGCTAATTAAACAGCATATAGTTGTAAATGGCTATTGGAAGCACTTCTCCATTTAAAAATACATCCCTAGAAAGCACAATTTATAGTGACAGGACATCCTGGGGACTGATCATCTTTAAATACAGGTCTGTAACACTCAAACAGCAAGTTTAACTGTTTGAAACCTAGCTTCAGGGTCGGCTGGTGTCTGACATTTTTGGCAACTGAGTGGCTCTGCTTGCCTTGGTCCCTAGAGATAATTGCAGGAGGCTAGCCTGTGAGCCAGGGTCATGGAGACCACAGGGGCTGAATAATTGAGGACAAAAGTCCAGTTCTCCCTGCTGAAGCCTCTTGCTGCTGCTTCCTACATGAGTCAGCATTCATTGTCCGTAATGGGAAGACATGGCATATAGCACTTGGCTCCATTCCACACCGGAACATCTTGTGTTCCCATGAAGATCCTCTGAGCCAAAAGATTGCTGTTTAAAGGGCTGAACCCAGTTCCTCTCTTTAGAATATATAGATGTAGAAGGAATGAAGCAATCTTGATTCCAAACCCCTACCTCAAAATGCTAAATTGGTTACTAGGTATTTTTTTCATCTTACCTTTCACTCCTGCATATTCCACAAATGAAATACATTTCTGCATCCTTAATCCCTTAAAGCAAAACAAAGTGGAGAGGACCACACCAAAACAAGGGAGTGGTATTCTGGCTTGGTTTGGGGATTCTTTTTTTTCCCCATGCTTCACTTCCCTCAAGAGTCCAGGATGAAGATCTAAAATAAACTTTACAGTATTAAATAATCTATTGACTTTGGAGTTGAAATAGGGAGATAGTTTCAACCTCTCCATGTTTCAGGCAATGAACTCAGTTCAATGCATTTCAGATGGTCATTATTTCTTCTTTAAAGTCTTACTATTTATAGTGAAAAATGTTCTAGACCAGGTAGCTGGCCTCCATGACAGGAAGATCTAAGTTTAAATCCCACTCTCTGGCACATATAAGTTGTGTGATCCTAGCTAAATAATTTAATCTTCTGATGCCCCAAGTCAGTCTCTAGGCAATCCATAAGTATAAATTTATTAAAATTGCCACTTACAATATGCCAGGCTGTGCTAGGCACTAAGGAACTAAGAATCTTTAAATTGTGGAGCAGTTGTTTTTTTTGTTGTTTTTTTTTTTTTTTTCCCTAGAAAAAAGATTCCTCATCTAAAATTTAGTCCACCAGTGAAATCAGAACTACTTTTGACACATACTGGCTTTGTAACATTGAAGAAATGATTTAACTTCCTGAACATGCCCCAAAGAGTAGGTGCAGCCTACAATAATTGCCATAGTGCTGGCCAGCTCAAATTAAAATGCAATTGGGAGATATTTAACAAAATAAACAAAAATTCAATGAAACAAAAGCATTAATATGTGGTTTCCTAAGTTAACATTCAGTCCACCAGGATCCTAATATATAGTTTAATGGCTATCATTTCTATTTGAGTTTGACATCACTGGTTTACATTTATAAGTCACAGATCTGTTGCCTATCTTCATGGGAGAATATTTTTATTGATGGAGAATTTACTATACAGATGAAATCATAAATATCAACTCTTCTCCTCTCTCATCCATCTCTCTCAGGAAAAAAAAAATATCAAGATAGAAAAAAGTCTACAATAGGGTTAAAATCCCTATGGCAAGTCCCTTTCTGTAGAACCTAAGGACAGAATTAATGAAAACTGTACTGTAGCATATAAATTTGTTACTGATATGCTAAGAACTTGGGTGTGTTCATGTACTTCCCCTAATGTCTAAACATGCCCAAGGGGCAGGTTAAATTAGCCAACAAATATAAACCCTTGACTTAGGCTGTGCTTCTTGAAAAGTAGGCTCAAGTATAATCTGTCATCTCTTAAGACACCCAAAGGAAAGAGTCCTGATCCCTTTATGGAGTGGGTTTAATATTACAAGTTAAACTGAGAGGTAAAGTGATTACACAGAAATAATAAGGGCAAATATAACAGAAATTGCTAGTTAAGTTTTTGGCTTCTTAATAAAGTAGGCAAACATTGAATTCACCCCCCAAATTCTTACCCCACCCCACTCCCCACATCAAACCAGCATGCACCTTGGGTAGCAGTTGTTGGAGAACAGTGGGATTTTGCCTTGAGTTTAATTCACTATGAATTGTCTAATGGGGATTGAAAGTCCAACTTCTAAATTAGCAAACAAGACAGTTTAGAATAAGAGGAAACCCTTAGGGGGAAAGTGATAAAGAGATAGTGCAATAGAGGGAATGGGAATTGAAATAGCATTTTTCATTTTAGAATCTTCTTTTAGACAACATGAGAAATACATTTTGAGAGGCATTTACTCAAATGGAGTGTACATAATAACTGTTTGTAAGTTCATTTTAAAGCACAGCAAGTAATGCCATAGAAAACAAGAAATGTCCAAATATTTGCCATCATATAACCTTAGGAAAACATAAATTATGTATACATGGCTTGTTAAATTTGTCATTGATGATACTTTCTAGTGGGATTTTAGAGTACTGATAACTAGATAAGTTTGAAGCTTTTCATAAAACATATATTAAACTTATGTGGGATGGTGCTAGAACCTTCTTCTCCAAATTAATTAATCAGAGACATCTTCAAGTACAAAGAATTTATTTAGTCCCTGCAGGGAGAGGCCCAAGCACACCTAGGAAGCAACCTGACAAACCTGAAACAGTAAAGCTGGTTAAATAGCAAAAGTCTCAAGCCTTTTCATTGGATAGACTAAAACAAAGTAACCATCATTGAGCAATGGTCACCAAGGTTGTCTGCTTCCCGTAGGTCATGCTGACAAAGGAGCCCCTAAATTCTCTAAAACTCCTTGAAGGAGAAAGTCTCCTTGAATTCTGGCTTCTGGCCTCAGGACAAACAGCTTCTTTCTGTTATCTAGGTGGAGCTAGCTGAGTCCAGAGTTAGAGATTCTAACCCCATTGAATTGGAGATTAATCAAGAAAGACCCATTCAATTTTAAGATTTTCTATTCAATTCCAGCTCAGACTGAAACCCAGTCCCCATCGGGAGAAGGCCTTGGCTTATAGCCAAGGCTTCTATTATAAAAACAGCAAATTTTAAACTCACTCCTCACAGAGGACCTAACATGCTATGCCATGCTATGTTAAGGAAACCTCTGCCTGCTAAAATAACATTTTCTTTCAGCATTATCTTCTCTTTATCTCCCTTCCCTATTTCCCTAACAAGACTCTATATCTCTCTATTGGGACATTGCCACTAAGGAATCTAGCCTTTCTATTCTTGCATAGCAAAGGCTGATTTCCCAATGTCAGTAATAAACTTCTTTTTATCATTCTAGCTTTTCAGGTTCCTAAATTCCTTTACAAAGGATCTCTGCACCACCAGAAGGGGATTCCCACAACTCCCTACCTTGTGCTGAATCAGAAGGGGATCTAGGGGAGCCAAACCTCTTCATTTGGTTCCCTGAACCCTGAACCTGCTACTAACCTCATCATTTAATTCCCTGACCACCAGGAACCCTAATCTCATTATTTGGTTCCCTGACTGAGGGGAAACTACCCCTGAATCTAATCTCATCAATGTCACTTCCTGCAGCTGATTTAGGTCTGATCTTTAGAGACCCCTAGGCCTAGAGATCATGCAACTTCCTGCAACCTAAGCCCAAGACCTGATTTTCAGGTTCTGCAGACCTCTGAAAATAGGGATCATGTGACTTAGACCTAGTCTTTTTTTTTTTTTTTTTGAGAAAACTTCACCCAGTCAGTCCCATTTAAATTTCATATATAATAAATTTTAGACATTAAAATATTTCGATTGATTTTTATGAGTTCTTGAACACCCTCCCTCCATATGGTTTACACTAAAAGGATTTCACTGTAAGGCACTAAAAACAACATGAATTTTTTCATCTATTTTGTCACCCATGAAAACTTTGAAATTTAATTTTCTTTAATCCTAGAAGGGGAAAAAGAAAATAAGTAAGCAAATAAAATAAGTCATGAGCAAAATCCTAGGAATTTTAAGGAATTTCATTTTATATTGCTTTTACATGAAAAATACTGGTATAAATTAGTCATTGTCCTAATATCTATATCTATTTTTTTGGTTTTTTTTTTCTTCTTTATATGTTCCATTCAAAGCTGAGAAAATATAATGGTTTAGGGTTATATATCTCCAGACTTAAGTTTGTTAAGATCACCTTTGCTCCAATTTTCCAAATTCTTAAAAATCGAATCCCTCCTACCTCCACTAGAATTTCAATATCCATGTAACTATCTCCAAACTGACTAGGCCTGGCCATATATTTCAAAACATGTACAATTGCAGGGATATAGTTTTACTAAACAAAAGTTCAGTGACCTCAGTATCCCTTAGTTTCAGTTAAAAAAAAAGTCTATGGAAAACAATATGGAAGAACAACAAACATAAATACTGAAGTCTCATTTCTGAATAGCTTTTATAAAGGTAACAACTATCATATAGATATATAGTATGATATCAAATAGAACTTTCCTATGTACTTAACACTACAAACAGATTATCAAACTAAAATCAATATAGTAATGGCACTTAATCTTTTTTATACTCACATCTATTTAATAGGTTTTATATATTATCTTTAATTTCTATTTATAAGCTCATTTCCCTTTTTTACAAAAATAAAAACAAAATCAAAATATTTATTTGACCTTTGCTCTTCATGCGTATATTTTTTTCATATTGTGTAAATTATTTTTCAGGAGAAAACATCTAAAAACAATTATCTATTTGCACTTTCATCACTTTATCATTATAGCAAGCTGATTTCTGATTCCAACACTGTCCTAAAAGCATTCTTTCCAAGTTTATAGTGATCTGCACATTCCTAATTGCTAAATGTGATGGACTTTTTCAGTACTCATCATTTCTCATGATGCCATAATGTTTAAATATATTACCATCTTCTTCTGCATTTCATAACATTTTTAAGTTTGTTGGTTTTTCTCCTAGTCTTCTTATGACTACTTCTTAGTCATTACTGGTTTCTCTTTTTCTTCATTTGCCAATCATAGGCATTCCACAAGGTACTATCATAAAAAATTTAACTATCATCTCTGTATAGGTGATAAGATCTTAAGTTTTATATTTCCATCACCTCAACTCTTCCTAGAGATTAACTTCTAATCTCATATTTTCAGTTATCTGTTAAATGAAAGATGGTCAGGGAAAAAAATTTAAGTACATAAATTATATCAAACCACTCATTACATTTCAGGGGGAAGAGAAAGGACAGAGCATTAGAAGTACTTGCTGGAAGAGATGGATTCTATCAGAAGCTTTTCCTACAATCCATTTCCTTTCTATTTTATGGAAAAATCCCAAAATTCTTGTTTTGCGTGTCTATATTTAAGATAAAGATTTTAAGTTAAAAAGTAACTATCTTTGCATTCATTACTACAAACTTAAATCTATAATTAATTTAAAACCATACTGTATATACTTTACAACACATTTGAGTTCTCAAACTAAAATGAAAACAATACAGCAAAGTTCAGGAAAATAATAGTTAAGACTCAATGACCAAAAGCTATATAAGAAAAGCTTATTTAAGAGGGATGAAAGGTTCAGAGAAACATCTATAAGTATACAAGTGATTCTCTAGGGACCTCAAATTATAAAATAATGAAAATTTCTTAATCCCCTAACCTACTTCACCTTAACTTTACTGGCTTTTACAGAAGGTTATGACCTATAACTTACAGTTATCCCTAAGTGTTGCACTTCTTTAAGAAACAAAATCTGGTAGTCTCTTTCTGACCATAATCTCCTATCATTCCATTTTATCTTTGTAGCTTATTCCTCCTAAACAAATTCTTTATCCTACTTAAAATTTCTAAATTTTCTACCTTTCAATACTTTCTGAGGCCATCATTTCTGTATGCTGTCATATTACACTATTTCCAATCTCATTCTTATAGTTAACCAGTTTGGTTTGATACAATTTTCTCTTTCTTTTTGGGGGGAGAGGATTATTTTTATTAATAATAATTTACTTTCCCCCAATTACATATTATAACATTTTTTAAATTGTTGATTCCCTTGATATCTGTGGAGAAGTAGGTGCTTGAATCTCTTAAAGGAAGTGAGGGATTCTCTATGGCAGAGGTAAGGAAGAGGAAGCTCTATTATTATGACCCTGAATAACCAGAAGAATGTTATTATTTTTGATAGCACTAGGAAAATTTGGGAAAAAAAGTAGATTTTCTAAGGTGAGGGAGATGACTCTTCAGTTCTATTTTAGACATCCTGAATATGAAATATCTCTAGTATATCCAGTTTGAAATCTTCAAGAGGCAACTGATAATGTGAGACTAAAACATACATGAGTGATTGTGGCCAGATCTATAGTCATCATCATAGAAATGGTGATTAAAGTCTTGAGAGATAAGAAAGTGCAGTGAGAGAAGACATAAGGGCCCAGAACAAAATTCATCTCAAAGAATAAAAGATCAAGGATATCAAGGGAATCAATGAAAAAAATAAATGAAGATAGATGGTCTAGCCATACTAAATATCAAAATGTTATTCTCAGCAAACAATGAGCTAAGACAATTCCAAAAGACTTGTGATGAAGCATGGTATCTACCTCTAGAGAAAGAGCAAAGAACAAGTATTTCTATTGCCTGTGAAACATATTATCATATCAACCACTAGTATGATAATAAATGATGACAGAAAGCAAATTGCTTTGTCTCTCTCTTCTTAGCCCCACTCATACACATGTGCACAAATATACACAGAGATATATACATACACATATCTGCATATACATACTCAGATCTTTAAGTGGGGAAGACAGCAACAAGTAACTATAAGAAAATTGAAGTTAAAATTAAATGAGGAGCTAGAAAAAGAGAAGCAAGATGTTGTAAATAAGTTTACTTTTGGCCTGAATGGATTGTATCTTGAGACTTTAAAACAATTCAACAATCTTGTAAAATATTATCAGTGAACTGCTATTGATAATTTTGGAGATATATAAATGATAAAAAACAATTTTCAACATAGGGAAGAATGTCAGTTTGAAAAGGAACATGCTGCTAAGTTTAACAATATACAACAAAATAAAAGATATGCATCCTTTAATTAATCATATAATAGTTTTGTGTCCTTGGCCCTCCTCTGCCTCAGGATGATCAGAACACATGAGGATGCTGGAAATTTGGAAGATATATTTCTTTTCCAATTTTCTTTATTATTATTCCTTGTGCCTTTTGTTGCTAAGTTGATAAGAAATCAGGTGCCTTTACTTTCTCTTCTCTGTCTTATTTAAATCTTATGATTTGGCTTACAACTTCATCTTTCTAATAAACCTACTTTCTCTTAAATTACCCAAAATTTCTAAGTTAGCAGAACCAAATGTCTTTTCTCAACCCTCCTACTTTATAATCTCTTTGTGGGCATTGATACTATTGATCACCCTCTTTTCCTTAATACTTTCTCCTCTTTAGGTATTTTTGTTTGTTTGTTTGGGTTTTTTTTAGAAAGCTACCCTATATACTTTTCTTTACTGTTCTATTATGTAATAGCACTATTTTTTTCATTTTTGAAATTCAAAGCAATAATTTTCAGAAACTGTAATTCTAGTTCAATATATTTAAAATCTAATAACTTAGATTTATCACTTTTGTTGCTACTTCTCGTTTTGCTCTATGCAGGACTTTTATAATGTCCCTTGTTTCAGCTAATTGAAAGACAGATAGGTAACAGATCTATTAGAAAATCCAATAAATCATCATATCAAAATATACCTGTCCCTACAAGATTACTGTTAGCAGGTTTTGCCAGGTAAAGGTGCTTTTGAAAATTAATTTACCATGTAGTATTAGATCTCCAGTGCTGGCTCATTAGATTACCTCAAAACAAATGCAGAGCTGGATGATAACTATCTAAAGCAGAATATTGAAGGCAGTGAATGTTAATAACTTTCTAGCTTATGCTTGTTTTTACATGATAGCACAGCAGTCTGATCCTTTTGCTAATCCTTACAAACTTCTGAATGCAAATAATGGAAACATAGAAAAACATTAATCTAGAAATGTTTTTCTTATAAATTACTAGGCTAATCAAACATTAAGTATTAGTTATTCAGTTATTATATAGTATAGTAAGACTATTATTACTACCACCTCTATCTCTTTCTTCTCCTTTTCTCTTTTAGGTTCCTCAGATTATCTCATAAAACATGAGATTCAGGCCTAATTATAGAACCAACTTCCTCAAAGCATTGTGACATTTATAATTCCTTTGACTCAGTTCTTCACTCATGGCTTATCTATGTAGAGCAAGTAAATAAGGAAAGCAAGAACATTAAAGTACATGATATCCACAGAGAAAATTGTTCTCTTTAAACATATCATTAGCAACATAGTGTCAAGAGCAATTTATTCCCAATGTGGCATGTTTTAGGGAGTTTATTAAAGCCCATTCTAATTCTGTTTAGTTATTAATCCATTTTTATCTCTTCAAAATAGAACTAAATTTCTATTTTAAAATAAATATGGAATCAAGAAAAATAGCTTATATATCATTTGATATGCATGTGATTAAAAAGTATGACTACCTAAAACACATAAAATAAATCCTTTACCTCACTGAATTTTTCTCCAACAATAGTGAAATGTTATTTGTCCACTATAAGTGTAAAAATGCTTAATGTATTCCAAGGAAAAATCGAAAATAAAAGATCATTGTGAATATATAGGTTAAGGCAAGAACAAAAAATACTTGGTCTAATAATGATTATTCAAAGAAGATTACAGCTTAATACATTAAGAAACTGATATTCTAAAATTAAAGCTGTCTGGAAAGCATACAATTAAAGAAATTAACAATTATACAATATCTATCTTAATGTACACAACTGAAATTATATAATGGAATATATTAAAAAAAACTGGGAAAGTATCTTACCAAAGCCCAGCAAAATATTAATGAAATACAGAGTCCTTCACCCCAAAGCAGTCAAAAAATGATTGCTTATTTGTCAAAAGAGAAAACTTAGAATTGATAAACATATGCAGAGTACTTGATAAATACTTTGGAACAGACCACTTCAAAGTTCAAGCATCTCAAAAAATTAAATAAAAAAGAATAATAGCAGGATGCCACCACGACGCGGGCTCGAGGTGCTCGGGAGGGAAAGGGGGTGTGGAAGCAAAGGGGGTGATCCGCGCCCGAAAGAAGGACCCCACGTTTGCAGACTGCTATCACAAGAACTAATGGGGAAAATCCAACAACAGATGTTTTAATGGCAATCTAAGGAAAATGCTAATGAGAAGGATTTACTAGACTGCCCAAGGATGTCCTTTAGAGGAGTTCATAAGACGTGTCCACAGTGGGCAAAATGCCTTTATAGCCAGACTATGATGCAGACTTCCCAAGATCCCAACAGGTAGACAGGGTCCCTTCCAGCAAGGGGACTTCTAGAGAGAACGTCAATGCTTTCAGTGTGGTAAAGTAGGGATCTGAAAGCTCAAATTGGATAGAGGCAGAGTGAGAAAGCAGGGGAGAACAAGACCCAGCATCCCATGTCCAAATCAAAGAGGCTTCCATTGGGCCCGAATGGACAGGTTCAGGGAAGGGATGAGGGGCCCAGCCCCAGGGCCCCAGGAAAAACACTTGGGGCGATGGCGCCAATGGTGCACCCCAGAGGAGACGGGCCAAACCCCAATTGACAATCAGCCAGGAAGCCATAGAGGCAGAAAGGGATTCACAATCAATCAGGGAAGCAACCTGATGGAAGAAAGGGATTACAATTAGGGAGAATAGAGTTTAGCAGCTGAGACAACTGAGAAACCCCGGAGAGGTGAAATCTGTTCCTTCCAGCCTATGGATCCCTTGCCCAGGCAAGTAGGTTTGACTTTTACCCCTGAGAGTACGTACAAAAATGTCCATCCACATACTGATGGGGAAATGGGAATGTTAGATAATATCCCGTCACCACAGGCAGACAATGTTACTATACCCAGAGAAATAGGCATGGTTTACCACAGAACCTAATAAGCGCCTGGTGATACACCCAGATTCTATTCCGATCAAAAATCCAGAGTTTTGAAAAGGAAAAAACTGACCGACCTTGTCACAACTAATTAAATGGCCTTCCTTAAGGTTAAGACACTGCAGACGCATTAGATGCCAGCTGGCCCAGTCATTAAAGATTAAAGCAGAACTTCTTCTGGGTAGGAGGATAATAAGGCTGAAGTTAGTGCTGCCCCCTATGACATGGACTTTAAGGCAAAACAGGAGTTTTTACCTTTTAGTTGGAAAAAATCCCATCAATCTGTGGGGAAGAAGTTTTTACAGCAATTAGGTTAAAATGAGTACTTGGTTTTTTAAGCAGGGCTGTGGAAGGCCTCCAACACTTTCACCTGTTCCTATCCAATGGAAAACTGATACACCAGTGGATAGAGCAGGGCCCTTAAGAAAGATAAAATTCAGGCCTTATTAGATATATGGAAAAGTTTACCAAACACTTAAACCTTCTGTCCTTGAATTCCCCAGTGTTTGCTGTGAAAAAGAAATTGGAAAATGGGATGTTAATGGATTTAAGAAAAGGAATGAAAGATGGAAACTATGGGAACCTTCAGTACTCCATCTCCACCGTTGCCAGAGAATGGCCTTTTATGATATTGGATTGTTTCTATTCTATCCTCTGGATAAGGAGGATATGAAAAGATTTGTTTTCAGTGCCCAGCGTTAACTTACTTTGGTTAAAAGATAGAATGGCAGTTTTGCCAAGGAAAAACAGCCCATATGTTCAAAAAAGGGGTTTGTCAAAGAAAAAGATTCAAAAGTTACATTAATTACATGGATAATTTGGGATGTGATGAGGAACAAATGGAGGCATGTCTACAAAAGACCATAGAAAATAAGAATTAAAATTATTAGACCAAAAATTCAAAGAATGCTCCTTTTCTATTTAGGATATGAAGTACCCAAGGTGCCAGTTCAAAAACTCTCCTTAAGAACAGAAAAGAAACACATTGAAGATTTTCAGAAATTGATAGGAGATATCCAATGATGCGAAGTGTTAGGGTTGACTACCTATAGTTAAACGTTATATGACATTTTGGAATTTTTAAATTCAGAGAGCTTACAAAAGAAGCTAAGAGGCTTTGAGAGAAGTTGAATTGGCTTTTATCCAATGGGGAAAGACACCAAAACCCTTTGGATACGTTTTGCCAATTAAGAGGACCAATCCTCATCAAGGACAAGGGTTAGAGGGTGAACTCGGCACAACAAATAAAGTTTTCACCTACCCAGTGCTTGTGGATGAATTTTATTAAAGGCCACAAGGAGCAGAAATTATCTGGGAAAGATTGATAAGAATATAATTTTTATACCAATAAAAATTAATGTGTGTTGGAGACATCCAGAGTGGCAAATTTTATTAGCCATGGCTCCAAATTTTTTAATGGGTTCTTAAAGATAACTAGACTTTAATAATTCATTTTGAAGAAAAGTTTTAAAGTTCCTTCAAGGACCAAACCATGGATGATCCAAACATAATATTTGTGCTGTGTACTTTCATGATTAACTATAAAGAGAGTAGCAGAACCTTTTCAGTCCACTCCAGAATGAATTGTATGATTTCTAGTTTACTTATTATCCAGGAGACATAAATATAATTTGATTCGGTATTCAGTAGGTGTGGCAAAGAATTGCCACAGCCCAAATAAAAATTTGCAGCCTCTAAATATATCAGCTCTTAAGAAACTTCAAGAGAAGTGAGAAAGCATCCAGGTAAGATCTATATATTACATGTCCATTTCTAGTGGACTTCAGGTCCATATTTATCAAAAAGGCAGATAGCCTTCTAACATGTTGGCAATACCCTTTTTTTCCAAGAAGCTAGGATTATTCTAAATATCAGGTTGTGATTTTAATTTACTATTTGAATAATAAAAGAGGAAGTTAGGGAGCATAGTGACAGCTTGCCTCCTTTCCACGCTCCTAATTGCCCCAGGGAAGAACCCTTGTGGTTTGAGACCCAAGAAATTGGCAAATGGATGTGACCCATTATAAATCTTTGGTCGTCGTTTTCATCCATTTGTAGAACCTTTTCAGGATTCACTTTGCAATGCCAGCAGCAAAAGAGACAGCCTGAGTTCACGAATTTCATAAAATTTGCATTATTGGACAAGCAATAAAACAGACAATGGTCCCTTAATTGAAACATTTTTGACACTTTTTGTAAGTATAAGATTTTACAAACCAGGATATTTTAACCTCAAGGACAGGCAATAGGGAGAGGAGAAAGAGAAAAAATACCAAAAAAAAGAAAGGGGGAACAGGAACCCCAAGAACTTCTAAACATTTCCTTTATACTATTAACTTTGATTTTTGACAAAGATGCACTGGCTCCCTGAAGGTTTTATAACCCAACAAGGTTTGGTGTCCAGTGGAGCAGCTCCACTATCTTTAGATAATCGCCAGGTGATGTGGAGAACCAAAGTGTGAATGGAAAGGACCAGATAGGCTAACGTTTTGGGGAGAGGGTTTGTTTGCCACAGGTGGAGAAGGAATCAGATGGGTGCCAAGAACCATATTTTGTCCATCGGAAGAGAAGAGCAGACCTTTGAAACAAAGGAGAAACCCAAGAAATATCGGGTGGTGCTTTTGATTGTGCCACCATTGAAAGAGGTGGCAGTTATGGGTTTGACCATGGACATAAAGATTGTTGATTTAAAACCCTGGGAATCACTGGACTTGAGCCATAGGATTGAAACCCTCAGGAATCATTGATTCTCTGAAATAGGATTGAAAACCTCAAATCATTGATTCCTGAGCCATAGGATTTGAAAACCCTAGGAACTTGATTCTCTAAATGGGACTTGAAAACCCCAGGAATCATTGATTCTCTGGACATAGGATTGAAAACCCTCAGGAACTTGATTTCTGGACATAGGATTGAAAACCTCAGGAATCATTGGATTCTGAGAAATGATAAGACTGTTACAACACTTCAAAATTGCTGGAATATTGGATTCCCCTAAACATAAAGAGATTTTTTTCAGGACTTCAAAACTAGGGGACTTGATTCTGACATTGAAGCAATGGAAAAGATTGGTTTTGGATATCTTGGCTGCTGAAGAAGGTGGGTGACTGTTGTTTAATACCCCCTTCTAGGACTTCTGGTGATCTTTTTCCAACACCATGTTGATTTATATTGTTTGCTATTCCGCTACTTGTGAAATTCATGTTTTTACACCCATGAGCCTGCACTGACTGAGGGGAGGGTCACCCCAAGCCTCTCTTATGAAAGGGCTTGTGTAAACCTCCCTGCTGATGGGGTTTTGTAAAAGACCCTTCAGCCCAGAAACTCGCTAGCAACCCCCATTTCCTTTGGTGCTTTTCATCTCCTTCCTGAGATGTGGTAGGGCGTGATCACCCTTTTAGTGTTTCACCGCCTTTTCTGAGAAGTCAGGGAGGCTGTGACCACCTCCTTTCGGGCCACCTCCCTGAGGTTAGGAGGTGTGACACCTCCCTTGGGGTTGACCTCCTGAGGAGCAGGGATGCATGACCACCGGTGTTCTAAAATAAAAGAAAGTGGGAAATGTAATGGGCTGAGGTTTGAGCTGATGCACTGAGGTCCCAAGTACATGAGGCTAGATAGTAATTGGGGCCATACTTCTATTAATATACATGATTGGATAAAGAATGGTCCCTGCCCACTCTCCCTGCAAGTCCTGATGTGTTGAAGGAAATGAGATTTTGTGGGTGGAGGCAGAGAGAGAGGGAGGAAGACAAGGGGAGAATTGGGTTCAGACCTGAGTTGGTTGTGTGGCTGCTGGTCGAGCTAGCTTTTGACTCAGCTGCACAATTGCTATCGTGATTCTTCCACCTCTGATCCTTCTTCACTGAGAATAAAGACTGACGATTTTCCCCTAACCTGAATTCCTGTCTCGTGCTGATCTTAAAATACACGATCTTAACAGCAGGATAGTGATGTTATTAGATAATTTCTATGAATAGTAAATACTATCAAAGAAGATCAGACAGAGATGACAATCAATTATTGAATAGCTTAATAATTGTTAAGAAAAACATCTTAAGATTAATGACTGACTTTTTTTTTTCATTCATGTATATCAAGTGATACATAAGGTATTTTTCTTGATTCCATCTTTAATTTAAAATACAAATTTAGTACTATTTTGAAAAGATAAAAATGGATTAATGGCTAAACAGAGCTAGAATAGCCTTAAACATTAATGACTCAGACTTAGGGGGGAAATATGCTATTCTTATTGGCATGTGCTGCTAGTTGCTATTTCTGCAAAAGACTAGGTAAGGGAAAAGATTTCTATTCCTGTCCACTGGAAGAATGAGGAAAAATATGAACCATTTCATAAGTTAGACAAATAGGAATAGAGAGAGAATAAGAAAACTGAGCCATTCATAAAACAAAAAGAAAACAAAAAGGTTATTTTTTTGTTTTTTTTTCCTGTACCAATGGACAATCTTCTGTGGTGTATATATAGCCTACTGATCATCCTGTAATGTAAAACAAGGAGATCAATAAGAGATTACTATACTCTCCAAAGATTCAAATCCTTTATCTGTGAGCCAGAGCATATTTGGCCAAGGCCGGGAATTCTTCAGGTGATGCCCTCCACAGATTCATCCTATTACATTTCCCATAAATTGATTCCTCTAAGTCCCTATCAAAAAGAAAGAGCTCTGCTATTCTCCCTTCCCCATTTTATGTATATGAATAGGATCAGTTTCATTGCACTGGCCAGGATCACTCAATCAGTTATCACCAGAGCCCAATTATTCTATTTCAATATTCTTACTAAACCTTCTTTTCACAGGAAAAAAAAGAAAAAACATAACCCATCTCATACATTATTACCTTGGTTGTCATTTTCTTACTTTATCTCTCCCTATTCATACATATATATAAAATAAAATTTGGTTTTGAACTAGATCTGGGATATTATAGTTTGGATATGAGGAACTTCTACATGTGAGGAACTTTTATCTGATATAGTTTGTCAACCTTTCTTTAACATAATCTTTGAGTTGTCTGGTAGTCTGAAAGATTATGAGACTTGGCTTGTAGTAGCCTTCATGGGCAATATATTTGAACCCAAGTTTTCCTGACTCTTTCTCTCTATTTCCCATGTAAAATTGCCTATTGTTATCATCTCACCACCACTGTCATATCATCATCATGACCATGATGATAGGAATCTATACCATTGTTGTTACCACTGTTGTTGTTATTGTTCTTATTATGCCAAATTTCTGACAAGCACCTTCCTAAGATCCCAGTATTGATGGCAGAGCTAGAAAGTGCATTCTAACTTCTAATTTGAATATCCAGACTTCTTTCCATTATGTCTTTCATCTATATATGCTGTTGATAAAAATTGAATAATGCAGAATCACTCATGTTAAATAATTCTTGAATAACTTCCAAAGAAATTTCTTTGTATCATTGTAATTAAAGTAATTAAAGGCATTTGCTTAGAAAAATACTAGTATTATTAAGTATTCAGAAAAAATAAAATTGATCAAAAAATAAAAGAATTAAAGTTGTTGTGTTTGAAAAAACAAAACATAAAAGATACTAAGCTCAGGGTCAAAATCCTATTATTCCTCCTTGATTCCTTCTTCCATCCAATGCAGAAGCTTTTTTTTCTCCTCAAATTTGAGGTAACACTTCTACTTGTTAAAGTCATCTCCCTCCTTAAGAGTTATTTTTCCTCCTTTCCTACATATAGTTTATCTTCCCTATCCTTAAATAAATGACTCATTGTAGATATTTAATGTTTATGGATTGATGGTTATTACTATAGCCAATAGGATATCATCTTTTAATCTCTTCTTCTCTTTAACACTTAAAAAAGTTGACTCTTGAAAAAGCCAGTTATAATATCTCTTTCCTTTCTTTTCTCTCCTCAAAATCCTGTTCAATCAGGCTTCCAAATTCATCATTCAACTGAATTTGCTGTCTCTAAAATTACCAATAATCTCTTTATTGCCAAATATAATGACCTCTTCTCATTCTTCATTCTTCTTGACATCTCTGCAGCATAAGTCACGTTTGACTACATTTTCTTCCTGTATACTCTCCTTTATGAGATTTTTGTCATTCTGCTCTCTTGGTTCTCTTTTTATTGATTCAAATATTCCTTTTCAATCTTTTTTCTCCATTTCTATCCCTATCGCATGGACTAACTATGAGTATTCCCCAAGGCCCCTTCTTCTTTTCTCTTCACATTCTTTTATTTGTTGGTCTCATCATTTTCCATGGGTTAAATTGTCATTTCTATTCAGATGATTCCCCAAAAAGTATACAGCTCTTGTCTCTCATATAAGCTACATTCAGCATTAGTAACTGCCTTTAGACATTGTCAAATGGATGTTCTATAGACATTCCAATTTTAACCTTTCTAAAATAGAATATTATTTTCCACATCCCCCAAAACCTTTCTATAACTAGTGAGAACATGTTCATCTTTTCAGCCATTAGATTTTCACCATTGATATCATGCTTGCCTCCTTTTGCCTATATTATCCCACACTTTTGACAAATTGCCAATTATTAATATTTATTTCTCTATAACATCTCTCTAACATGTATTCATCTGTTCACCAGCATAATTAAGACTCTAAATCACTTCTCACCTGCTCTCATGCTACAGTCTTCTAATTTGATTCCTTGATTCTCATCTCTCCCTATTGAAATTCAAGTTTCCTCTACTCAACTTTCAAGTTATTTTCTGAAAGTGTAGGTCTCACTATACCAGAGGCACAAACTCTCAATAAATCTATGCTTCTCAAGTGTCAGAATCAAATATAAAGTCCTATTTTCTTTGACAGTTAAAACTCTTCCCAACCTCTCTCCTTCCCATTCTGTTTTATCAAATATCTTCTATACATGCTGCAATATAGACACACAGGCCTACTTGCTATACCCTGCATATAACACTCCCTCTCCACAATTCACTTTTTCTTCACTAACACCATCCTTCTCACCATTGTGATACCACTATCATTAAATCTTCTTAACCTAATTAGTGAGTTTCGACAACAGAACTATATTTACCCTTCTTCCCTATCATATAAAATTTCTAGTTCTCTTTTATGCTTCATCTTTCACCACCAATTCACCAATGTAAATATTTCAAGAAGGATTTTTTTATTGGCATATCTAGCTTGTTACACAGAACTGGAAAGGTACCAAGCAATGGACAAGTATTTTCTTTTTCTAGCCATATATGTATCCTGGATATTTCCCTAGTCTAGAATGCACTTGCTTCTAATATCAGACTTTTAAAATCCATGACTCCTTTTAAGACTTAACTCATGTTACCCCTTTAAAAGCTTTTTTTATTATAGCTTTTTTATTTACAAGATATATGCATGGGTAATTTTTCAGCATTGACAATTACAAAACCTTTTGTTCCAATTTTTCCCTTCCTTTCCTCCACCCCCTTCCCCAGATGGCAGGTAGACCAATACATGTTAAATATGTTAAAGTATATGTTAAATACAATATATGTATACATATTGATACAGTCTTGCTGCACAAGAAGAATTGGACTTTGAGATAATGTACAATTAACCTGTGAAGGAAATCAAAACTGCAGACAGACAAAAACAGAGGGATTGGAAGTGGTACACACTCATTTCCCAGAGTTCTTTCACTGGGTGTAGCTGGTTTTATTCATTATCGAACAAATGAATCTGGTTTGGTTCATCTCATTGTTGAAGAGAACCATGGCCATCAGAATTGATCATCATATACTATTGTTATTGAAGTATATAATGATCTCCTGGTCCTGCTCATTTCACTCAGCATCAGTTCATGTAAGTCTCTCTAGGCCTTTCTGAAATCATCCTGCTGGTCATTTCTTACCGAACAATAATATTCCATAACATCTATATGCCACAATTTAATCAGCCATTCTCCAATTGATAGGCATCCACTCAGTTTCCAGTTTCTAGCCACTACAAAAAGGGCTGCCACAAACATTTTTGCACATACAAGTCCCTTTCCTTTCTTTAAGATCTCTTTGGGATATAAGCCCAGTAGAAACAATCCTGGATAAGAGGGTATGCACTATTTGATAACTTTTTGAGCATAGTTCCAAATCGCTCTCCAGAATGACTGGATGTGTTCACAATTCCACCAACAATGTATCAGTGTCCCATCCCCTCCAACATTCAACATTATCTTGTCCTGTCATCTTAGCCAATCTGACAGGTGTGTAGTAGTATCTCAGAGTTGTCTTAATTTGCATTTCTATGCTCTATTGATCATAGCATATTTTGACTTGTAGCATCTTTTCATATGGCTAGAAAAAATTTCGATTTCTTCATCAGAAAATTGTCTCTTCATATCCTTTGACCATTTATCAATTGAAGAATGGCTTGATTTCTTACAAATTAGAATCAATTCTCTATATATTTTGGAAGTGAGGCCTTTATCAGAACCTTTGACTGTAAAAATGTTTTCCCAGTTTATTGTTTCCCTTCTAATCTTGTCTGCATTATTTTTGTTTGTACAAAAGCCCAAAGCTTTTCTTTATGCATACACCCACTACTATTACCTTCTCTCTACTCTGTATTTTTAACATGATTTATATAGTTATATAAGTTGCAAAGTACTTGATGTTAGGAAATTAGGAAGACCTGAATTCACATTCTTCCTCAAACGCTGACTTGGATCCTGCATATATCAATTAATAGCTCACTCTCTCTCAGTTTTTTTTATTTGTGAAACTGAGCTCAAAATAGAATTTACCTCACAAGATAATTGTGAGGATAAAATGAATTAATACATATGATGTATTTTGCAGATTTTTAAGTCCTATATAAATTCTATCTGTTGTTCATATATGTTATTTCCTCCATTATGTTGATGTCAGAGACTATGTATTACTTTTTTATCTGAATCCCAAGTACCTAGCAAAGCACCTGATATATAACAAGTGCTTTTTTTGGGGGGGTGGGAGAGGTTGATTGATTATCTAAAAACTAGAGCAATTAACAAATATAAAAAGAGACTGCAAATTGATAGAAATCATTATTATGAAAGTCAATATCTAGGACACAGCTTCTGATTCTAGGAAGAATATTTAAATATATAAGTTCCTTCAAATACTTGTAGTTAAACTCAGACTTGGTAACTAGCTTCAGGCAAGTCAGTTAACTCTGCATTGGTTTCCTTTTCTGTAAAATCAGCTGGAGAAAGAAATGGAAAATCACTCCAGTATTTTTTGCCAAGAGAATCCCAAATGGGTTTGTGGAGAGTTTGACATGATTGAAACAATTTTACAATAACAATAGCATTGAGGGGTCTAATGCCAGTCATAGACAAGACCACTTGAAATATTTTTTCCTTCATAGACAATCTTTCTTGTGTTCTATGAAGGATGAACTCAAACACAGTTGGGAGATGAGGGGGGAATAAAACAAACAAACAACTAAATAATTAGAGCTATCTCTTCCATTGATATTAACCAACAGAGAATCATTGATCCAAATTAGCCCTGTGTACTCAAACTAAGAAACTTGACTTACAGGCCCCGTGAACAGCCAGATGAAAGATTACTCACTTTCTCCATATCCCTTTAGTTCCCTAACCTTGAAGAAAAAAGGAATTATGAGCCAGATATATAGCAATTCAAAAATGCCATCCAGAGAATTAAGAATAAAAACATAATTTTTAAGAATTATAATAGAAAAATGGTAATCTGTAAAGTATTTTCTCGATACCTTTCCTAACCAGTATTCAAGAACCTAGCAAAGTTGGGCTGAAAAAGCAGATACTAGAATGCTCATAGAATCATGAAAATTAGAATTGTTATGACCTTCAGAGATCATGTAGTCCAGCCCCTTCAATTCATAGAAAAGAAAACTGAAATCCAAAGTGATCGTTTATAGATCAAGGCCATATGGATGAGTAATCCAGATTCCATAGCTTTAAAAGTTGCATTTTTTTCCTCAATACTGCATGCCTTATTCCATAATGTAGCTAATATATGTCATATACAATACCTCCCAAATTCTCTTTTCCCCAGAAAATTTCCCCTTCACTGAAAATGTCAGAAAATTTCTGTGATTTGTTTACTTGAATCAATCATTCAAAATGATATAACTAATGTTATAAAGAATGTTCCTGATTTCTTTATTTAATTGCTCACTCATAGGAATGTTTGTTTAGAGCCTACTGAGTGTAAGGAACATTAATTATAATCAAACAGATATTTGAGTATAGTCAACTTTGCCAAATATCTGTTTATTGAGGGCTAAATACTGGGAGTGTGAAAGTCTTTCCTAAACCTTGTGTTCCTTCCTTCCTCCTTCCAATTACTTGCATACATTCACACAAATATGTGTGTATATATATATATATATATATATATATATACATGTATATATTTATACATATATCCATATTTGTGTGTATATATACCCCCATATATCTTATACCTCCAATAGAATGAGTTCTTTCAGAGCAGGAATTATTTTCTTTTTTATCTTTGTGTTGACAACTCCTAGTAAAGTTATTGGCATGTTATAGTCTTTAATAAATGCTTGTTGATTTCTTAACCCTTCAGTCAGGTGAATTATAATTTAGTTCAGTAGAAAGAACATGCATAAAAATAACAATAAAAATTCACAAATGAATAGTACATATATAATAAGCACGATGTGGGTTTGGAGGGGAAAAAAAATCATATGTTGCCATATTTCGTTACCTTTACTTTTCTTGTCCATGATATAGTTATCAAGTAGAATATTATATTATGCCCCAGGAATACAATACAATTCTGTATGTTTGATGAATATACCTTGGATTTATTTTGAAGTGGGAGTTACCAAACTTAATGGGATGGATCTCAATGAAT
This sequence comes from Sarcophilus harrisii, assembly GCF_902635505.1. Taxonomy (NCBI): domain Eukaryota; kingdom Metazoa; phylum Chordata; class Mammalia; order Dasyuromorphia; family Dasyuridae; genus Sarcophilus; species Sarcophilus harrisii. Next base: position 553,375,002 of record NC_045426.1, on the reverse strand, counting down.
CGAAAGTGATATCACATGTTTAATTTGTGGGTGTGTCAGTTTTGGGTATATTGAAATCTAGATGACACCATGGCTAAGTGGTTGGCAGGTCACACACACCCTTCAATTTACTGGGCTTCAGGGGTGTGGTCTGGGAATTAGTGGATGATCCAGCAGATGGCTAGAACATACCAAGTAGGAAGATGTTATGGATTTCCTTGGCAGATGTAATTTAACTTTCATCAAACTTTCACTAAGGTATTGGGTACCAGGATTTCAGTAATGATGCCCATAATTTTTTGACTATTTTTTGCCTGTTAACTTTGGGTAAATGATTCCTCAGGCAGACAAACTTTTACTATATACCCCAAAATTGTTTACATGAAACTTCTCCTAAACTTTAAATATCTCAGAATTGTTCTGCAAATTAAGATGTTTTGAAAACTTATGATATATGGAAGGCATAAGGCATGGGAGACTTGACAAATATGGAATCTTGCTATTAATTGTCTCTATGTTGTTAGATACTCAAATATAATTTTATTAATACATTGCTCCATATTTACCCAATGGTCAAGGGGAGCTCCAAAGATAAAAGAAAAAACAAATCTCAAACTATCATTAAATTACTGAGAAGGAATTAAGCATAAAATGGCACAGTTGTATAGTTTCTAATTTTGCTCAGACATATTCCATCTATGTGACAATAAACATATCATTTAACCTCTCCCAGTCTCAGTGTACCCATCTGTAAAATTGTGAAGATTGTGAAGATCAAGTTAGATAATGTATGCAAATCACTTTGCAACCACATGCTGATATTTAAGTGCCAACTATTATTAGTGTGCTGGCTTTTCTTATACTTTAGGTCTTGGCAAGAAGATTAGGCATTCACTTATGGATTCATGACTATGGTTGTTTCTGTCATTCTGTCTCATCTGTTTTAGAAAAGGGTAGTGAATGTAATACAGTTATATCAAAGACCAGGAAGGTATACCCTGGCAGCTTCATTGAAGTTGCCAAGGAAAAACCTCAGAGGCAAAAGGAATATCTATTTGGACAGGAATAACGGCTTTCCTTTTAATGGTTATGTAGGTAAAATACATAAAGAGTGTGGCCACAGTGATCTGGTTAATCTTAAATTGGAGTAGTGATCAGTTCACTAGAGGTCCAGTTAACATTTATCAAAGGTACTCTAAAACCTGTTTCTGGCCACTTCCTACTTTTTACTCAAAAAATTATCTAGATCCATTGGGATAACTGTACAGAGATTTTGATACAAATATTAAAATTCTATCTAGATGTACAATGTTTTAATGCAAATTTTTAACCATAAAACCAAATGCTCCATTCAGTTAAATTAATAGAATTACAAAAAGATGTAATGATAGCAATTAAGTCTTGAAAATGCAAATTTTATAGTCAAGGACAATTACCTCATTTATAGTATGCTGGAATGGTGCCAGATGAAGGTAATTTAGATCCCCCCAGCTCACAGTTACATCATGATGGATATCTTCATTTCATTAATACCACAAAGATGGGTGAGAAGTTAGACAATACAAGAAGAGACAAGAGAGAATTTGACCTTTATTACATCCCTGAACATAGATTCAGTCAATCAGTCAGTCATTCAACAAATATGCATTGAGGATTGTCACTCTAAAATACTAGTAATATTATTCTTTTTCTTCCAGCTTGGAAAATATAAGTTGTGTTTTGGCTCTTTCTTTTTTAGCATCCAAAGAACTAGATATGTTTTAAAAAATTCTCTTTAAATCCTTAAAAAGCCAGCTGCAGCTCATCTAGTAAAGCACTCATCTGGCTCTCTTATGCTTAGGCGTTGAGCTAGTATTTGATTAACAGGGTCTTAGGTCTCATCTCAAACATACACACACACACACACACACACACACACATACACACACATACACACACATGGGGCTTTTTAGTAACTATTTTCTAGTTTACTTAAATATGCCTAAAGTTATTTTTGGTTATTTCAAACAATAAAAGTATAGAAACTGTACTACTCCAGATGATTCTTTTTGGCATGGCTGTGCATTTATAGCATATGAACCCAAACTGGAGATTTTAAAACTGTAATGTTGAGTGCTGTGATTTTGCTAGGGATTGAGAGATTTAACCACAGCCACATTATCCTCATTTAAATAACTGAGGGACATATGTGTGTGAAAGAGTAGGCAATATATCTTTAAATGTTTAATGATAGAAGTTAATAAGCAACATATTTATTATAAAAATCTTTATTCTAATTGAAACTTTTCTGCATATAGAAATAACAACCTGTTCTATTGGGCCAAATTTTCCCTGTTCACCTTCTTAAGATACATTCTTTCATTCTTCTACCTATTCTGATTTTACTTTTTCACCTTGGAAGTTCCCTCCTTTTGAGTGATGTTCTCATTCTGCAATATTCATATGTCCTCTGGCCTTTTTTCATCTATTCCCTTACCTCACAATTCAATCTTTCATTTAGGAATATTGCTCAATTAAAGTAAGGGGAAATGAGTACATTTACCCACTGTGAGCCCTATACCTCATTTTCCTTTCCTAAGAATGCATTAGATAAAAATCTCAAACTGAAACAAGCATAATTGATACTCAAAATGGCCCTCAATGAGTTACAATCCAGTTTCACCAATATCCAACATCTTTACATTCCCCAGCACTAAAAAAAGATGTCTAAGAGTCATTGTTCAGTCATTTCTCAATTGTGTCTGATTCCTTGTGACTTTGGTGTTTTCTTGTCAAAGATACGAGATTAGTTTTCTATTTCCTTCTTCAGTTCATTGTAGAGAAGAGGAAACTGAGGCAGAGTTCAGTGGCTTGCCTAGTCTCACAGATAGTGTGTGAGGTCAGATTTGAACTCAAGAAAATGAGTCTTTTTGACTTAAGGCCCACTACTCAATTTGCTGTGCCATCTAGCTGTCCTGCATAAGGATTATTAAGAGATCTCAAAGCATGATATAGGAAAAAGAGCTGGACTTGGATTATTTATCTTGCATATAGTTAGTTGAGCCCCAAAATAATACTCATATATAATTTACTCTTATTCATACTTTTATAATAGTATTTCCCAGGCCACCACAACCTAAAGACCATGTGTGTTGTATTTTATACCAACTCCAGGATTGTCTGTTACCTCTAGACTACCATTTTCTCCAAATCCCAATTAACTTGTTCCCCTAATTACAGGAATTCTCTTATACGTCATTTCCATTTAACCACTTAAAAGGTTGACTAGCTTTCAAAACAGTATTTATTTCAGATGTATAACATGAATATATACACAAACATCAGAATCTGGGAGCATAATTCCCCTTTGTATTACTTCAGACTTGAAGGAAATAGAGGGAATTGGGTTTACAGTTTAGTTTATGGCATTGCCTGAAGTTCTAACACCAAAACTCCTTTAGGAAGGGTGTGAAATTCAGGCACTCAGCTTCTCTGGATTTCTCTGCTGGACTTCCTACTGCTACATCTGGCAAAGAATCCTGTCTCCAAAGTCATCATGGCTCAAATTTCCAGATCTAGAGAGGATCCCCCTATAGCATCTGGAACCAAAATCTGGAACCAAGCATCTGGACAAAAGAAACAAACAAAAATACAAACTCAAGAACAATTGAGATCACAGGATAAAAGAGGAAAGGAGAAAAGGAAATCAATTCATTGAGGTCATGTTGAGGATGAACTTTACCTTCATTCTCTGTTGGGGAAAAGAGAATATCCCAGTCTGGCAGTTTTTAATGTTGTAGCCTGTTCAAGTTATTTAATCAATTGAAAAAGACTACTACCAACCTTGTGGTGGGGGACAGAGGATATCTTCTTCCAGAAGTATATTTGGTAATCTGAACGCAGAAAATATATATATATATATATATATATATATATATATATATATACAGATCTGTGATCTCATTTGTGTGTTACACCAAAAAAAAAATCCATTCAAATTATCTCATTCTATATTCTCCTCAGTTTACTTCCATACATCCTATATTATTCATTGCCTTGAAGTTTCCTTTTGAAATGTTTAATGATTGGTAAAGTTAGTATAACATTAGGGCTTTCTATGACTTATCCTTCACTCTTATAGACTAGGTTCAGGTCCTTCTCCTTTCCTATAGGCCGTGAGGCAAGACTGCTATGTTTGGAGTGAGAAAATTTTAGTTTAAATCTCAACTCTGTTATTTAACAATTGCAAGATTTAGGGCAAGCCATTTTCCTCCTCTGAGTTCCAGTTTCATTATCAAATGAGGGGTTTATACTAGATTATTTCTAAACTCTTTTCAAGTTCTAAATCTATGATACATTGTCTTTTAAAGCACTTTTCATGTAAAAATTATAATCAATAATGAGATATAGTATATTCAAATTTGATTCTTTTTTTGATTTTAATACTTTGGAAATTCTGATTCTTTGGCAGTCATGATGTTTATTATTCATAGCTGTATAGCATTACTATATACAGGGAGATGGGGTAAGAATGGGAAATCAATCTAAAAGATGGGTTTTAGCCATATTGTGGAAAGCTTTTAATGTCAATTAGAGGAATTTTTTTTTTATTGTAGCGGCAATAAGAAATCATTTAGCTAAAAACAATTTTACAAATGTAAGGTAACAACAAGTCTTGTATGGTTGGATGATACTGAAGTTTTAGTAGACTCTAAGCTCAATTTATGTCAATATTGCAACATAGCAGCTCCTTCTCCACCCTCACCCCCCCATCAAAAAAAAATGATCTTAGATTAAGAGCTCAAATTTAGATTAAGAGTAGTATAGTATCCCAGTCACTGAGACACATTGTTAAATTTCCACTTGATATAAAGGAATAGTATTTTTTTTTAAACAATTAGAGTTCTCAAAAAATGAAATCAGGTATTTTAGGAGGTAATGGTTTCCCTCTATAAGGAGTTCCCCGTGTTCTACTATGTATGTAGGAAATAATTTATTCAAAGAAATGTGTGAGTTTTTCATTTTATTTTGTGTAAAAGTTTTTTTTTTCTTTAAAATTCCAGAAACAGTTAGGTACAGTTAAATAAATAAATAAATATTTAATCTCTAGACTTCTTAGTTTCAGTCTGCTACAGAAAATTAGATTCTATTTTATCAAAAATGCATAGAAAATTCTACCAAAAATATGAACTTGCCAAGGTGTCATGTATGTTAGAAGTTGCTTAGAATTTCTTTTTGTCCTTTTATGGAATATTAATTGGCTTTGATTTTTTTTTCCTTGAAGAATGAGGCCTGAGGGCCTTTATAATTGGGTTGCCTATAGTTATTATTATTATTATTATTAATCTAAGTATATATATTTGGTAAAGTCTAGTTGCTTTTCTTGGCTTCCTTTAAATGTCTTCATCAGCACAACCATTTCTTATTTATTGAAGTCTAGACTGACAATTCCCTTTCAAAATCAATAATCAAGATCTCTTCTTCTTCTTTTTCTTTTCCTTCTTCTTCTTCTTCTTCTTCTTCTTCTTTCTTCTTCTTCTTCTTCTTCTTCTTCTTCTTCGTTGTTGTCGTCGTCGTCGTCATCGTCATCATCACCATTATCATCTTCTCTCTCTTTTATCTCTCTCTTTCTCTCTCTCTCTGTTTTTTTTTAATATGCTTGTTCTGTTCCCTTTCTATTCTATTTGTGTCCTTCTAATTTCAGCCATTAGTTTCTTTAGAAAGATCCATATTATCTGGCTCTCACACATAAAAGTATTCTATGGATTTATACAGAATATTTATTCTTTGTTGGCTCTATAAACTCATCTCTTTTATCATTGTAGCTATTTTATGAGATAATTTTTTCATGTAATTATCTATCCTCTTTATCAGTAATGCTTTCCAAAGGATCTTATATTCCACATCTATATTGTCCTTTAGTGCTGTACTCCTTTCTTGGCAAGAGAGATTACACACTTGGTGGGTCATGTAGTTTCTGTGTCATTTTGTATTATTTTGAGAAATATTTTAAATCAATATGATTTATCTGATATTAAATAAACAATTAATTGATTTACTTTTTTCACTTTACAATTTTTCAGAGGCAAGAATTTATTTTGGATAGAGATGTATAGAGCTGAAGTTATTATTTGGAGTATATTCTGTCAGTGTTTTAATTTGATGTTAAATGTATGGTAATTCTATTCTGTAATAAGATTGCACATGGGTAACTCTGCTGATATTTACCTGCATCTGAAAAAATAACCCAATAGCCTGTTTGTTAATATCTAGTCAATTTCTTATTTATTTCATTTTAAATTTAAAATTCATTTTTACCGTCATTTAAATTTTCACTTAAACTTAAGTATTGTGCCCATTATATAACTCTGGGTACTTTTTCTAACTAAACGATGATAGTCACCAGAAGAATATGTACCTAAAAATTATTTTCCCTAGATTAATAATATTTAGGCAACTAAATGACACAGGAAATAGAGCTTCAGGTCTAGAGTCATGAAGACCAGAGTTAAAATCTAACCTCAGGCACTCATCTTTGTGACTCTGGGCAAGTCACTTAATTTTGCTTAACTTGGTTTCCTCAATTTTAAAATGAGCTGGAGAAGGAAATGGAAAATGATTCCAGTATCATTGTCAGGAAATATCAAAATAGTGTCACAAAGAGTCAGACATAACTGAAAATGACTGAGAACAATAATAATATTTAGGGAAGCCAATACATATAAGTTTAGCCAGGTTTCCCCTTTCAATGGAGAACAGAATGTCCACTCTAATCTGCTCTGCACTCAGCAGGAAAAATTCTCCTTCAGAAAAGTATGGTTTAAGGAGCCTCTATATATACCTCTACCCAACCCTGTAAACAACTCTAGAAAAACACACATTAACACACATAAATTATAAGAAGAAACTTACATGTTCTAATTATGCATCTTCATGTAGTAATCTATTTTTTTAAACTTTTGTCTAATCGACTTCTCCCATCAAGGCTACATTTGTTCATATAACAAGAAAATTTTAGTTTTAAGTTAAGACATATAAGTAATAAACTCATTTCAATCTGAAGTCAGTAGTTATATCATCATATAGTTGTGGGAATATCTTCCATCTGCCCAAGCCTTGAGTATAATCTTTTTAGTAAACAATCAAAACACATGATTTAGAAAAGAGTGCAATCAGCAAGCATTATTTGTAATGGGAAGAAGCTAAATGCATTCCCAAGAAGATCAGGGGTAAAACAAGGAGTATCACTATTATTCAATATTATACTGGAAATGTTGGCATTAGCAATAAGAAAAGAAAAAAAGGAACTACAAATGAGGAGAAAAAATGATCACTCTTTGCAGATGTTATGATGGTATATTTAGAGAATCCTAGAAAATCATTCACAAATCCATTTGAGAATTTTAACAAAGTTGCAGAATTTGTTAAACCAACATAAATCATCAGCATTTCTATGTATTAACAAAGTTCACTACCAAGAAATAGAAAGAGAAATTCCATTTAAAATAATTGTAGACAAAATAAAATATCTAGTTGTCTACCTGCCAAAACTAACTTAGGAACTATATGAACAGTTACAAAACACTTTTCATGTAAATAAAGTCAGATCTAAACAATTGAAAAAATATCAAGTGCTCAAGGGTATGCTGAGTTAACATAATAAAAATGACAATTCTACCTAAAGTAGTCTATTTGTTCATTGTCACACCAATAAAACTTCCAAAAATTATTTTATAGTGCTGGAAAAAAATAACAAAATTCATCTGAAAAAAGAAAAGGTAAAGATTATCAAGGTTTTTAATGAAATTTTTAAAAACGGCCTAGCAATATCATATCTAAAACTCTATTTTAAAGCAATAATCATCAAAACTGCATTGTACTGACTATAAAAGAATTGTGAATCAGTGAAATAGTTCAGAAACGCATAACCCAATAATCAATGACTTTTGTGATGGTATTTGATAAACCATAAAACTCCAGCTTCTGGAATAAGAACTCAATCTTTCACAAAAATTGCTAGAAAAACTGGCAAATAATGTCAGAAATTCAGCATAGAACTATATCTCACATTTCATATCAAAATAAGGTCAAAATGAGTGCATAATTTAGGCATAAAGGATGACACTACAAGCAAATTAAGAGAAGAAGAGATAATTTACCTATCATAACTTTGAAGAAGGGAAAAATTATACCCAAATAAGAACTAGAGAACATTTAGAAGTGAAAAATGGCCAACTTTGACTACGTTAAATGAAAAAGTATTTGTAGAAAAAAAAACAATGTAAACAAGATTAAAAGATTACACAGCAACAGCAAGATTGTGTCTTGATCCACTGTGATAGTTTTAGTTCTCAGAATTTTAGTGATCCAATATAATCCTAATAAATTCTGGATGAAAAATGTGATCCACAATCAAAGCGAGAACTATGATGACTGAATGTAAGTCAACACATGTCATGTTCTCTTTTTTTTTTTCTTTTTCCCCTTGTTTTTCCCTTTTGCTCTGATTTTTCTATCTCAACCTGATTCAGAAAGAAATATATTTAAAAAGAATATACATGTATAAGTAAAAGAAAAGCTTTTCACTTATAACAAGGGAAAATTTAAATTAAAAAAAGTACAGGCACAAAAAAAGGAGTGCAAAAGTAAAACTTTCAACAAAGGTTAGCATCAAAACTTAAGTCAATTGTTTTAGTATAGTCTGTACTCACTTAAAATCATTATATAAGGAATACTTAAAACTTTACTACTGTTCTGCCAAAAATGCCAAGTTGAATATCTCTATTTAAAGTAATCTCTTGGAAGCCACTGAATTTCTAGCCTTACAGGAAAAAAAAAAGTTGTTTGTGATGCCTTAGCTCATGAGTCTCAATTGTAAAAAGCTTGCCTGAGATCATAATAGGATATTGATTAATGCAGGTACCAGACAGAGGGCTACATTCTTTTGAGGAGCACTAAAGGTTAGTGTTTGATTACTCAGTAACTTTTCAGTTACAAGTATTGCTATTTAAAAGTTTGAATGCTATGGCTTTGTTGAAATAGAACAATGAAAAGCTAATACCTCTTTCATGGAAATCACTGGTTAGGTATTTGTCTGCTGTAACACCAAGTAATCTTTATTCTGTTTCTTTTATGAAGCATGTTTTCATATTCAAAAATGATGGAAGAAAATAATTGTATCATTTCCTCTGATATATCTTAATTATTCTCTGTATAAATAATATAATTTAATAACCCTTTCCTTTATAACCCAGAACTTTGGGGGAGATGAGGGAATCATTATTCTAGGGTTCAGAAGATGTGGATTTTAATCCTGGTAGTGATACTAAGATTTGTTGCCCTTTAGCAAATTTCCACAATTATACAATGAAGTTGTTAGACTGGAGTAGTGGAAAGAACACTCCATTTTACATCTTAGGGTGTCAGTTTTCTCATTTGCCAAGCCAGAGTGTTGGGCTAAATGATTTCTAAGATCCTTTTAAGCTCTCTTTTGCAACAGGGGACTGGCCTTGAGGGACAAGTCCTTAGGAGCATAAACAGTTTGCTCTGCTTAATACATTTTCTCATAAAGACATTGAGTGAATTTATTTCCAGGTATGTGTAATAAAGAAAACTGGGTCTCCACTTCTGTTACACATAAGCATTGTTATTTTCATTTCCACTCACTGTGGGGTGAATTGGAGATTTTGGGTTGCCTACTGAACTGGAATTCATATTCTTATACAAAGGGTACTGATGAAGAAAATATTTTTTTCCTTTCCATTTGTCCATAAGTCACATGAACAATTCTCCAAGATTCAGAAGGCACATGAATATGTGAGTGTGGAGTGGAAGGGGAGGTGGGGAGTGAAGTTATCCTCCCCTAACCAAGATGGATGGCGAACATATGGCCTGTTAGCAAGTTTGTGTCTGCAGTAAAGCCACCTTCTCTTTGTATCTTCTTGCTTTTGATACAGAGTCTTGTGAAACTACAAAACAAAATAAGGTCATTCAGGACTGAGAGTCCATGCCAGAATTTGTTAGATCCAAAGCAACAATAAATCTATGGTAGCCAAAATGCAACATCTTGAAATCAACAAAATTATTTTGTGTATTAATCATAATATATTTGGAAGTGTACTTTTTGAAGTAAAATCTTTATAAAAACAACCTTAAGTTTGAGTGGACATTTTTAAGATACTGAGTCATAGAGAAGAGAGGATGTTGCTACTTGGGAGTCTTCTGATCACATTCCATCCAAAGGCCACATCTGATATAATGAATAGGGCACTGGATTGTGTTTAAACTCTATCTTTGAAATGTATAGCTCTTCTGACCACAACCACATAATTTGGCCTGTGAACCTTAGTTTTTCCTATTTGTAAAATAAAGGGAATTTGGCAATAGGTAACTCATTGGATAGAATGTCAAGCCTGAAGTCAGGAAGACTCATCTTCCTGAGTTCAACTCTGGCCTCAGATACTAGTTGTGTGACCCTGGGCATGTTACTTAACTTGCTTGCCTTAGTTTCTTCATATATAGAATGATCTGGAAAAGGTAACAGCAAATTATTCCAATATCTTTGTCAAGAATCCCCCAAAGAGGAAAGACTCTTCCTGTCTGGACATTACTGCATTACTGAAGATGACTGAACAACAAAAAAAAATGAAGGCATTAGAGTAGATCACCGCTAAGGTTTGTTCTAGCTCTTAATCTATGATCTACCAAAAGGGTTTGTGTGTGTGTGTGTGTGTGTGTGTGTGTGTGTAATACCTGTATCTATTCTTGTAGTATATACATACAAATATATTATATAAACACATGTACATCATATATGTATTACATAGTTATATGTGCCCCTATTACACATATATGTATATGTGTATATGTATGTATATATACATATATGTGTATATAATATGCTTATTCTGAAGTTTAGATAAAAAATATATTTCAAGTGTCTAGTAAATTTTCAAGTGCTACAGAAATGTCAGCTACTACATTGTGTCCCCAGAATCTTAGTATATTTCTCTCAATCACTGTGACCCCTTTGGAGAAATTAGTATCAGGAGGAAACTGACAGATACTTTTCTGGGTCTTTTAGATTTCTGTTTTTTTCCATCTCCCTAGAAGCTGCACTGCAGTTGTCTATACCAATTAAAGAGTAAGCCCTTTGTATTCCAAGCATTGACCAAAGTGCTTGGAATATGGCAAATGCTTTATAAATGTTATTTACATTTCATAATTCATTTTCAAAGTGATAAATTAAACTAGAGAAATGTAACTTATACAAAAGATTGCTACCCAATATTTTCCCATTCATACAGCACTGTAAATGGGAATTAGCCAAGCAATCAATACATGATTCCTTATTAAATAACTACTTATGTCCTACATTACATATTAGAGATACAAATGCAAAATACCTTCTATATTTAAGGAGCTTATAGTCTAGTGAGAGAGACTGGAACATAAAACCAAATAGATATGAATAAAATAAACACCAATAAGTACAAAGTAGTTAATTATCAAGGGATTACAGAAGCAAGAACTTTAAAAAATAGTTGGAGCCCTTATTCCTAGATCTTACATGTATACAGCTTATTAAGATTTGCAATCATGTTCTTTTATTCACAAGTTTTCCTTTCTTAGGAAATACATTTAGACTACACCAACATGAATTAATTTAGTTTACTTCAACTCTATTATCAACTAGAATCCTTTCCCCAAGCTGTAGGAGAGCAACAGATTTCTTTTAAGTTGGAGGCTTCAGGAAAGGATTTATGTAGAAGATGGTATTTGAGTTGAATCTAGATGGTAATGAAGAATTTTACATGGAAGTGATGAGGAAGGCATGCAATCTACCTATAAGGGCTTTGAGACGATAGCTTGAGTGTCATGTGTAAGGAACAGAAAGAAAGCTGATTTGTTTGACTCACTGTATATTTGAAGAGTAATATACAATAAGGTTAGAAAGATAGGTTAGAGTCAGGTTATGAAGGATTTTAAGAGCTAAACAGAGGACTTTAAATATTATCCTAATGGGAATAGGTAGCCAGTGGTGTTTATTGAGAAGGACTGACACAGTCAGTTCTTCGTCAGTTCTTCCCTTAAGGCAAATCACTTTGGCAGGTGTGGAAGATAGACTTGATTGAACTTGAACTCTTTGAGTAATCCAGATGGTCTTTGAGTTGTTGTGGCCAAAAAGGAAAAAAAAAAATACTTACTAGTGACTGACCTTATATTAATGAGTCTCTCTATATTTAGGTCATTAAGTGCTTAGAAGAGAGCCAACCCGCCTATATTTTAGCAGTCTATCAGGCAATACTTTGATTTTTTTTTTCTAGAATCCCTTAATAATATAGATAATTACTTTTCCAGTACATATTTTATTCAAAAGCTCCTAAGAATTATATCGCGCATTGAAGGATCAAAAGGACCTGAGAGATTATTGAGCCAAACTTCCCTAACTGGGGGTCCTACAGATGAGGAAATTGAGGCTTAATGACTAGGGCAGGGAAAGGCAACTAGTATGTACCTGAGGCAAGATTCAAATCCAGGTGTTCCTGATTCCAATTCCAGTAATCTACCCACAGCATCATATTTCCTCTAAAATTTAATTTTTTTCTACAGTCTTTTCTCAAAATAGAGCTTAAAAAAATCCACAATCTATCATGAAAGTTACTTTTCATAAAGTTAACAAAAGATTGGCATTTACCATTTATTTCATTTGGTGTTTTAAAAAATAGTTGGAGCCCTTATTCCTAGATCTTACATGTATATAGCTTATTAAGATTTGCATTCATTTTCTTTTATTCACAAGTTTTCCTTTCTTAGGAAATACATTTAGACTACACCAACATGAATTAATTTAGTTTACTTCAACTCTATTATCAACTAGAATCCTTTCCCCAAGCTATAGGAGAGCAACAGATTTCTTTTAAAATATTAAAAAAAAAAGTTCATCTTCATCATGTCTACCAGAAGGCCAATTAGATACTTAGTAGTGATTGCATAAATATATATTCTTTAGTTGATTGATTTTATTTATTTAGGTGGGGAGGGACCTTTTATATTTTGTAGGATGAACAGATATATAACTGTATATACCCCTAGATGTTGGATTATATGTAGAATTCTTTCCATTTTCCTTTGAAGAGAAATAGATCAGTTTTATGTAACAGATATGTATGTATCCATCATAAAGAAATTGACATTGATCCATTGTCACCAGTTAGAGACTTATTATCTTTGTCTTAATAATTAGCTAATGCTTTAAAATATGTATACCATTAAAATTTATTCACCAAGGCATAGAAAGGATTAGATAATGAAACATGGAGCCAAGGAAACTTTGAAATATTATCAATAAGACCCTATTGTGAGTATATTTGTAATAGATATTATGATAGATCCTAGACAATAAAGGTAATTATTTATTGTTCATGCCCTCTAAGAGCTTAAAATATTAGAGAAAGAGCAATTTGAATAACAGCACTTTCCACATAATAGGCATTGAATAATTATTGTATAATTTATTTCTCAACTAAGGAAATACACGGATTACTCAAATCAAATAATGTCCTCAAAAGATAATGCATGGGGAAGGGTGTCATGTAAATAGTGACTCTTGAAAATTGCGTATTACAGAATCTATAAAATACTATCCATCTTCCTCTTATTTAAGGAAGGTTTAGAAGTTCCCTGAATATAGAAAGTGCTCAATAAACACCAGTTGATGGATCAAATAAAGGCTTTGTGAAGTAAGTGGGCCCTGGGGAATTATCAAGTTGATGGAAGTGATGGAAATTGTTTGAGTGGAGGTTGGAAAAGAAGTTACATTTCAGATACAAAGAGAAATGTTAGGGGTAGAAGTCTAATGAATAACCAAAGGAACTTTTTAGTAATGATGTTTGAGAAGTGTGGAGGAGATAGTATAGTAGGAAGTTTCACACAAAATTAAAATGCTACAAGATGGTTTTATTATGCTAAAACAATAGATGGAGTATGAAAAGAACACAGTTTGATACATGTGTCTATGATTAGGAAGGCACTTTATTCCCATTGCCTTGTGGGCATCCCTCTCCCTTCTAAGAAAACCTGGATTGTTTCACTCTTCATTAATATAATGTGTTACTCTTAATAGGGAGCTTTCCAGTCTGTTTAGATGGATGTTACTTCTGAAGATTAACTCAGCTGAGCTGTTTGCATATTGTAACTATTTGATGTTTCCTAACTAGGTAATGGTATTATTATATTTTGAAATGGTCCCTTTGGGAAACTTATGTAGTTTCCTGTTTCCTGTCAGGATGGTTTAACCTACATATGGGAGTGAAGTGTTCCAGCAGGTCTTAGAATTTGAGAATAAGATTTGTTGAGTTGAAAGGAGTTTGTGTCTGGCAATTACTACATGATGCAAAAAAAAGGTTTTAAAAAGTTTACAATATGTATACCATTCAAATTTATTCACCAAGGCATAGAAAAGATTAGATAATGAAACCATGGAGCCAAGGAAACTTTGAAATATCATCAGTAAGACCCTATTGTGAATATATTTGTAATAGATAGTATGATAGATCTTACAAAAAAAGACAACAATTTAAAAACAGCCCTGCTTTTTTTTTTTTACTTGTTTACATCGTTTAAAACAATTTTCAGTTGTTTCTTTGGTTTGTTTGTGACCTTTATTTCCAAAAATACCTTTCACGCCTCAATGTAGTGTCAAACTATCCTATGTACAAAAAGAAAAAGAAAGAGAGAGAAAAAAGGAAAGGAAGACAGTAAGTCAATTAAGAAGGAAAGAAAAGAAGGAAGGAAGAAAAGAAGGAAGGAAGGAAGGAAGGAAGAAAGGAAGGAAGGAAGGAAGGAAGGAAGGAAAAAAATTAAAGAAAGAAAGAAGAAAATAAAAAGGATTGGGAAAAGTATATTGGTCATTTAAATATATCATTCAATTCTGACAGCATATGCAATGTTAAATATTCTACTACCTCAAAAAAGAAAATATACAATTTACTTTTTCTTCACGAACAAAATTGGTCACAATAATTAAAGTGTCCATTTTCAGGGATTTCCCTCCTCTATTTATGTTGTTGTCAATGATGTATATTGGTTTTTCTGTTTCAGCTTCCTACATTCTTTATTATTTCACAACAGTCTTCTCATAAATGTCTTTGAATTCTTCAAATTAATCATTTCCTCTGGTCATTCCATGGGCACAGACTACCCCCTCCCTTCCTTTGAAGAAAACCCCTTGAATCCAGGTCTTCCTGACTGGAAGACTGACTCACTACTCCTTATATAATTTGTCTGCTCCACCTTTTATTATATTACTTCGTTCCATATTTATTATTGTTGTTTTTTTAGTCTTTTGTTCATAGCTGACTCTTCTTGGCAAAGATATCAAAGTGTTTTGCTGTTTCTTCTCCAGCTTATTTTATCAATGAGAAAATTGAGGTGAATATAATTTAAGTGATTTGCCCTTGGTCTCACAATTTCTAAAGTCTTCAGCCTTTCCTGACTCCTGCCTCTTAACTCTATCCACTGTACTCTTATATTATTTTACCACACTTTATTTAGCCATTCTCCAATTGTTTCCAGTACTTTTCTTTTACTACTATAAAAATATCATCAAGTATATGTTGATCCACCTATGATTTTTCTTCCTGTCATCGATCTTCATGCAGTTCATGCCCAGTAATAAGATTTTTGCATCAAAAGATATAGGCAGTGGAGACAGAGCTCAGATGTTGGAATAAATCCAAGAACTTTCCCAATCTCCTAAACTCCTTGAAATTTCTTTAAATACTCTAAACAAATTTTAGAGTGTCAGAAGAACCCAAAAGATGTAGTAGAACATTATGCAGGCAAAGGCAATTTAGAATCTCATTTAAAAAAATGGTTTGTGACACCAGGCTGGGATTGCAGAATGAAATCTTGTGGCAGATTACAGCAGCACAGGCCCAGACCTAGCCCAAGCCAAGTCTCAATGTCAGCAAATCAGGACCTCTGAGTAAGTGGCAGTATTAATGGCTTTCACACCTCTCAGACCAAAGAGGACTCAGAAAATTAGCAGAAAAGGTCTGAGAAATAAGAATGGGAGCCCAGCATACAATCACAATCCTAATGCAGGCCATGCCAGTGTAGCTCCAAGTCTGGCCCCAGCTAGCAAGATGGGATCTCTGAAGGGGGGGTAGTGTTGCTGCCTTCTGAATCTCTTAGCCCAAAGAAATCAGGGAAGACTTAAGGTCAGCTAAGAGGGTCTGTGACAACAGGTCAGAAATAAGCAGTCCTAACTCAGACAAGGACAAAATGCCCACAAAGGAAATCTCAAAAAGTGAAATAAATTGGTCTCAAACCCCAAAAAAGGCTATGCAGATTACTCATACAAGATTTTAAAAGACAAATAAGAGCGGTAGAAGAGAAAATGAGAAAAGAAATGAAAGGCATGCAGGATGGAAAATGAAGACAATTACTTAAAAAATACAATTGGACAAGTGCGGGAAAAAAAATCCACTGAAGAAAACACCTTCCAAAGTAAAATTAACCAAATGGAAAAAAAAAAAGATACAAAAATTAACTGAATAAAATCACATAAATAACTGAATAAAATCACACATTAAAACTTAATTTTTGCCCACCTGCATGTTTTTATTTCCTTCACAGGCTATTTGTACAATATTTCAGAGTACAATTCTTTTTGTACAGCAAAATAACAGTTTGGACATGTATAGTTATTTTGTATTAAATTAAATTGTATTAAATTTGTACTTTAATATATTTAACACGTATTGATCATCCTGCCATCTAGGGGAAGGGGGAGGAGGGGAAAAATTGGAACAAAAGGTTGGCAATTGTCAATGCTGTAAAATTATCCATGCATATAACTTGTAAATAAAAAGCTATTAAAAATTAAAAAAAAACTGAAGTGCAGAGCAGAGTGGATTAAAAAAGAAAATATGAAAATGTGTTGTTTACAAGAATCACATTCCACACAGAGAGAAACATACAGAGTAAAGTTAAAACTGGAACAGAATTTATTATACTTAAACTGAAGTAAGAAAGTAGGAGTAGAAATTCTGATTTCAGATAAAGCAAAAGTAAAAATAGATCTAATTAAAAGAAATAAGGAAGGAAAGTACTTCCTGAAAAAGGGTACCATAAACAATGATGCAGCAAATGGGAAAGTTTACAAATTCCTAGAAAAGTTACAGAAAGAACTAGACAACAAAATTATATTGGTTGGGGACTTCAACCTTTCCCTCTCAGAATCAGACAAATCTATCCATAAAATTAACAAGAAAGGAAATAGGGAGGTTAATAGGATCGTAGATATGATAGATTTCAGGAGAAAATTGAAGAGAAACAGAAAGGAATACACATTTCTTTTTTTTCAGTGCCTGGCAGTTAAACCAAAGTTGAGCATGTATTAGGGCATAAAACCTCACAATCAAATGCAAAAAGGCAGAAATAGTAAACACTTCCTTTTCAGATCACTATACAATAAAAATTATATTCAATAAAGGTCCAGGGAAATGTAGCCTACAAACCAATGGAAAATTAAATAATCTCATTCTAAAGAATGAGTGGCTCAAACAACAAATCACAGAAACAATCCAGAATTTTATCCAAGAGAAAAACAATAATAAAACATACCAAAACCTATAGGTTTCAACTAAAGCAGTGCTTAGGGAAAATTTTATATATCTAAATAGCTAAATGAATAAAATAAAAAGGATATCAATGAATTGGACATGCAACTAAAAAAAGCTAGAACACATTAAAAACCCGCAATTAAATACCAAAGTAAAAATTCTGAATATCAAAGGAGAGATTAGTAAAATTTAAACTAAGAAAATTATTGAACTAATTAATAAAACTAAGAGTTGGTTGTATGAAAAAATGAACAGAACACATAAAACTTTGGTTGATATGATTAAAAAAATAAAAGAAAAAAAAACAAATCACAAGCATTCAAAATGAAAAGGGTGAACTTACTAATAAAAAATAAATCAAAGCAAAGTGAGGAGCTATTTTGCTCAACTCTAACTAAAATGAATGATTTAAAAAAAACAGATTAACAGAAGAGGAAATAAATTACTTAAATAGATCTATTTTATTTTATCTTTTATTAAAGCTTTTTTATTTGCAAAATATATGTGTAGGTAATTTTTCCAACATTGACCCTTGCAAAACCTTTTGTTCTAAAATTTCCTCTCCTTCCCCCATCCCCTCCCCTAGCTGGCAAGTAGTCCAATACATGTTAAATATATGGAAGTACATGTTAAATCTAATATATGTATACATATTTATACAGTTATCTTGCTGCACAAAAAAAAATCAGATCAAGAGGGAAGAAAAAGAAAAATTGAGAAAGAAAACAAAATGCAAGCAAATAACTGAGAAAGTGAGAATGCTAGGTTGTGTTCCACACTCTGTTCCCGTGGTTCTCTCTCTGGGTGTAGATGGCTCTCTTCATCAATACACAAATGGAACTGGTTTGAATCATATCAATGTTGAAAAAAGCCATGCCCATTAGAATTGATCATTGTATAGTCTTCTTGTTGCCATATCTCCTGGTTCTCCTCATTTCACTTAGCATCAGTTCATGTAGGTCTCTCCAAGCCTCTCTGAAATCATCCTGCTGGTTGTTTCTTACATAACAGTAGTATTCCGTAGTATTCATATACCATAATTCATTCAGCCATTCTCCAATTGATGGGCATCCATTCAGATTCCAGTTTCTTGTCATTAAAAAGAGGGCTGCCAAAACATTTTTTCACATGTGGGTTCGTTTCCCTCCTTTAAGATCTCTTTGGTATATCATCCCAGTAGAAAAACTGCTGGGTCAAAAGGTATGCACAGTTTGATAATTTTTTTGAGCATAGTTCCAAACTACTCTCCAGAATGGTTGGATCCATTCACAGTTCCTCCAACAATGTATCAGTGTTCCAATTTTCCCACATGTCTGCCAACATTTGTCATCTTTTCCTGTCATCTTAGCCAATCTGACAGGTATATAAGTGGTATCTCAGAGTTGTCTTGATTTGTATTTCTCTGATCAATAATTATTTGGATCACCTTTTCATGTGGCTACAAATAGTTTCAATTTCTTCATCTGAAAATTGCCTATTCATATCCTTTGACTATTTATTAATTGGAAAATGGCTTAAACTATTATAAATTTGAATCAATTCTCTATATATTTTAAAAATAAGGTCTTTATCAGAACCTTTGAATGTAAAAATGTTTTCCCAGTTTATTGCTTTCCTTCTAATCTTGTCTGCCTTAATTTTGTTTGTACGAAAACTTTTAACTTAATATTATCAAAATTATCTATTTTGTGATCAATAATGATCTCTAGTTCTTCTTTGGTCACAAATTCCTTCCTTCTCCACAAATCTGAGAGGTAAACTATCCTATGTTCTTTTAATTTGTTTATAATATCATACTTTATGTGTAGATCCTGAACCCATTTTGACCTTAGCTTGGTATATGGTGTTAGGTGTGGGTCAATGCCTAGCTTCTGCCATAGTAGTTTCCAATTTTCGAAGAAGTTTTTGTCAAATAGTGAATTCTTGTCCCAAAACCTGAGGCCTTTGGATTTGTCAAACACTGGATTGCTATAATCATTGACTTTAACTAGATCCATTTTAGAAAAAGAAATTGAACAAGCCATTAATGAACTTCCTAAGAAAAAATTTCCAAGACCAGATCCATTACAAATGAATTCTAACAAGCATTAAAAAAAAAAAAAAAAGATTAGTTCCAATATTATGTAAACTATTTGGAAAATAGATAAAGAAGTCCTGCCAAATTCCTCTTATGATACAAATAATGTTACAAATACCTAAACTAGGAAGAGTCAAAAAAGAGAAAGAAAATTATAGACCAATACCCCTAATGAATATTGATGCAAAAATTTTCAATAAAATATTCACAAAGTGATTGCAGCAAATCATTAATAGGATCCATTACAACTTAGTGGGATTTATACCAGGAATGCAGGACATTCCTAAAAATGCTAAAAAAGCTAGAAAAAAAGAACAAATTAAAAACCCCCAATTTAATACCAAATTTGAAATCTCTCAAAGGAGAAATAAACAAAATTGAAACTAAGAAAACTATTGAGCTAATTAATAAAACTTAGTTGGTTTCAGTATTAGTATTTTGGTATTAGTATATAATTAGTATATTGGTACTCATTATTAGGAAAACTATTGCCATAATTGACCATATCCATAACAAAACCAACAGAAATCATATGATAATCTCAATAGTTGTAGAAAAGGTTTTTGACAAAATACATTACCTCTGCCTATTAAAAACACTAGAGAGCATAGCTATAAATTGAATTTTCCATAAAATAATAATCAATATCTATCTAAATCCAACAGCAAGCATTATTTGTTGTAATGGAGAGAAGCTGAATGAATTCTCAATAAGATCTGAGGTGAAACATGAATACCCATTATCACCACTATTCAACATTGTACTAAAAATGTTAGCTTTAGCAATAAGAAAAGAAAAAAGAATTAAAGGAATTAGAATAAGCAATGTGGAAATAAAAGTATCACTTTTTACATATGATAGGATGACATACTTAGAAAATCCTAGAAATTCATTAAAAAATCTACTGGAAACAACAGCTTTAGCAGAGGTGCAAAATATAAAATAAAACATACAAATCATCAGCATTTCTATATATTAGTGACAAAACCCTGCAACAAAACATATCATTTTAAAATTATTGTAGACAAAATAAAATATTTGGGTGTCTACCTGCCAAGACAAACCTAAGAACTATATGAACACTATTACAAAGCACTTCTCACACAAATAAAGTCAAACAAAATAAAAATGATGATTCTGCCTAAATTGATCTACTTTTTCAGTACCATACCAATTAAACTGTTGAGAATTATTTCGGAATTAGAAAAAAATGATCAGAAAATTCATCTGGAAGAACAAAAGGTCAGGAATATCACGTGAATTAATGGAAAAATATGATGGATGGTGGCTTAGCAGTACCAGACTAAAACATTATATGTGTGTGTATGTATGTATATGTATATATATATATATATATATATATATATATAAAACAACATATAAAGCAGTCATCATCAAAGCCATTTAGTACTGGCTAAGAAATAGAGTGGTGGATCAGTGGAATACATTAGATACACATGACACAATAATCAAAGTCTATAATAATTTATTATTTGATAAACCACCAAACTGCAGCTTCTAGGATAAAAATTCACTTTTCCACAAAAATTACTGGGAAAACTGAAAAACAATATGTCAGAAACTCGGCATAGACCTACAACTCACACTCATACCAGATAAGGTCAAAATGTATATATGATTTGTGTATAAAGGATGATACCATAAGCAAATTATGAAAGCAACAGATAATTAATCTCTCAGATATTTGGAGAAGAGAGGAATTTATGACCAAACAAGAACTGGAGAACATTACAAAAGGCAAAATGGATAACTTTGATTAGATTTAATTTAAAAAGTTTTTGCACAAACAAAACAGAAACAAGATTAGAATGGAAACAAAGGTGGGAAACGTTTTTACATCCAGTGTTTCTGAAGATATATAAAGAAATATATGAAGAACTGGGTCAAATTTATAAGAATACAAGTCATTCCTCAAATGTTAAATGGTCAACGGATATCAATATACAATTTTCAGATGATGAAATTAACGTCATATAGTCATATAAAAATGTTTTAAATCACTATTGATTGAAAAATGCAAATTAAAAGAATTCTGAGGTATCACCTCATATCTCTCAGATTGGCTAAGATTATAGGAAAAGATAATGGTGAATCTTGGAGGATATGTGGGAAAACTGGCACTCTAAGGCATTATTAGTGCAGTTGTGAAGTGGTTTGACCATTCTGGGGAGCAATCTAGGGCTATGCCCAAGGCATTATTGGGCTGTGCATGCCCTTTGACTCAACAGTGTCTCTACTAAATCTGTATCCTTGGGAAAACAGAAAAGAGAGAAAATGACCCACATGTCCAAAAATGTTAGTAGTAACTTTGTGGTAGCAAAGAATTGTAAAACGAGTAGATGCCAATCAGTTGGGGAATGGTTGAATCAGTTGCGGTAAATGAAGATAATGGAATGTTATTATTCTATAAAAATGGTGAACAAGCTGATTTTAGAAAGTCCTGGAAAGCCTTTCATGAACTGATGCTGAGTGAAACAAGCAATACCAGGTATACATTGTACACAATAATAGCAAGAGTGTACAATGATCAACCATGAAAGGTTTCATTCTTCTGAGTGATTCAGTGATTCAAGACAATCTCAATACACTTTGGATATTAAATTAAATATAATTTAATAAATTAAATATAAAAAATAAGAGCCACGCCCCAATAGATAAATGATCAAATTATATCATCTATACCCAAAGAGCTATAAATGAATGCATATCCTTTGACCTAACAATGCCACTATTAGTAATGAATAATATCATAAGAGATTTTAAAAAGGAGGGGGAGGGAAGAAAAGTGCTATTATGTACAAAAAATTTTGTAGCAGCTCTCTTCTCAGGACAAAGAATTGGATATTGTGGAGATGCCCATTAATTGGAGACTGGCTGAATAAGATGTGGTGTGTGATTGTCATGGCATTTTGTTTTTCTACAGGAAGTGATGAGTGACTTGTATTCAGAAGAGTCCTCCATGAACTCAAAGAAAGTGAAATGTACTATATACAAAGTAATAGCAATGATCTGGCATGACAACCTTTAAAGGACTTTTCTATTTTCAACAATACAATGATATATCTAGAGATGAAACTGATAGTGTCCAAATACACATTGAATTATATTCTCTCTCTGCCTCTCTCATTTTAACTTTATTTTTCTTGATTTTTTTTAAGTGTGGGAGATCTGTTTTCTTTTGCAATATGACTTTTATGGAGATATTTTGCATAACTTCACTTGTGGTTTCTTAATGGGGACTGAGGATGGGGATAAGGAAGAGAATCCCGAATTCAAAAGTTAAAAATAAACAAATACAAAAAAGATATAGGCAGTTATGAGCTATTCTTTTCTCATAATTCTAAATCATATTCTGGAATAAATGAGCTTGGTTCATAGCTCAATGGGAGTACTTTAAAATGCCCACCTTTCCAAAGCTCCATCGATCTCATTTAATACCTTCTCATTATGAATCTTGAGCCTTAAAGGTCTTTACCTACCTATGGAAAGGACAGTGGGTTGAGCTTTTAGACTTTATCTCTTGTGCTTCCTTTCTTATTTTTCTCCCCATCTCCTTCTGCTCTGCTTTAATGAGCAGGGAATTATTCTCAATTAGTGATAGCCAATCACTTCTGTGGGGAATATGCACATATAAAATTATGACAAATAGCCACACACCGTGTGATCAGAGTATACAAATTACACCATAAGCAGAAAGTAGTTATGCTTGATTGGAGCAATTAAATGTTTTCTTTTTTAAAAAAAATTTTAAAAGCTCCAGTGAGAATATTTTAGAAAATGACTTTTTAATCATCTGTAGAACGGCTAAAAATTATTGTCTCATAACAGTTTTAAAGTACACCGTATTTAGAATGAACTGTAATCCCTTTGCATAGCCAGAGAATTCTTCCCCAGAAACCTGTTTACTTGAAACTTATTTTTAATCACAGAATTACATTCACTAATTCACATTTCAAATGAAATGACAATATTGTTGCACAATAATAAGTTTCTCTACCATTTACATAGCTTTATTAAGGAAAAGCAAATCCAAACAAAATTTAAAAATAAAACCTTCTGATTCCCCACCTTCCAAGACACAGTGTTAGGTGCTAGAGATTCAAAAAAAAAAAAAGCAATGAGATACAGTTTCTGATCTCAAGGAGTTTTCAATCTATAATATGTTTGGAGGAGGAATGCATACATTTAAATGAGAGCATTTGATTAATATAGCACAGCTGTCTCTGTTGAAAAAAGGGGCTATTTCACATTTTGAAGATGAAAATTTGTATAATTTCCTATGAAAGATCAGATTTTCATAGTTTGGGTTAGGTGTGCAATAAATGAACTGGAGCCAAAATCTTGACACGATATCCATCGCAAGTAATTGAGATTTGGGTATTTACATGTTGGACCTTCTGATGAAATGTATTGTGGAAGAGCCAGGGTAAGGAAATTATTCCTTAATAACCAAGTGTTCCCCATTAGCAAAAGGATCTTGTACTGATTTAGCTGTAATGACAATGCCTTTTGGTAATACTATATTTTATATGAAAAAGATTCAAATGGACATATTCTTTAAAGAAAAATAAATCCCAAAACATATTGCTTTACTGTTAGCCATTGAAATGCTGACTTGTCAAGCTATTTTTCTTTTCAAAAGTAATATTTCTTCATGTGAATAAAGTCCAGTAAAACTGCAAAACTGAGAACAATTTCATCTTCAAATCTTTTCAGGAGGTGGCAGGGAGAAGATAGTTTTTAGTGTACTTTAAAATGCAGTGAGCAAATAAACAACACTGTCCTGTTTTCAGGTTTATTATAACTACAAATACATTTTTAACATTCTTTATTTTCAGATTTTTTTCACTCCTTCCTTAATATTGTTCCTTTTAGCCAAAGTGCATCAAAAATGGATAGAAGGAGGAAATAAGGAGTAGAAGAAGGAAGGAAGAATATGCTTCTAATATTTTCATCCATGAAATAAATTGTGTCAGTGTTAGTTTTTTCATTTAGATAGGACCTTATTTTTAAAAGTATCCTATATTAGTTACTTTAATATTGCTTCTCTTAGTTCATTCATTAATTCATTCAAAAATATAAAGAAAAAAGTCTCCTATATGTATGAGTAGCTTCACTAGCATTACAAATGGTACAAATTCAAAATTCAATAGTATTTATAGAGCACTTGACATGTAACATAAAATACCCTTGTATATTCAAAAACAGATCATATCAAATTGATTTTCCATTTTAAAAGAGTTCCTAGGTAATGGGTATAAAACAGATGCAGAATAACTGGATTCTAACAATATTTTGAACAAAAAATATCTTATCTTTTTGGACAATATTAAAATATAGGATAAATGTACTTACATGGTTTCAGAACTTTTTTAATGACTTGCTATTTTTAAAAGAGTAGATTTCACATTGGAGAGAGCTTTGTCATAGAATAACTTAAAAATCACTCCTTTAACTTATGATAAACATTACACAGTAATTGCATTAAAATATTTTTCTGTGAATTGCTGTTATTAAGGACATGTGGTATACTTAAGCAAATTCATAAATTACAAAAAAAAAGATGTGAGGGATAAGTAATAATTTCCTCAACATAGTAAGAATGCAAAAAATCTTGAGAGATTAGAGCAATATGAGCTAAATCTGTCAAGATGAAATATAATAAAGATAAGTGAAAAATGCTACACTTCCATTCAAGAAATGCACTACACAGATAAAAGATAGAGGAAGCCTATCTCGGTGATAAATCATGTAATAAGGATCTGGGAGTCTTGGTGGATCATAAAGTCAATATGTCAGAGAGTTGAATGTCAGTCAAAGGTTTTCATAACATGTGTTCTGGACATAATGTCCAGAAGAAAGGAAACAATAATATTGCTATTCTCTACCTGATCAGATTTCAGAACTTTTTTTTCAGCTGTGAGAGCCATATTCATAAACAAACCAAAACATTTTAGAATAGTGTTGCTAAGGTGGTAACAAGATTGGAGCCTACCATCAGACTAATTTAAAAAAAAAAAAAAAAAAAGATGTGTTAGTTGAAGGATAAAAGTCTGAATGGGCACATAATAACTATCCATAAATATTTATAGAACTGCAGTATAAAAGAGGGCTCTTATTGTGCTGCTTGACTGAAGAGGGAAGAACTAATGGAAATTGAAGAGAGAAATCTTTAGGCTTGATGAAAATAAATCCTAATAATTATAACTACCCAGAAAGTCCATGTATGGATAGTGATATAAGTAAGAAAGTTCTAGGAAGTTTTGGTAGACCACAATACAAATGCTAATATAGATCAATCTAAATCAACAAAATGAATAACAGAGAAAATTATTATCATAATGGGCTATAAAACACGAAGCATAATGAACAGAACAACAGGGATGAGAATCTTACTATACTTTGCCAGAATCAGACTCCATATAAGTATTATATTCAATTCTGGGAGTTTGGAACACAGGAATTAAATACTCTAAGACAAAAGAAATTGTTGGCAATTAAAATTTATTTGTGTTTCTTTTTTCCCTAATTTTCAGCTCCAAATTCTCTCCCTTCATCCACAAATATACAACATATTTGAAGAGGCAAGAAATATGAAATACACTACATTTAGGAATCCATGCAAAATACATTTCCATATTAACCATGTTGTGGAAAAAAACAAACAGAAAAAATAAAGAGAAAAATAATTATGCTTCAGCTGTGGAATTCTTTGTCTGAGAGTAGATGATATCTTTTCATCATGAGTCATTTGGAATTACTATGGATAATTGTATTGAACAAAGTTGTATTTTTTTTCCACAGCTGATTATCATAATTATATTACATTTGCTATGTACAATGTTTCCCTGGTTCTGCTCCTTTCACTTTCCATCAGTTTATATAAGGTTTTCCAGGTTTTTACTAAAACTATATTGTTCATCATTTCTAAAGAGTGATTTAATTTCATTACAATCAAAATACAACTTATCCAGTTATTCCTTAATTGATGGGCATCCCTATAGTTTCCAGTTCTTTGTCACAACAAAAAAAGAGCTGCTATAAATATTTTTGTTATGTATGAGTACTTTTTCTTTCATCTCTTTAGGATATAAATGGTATAGCGGTATTTCTGAGTCAAAAAGGATAGTTTTATACCTCTTCAGGCATAGTTTCTAACTGTGCTCCAGAATGATTGGAATACTTCACAACTATGACAACAGTGAATTAGTTTGCCTATTTTTTACACATCCTTTGTAGAATTTGTCATTTTCCTTTTTCATCATCTTAGCCAATCTGATGAGCTGTTTTAATTTGGATTTCTTTAATTACTAATGATATAGAAAATTTCATATGAGTATTAGCAGCTTTGATTCCTTCTTCTTCACACTACCTGCTCCTATCCTTTGATCATTTGTCAATTGGAGAATGACTCCTACATATATATATATATATATATATATATATAAATTTGGTTTAGTTCCCTATATATTTGAGAAATAAAACTTTTATTGGAGAAATTTCCTGTAATTTTTTTCTAGTTTTCCTCTTTCCTTTTAATATTTGTTTCTTTTGTTTTTATGCAAAACCTTTTAAATTTAATGTAATTAAAATTACATGTTCTATCTCTTTGACAATACTTTATATCTCTTGTTTGATATAGATTTTCTCCAGTCCTTAGAGTTGGTAGGTGTTTCTTTCTTTATGTTCTCCCAATATGTTTATGATATCACAAAATCATGATATGATGTTGGTCTATGATTAGTTTTAGCTACATTGCTTTTCAGTATTCCCAGCAGTTTTTGTCAAAGAGTTAGAGCTCCCCCCACCCCAAAATAGTCAAACATTTTATTATTATGCTCATTTATTTCCATATATTGTGTATCAGAAATGTTCTGCTGATCAACCACTCTTTTTTTTTTTTGTTATTATTCAGTATCAGAATACTTTAATAAATACTGATTTGTAGAATAGTTAAAGATCTGGAACTATTCCAGCAACTTGCTTAATTCTTTTCATCTATTCCTTTGATAGTCTTGACCTTTTCTTCTTCTAGGTGAATTTTTTTCTGGCTTTATAAAGTAATTAATGGTAGTTTAATTGGCATGTTATTTAATAAGTAAACTATTTAAGTAGTGTCATTTTAGTGAGATATTGCTGTATATAAAACCCTCCTTAAAGTTTTATTTAAAATTCTTTAGGTATATTTGTGTATAGTTTCTCCAATGTCTATAGTTTGTTTTCTTTAGGTATCAAAATTGTACCTTCAAAGCATCCCTAGTGTGAGGGCTGCTAAGCCCTTTTCAAGGATGTTTTCCAACTTTGGTGTCCATCTAACATACTTTATATTCACCTGTTTCTCCAAGAAAATGTATAGATCTATTACCCATTTTCAGTATCAGTAAAGGAGTTTTGTTTTTGTTTTTGTTTTTTACAAAAACATGTCCCAAATTTACAAGAACAAGTCCAAATACATAAATTTCCAAAGGTTAGGCAAAAAAAAAAAAATAGAATGAACTAAAAGCTACTACATATGACCTTGTAAGTATCTCTGAGATTTGTTGAGATCATACTCATGACTGGAAAAGGAATGATTATTAAGAAAAAAAAAGTATAAAGGTTTTGAGGAAGCATTTCATATTACTGAGGTTTAACCATTTGTGTAAATCTAAGAACTGGAGTATGAGAGCATTTGGGTGAAAATAAATGGAAGGAGACCAGAAGAGATTTTGTCGTGAGAAAATATTATGAATTATATATACAGAAAGACAAAACAGCAAAGTTCAATAAAAAAATTGCAAACTTATTATAACCTCATGTTATAGTACTAACATGAGACAGAAATTATTCAGATGTTTCACTCCTGGAACTACAACTCTTCCAACTATAGAGGAGCTAATGATTTTGTAAATTGTTTGTTGTTGTTGTTGTTGTTTTGTAATACATTCTCCATATTTTAGATGCATTAACAAAGGAAAATTATTTTCTAGATTTGACTCTTACTATTAGAGAAAAACTGATTTATCTGGTTGGCAAGGATGGGAACCTTTTGGAGAGAAAACTCTTCCTAGAGTTTGTGGCAGAGAAAAAGAAATCTAGACATAGACTGACATAAAAATCAATTTGGGGAGATATATTTCAAAGAATTTAAAAATATAGGTAGGATCATATGGACTAATATCTCAAAGACTAAAAGAATAGGATTGATGAGGAATGCTAAAAAAAATGAAATTCTTATGAGTCAAAAAAGGGTGTTATGTAGAAAAAACTGATGTGTCTATACTGAAAACCCATTAACCTGTTTAGAATTTAAAATAAATAAATTTGCAGAAGTAGGAAGATTGTAAAGATAACTAGATTTTTTTAAAGCACAATTCTGTTGCAGAAGAGCTAAAAGCTCAGAATGAACTGAGGCTGATAAGGAAAACAGACAAGAAAAAAAAAAGAGAGAGAGAGAAGCATTTCAGAATTCATTATCTGAAAGAACCAAAGATTGTGATTTCTGAATCAGTGATGTTTAAAGGATCATTAAAACAGGATACAAACTATAATACTTAAGAAGGGGAAGAGTTTCCCCACAAATTTCAAACGAAGGAAGAGAATAAATCTTCAAACTATGGGATTATCACCCTCATTTTGTTTTGGGGAAATGTTAGAACAACTCATTAAAGATATACAAACTACTAAAGTAAGCAAGTAGTGATTATAAAAAGTTGGCATGATTTCATTGAAAACAGGTTATGTTAGACTAAACTTTCTTCTTTTTTTAAATAAGGTCAATAAACTGGGAGATTAGAGAAATACTGTAGACATTGTTAATCTGCATATCTGAAAAAAATCTGACAAAGTAAATCATAATTTTTTAAGGTGCAGATAAAGAGATGTAGATTAGAATATAATAAAGTCAGATAGATATTAAGACTAGTTGATTGATTAAACCCAGTTAAAAAAAAAAAAAAAACTTGTTAATAGCTCTATATCAACTTGTCAGTTCTCCAGTCCTTCTTCAAGGGATTTTTCCTGGACCTTGTGTTTTTATCATTTCCCTTTTAATGACTGATTTTGATAAAGACATAGATAAAATGCTATTCAAATCTGGAAATGTCAAAAAAAAAAAAAGAAAAGAAAAGAAAACTTGGGGAATTAGCCAATATGTGTGAGGTTCCTAAAAGATTGTGGCTGAATTAGATCTAATTTTTTGGTGAAATTCTGTAGGGTTGACTTAAAAGTTTTACACTTAATTTCAAAAACTAAAATTACTCATAATTTTACTAGTAGAATATGAAATAATCTCAATTTTTTATTTCAAGGATCAATACGTATTAAGTGTGATTTTGAGCTGTATTAACAAGTATATTACTTCTAGGAGTAAGGGGTGATAATCTTCTATAATATATCATATTCTGAGAATCATTGTCAATCATGGATATCATAGTTCATAAAGGATATTGATATACTGACAGACACTTAGAGGAAAGTTATAATAAAGGGATTTAATTCCATATCTTATAAGAAATAGTTTAATTGAGAGTATTTATCCTGCAAAGATTGCATATTGCAAGAAGATTGAAGAGAAGGAGAGAAGAAAGAATAAAATAGCTAACTTCATGTATTGAAGAATCATCTCTTGAAAGAGAGATTGCATTTGCTTGGCCATATAAAGCAAAAGTATGGGAAAGAGGATAGAAGCTTTAAAAAGGCAAATTTAAACTTGATGACTTGAAAAACTGTTCTAAAAATTAGAGTTTCTTCTGAGTCTCAAGTTTCTGCTCACTGGAGTTCTTTAGTCAGAGATTAGATGACCATTTACATAATGTATAATGATCAAGGATTACTTGTTTTTTTATGGTTTAAATTCATTGATTGTGAAGTAAAGTTGTCCTTTGAAGATCTCAAAACTAGAAAAATTGATAATATTTAACTTGAAAGAAAAAAAACAAAATCTATATTGATCTATCTATTTGCATTTATATTAAGTAATCAACAGATCATTTATATCCATTGTCTCTTAACTGTGAAAAAAAAAAGTCTTCAATCAGTAAAGCAACATATAGAGGACATATTGGTTGAAAGTATACTGGGAAAACTACTCTATGTGCTACATAGATCTGTTTACTATTTTCCATTAGCAGTCTTAATTATTTCTAATAAGATCTATTTGTAGCAGAGGTTGGAAAACAATGTGTATAAGTCTACTGAAGTGTACTATCATTTGAAATCCACACAGGATCTTTTTTCTACCTGCTGTGCTTAATTTCAGTACCTGATCTCATGATTAATTTGGCTTTTTCATCTGCATCAGGGATTATTTTTTTTTTCTTTTTTACTGTTATGCTGTTTTTCTTTTGCACTTAAGTAGGTTTATGATAAAAATAGTTTACATTTACAAACTGATTTACAATTTTAAAATTCTTCATTGTAGTAATAGATGTCATTTAGATAATCTATTATAGAACAAAATAGAGCATATAATATTTAATATAAGCAAGATGTTTTGGCATTTTAGGGAGGAAATCATCATTTTACCAAGGAATGAATAAAAAAGCATTTATTGAGCACCTACAACATGCCAAAGCACATTCTTGAGCATTGGAAAACAAAATTGAAACAATAAATTAGCCCTTGTTTTCAAGGAGCTTATAGCCTAATAAAGGCAGATAACACCTACAACGAAATGGTGATGAATAGGAAAATTACAGGCTAGTGAATTGAGTTATTTTTCCAAAAGCAATGTCAATGTTGATGTAGTTGTGGTTCCAGAAATTAAAATATGGGAGGAGAAGAAAGGGTAAATGGCAATGTAGCTAGAGAAAAGATTGTTTATGAACCAAAAATGATTGAAGTCTTCTGAAACATTTTTCTCTGTTTTTTTAAATGTATTTATTTTAAAAATTTTAATTTATGGAGTAAAACAAGTGTTACCATGATACAGAAGATTTTTAAACAGAGTGCAAGAATTCTGGAGATGGAAAAAGTTAAGTCCTTTAGAAATGATGAAGCAGAGTTCCTTTCTATGTAAACTCATTGGGAATATTAGATATTTATCATTATAATTAATTTTCCATACATTAAAGAGATCCACTATGGATCATAAATTGACATTTACTTTAGGGTCCAGAAAATGTAGATCCATGCTCTAACTTTGACATCTACTAACCATGATTTAAACTCTTAGTGCTGAGAAGTTGTTCATCTATATTAGTAAAAAAAATTCTTATATCTAGAATTGTCCATACAAGAATAACAATTATGTCCAGACCCCTAAAAATCATTTCTGTAACATCCATCTTCTAAATTCTATCAAATTTATGATCAAACAATAAATACTTAGTGAGTACATTGCATGTATCCAACAACTTGCTGTAGGGGTTATGGGAGACAGTGATGAAGTACAAGATATTATCTACCCTTGAGATGCTTTCAATCAATTTCAGGAAATAATTTAATAATATACAATAACTCAGCACTACAAGATATTTAAAGTAAAAGTTTTCATAGAAAGGAGTTATAAATGAGAGACTAATGTTTGGAGTAGATGTGTAAAAAAGAGATAGGACATGACAAAGGTGTAGAATTCTATACCTTTGAATGGTGGAAAATATCTACTAAGAATGAAGTTATAAAATATCCAACACAAAGAGAAACCATAAATAGTGAACCCCCGAAATACCAGAATTCCAAGAGACCTGGCCATGCCCAACCAACACCTGAAGTCAATCAGCACAGCCACTGCTGCTTGTAAAGGAAGGTTGAATAATCTCCCTTGCCCTAAAAGCAGATCTGAACTTAAAAAAAAAGAGTAAAAAGCAAAAAGAATTCTGAGCATAGATAGTTTTTATGGTGAAAGAAAAGAACAGATTTCAAACTCAGAGGAGACTAAAAGCAGATCGTATCCAGATGAACATCCAAATGGTGATATAATGGTCCCCATCACACAAGGCTCTCCTAAAAGAAATTATAGATTTAAAAAAAAAGAGCTTCAGGAAAAATTGGGAAAGGAGATGAGAATTTTACAAGGGGGTTTGCAAAAGGAAACCAGAAAATATCTAAAAACAAATTTGTTGGGATACAGAAGCCACCTGCCAGTTGCATGTAAAGATCCAACTCAGACCTGTAGAATGGATTTCTTCATGCGAGAGAATGATGAAAATACAAGGAGACCAAGAGGCTGTTCTCTGACCTCTCTACTGAGAGGCAGTTGAATTGTCTGACTTTTCTCCTCTTCCCTCTGCCTCCAATTTATTTCATTCCCAGTCCACAAGCAACACTTTTGTCAGTAAAGGGAGCTTTGCAACTCCTTCAGCTGTTATGATTCACAACCGTGGAGGCTTTTGGAGAATTGACCTGCCCCTTCACTTAGGCATGATCCTTAACAATTCCCTATTTTTTTGCTTTCTGGATATTTTTCTCCCACATCATGGTCAGTAGGTTTGTGCATTTTCTGTTATCTGAGTCTGCACACTGAAGAATGCAAGCAACACTATTAACTCTGGATGGTTGCAAGGTGAAATACTATAGCAGGTGTTGATCTTGGGAGATGTCATGGAGGCAAACTTTCAAATGGAGAAGAGGACTATGGTCAGAACAGGAATTTAAGTCTCTTATCAGTCTTCCTTCTCACCCCTTTGGTGTATTGGCCCATTTAATTACCCTGACTAAAAAGTCTTACCAGGTCTCTTCTCCCTTTCTTTCCCCACGGGTTACTGAAGGAGCTATGAGAGGATCCTTCTCACAAATAGCTCTTGGATGCTGCTGCTTCTTCATGTAATTCTTGTGCTTCTTATACTATAAATTCAGGCACCATAATGTAGTGTGTTTTCTAGAGTCCCCATGCTGGGGTGGCAAATATATTATCCAGACTAGCTCTCTGGAGGATCTTGGGACCAGCCCAAGTCCTTGGTCTTAATGGAGGGGTGAAGGAGACAGGAGACTGACAAGGATGGTCAAAGGTGGAATCTGTTTATTTCAAGTCCTGTCATTCATCTCTTAAATACCTTAGTACAAGTACATCACCACAGCACACTGAGCATGTGCCAATTATAGAACCATTAGAACCATTACATCACCATATCATACTGTGTAAATGCTAACTATAAGCATTCTGCTATTGATATATAAATGCTCTCTTTACTGTAAGTAGCCCTTGCTTCAAGTAGAACCCAGGTAGTCACACTCTCCCTGACTTCTCAGAAAGGGAGAGAATAATAAAGGGAGGTGGTCATGCCCTCCCTGACTTCTCAGGAAGACAGAGAACCCTTAGGAGAGATGGGGAGCCAAACCAGATATTGTGAGCAGATTTCCTCTGGGTTGAAGGATCTCATACCTTGACCAGAGCTCCTCCAGTATCTGTGGCCCTCTACATCTCCCTCTTAGTTGAAAGAGGTATACATAAATCCATCAGCATGGGAGTATTACATAAGCAAGTAGTAATATAATACAGGGTGTTAGTGATGAAACAAACAATATGAATCAGTATGAGGAATTATACATGTCCACAAGTCCTAGAAGTAGAGTATATAAATATCAATTACACATAAACCTCCTTCACCAGCCAAAGATGGTTAAAAACCAATCTATTGTCCATTACTTCATGTATCAGGGAATCCAATGATTCCTGAAGATTTTGAAGTCCTGCAATACTCTCATTGAGAATTTTTGATGTTCATAAATCAAAAAAAAAAAAAAATTAGTGAAATGGAAAAAAAATCCATAGAGCAAAACAACTCATTTAAAAACTCAACTGGACATATGTCAATATGGACAAAAAGAAGTAAAAAAAAAAGCTAATGAAGAAAATTACTTATTAAATATCAGAACTGAACAATTAGAAATGCATGATTCATTGAAACATCAAGAATCAGTCATACAAAACCAAAAAAATGAAAAAAAAATAGAAAAAATGTTAAATATCTACTTGGAAAAAAATAGACCTGGAAAATACATGTAGGAGAGATAATCTGAGGATTCTTGGACTTTTTGAAAATTATGATGAAAAAAAGAGCCTAGATACTATTTTACAAGAAATCATCAAAGAGGGTTAAGGGAGGGGGTAAGAAACAGAAAAGCATGATCTGGAGATAATAAGATGGCAGAAAATACAGAATTAGTCATTTTAACCATAAATGTGAATGGGATGAACTCTCCCATAAAGAGGAGGTGGATAGCAAACTGGATCAAAAGCCAGAACCCTACAATATGTTGTTTACAGGAAACAAATTTAAAGCAGGACAATATTAGCCCTGCTTTATATATAAAGCAAAGGTAAAAGGAGGGGGCAGAATCTACTATGCTTCAGGTGAAGTCAAAAAAGCAGGGATAGCCATCCTGATCTCAGATCAAGCAAAAGCAAAAATTGATCTAATTAAAAGAGATAAGGAAGGGCACTATATCTTGCTAAAGGGTAGCACAGATAATGAAGAAATATCAATATTAAACATATATGAACTAAGTGGTATAGCATCTAAATTCTTAAAAGAGAAATTAAGAGAGCTGCAAGAAGAAATAGACAGCAAAACTATACTAGTGGGAGATCTCAACTTTGCACTCTAAGAATTAGATAAATCAAACCACAAAATAAATAAGAAAGAAATCAAAGAGGTAAATAGAATACTAGAAAAGTTGGATATCATAGATCTCTGGAGAAAATTAAATGGAGACAGAAAGGAGTATACTTTCTTCTCAGCAGTTCATAGAACCTATACAAAAATTGACCATGTATTAGGACATAAAGACTTCAAAATTAAATGCAGGAAGGCAGAAATAGTAAATGCTTTCTTTTCAGATCACAATGCAATAAAAACTACCTTCAAAAAAAAAAAAAAAAAAAGCTAGGGGTAAGTAAAACAAAAAGTAAGTGGAAACTAAATAATCTCATCTTAAAGAATGATTGGGTGAAACAGCAAATTATAGACACAAGTAATAATTTCACCCAAAACAATGACAATGATGAGACATCATACCAAAATTTGTGGAATGCAGCCAAAGTGGTAAGGGAAAATTGTATATCTTTAGAGGCTTACTTGAATAAAAATAGAGAAAGAGAGGATCAATGAATTGGGCTTGCAACTTAAAAAGCTAGAAAAAGAGCAAATTAAAGACTTCCAATCAAATAATAAATTTGAAATTCTAAAATTAAAAGGAGAAATTAATAATATTGAAAGTAAAAAAATATTGAATTAATAAATAAAACTAAGTTGGTTTTATGAAAAAAACCCAATAAAATAGATAAACTTTTGGTACATCTGATTCGAAAAAAGAAAGAGGAAAATCAAATTGTTAGTATTAAAAATGAAAAGGGAGAACTTTCCACCAATGAAGAGGAAATTAGAGTAATAATAAGGAGTTACTTTACCCAACTTTATGCCAATAAATTTGATAACCTAAGTTAAATGGATGACTATCTCCAAAAATATTACTTTACCCAACTTTATGCCAATAAATTTGATAACCTAAGTTAAATGGATGACTATCTCTAAAAATATAGGCTTCCCATATTAACAGAGGAAGAAGTAAATTGCTTAAATAGTCCCATTTCAGAAAAAGAAATAGAACAAGCTATTAATCAACTCCCTAAAAAAAATCTCCAGGACCAGATGGATTTACATGTGAATTCTACAAAACATTTAAAGAACAATTAGCCCCAATGCTATATAAACTATTTGAAAAAATAGAGAATGAAGGGGTCCTACCAAATTCCTTTTATGACACAGACATGGTATTGATGCCTAAATCAGGTAGGTAGAAAACAGAGAAAGAAAATTGTACACCAATCTCCCTAATGAACATTGATGGTAAAATCTTAAATTAGATATTAGCAAAAAGACTACAGAAAATCATCCCCAGGATAATACACCATGACATACTAGGATTTATACCAGGAATGCAGAGCTGGTTCAACATTAAGAAAACTATTAGTATAATTCACCAGATCAATAACCAAAGTAACAAAAACCACATGATCATCTCAATACATGCAGAAAAAGCATTTGATAAAATCCAACATCCATTTCTATTAAAAACACTTAAAAGTGTAGGAATAAATGAACTTTTCCTTAAAATAATCAGTAGCATCTATTTAAAACTATTAGTATACATCATATGTAATGGGGACAAATTGCAAACATTCCCAATAAGATCAGGAGTGTAACAAGGTTGCCCACTATCATAATTACTATTCAGTATTGTATTAGAAATGCTAGCTTCGACAATAAGAACTGAGAAAGAGATTAAAGGAATTAGAGTAGGCAATGAGGAAACCAAATTATCACTCTTTACTGATGATATCATGGTATACTTAGAGAACCCTAGAGATTCTACTAAAAAGCTATTAGAAATAATCCATATCTTTAGCAAAGTTGCAGGATACAAAATAATTTTACATAAGTCATCAGCATTCTTATATATCACTAACAAAATCCAACAGAGCTACAAAGAGAAATTCCATTTAAAATAACTACCAATAGTAGAAAATATTTGAAAATTCTATCTGCCAAGGGAAAATTAGGAACTATATGAACAAAACTACAAAACACTTTCCACACAAATAAAGTTAGATCTAACCAATTGGAAAAATATTAAATGCTCTTGGATAGGGCAAGCAAATATAAAAAAGATGACAATACTACCTAAACTAATCTATTTATTTAGCACCATACCAATCAGACTCCCCAAAAAACTATTTTTCTCCTTTTTTTTAATTATAATAACTTTTTATTGACAGACCCCATGCCAGGGCAATTTTTTACAACATTATCTCTTGAACTCTCTTCTGTTCCGATTTTTCCCCTCTCTCCCTCCCCCTCTCCCCTAGATGGCAAACAGTCCTATATATGTTAAATATGTCGCAGTATATCCTAGATACAATATACGTGTGCAGAACCGAACATTTCTCTTGTTACACAGGAAGAATTGGATTCAGAAGGTAGATATAACCCAGGAAGAAAAACAAGAATGCAAACAGTTTACATTCATTTCCCAGTGTTCTTTCTTTGGGTGTAGCTGCTTATGTCCATCATTGATCAATTGAAACTGAGTTATGTTTCTTTGTCAAAGAAATCCACTTCCATCAGAATACATCTTCATACAGTATCATTGCTGAGGTATATAAAGATCTCCTGGTTCTGCTTATTTCACTTAGCATCAGTTCATGTAAATCTTTCCAAGCCTCTCTGTATTCATCCTGATGGTCATTTCTTACAGAACAATAATATTCCAGAACATTCATATACCACAATTTACCCAACCATTCTCCAATTGATGGGCATACATTCATTTTCCAGTTTCTAGCCACTACAAACAGGGCTGCCACAAACATTTTGGCACATACAGGCCCTTTCTCTTCTTTAGTATCTCTTTGGGGTATAAGCCCAGTAGTAGCACTTCTGGATCAAAAGGTATGCACAGTTTGATAACATTTGGGGCATAGTTCCAGATTTCTCTCCAGAATGGTTGGATTCATTCACAACTCCACCAACAATGCATCAGTGTCCCAGTTTTCCCGCATCTCCTCCAACATTCATCATTATTTTTTCCTGTCATCTTAGCCAATCTCATAGGTGGGTAGTGGTATCTCAGAGTTGTCTTAATTTGCATTTCTCTGATCAATAGTAATTTGGAACACATTCATATGAGTGGTAATAGTTTCAATTTCATCATCTGAAAATTGTCTGTTCATATCCTTTGCAAACATTTATCAATTGGAGAATGGTTTGATTTCGTATAAATTAGAGTCAACGCTCTATATATTTTGGAAATGAGGCCTTTATCAGAACCTTTAACTGTGAAGATGTTTTCCCAGTTTGTTGCTTCCCTTCTAATCTTGTTTGCATTACTTTTGTTTGTACAAAGGCTTTTTAATTTGATATAATCAAATTTTTCTATTTTGTGATCAATAATGATCTCTAGTTCTTTGGTGATTAATTTCTTCCTCCTCCACAAGTCTGAGAGATAAATTATCCTATGTTCCTGTAATTCATTTATAATCTTGTTCTTTATGCCTAAATCATGGACCCATTTTGATCTTATCTTGGTATATGGTGTTAAGTAAGGGTCGATGCCTAATTTCTGCCATATTAATTTCCAGTTATCCCAGCAGATTTTGTCAAATAATGAATTCTTATCCCAAAAGTTAGGATCCCCAAAAAACTATTTTAATGACCTAGAAAAAATAACAACAAAGTTCATATGGAAAAACAAAAGGTCAGGAATTTCAAGGGAACTAATAAAAAAAAAATGAAGGTGGCCTAGCTGTACAGATTTAAAATTATATTATAAAGTGGTATTTACTAAACAACCATTTGGTATTGGCTAAGAAATAGACTAGTTGATCAGTGGAATAAGTTAGGTTCAAAAGACAAACTAGTCAATAACTTTAATAATCTAATGTTCAACAAACTCAAAGACCCCAGCTTTTGGGATAAGAATTCACCGTCTGACAAAAACTGCTGGGAAAATTGGAAATTAGGATGGCAGAAAATAGGCATTGACCCACACTTAACACCGTATACCAAGATAAGGTCAAAATGGGTCCATGACCTAGGCATAAAGAATGAAATTACAAATAATTTAGAAGAACATAGGATAGTTTACCTCTCAGACTTGTAGAGGAGGAAGGAATTTATCACCAAAGAACAAGAGATCATTATTGATCCCAAAATAGAAAAATTTGATTATATCAAATTGAAAAGCTTTTGTACAAACAAAACTAATGCAGACAAGCTTAGAAGGAAAGCAATAAACTGGGAAAACATTTTTATAGTCAAAGGTTCTGATAAAGGTCTCATTTCCAAAATATATAGAGAATTGACTTTAATTTATAAGAAATTGAGCCATTCTTCAATTGATAAATGGTCAAAGGATATGAACAGACAATTTGCAGATGAAGAAATTGAAACTATTTCTAGCCATATGAAAAGATGCTCCAAGTCATTATTAATCAGAAAAATGCAAATTAAGACAACTCTGAGATACCGCTACACACCTGTCAGATTGGCTAGAATGACAGGGAAAGATAATGCAGAATGTTGAAGGGGATGTGGAAAAACTGGGACACTGATACATTGTTAGTGGAATTGTGAACACATCCAGCCATTCTGGAGAGGGATTTGGAACTATGCTCAAAAAGTTATCAAACTGTGCATACCCTTTGATCCAGCAATGATATTACTGGGCTTATATCACAAAGAGATCTTAAAGAAGAGAAAGGGACCTGTATATGCAAAAATGTACATGGCAGCCCTCTTTGTAGTGGCCAGAAACTGGAAACTGAGTGGATGCCCCTCAATTGGATAATGGATGAATAAATTGTGGTATATGAATGTTATGGAATATTACTGTTCTGTAAGAAATGACCAACAGGATGATTTCAGAAAGGGTTAGAGAGACTTACATGAAGTGATGTTGAATGAAATGAGTGGGATCAGGAGATCATTATATACTTCAACAACAACACTATATGATGATCAATTCTGATGCAACAATGAGATGAAACAAATCAACTCCAATAGAACAGTAATGAATTGAACCAGCTACACCCAGGGAAAGAACTCAGGTAAAATGAATGTGAACCACTACATAGAATTCCCAATCCCTCTATTTTTGTCCGCCTGCATTTTTGATTTCCTTCACAGGTTAATTGTATACTATTTCAAAGTCTGATTCTTCCTGTGCAGCAAAATAACTTTATGGACATGTATACATATATTGTATTTAACATATATTTTAATATATTTAACATGTATTGGTCTACCTGCCATCTGGGGAGGGGGTGAGGGGAAGGAAGGGAAAAATTGGAACAAAAGATTTTGCAACTGTCAATGCTGAAAAATTACCCATGTGTATATCTTGTAAATAAAAAGTTATTATAAAATAATAATAATAATAAGGGACTTAATAAAAATTTAGCCTTAACAAATGAGTAGAAGCCAATCTAATCCAATTCAATCTGATGGATTTTTTTCAACATCTACTATGAAAAAGTCAGTACAGAAAGTTGGCCATCCATATCATTGTAATTAGAAGTCAAATTCCTAACCCCATCCCTTTAATCAATATAAAAGTTTTTAGCATTCTACCTAGATATTCAAGTTTTTAAATTAGATTTGGCATACAATTTGACTTTTAACAAGACTAACTTGATCGAAGTGAAAATAACCTTGAACCTTCCTCTCACCAATAAATGGAATTTCCAACTTAGCTTTATCAATCAATACGTTTCTGAATATGAACTTTAGAATATAATGGTGTAAGAATCAAGAAAAATCAGGTCCAAGTATTATCTCCATTATCTCCACCATATATAACCCCTGGCAAATGACTTAATCATTTAGTGCCACAATCTGTGCCCTAAAATCACAAATTACAAAGTAGTTATTAATCTCTTTAATTGAGAATTTCCTTATGGAAAGTTCCCTACACAAAAGAGAACATACTTCCTCTACTATCCCTCCCAAGAAAAAATCATCAACTGATGCCACCATGTTGTCTTTGTTGTTGTTTTCCTTCAAGTTCAGTAGCAATGTAAAGAATATTAGATTTAGAATCAGAGATGATTATATATTTCTGGCTTCATTAGTTACCATGTCTATGGGCAATTCATAGACTCTATATATCTTCACTTTACACTTCTAAATGAAGGGAGTCAATTAGATGAATTCGAAATGCCTCTCTAGCTCTCAATCTCTGAGCCTAGTATTCTATAATGCTCTTTCTAGAGTTCTCTCTGCCAGTGAGAGATAAAATATCAGCTAATTTTTAGGACCTCTTTTCAATAGCCACCTAGATTTTCTTTGAGGTCATCAAGGTTTTTTTTTTGTTTGTTTTTTTTGTTTTTTGTTTTTTGTTTTTTTGCTGGATATTGTTATCTGTTCCCTAAGTGAGGCCTATAACTTTGCAATTTCAATTCTCTTATCATGAACAATGGGTGTTGATCCAATTTTCATTCAAACATTGATCCTAAGTATAAATGGAAAGTTTAGTGTTATCAACTATCAAGGGCAGCTCATAGCAATGTTCCTGATGAGTTGGGGGGAAGAAGAACACTATTCTAAAAGTCTTTAAAAAACTATGTTTTTTCAAGAGTTTGCTGAAAATAAATTCAGTAGCCATTTATTAAGCATAATCCATGTGCCTGGCATTATATTTGGTGCTGTGGATACAAAGACAAAAAAGAAAAGTTTCCTGACCTCAAAGAGTTTACATTCATCTATGGAATAAATATAGAATACATTCAATATTATGCTCATATTCTGTTGCTTAGTCACAAATAATTCACAAGTCTACTGATTTTCATGGCACAAGAAATATGCAATAATGTTTGCTCCCAGGATGCCAACATGGTAAAAATATTTTCCCTTATGATGCCAAAACTTGTGTAATATATGACTTGCCAATAACTCTAATTTCTATTTCATGGTGTCCTTTCCTTTCTTCCCTTCTCAGTAAGAAATCCAAAAAACCAAAACAAAACAAAAACAAACTAACTAAATAACAAAGAGCAGTCTGAATCAAAGCCCAGGAATAGTGCTATGGGTCTCCTATTTCTTCTACAAAGCTATAAATAAAATATGGGTTATAAATACGCCCAACCACACCTATTCTATAATTTATGCACTCCCATGTTCCCCAAAGTTGATAAAATAATAAAAACTAATTGGTCCAGCTTACCATAAAAAGCTTATATTATTCACATTGGTGTCATCCCACGTAGATTTTGACACAGACTTCCTTTTGCTCATTGCTGTTTATATAGACTGAAAGAAATGTTTCTGGTCACCTAATAAACATTTTATGGTCATTCTTAATTTTTTCATATAAGAGAAATGATTTGAGGATTGTGTCCTAAAATTGAGAGGCAGAAAGAAGAAAGGGAAACTCCAAAATGTTTCAAATTATATTTCAAAATCAGAGGGTCCTTGAAAGAAAGTATGTCCATGGTCAACAGGTTTAATTTGGTCCTGCTTCATTGCCCTTAGTCTTTGCCCCAACCTCACAATGGGAGCTGAGGCATGAAAAATAATACAGAAGGGGTCCATAAACTCAAACATTGTGAAAATCAATGGGCCAGAATAAGCCAAAGAAAAGGAGTTAAGTTTCCAACTTTCTAAATTTGACCTTTGTGACAAAAAGGTGATTCTTACAAAGGACTATAAATCATCACCCACCTGAAAAAGGAGGGTTAAGTCTCTCAGATGGTGAGCTTTGCTATGTTAAGCTAATTTATTCTCTAGTTCATGCAAAAGGCAGTCCTGGGTCTCTGGAGAAAATATATTTGCCATTTCTGACCCTCAAGGAATGGTGAATGGAATCAAGTAACAACCTGAGAATTTAAAGCATGATCAATGAATATGCAAAGAATCATTCTCTGACAAAATTAATGCAGTTACTATCCACAGACTCTCTTCTCTTACTTCCCTTGATTTCAAGTCAATGAGAAGAAAACAGCATGTGTGTATGTGTTTATATGTCTCTGTGTGTGTG
This sequence comes from Sarcophilus harrisii, assembly GCF_902635505.1. Lineage (NCBI taxonomy): Eukaryota > Metazoa > Chordata > Mammalia > Dasyuromorphia > Dasyuridae > Sarcophilus > Sarcophilus harrisii. The sequence goes on along the minus strand of NC_045426.1, from coordinate 553,331,862 downwards.
TGCGTGTGTGTGTGTGTGTGTGTGTGCGCGTGCAGGTCTTTGGGGAAAAAAAAAAGAAAAAGAGAGTGAAAATTTATGAGTACAAGTTTTCTGATGAATGGAGGCATTAGAATAGCAGATGTAGAGTACAGGGAATTAGAAAGTGAAAAAGTTGAGCATTGCCTTAAAGCACCAGGAAATAAAGCCAGCAATGTGCAACCCATCAAGGTACTTGTGCTGTGCGTGCTTTAATGTACAATAAAGCACTTTGAAAACTGCCCTAAATTTTTTAATTAGGAAAATAAAAAACAATGGGTTAGATTTTTTTTTTAATGTTTCCTGCAAGAACCACTGAAACACATCCATCAACTAACAAAAAGGGAAAGGGTTGGGCATATACCATCATATATAGGAATAGGAATAATGGGCATACCATCATATAGGAAATGGTATTCTATAACCTGGCAGGCAGCATGGTAAATGAGAGACATAGGGTACATACAGTATAAGATTACAGCTCAGAATTTAAACCAATACTTAGAGAGAATCAGAAAGAATACATTGTGGTAATGGATAATCCAGAAACAGCTGTTTCTCTTCCTTAACTTTCCCTCAACTTTCCTTAAACTGCCACTGGAGACTCCTTTGCCCTCAGAGCTCAGTTATTCTTCAACTCTGATTACACAATATACAACTTTGACTTTTACAAATAATCTGTTGTATAGGTTAGGAAAACTGAATTTCCAGTTTTGCCTATAAAATATTTACCTTAAACTCAAAGAAGACATTATTCAGAGAGAGGAAAAGAAGTGTTTTTCTTCCCCTGTGATTAATTATGTCCCTGCCCAGATGGAAATACAAATATCTTCTATCTATATATGTCATACTGTGTTACTTTTTTTTTTTTTTTACTGAACTTGAGATTTCATTGTTAGACAGGTCCTCCAAAGAGGAAATTCCTTCTAATATAGATCTCCCCAACTTTTATAACTTGTAGTTTTAATGGCCTGGGGCCATGAGAATTTTAGTGACATATTCAGATTTGTAGGCAATATATATTTAAGATAAAGCTTGAACCCAGATCCGGTTGATAGAACAGATGCCTGCCTATTAAATTTGCCACATCACTTGTTTTAAATTACAGAGGCAGGGTGAAATAATTATTTGAAGTTAGTGAATATAATAACTTTGTTCTATTCACAAGTATATATTTCACCATAATCCTTATTGTGAATGATATTGTAGGAGAATAGCTTTATATACACACACACACACACACACACACACACACACACATGATGGCACATGATGAAATATGTTCTATGATGAAACATGGACTACACTGATTCCAAGGGGAAATCTTTTTGATACAGTTTAGAGTGTAATGTCCACATGTAAATGATCATAGTTTGGATGAATTTTCTGGAATTTTGGCCTGCCACAAAAGCATCACATGGCTCACTAAGTTTCAGAGTGCTTCCCAAACCAGGTTAAGATGCAGTTTCTATCTGATTTTAATGTGTTGATGTATTCATTTATTTAAAAGAAAATATATAAATATGTATAGTTTAGAAAACAATATCTGACCTTCAGGGATCCTCCATTTGTATTTGAGTGGCCTTCATTTTTACTTGAGTTTGACACCATTGATGCATAGGATGACAAAAGAGACAATTCCATGTGTTGGAGTATCTCATAGTAAACATGAATAAAATCCCATAAAATCTTGGAAGGGACCTTTCGGTCACTTAGTCCAGGTCTGAATCTAATGTAGAAGTCTTCTCTCCCACATCTGACTGAAATGAGCAGTCAGATATATGAATTGGTTTAGAAACAAGGGAAGTTTTCTGTTTATTGCTAATGGTATTATGCTTTCTACAGCAATAAAAGTTTATCTTTTTTTTAAAAAAAAGGATTCTTTCTTGTTTTTGTTTTATTTTCATGTTAAACATGCAAGTTGTTTAAACTCAAGGGTATAACTTGAATGCTTTATCTTATAGGTTCTGTTTCTGAACTATTAATTTGTTATCATGTTTTGGGAAAGAACTTGTCAAGTTCATTTTTTCCCTACTTTTCCCCATATCTACAAAATATGCACACATTTGAATTATGACTTTCCTACAGGAACTAACAGCTGTATGTGTAAATCATGCATATAAATCAATTACTGAGGCCTATGTACTATAAATGCACCCATTAATTAAGCAATGTCAGATGCTATGAACCATGAAGTTCATTACATCTTTAGCATTCAAACCAAGGATTATTTGAAGAAGAAATACTGAGTTTACCTAATAGTTAATAAAATTAAGCCGGGTTGTTGCCAACATTCTGATTTTATGCCTAATTCAGTGTTTAAATGTTTATGAATAAAACACTAACTGCTGAAAGCAGAAATGTTGAAATGTAATTACTGGTAAGTTATAACGCACTTGAGGACTCATTATACCAGACTTGGGAGTTTTAAGATCACCAGTGTAACACACTCTCCAAAAACACAGAATTTTTATGGGCTAAAAGCTGGAAAGAAATAAATGCTTGTGAATTTGTCCTGGCTGAGTGGAAATTTTGATGATCGTGGTAGTATGATTTATGGGCATAGCATTTTCTAGTCATTAGGTGGTTGCATTTCAGCATTGTGACATAATTTGCATATGTGAATATCCTAGCAAATTAACTCCTGATGACTGCTGCATCTGCCTGGATAAAGAAGCTCCTATCTTAAAACTAATACAGCTGCTACCACCAAAGACCTGCTAGGAAAAGAAGTGCTCTGGCCTGATTCTCTTTGAATTCTGTTGCTGGTGACTTTCCACATATGGATTCAATTTGAGAGATAAATACATACTTGAAATGACAGCCAGATTTACACATCTGCAGACATTTTAACATCCCTTAAGTTGTCTGTTTCACAAAGCTCTCCTGAACAGATCAGAGAAGACCTAACACCCTTTTTCCCACCCCACCCAGTCTGGAAGTGAAACTCCCAAGGCTGGCTCTCTAATCTTCTCCCAATCATGTGCTTAACCTGATCTCCATCCTTAAGTCATTAAACTGTCTTTGCTCTTGACCTGTATTTGATGCAAACATCAGAGCAAAAATTCAATGCTGACTAATGACTATTACTAACGAGAATAACTTTTGTTTTGTTTAATAACTTTTGTTTAATTTATATTCCTAAATTTAATCTCTAATAAAAAGTGATGTCATAATTATAGATCCTTGATAATAGAAATTTTTTATTCTAAGATTCAATAACATTATATTTTAAATCAGCAAATAGTTAAATGTTCTAATAGCATTGATGAAGTTAGAAGATTTTAATAACACAATTAGCTTACAGAATGCAAATAAAGATGAAATAATATGTATATTTATTTATATGCATTATACGCATAGTTGTGTATTATTCAATTAACTAAGGTAGCTCCAGTATTTGTTCTTTAAATAATTTTGTTATATATGCAAATGTATGTGCACATACATGCACATATCCATCTCTGATCTATATAGATTCCTTCCACAGCATCCATAGCAAATGGTAGTTTTTAAATGGTTGACTTATTTCCACTGAGGAAAATCTCCTTTCTCTTTACAACACATCTTTCCATTGTTGGAAACTTTAACTACAAGGAAGTTGCTTCTTATTTTAAACTGAAATCTATCTTCCTGTTTATTTCTCACATTTGTTTTAGATCTGTCCTCTAGAGTAACATAAATTACATATACTTGTTTGCTTATTTTTTCCTATATGATTATCCTTCAAATATCAAAAATGGTGACCATAACCTCCAAACCTGTTTTCCCCCATTTCTAAATTAAACATATTTAGTCCCCTCAACCATTCTTCATATAAGACACTTACAAGATTTCTCAGCATCCCGCTTTCTTTTTTCTGGATATTCCCTAATGTTTCACAGTTCCTATTAAATCATAGTACCCAGAACTGGTTGTTATTTTCTGTTCATGGCCTGACATTACAGGGCTTAGAGCCAGCCTTTCAGCAAGATACCACATGGAAGCAAGAGAGTATAAGCAGCAAAGCAGATTAAAGTTGTCTTCACTTGTTCAGCAAATTCCACCTATGGTAAACTCACAATGAGTTTTTGATTGCATAAAATGAGTGGTTTTGTTTCATATGAACTATCAGATCTCTGCAAAATAATACTTATTTAATTCCAATTTATTTTTTGGAGAAGAGAAGTACCGTAATGATGTCACTTTATCTTAATCAAATTTTATCTTAACATTGTTTCAATTTATCAAGATAATTGATAATTGTAATCCTGTTACCCAATGCAATTTAACCTTTCATTTCACATAATATCCATGACAATAACTAGCTATCTACACATATATACACGTGTGCGCACACACACACACACACACACATATATATATATATTTATATATTTATATATATACACTATCTATTAATATTGAATGAGGTCTTCCAGTTTGAAAATCTAGCATTTTTACATACTCTGTCACTTAGACTGTCAATCATAAATGTAAAAACAAATAGAATTAAAGATCAAGAAATCTAAGAGACCTCAGAGAACATTCCGTATAATGCATTCATTTTACTTATAAGAAAGCAAAGACCTAGAGAAATTAAGTGAATTGTCCAAGGCAATATCTGATATAAACATCAGAATTTAAAGCCGTATCACTGTAGCATAACAATGCTATTTTATTATACCAAGTTATCTCCTCAAAGAATATGAATAGGAGAGGGACAAAGACAAAAGACCAGAAAACTCCATTAGGGACTTTAGTTTGTCACTGACTCACTAAGCTTCAGTGTTAAAACAACTCTTCATCTATATAATTGTGCCATCATTTGACCTGTTTTTTTTTTTTTTTTCATTTCAGGATGGCATAAGACTGCTACATACTTCTGGTAGACTAGTCTAGCAAACTTATTAGAAAAGGAAATTACATTATTTTTCATAACATCCTAATGAATCCATGCTGGTTCCTAGTAAATGTCTATTTCTTTTCTAAACATTTAATAAAAACATCTGCTTAATAGACCTCTCTAGAAAATTGTGAGAAAACAACATTAACTTTACTTACCTGTAGTTTCTGAATCTTCCCCACCCCCCTACCCTTTGAAAATGACAAGACTTTTCTCATATGGAAAAGGATATATTAGAAGACTTATAAGATTACTTTGAGTTCTAAATAAATAATCCTATAATATAGACTTTTATCATCAATTAAAATATTGTCTATGAAGGTCTTGAAATCACTAAAAAATAATGAAGGGGTTATCATCATTTTCAGAGAAGTAATGAGGTATAGCAAAGGGATTGGCCTTGAAGCAGGGAAATACTGCTCATTCCAGTTATTTCACTTTGAAATATCCCAGGCAATTCTATCAATTACCAAAGTGATGATAATCTCCATTGATAAAAAATAGTATCCTCACAAGTTCCTTATTTTAGGGAAATCACAAGCCATTTCTTTCAAAAATATTTTCTCTAGTAGATTTTTTCATTTACAATGAGTATGCTATAGATTTCCCACCTTTTTTCCCCTTCTCTGACCAATCAAGAGACCAGTGTCAGAGAAATCTGGTTGGTGTTTGATAGTGAAAACCCAGTCACAGAGGTTACAATTTAGAGACCTGAAAGATTAAGTCTGGACTCAAGTCCTAAGGTACAAATCAGATTCCAAGATAGCAATTTAGCTCTAGAAGGACAAGAAGGTTGTGGGTACAAGTTGGGGGCTTGTCATCTTCAGTCATCATGGTGTCAGAAAGAGAGAAGAGATCCAAGTAAGCATATGAGAAACCATTGCTAGATATTGAGATGGTCTAAATTGTGTTTCTACTGGTCTGCTCACTCAAGTCCTAGAAAATCTTTTTCCCCCTTAAGACCTTGGGACAAGGTTGAGTCAGAAGGTGAGGGTTCATTGATCCTAACCAGAAGTCAGCCTCTCTCTCTGCTTGCTTAAGAACATAATATAAGTTAAAGGTCTTCAAAAAGCTGTTTTTTATAACAGCATCCTCTAGACTGAACACTTCCATCCCAGCGCTGACTGAAATATGTTATTAAGAGAAATTAGCCCAAGTATAAAGGCTCATTTCCATTGTCCTTTCACTTTTTTAATAAAGCTTTTTATTTTCAAAAAACATGCATAGAAAGTTTTCAACATTCACTCTTGCAAAACATTGTGTATCGAAAAAAAAAATTGTCTCTCATTTCCCCCCATTCTGTCCTTAAGATGGCAATATATGTTAAATTTGTGCAATTCTTGTATAACTATTTTCACAATTATCATGCTGCACAAGAAAAATCCAGGTCAAAAGTAAAAGAAAATGAGAGAGAAAACAAAACAACAACAAAAGTGAAAATACTATGTTGTGGTCCATAGTTAGTCTCCACAGTCTTATCTCTAACTGCAGATTCTCTCCATCACAAAAGCATTGAAAGCAAACTGAATCACTCCACTATTGAAAAGAGCCACGTCCATCAGAACTGATTATCATATAATCTTCTTGTTGCTGTGCACAGTGTTCACTTAGTTGTACAATTCATTTAGCATCAATTCAAGTCTCTCCAAGATTTTCTGAAATTATCCTGCAGATCTCATTGGTCGAATGATTGTTGAATAACTTACGGCAGATGAATGTTATGAAATATAATTGTTCTATAAGAAATGATCTGCACTTTATATGTTTTCTAACTAACTGGATTTGGCTTTATTTGTGTGAGAAGTGTTTTATAATTGTGTTTATATGTCTTCATAAGTAGAATTCTGAATATTTTATATTATCTACAATAATTTGAAATAGAATTTCTCTTTGTATCTCTTCCTGCTGGAATTTGTTGGTAGCATATAGAAATGCTGATGATTTCTTTGAATTTATTTTGTATTCTGCAACTTTGTTAAAGTTATGGAATGTTTCTGCTCATTTTTGGTTGATTCTCTAGTATTGCCTAAGTATACCATCATATCATCTGCAAAGGGTGATAATTTGGTTTTCTCATGACCTATTCTAATTCCTTTATTTTTTCTTCTCTTTTTGCTAAAGTTAGCATTTCTAATACAATATTGAATGGTAAAGGTCATAAGGGGCAACATTGTTCACCCCTGATCTTATTGGGAATGGTTCTATTTTATCCCCCCATTATATATGATGCTTAGTGATAATTTTAGATAAATGTTATTGACTATTTTAAGGAAAACTCCATTTATTCCTATTCTCTTTAGTATTTTTAATAGGAAAGACTATTGAATTTTGTCAAATGCTTTTTCTGCATCTATTGACATAATCATATGATTTCTGTTGGTTTAGTTACTGATATAGTCAATTATGCTAATAATTTTCCTTATATTGAACCAGCCCTGAATTCCTAATATAAATCATATTTGGCCATAGTATATTATCCTTGTGATAACTTGCTGTAGTCTCTTTACTAATATTTTATTTAAGATTTTTGCATCAAATGTTCATGACAGCCATTTTTGTAGTGGCAAAAAACTGGAAACTGAATGATTGCCCATCAGTTGGAGAATGGCTGAATAAATTATGGTATATTAATGTTATGGAATACGACTGTTCTATTAAAAAAAATCGGCAGGATGATTGCAGAGAGGCCTAAAAAGACTTACATGAACTGGTACTAAGTGAAATGAGCAAAACCAGCAGATCGTTGTACATGGCAACAGCAAGATTATATGATGATCAATTCTGATGGACATGACACTTCTCAACAATGAGGCAATTCAGAACAGTTTCAATGATCTTATGATGAAGAGAGCCATCTACATGCAGAGAGAGAATTGTAGGAACTGAGTATGTATCACAACATAACATTCGCACTCTTTTTTGTTGTTTGCTTGCATTTTATTTTCCTTCTCATTATGTTTTCCTTTTTGATCTGATTTTTCTTGTGCAGCAAGACAATTGCATACATATGTATGCAAATATTGGATTTAACATATATTTTTACCATGTTTAACATATTTCATTACTTACTATCTAGGGGAGGGAGTAGGGAGAAGGGGAAGAAATTGAATTACAAGGTTTTTGCAAGTTTTTTTTTTTTTTTGGCAAGGATTAATGGTGAAAAATTATCTATGCATATCTTTTGAAAATTAAAAGGCTTTAATAAAAAAAGATTTTTGCGTCAATATTCATTAGGGAAATTGGTCTATAATTTTTTTTCCTCTGTTTTGGCACTATATGTTTTAAATATCAGAACCATATCTGTGTCAAAAAAGAAATGTTGTGGAATTCCTTTTTAAACCTATTTTTCCAATATTTTCCATAGTATTGAAATTAGTTGTTCTTTAAATGTTTGGTTGAATTCATATGTAAATCCAATTTGCCCTAGATATTTTTTCTTAGGGACTTGATAAATAGCTTGTTCATTTTTCCCCCCTAGAATGGGAGTATTTAAGGAATTCATTTCCTATTCTATTATTCTGAGCAATCTCTATTTTTGTAGGTATTTATCCATTTCACTTAGATTATCATATTTATTGACATATAGTTGGGCAAAATAACTCCTAATTACTGCTCTAATTTCCTCTTTATTTGTGAAAAGTTCTCTCTTTTCATTTTTGAGACTAACAATATGATTTTCTTTTTAAAAAAAAAACAAGTTAAAAAAAAGGTTAATCTATTTTGTTGCTATTTTGAATAAAAACAACTCTTAGTTTTTTTTAGTAGTTCAATTGTTTTCTTACTTTCAATTTTATTAATCTCCCATTTTGTTTTCAGAATTTTCAATTTGTTATTTCTTTTTTATTTTAATTTGACCTTTCTTTAGCTTTTTTAGTTACATGCCCAATTCATTGATCTTTTTTTTCCTCTATTTTATGTAAAAAAACATTTAGAGATATGAAAGTTGCCCTAAGAACTACTTTGGCTGTATCCCCCACATTTTGGTGTGTTTTCTCATTGTTGTCATTCTCTTGGATGAAATTATTGATTGTGTCTATGATTTGTTGTTTCACCCACTCATTCTTTAGGATTAAATTATTTAGTTTCCCATTAATTTTGCCCTATTTTCTCTGGTCCTTTATTACATATAATTTTTATTAAATCATGATCTGAAAAAGATGCAGTTACAATTTTTGCCTTTCTGCATTTGATTTTAAGGTTTTTCTGTCCTAATACATCATCAATTTTTGTGCAGGTTCCATGTACCTCTGGAAAAAACAAACTATATTCATTTCAGTTCCTATTTAATATTCTCCAAAGGTCTATCAATATCTAAATTCTAAAATTCTATTTACCTCAATAACTTCTTTCTTATTTTTTTTATTCAATTTATCTAGTTCTGATAAAAACAAGATTGAAATCCCCCACTACTATAGTTTTGCTGTCTAGTTCCTCTTACAGCACTTTTAATTTCTTTTCTAGGAATTTGGATGATATTGCACTTGGTGCATATATGTTTTCTATTGATATTACTTCATCATGTATGGAATCTTTTAGCAAAATATAGTTTCCTCCTTATATGTTTACTTACATCTATTTTTGGTTTTAGTTTATCTGAAATCAGCATCTGTACCTCTGCTTTTTTTTTTTTTTTTACTTCAACCAAAGCATAATAGATTCTGCTCCAGCTTTTTACCTTCATTCTGTATATATTACTCTGCTTTAAATATATTTCTTGTAAACAACATATTGCAGGATTCAAGCTTTTAATTCAGCCTGCTATCCAGTTCCATTTTGGAGAGAATTCATTCCATTAACATTCACAGTTAAAATTACTGACTCATTATTCCCTGTCATCTTATTTTATCCAAGCTATATTTTTTTCTTTCCTTTCCCTCTTTCTCTCCTCCCCAGTATCTTCCTTCTGACCACCACCTGCCTCAAACAGCTCTTGCCTTTTACAGCCCTTCCCCTTTCTTGTACCTTTCCCTTACTACTTTTGTTTCCCTTTTATTAACCTCCTCTTTTCCTTTTCACTTTCCCCGCCCACATCCCTATAGAGCAAGACAAATTTCTCCATGAAACTAAATATGTCTGGCATTCTCTCTTTGAGCCAAATCCAAAGAGATTAGGATTCACACAGTACTCACCCCTCCTCCTTCTTTCCTTCAATTGTAATAGGGCATTTTTTCTGGTCATGAGATTCAATTTACCCCTTAATCCACTTTTCTCTTATTCCAGTACAATCCCATCCCACCTCTAATTTCTTTTTTATATCATCACAATAAAGTCAAATTATATGTACCCCCTTTATATATATCCCTAACAGAGGTACAATTTTCACGAGTTAATCATATAGACTTCCAGGGATGAAGCCAAAATTACAGAGATGATAGGTTTTCCTCTGACCTCTACAACCCTCACACTAATTATGAAATCTAGCCATTGAATTAGATTTTGACCTGCAGAACCCAAAAATATTGGGAGTGCAACAAATAATCAGCAGAACATAATTTTGAAGATTACCAGAAAAGGTCTGTTTCAATTGAAAACAGTACGGAGGCAGCCAGTGCAACCAGCTGAGTACAAACACTTGTGCATACAACACAGAGTCCTGGTGTGGTGCAGTCTCTGGGTGGCAGTACAGACTCCACATAGTAGAGAAGCTACAGGGGGAAACAGACCAGAAAAGGTCTGTTTGAATCAGAAAAGAGAGGGAGGCAGCCTAATACAAACAGCTGACCACAAATGCCAGCACAGAAAGCACAAAGTGTTGCTGATTCTGTAGGTTGGTGCAGACTCCATGTGGCAGAGAATCTACTGGGAGGAATCTACAGCAGTGTTGGCCACTCTGCCCTGGTTGCAAACCAGTAGATCACCAGAGAAGTTATAAAATATCCAACACAAATACAAAAGATCAATAGTGAACCCCAAAATGCCAGAATCTCATGGGACTTGGACATAACCAGCCAGCACCAAGAGTAAATCAGCATTGGCCCAGTAAAGCTGCAGCCACTTGGAAAACCTCCCCCATCCTAATGGCAAACCTTAACTTAAAAAATGACTTTAAAAAGTAGAGGACTCTGACAGTAGACAGATTTATGGCAAAAGAGAAGAACAGATTTCAAAGCCTGATTAAGGCTTTAATTAGATTAAAGGCAAATTTCTCCAGATAAAGTTCCAAAAGGGAATATAACCTGGTCCCTATCACACAAGGATCTCCAAGAAGAAATTTAAAAGTATCTTAAAAGAGAGCTAGAAAAAATGGGAAAGGAAATGAAATTTTTGCAAGAGTATTTGGAAAATGCAACACAGAAACTATGTGAAGAAAATTCACTACAAAATAGACTTTGTGAAATGGAATAAGCATATAACTCACTAAAAAGTAGATATGATTTAAAAAAAAAAAGAAAGCAACTCTCAGAAAAACAGAATTTGTGAAACAGAAAAAGAAAATAACTCCTTAAAAAACAGAATTTGTGAAATGGAAAAAAATTCCACAAAACAAAATAACTCATTTAAAAAATCTATTGGACAAATACCAAAAAAAAAGTTTAAAAAGTAAATGAAGAAAATAATTCACTAAAAATCAGAATTGAACAAATGGAAATGAATGACTCCATGAAACAAGAAGAATCAGTAAAGCAAATCCAAAAAAAGGGGGGAAAAAGGAAAAAATGTAAAATACCTAATTGGGAAAACAACCTACCTGGAAAATATATCTAGGAGAGACAATCTAAGGATTATCAGACTACATGAAATACTGATGAAAAAAAGAGCCTAGACACTATCTTTCAGGAAATCATCAAAGAGAACTGCCTGGATATCATAGAAACAGAAGGTAAAATGACCATTGAAAGAACACACCAAACACCTCCTGAAAGAGACCCCAAAATTAAAACCTCCAGGAATATTGTGGCTAAATTTGAGAACTATCAAGCCAAGGAAAATATATTACAAGCAGCCAGAAAGAAACAATTCAAATACTGAGGAGCTACAATAAGGATTACTCAGGACCTAGGAGCTTCCACTTTAAAGAATCAAAGGGCCAGGAAGCTTATATTCCAAAAGGTGAATGAACTTGGAATGCAGCCAAGAATAAATGACTCTGCTAAATTGAGCATTTTCTTTCAGGGAAGAAGATAGACATTCAATGAAACTGGTGAATTCCATTTATTTTTGATGAAAATACCAGAGCTAAACAAAAAAATTGATGTTCAAATATAGAACTCAAGAGAACCATAAAAAGCTGGAAAAAAAACTTGAGAACTGCATTTCTATTATAGGTACATATAGATAGTACATGTATAGTCTGATTTTACTGTTATAATATAAAAAAGAAACTAGAGATAGAAAGGGGATTGTAATAGACAAAAAGGGGGAAATGGAGGTAAAATGAGGGAAATAACATCTCATGAAGAGGCAAAGAAAACATTATAATTGAATAGAAGAAGGGAGGGTGATGAATAGTGTGTGAATATTACTCTCATCAAATATGGCCCAAAGAAAGAATATTATATATATATATATATATATATATATATATATATATATATATATATATATATATCTGCTTGCAGAGAAACATCTCTCATCTTATAGAAAAGTGGGAGGAGAAAGGGAAAAGGGAAGGGGGAAACTCAATAGAAGGGAAAAGAGAAATAGTAGGGAAAAGGTATAAGAAAGGGGAGGGTCTCTAAAGGGGGAGGACTACATGAGGCAAGTAGTGTCACAAATAAAAATACTGGGGAGGAGGTAAAGGGGAAAAGGAAATGGAAAAGTAAGGGAACCAAGATGGCAGAGAAGGCACATGTGACTTTCTAAGCCCTTCTCTTACCCTCTTTATCAATATTATATTGAGCCTCAAAAATAGTCTTGACTGCTACAATTCATAAAGATTAGAAGTATAACAACTCACCAGCCAAAGAAAATCTGCGGTCTCGCCAATAAAGGTTTGTCCTAGGGCTGGGGAGGGGGAAAGGCAGGAGTTGGGGGGGAGATCAGCACAAGCAGGGAGAGAACTAAGGTTCCAAGCAGAGTCCCAAACCAGAAATGAGAGCACAGATTGCAGGTCAAGCTCACAGCCCTAACCCGCAGTATGGGACTTTTCCTTGGGACAGTTGGGAACCTGCACAGCAAGAGGGCACAGCCCAGGTTAGCCTCTAATCTACACAGTGGGGGGCTCGGCTTGGGGCAATAGAGCTTTCACAGGCTATTTGTGTTGGGCAGAAACTTCCGGGCACTTCCAGTAAAGCTGGGCTATCTACTGGTCAGCTGCTAATACCCACAACCCCATAAAGGGCTCTGGCCTGTGGCAGTGACACTTTCATCACTCAGTCTCTAGCCTTAGAGCAACAACACAGCTCAACTGGGCACTTCGATAGCTCGGCCAGTGCTAAATCCACCTCCAATTGGGAGAAGGGAAAACTCTTGCTCAAGCACTCCCATACCTCAGAACCGGGAGCAAGTTTACGTCTCTCCCCGTTCTTCAGAGGAAGCTGGTAACCCCCTTGCCAAGAAGGCATACACTAAAGGCTTTAAAAAATGAATAAAAAAATGAAAAGAACGATTGACAGCTTCTATACAGAAAAAGAGCAGGTCTGCAAACCTGAAGAGACTAATAGCAAACGGGCACCAGACAATACCCCAAAGGAGAATGTTACCTGTCCCCTTTTACATAATGCTCTCATAGAAGAGAGCATTAAAAGTCTCAAAAGAGAGTTAGAAGAAAATGGGGAAAGGAAAGAGAAGCTTTACAAGAGAGCAACAACTTCCTGAAATATGAATTGGAAAAGATAAAAAATTCCCAGGAAGTGCAGGGAAACAAAATTTGTGAATAGGAAAAAGTAAAAACTTCTCAGGAAAGTAAGATTTGTGAATTGGAAAAAATAAAGAATTCACTAGAAAGTAGGATTTGGGAAATGGAAAAGACAAAGAACTTGCAAGAAAGTAGGATCTGTGAATTGGAAAAAGAAAATAATTCACTAAAAAAAAAAATTAGTGAAATGGAAAAAAACTCCAAGAGCAAAACAATTCATTTAAAAACTTGATTGGACATATACAGAAAGAAGTAAGAAAAGCTAATGAAGAAAATAATTCATTAAAAATCAGAACTGAACAAATAGAAACTAATGCTTCATTGAGACAGCAAGAATCAGTCAAGCAAAACCAAAAAAATAAAAAACTGGAAAAAACATGAATTATCTACTTACAAAAATGACAGACTTAGAAAATAGATCTAGGAAAGATAATATGAGGATTATTGGACTTCCCGAAAATTATGATGAAAAGAAGAGCCTAGAAACTATTTTACAAGAAATCATCAAAGAGAACTGCCCAGATGTAATAGAATCAAAACATAAAATAGGAATTGAAAGAATTCATTGAACACCTTCTGAAAAAGACCCTAAAATAAAAACCCCAAGGAATATTGTGGCCAAATTTCAGAACTATCAGATTAAGGAAAAAAATTTACAGTCAGAAAAAAACAATTTAAATACTGAGGTGCCACAATAAGGATCACCCAAGTTCTGGCTGCCTCCACATTAAAGGATCAAAGGACCTGGAATCTGATATTCCAAAAGGCAAAAGAACTTGGAATACAGCCAAGAATCAACTACCCAACTAAGCTGAGCATTTTCTTCCAGGGAAGAAGATAGACATTTAATGAAATAAATGAATTCCATTTGTTTCTAAGGAAAAAACTAGAACTAAACAAAAAATTTGATATCCAACCGTAGGACTCAAGAGATGCAGAAAAGGTAAAAAAGAACTCTTGAGAATTGTATTTATGTTGTGGATATACAAAAAGACTATTTGTATAATTTGATTTTACTGATATAACATAAAAAAGGGAAGTAGATATGGAAAAGGGAAAAGGGATGATGGCATAAAAGGTGGGAAGGGGGGATAAAAAGAGGGAAACCACATCCCACAAAGAGGCAAAGGAAACATCATATCTGAGGGAATTAGAGAAGGGGAGGAACATTGTGTGAATCTTACTCTCATCAGAGTTGGCTCAAAGAGAAAATAATTGACATTTTTTAAGAGAAAATTCTCTCTCGCCTCATTAAAAAGGGGGAGAAGAAAAGGGAAAAGAAAAAGAGTAATAAGGGAAGAAAGGGGAAAAGATTCAAAGGGGTGAGCCTTATGATACAAGTGGGGCACATAAGTTTAAAAAGGGGAAAGAGGGTTGGGGAGGGCAAGAAAAAGTAAAGCATAATCTAGGGATATTAGGATGGCAGGAAATACAGAATTAGTAATTCTAACCATAAATGTGAATAGAATGAACTCTCCAATAAAGAGGAGGCAGATAGCAGACTGGATCAAAAGTCAGAACCCCACAATATGTTGTTTACAAGAAACACATTTAAAGCAGGGAGATATATACAGAGTAAAGGTAAAAGGCTGGAGCAAAATCTATTATGCTTCAGGAGAAGTCAAAAAAGCAGGGATAGCCATCGTTATCTCAGATCAAGCAAAAGCAAAAATTGATCTAATTAAAATAGATAAGGAAAGAAATTACATCTTGCTAAAGAGTAGCACGGAAAATGAAATAATATCAAAACTAAACATATATGCACCAAGTGGTATAACATCCAACTTCGTAAAGGAGAAGTTAAGAGAGTTGCAATAAGAAATAGACAACAAAACTGTAATAGTGGGAGATCTCAACCTTGCACTCTCAGAATTAGATTGATCAAACCATAAAAAATACAAGAAAGAAATTAAAGAGGTTAATAGAATATTAGAAAAATTTATGTATGTTAGATCTTTGGAGAAAATTGAATGGAGACAGAAAGAAATATACTTTCTTCCCAGCAGTTCATGGAACCTATTCAAACATTAACCACATATTAGGACATAAAGACCTCAAAATTAAATGCAAGAAGGCAGAACTAGTAAATTCTTTATTTTCAGATCACAATGCAATAAAAACTACATTCAACAAAAAATTAAGGGAAAATAGACCAAAAAATAATTGGAAACTAAACAATCTCATCTTAAAGAATGATTGGGTGAAACAGCAGATTATAGATACAATTAATAATTTCACTCAAGATAATGACAACAATGAGACATCATACCAAAATTTGTGGGATGCAGCCAAAGTGGTAATAAGAGGAAATTTTATATCCTTAGAGGATTATTTGAATAAAACAGAGAAAGAGATTAATGAATTGGGCTTGTAGCTAAAAAAAAACTTAAAAAAGACCAAATTAAAAACCCCCAATCAAATACTAAATTTGAAATTCTAAAATTAAAAGGAGCAATTAATAATATTGAAAGTAAAAAAAACTATTGAACTAATTAATAAAACTAACAGTTGGTTCTATGAAAAAGCCAATAAAATAGATAAGCCTTTGGTAAATCTGATTAGAAAAAGGGGGGGAGGAAAATGAAATTAGTACTCTTAAAAATGAAAAGGGAGAACTTACCACCAGTGAAGAGGAAATTAGAGAAATAATAAGGAGCTACTTTGCCCAACTTTATGCCAATAAATTTGATAACCTAAGTGAAATGGATGACTACCTCCAAAAATATAGACTCCCCAGACTAATAGAGGAGGAAGTAAATTGCTTGAATAGTCCCATTTCAGAAAAAGGAAATAGAACAGGCTATTAATCAACTTCTTAAGAAAAAATCCCCAGGACCAGATGGATTTACATGTGAATTTTACCAAACATTTAAAGAACAATTGGCCCCAATGCTATATAAATTATTTGATAAAATAGGGAATGAAGGAGTCCTACCAAATTCCGTCTATGACACAGACATGGTACTGATACCTAAACCAGGTAGGTTGAAAACAGGGAAAGAAAATTATAGACCAGTCTCCCTAATGAATATTGATGCTAAAATCGTAAATAAGATATTAGCAAAAAGACTACAGAAAATCATCCCCAGGATAATACACTATGATCAAGTAGGATTTATACCAGAAATGCAGGGCTAGTTCAATATTAGGAAAACTATCCGTATAATTGGCCATATTAATAATCAAATTAACAAAAACCATATGATCATCTCAATAGATGCAGAAAAAGCATTTGATAAAATCCAGCATCCATTCCTATTAAAAACACTTAAGAATATAGGAATAAATGGACTTTTCCTCAAAATAATCAGCAGCATCTATTTAAAACCATCAGTAAGCATCATATGTAATGAGGAAAAACTGCAATCATTCCCAATAAGATCAGAAGTGAAACAAGGCTGCCCACTATCACTGTTACTATTCAATATTGTATTAGAAATGCTAGCTTTGGCAATAAGAGGTGAAAAGAGGTTAAAGGAATTAGAGTAGGCAATGAGGAAACCAAATTATCACTCTTTGCAGATGGTATAATGGTATACTTAGAGAACCCCAGAGATTCTACTAAAAAGTTATCAGAAATAATCCACAACTTTAGCAAAGTTGCAGGATACAAAATAAACCTACATAAATCATCAGCATTCTTATAGATCACTAACAAAATCCAACAGTCAGAGTTACAAAGATAAATTCCATTTAAAGTAACTACTGATCATATAAAATACTTAGGTATCTATCTGCCAAGGGAAAATCAGAAACTTTATGAGCAAAATTACAAACCACTTTTCACACAAATTAAGTCTGATCTAACCAATTGGAAAAATATTAAATGCTCTTGGATAGGGCAAGCAAATATAATAAAGATGCCAATACTACCTAAACTAATCTATTTGTTTAGCACTATACCAATCAGACTCCCAAAAAACTATTTTAATGACCTAGAAAAAATAACAACAAAATTAATATGGAAAAACAAAAGGTCTAGTATTTCAAGGGAATTAATGAAAAAAAATCAAATGGAGGTGGTTTAGCTGTACCAGATCTAAAATTATATTATAGTGCAGCAGTTACCAAAACCATTTGGTGTTGGCTAAGGAATAGATTAGTTGATCAGTGGAATAGGTTAGGTTCAAGGGACAAAAGAGTCAAAACAGTCAACAACTATAGCAATCTAGTGTTTGGCAAACCCAAAGACCCCAGGTTTTGGGATAAGAACTTACTGTTTGACAATAAATTGCTGGGAAAATTGGAAACTAATATGGCAGAAAGTAGGCATTGATCCACACTTAACACCATACAACAAGATAAGGTCAAAATGGGTTCATGACCTAGGTATAAAGAATGAGATTATAAATAAATTAGAGGAACACAGGATAGTTTACCTCTCAGACCTGTAGAAGAGGAAGGAATTTATGACCAAAGAAGAACTAGAGATCATTACTGATTACAAAATAAAAAACTTCAACTATACCAAACTGAAAAGTTTTTGTACAAACAAAACTAAAGCAGACAAGTTTAGAAGGGAAGCAATAAATTGGGAAAATATTTTTACAGTCAAAGGTTCTGATAAAGGCCTCATTTCCAAAATATATAGAGAATTGACTCTAATTTATAAAAAATCAAGCCATTCTCCAATTGATAAATGGTCAAAGGATATGAACAGACAATTCTCAGATGTAGAAATTGAAACTATTTCTAGCCAATTTGAAGAGTTGCTCCAAGGCATTATTAATCACAGAAATGAAAATTAAGACTACTCTGAGATACCACTACACACCTGTCAGCCTAGCTAGAATGATAGGGAAAGATAATACAGAATGTTGGAAGGGATGTGGGAAAACAGGGACACTAATACATTGTTGGTGGAACTGTGAATACATCCAACCATTCTGGAGAGCAATTTGGAACTATGCTCAAAAAGTTATCAAACTGGGCATACCCTTTGATCCAGCAGTGTTACTACTGGGCTTATATCCCAAAGAGATCATAAAGAAGGGAAAGGGACCTGTTTGTGCACGAATGTTTGTGGCAACCCTCTTTGTAGTGGCTAGAAACTGGAAACTGAGTGAATGTCCATCAATTGGAGAATGGCTGAATAAATTGTGGTATATGAATATTATTGAATATTATTGTTCTGTAAGAAATGACCAACAGGATGATTTCAGAAAGGCCTGCAGTGACTTACACGAATTGATGCTTAGTGAAACGAGCAGGGCCAAGAGATCATTATATACTTCAACAACAATACTATATGATGACCAATTCTGATGGATTTGGCCATCCTCAGCAATGAGATCAACCAAATCATTTCCAATGGAGCAGTAATGAACTCAACCAGTTACCCCAGTGAAAGAACTCTGGGAGATGACTAAAAACCAATACATTGAATTCCCAATCGCTATATTTTTGCCAGCCTGCATTTTGGATTTCCTTCACAGGATAATTGTACAATATTTCAGAGTGCTATTCTTTTTGTACAGCAAAATAACGGTTTGGTCATGTATACTTATTGTGTTTCTAGTTTATATTTTAATATATTTAACATCCACTGGTCATCCTGCCAACTGGGGCAGGAGGTGGGGGGAAAGAGGGGAAAAATTGGAACAAGCGGTTTGGCAAATGTCAATGCTTTAAAGGTACCCATACATAAAACCTGTAAATAAAAGGCTATTAAATAAATTTTTTAAAAATGGAAAAGTATAATTTGAGTTTAATAAGATGGCAGGAAATACAGAATTAGCAGTTTTAATTGTAAATGTGAATGGAGTGAACTCTCCCATAAAACATAACTGGGTAGCATACTGGATTAAAAGCCAGAAATCTACAATATGTTGTTTACAAGAAACACATTTAAAGTAGAACACTACATACAAAGTAAAGGTAAAAGGCTGGAGCAGAATCTATTATGCTTCAGGTGAAGTAAAAAAAAGCTTGGGAAGCCAGCCTGATCTCAGATCAAGCAAAAGCAAAAATTGATCCCATTAAAAAAGATAAGAAACTTTATCTTCCTAAAGAGTACCATAGATAATGAAGCAATATCAATATTAAACATATATGCACCAAGTGGTGCAGCACCTAAATTCTTAAAGGAGAAATTAAGAGCGCTTCAAGAAGAAATACACAGCAAAACTATAATAGTGAGAGATCTCAGCATTGCTCTCTCAGAACTAAATAAATCAAACCACAAAATACATAAGAAAGAAGTTAGAGGTAAATAGAATACTAGAAAAAAACTAGATATGTTAGATCTTTGGAGAAAATTGAATGAAGACAGAAAGGAGTACATTTTTTTCTTGGCAGTTCATTGAACATATACAAAAAATGACAATATATTAGGATATAAAGACTTCAAAATCAATACCAAAAGGCAGAAATGGTAAAGGAATTTTTTTCAGGTCATGATGCAATAAAAATTACATTCAATAAAGGGCCAGGGAGAAAGAAATAAAAAAAGAAATTGAAAACTAAATAATCTCATCCCAAAGAATGAATGGGTTAAACAGCAAATCATAGACCCAATCAATAATTTCATCCAAGAGAATGATAATAATGAGACAAAAAAACAAAATTTGTGGGATGCAGCCAAAGTGGTAATAAGGGGAAATTTTATATCTCTAAATGGTTACTTGCATAAAATAGAGAAAGAGAAAATCAACAAATTGGTCTTTCTACACAAAAAACTAGAAAAGGGACAAATCAAAACTCCCAATTCAAATACCAAACTTGAAATTCTAAAAATGAAAGGAGAGCTCAATAAAACTGAAACTAAAAAAGTATTTAATTAATAAATAAAACTAAGAATTGGTTTTAAGAAAAAAAATAGGTAAAGTTTTAGTTAATTTGGAAAAATGAAAGAGGAAAATCAAATTGTTAGTTTAAAAAATGAAAAGGGAGAATAATCTACCAATGAAGAGGAAACTAAAGAAATTATCAGGAATTACATTGCACAACTTTATGTCAATAAATGTGACAACCGAAGTGAAATGGAGGATTAACTACAAAAATATACATTGCCCAGATTAACAGAAGAGGAAATAAATTGCTTAAATAGTCCTATTATAGAAAAAGAAATAGAATAAGCTATTAATCAATTCCCTAAGAAAAATCCCCAGGACCAGATGGATTTACATGTGAATTCTACCAAATATTTAATGAACAATTAACACCAATGTTATATAAACTATTTTTTAAAAATGGGGAATGAAGGACTCCTACCAAATTCCTTTTCTGACACAGACGTGGTACTGATACCTAAAACAGATAGGACAAAAACAGAGAAAAAAAAATTAAAGACCAATCTCCTAAATGAATTATTGGTGCAAAAATCTTAAATAAAATATTAGCAAAGAGATTACAGAAAGTCATCCCCAGGATAATACACCACAACTGAGTAGGATTTATAGCAGGAATGCAGGACTGATTCAATATTAGGAAAACTATTAGCATAATTTACTATATCAATAACCAAGTTAAGAAAAAACTATGATTATCTCAATAAAGTCAGAAAAGGTATTTGATAAAATCCAATATCCATTCCTATTAAAAAACAATAGTTAGTATAGGAATAAATGGACTTTTCCTTAAAATAGTCAGTAGCATCTATTTAAAACCATAATCAGACATCATATGTAATAGGGATAAACTGGAACCATTCCCAGTAAGATCAGGAGTAAAACAGGGTTGCTCCCTATCACCATTGCTATACAATATTGTATTAGAAATGCCAGCCTTGGGAATAAAAGAGGAAAAAGAGATCAAAGGAATTAGAATAGGTAATGAGGAAACCAAATTATCTCTCTTTTCAGATGATATGATAGTATTGTTAGAGAACCCCAGAGAATTATCTAAAAAGCCATTAGAAATAATTCATAACTTTAGCAAAATAGCAGGATACAAAACAAATCTACATAAATCCTCAGCATTTTTATCCATCACTAACAAAATCCAACAGCAAGAGATACAAAGATAAATTCCATTTAAAATAGCTGTTGATAATATAAAATATTTGGGAATCTATCTGTAAAGGGAAAGTCAGGAAGTATAAGAGCAAAACTACAAAACACTTTCCACCAAATAAAGTTAGATCTAAACAATTGGAAAAATATTAAGTGCTCCTGTATAGGTCGAGTGAATGTAATAAAGATGACAATACTATCTTAACTAATTTTAGTGCTATATCAATCAGAATCCCAAGAAACTATTTTAATGACCTAGAAAAATAACAACAAAATTCATATGGAAGAACAAAAGGTCAAGAATTTCAAGGGAATTAATGAAGAGAAAAACAAATGAAGGTGGCCTAGCTGTACAGAACTAAAACTATATTATAAAGCAGCTGTCATTAAAACCATTTAGTACTGGATAAGAAGCAGAGAAATTGATCAATGAAATAGGTTAGTTTCCAGAACAAAATAGCCAATGACTATAATAATCTAGTATTTGACAAATGCAAAGGCCTCACCTTTTGGGATAAGAATTCACTATTAGACAAAAACTGCTGGGAAATTAGAAACTAGTATGGCAGAAAGTAGGCATATAACTAACATCATATACCAAGATAATGTTGAAATTAGTTCATGATCTAGACATAAGGAACAATACTATAAACAAATTGGAAGAATATAGGATAGTTTACCTCTCAGATTTGTGGAGGAGGAAATTTGAGGAGGAGGAAGGAGACTTTATTGATCATAAAATAGATAATTTTGACTATATTAAGTTAAAAAAAATTTTGTACAAGCAAAACTAATGCAGACAAGATTAGAAAGGAAGTAATAAACTGGGAAAACATTTTTACATCTAAAGGATTTCATAAAGGCCTCATTTCTAAAATATGTAGAGAATTTATTCAAATTTATAATAGTTCAAGCCATTCTCCAATTGATAAATGGTCAAGGTTTATGAACAATTTTCAGATGAAGAAATTGAAACTATTTGTAGCCACATGAAGAGGTGATCCAAATCATTATTGATCAGAGAAATGTAAATTCATACAATTCTGAGATACCACTATACACTTTTCAGATTGGTTAAGATGACAGAAAAAGGAAATGATGAATGTTGGAGGAGATATAGGAAAACTGGGACACTGATACATTGTTGGTGGAACTATGAATGGATCCAACCATTCTGGAGAGCAATTTGGAACTATGCTCAAAAAATTTTCAAACTATGCATACCCTTTGATCCAGCAGTGTTTCTACTGGGATAATATCCCAAAGAAATCCTAAAGAAGGAAAAGGGACCCACTTGTGCAAAAGTGGTTGTGTCAGCCTTCTTTGTAGTGTGGCAAGAAACTGAAAACTGAGTGGATTTTCATCAATTGGAGAATGGCTGAATAAATTATGGTATATGAATGCTATGGAATACTATTTTTTTTGTAAGAAATGACCAGCAGGATGAATACAGAGATATCTGCATGAACTGATGCTAAGTGAAATGAGCAGAACCAAGGAATCATTATACATGGCAACAACAAGAGTATAAAATGATCAATTCTGATGGATGTGGTTCTTTTCAACATTGAGATGATTCAACAGTTTCACATTCAGTGATGAAGAGAGCCATCTACACCCAGAGAGAGAACCGTGGGTACAGAGTATGGAACAAAACAAAGCATTCTCACTCTCACTGTTGTTATTTGCTTGCATTTTGTTTTCTTTGTCAGTTTTTCTGTTTATTCTTTCTTGATCTGATTTTCTTGTGCAACAAGATAACTGTATAAATATGTATACTTATATTAGAAATAACATGTATTTCAACATATTTACCAATGTATTGGACTACCTGCCTGCTAGGGGGTAAGGAGGGGAAAATTTGAAACAAAAGATTATGCAAGGGTCAATGTTGGAAAAATTACCCATGCATATCTTTTGTAAATAAAAAACTTTAATTAAAAAAAAGAGTTAATCATATCATCTTCCCATCTTCCCATGTAGGCATGTAAAATTTTTCACTTTAAAAAGAAACATCATATTTTTTCCTTTCCTTTTTAACATTTTGTTCTTCTCTTCAGTCCTGTGTTTGAATACAAATTTACTGCTCAGTTCTAGTCTTTTCATCAAAAATAAATAAATTTTGCTGGGTGAAATGAGCAGGACCAGAAGACCATTATTTACTTCAACAACAATACTATAGAATGATCAATTCTGATGGACATGGCCCACTTCAACAATGAGATGAACCAAATCAGTTCCAATAGATCAGTAATGAACTGAACCAGCGACACCCAGGGAACGAACTCTGGGAGATGACTATGAACCACTACATAGAATTCCCAATCCCTCTATTTTTGTCTGCCTATATTTTTTATTTCCTTCACAGGCTAATTGTATACAATTTCAAAGTCCAACTGTTTTTATACAGCAAAATAACTGTTTGGACATGTATACATATATTGTATCTAACTTATATTTTAACATATTTAATATGTATTGGTCAACTTGCCATTTAGGGGAAGGAGTGAAGGAAAGGAGGGAAAAAGTTGAAACAAAAGGATTTGCAGCTGTCAATGCTGAAAAATTACCTATGCATATATTTGTATATAAAAAGCTATAAAAAGTAAAAAATAAAAATCTCTTATCTACCAAGAAAAAAAAAAGAATATTGATTTTGGCAGCTATGTGGACTCAAGAGAATTAGTGAAAAAGCATTCAAATACTGATATATTTACTTTCTTTGGTTGTAGCCTTTAGCTGAAAATAAACTTTAAAAAATAAATAAATAAATAAATAAAATTTATCCATTTCTTTGAATGTCCATCTTTTTCCCTGAATGCTTAATTTTGCTGGATAATTGATAGTTGCAGGAATAGAAATACTGATCTCAGATAAACCAAAAGAAAAAATAGATGCAAATGAGGAGGTAAAGAAGGAAACTATATTTTGCTAAAAAATACAATAGATGATGAAATAATATCAATACTAAACATATGCATCAAGTGTCCTATCATCCAAATTCCTAGAGAAGAAATTAAAAGTGCTGCAAGAAGAATCAGATTCCAACCTTCTTTGCCCTTCAAAATATGATATTTCAGGCTATTTGATCTTTAAAATGGAATCTACTAGGTGCTGAGTAATTCTAATTTTGACTCCTCAGTATTTCAATTGTTTCTTTCTGGATACTTGCAAAGTTTTCTCCTTGGTCTGACAATTCTGACGATATTTCTTGTAGTTTTCATTTTGGGTCTCTTTCAGAAGGTGATTGATGAATTACTTGAATGGTATTTTACCCTTTGGTTCTAGAACATCAGGGCAGTTTTCCTTGATGACTTCTTAAAAGCTATTGTCTAATCCCTTTTTTATTATGGTTTTCATGTAGTCCAATAATTCTTAGATTGTCTCTTCTGGATCTATTATCCAGGTCAGTTGTGTTTCCAATAAGGTATTTTAGATTTTCTTCTATTTTTTTTTTCATTTTTCAAAATTTTGTTTCACTGATTCTAGATATCACATTGTCATTTACTTCCATTTGTTCAATTCTAATTTTTACTGCATTATTTTCTTTAGTTATATTCTTTTTATCTCTTTTTTGCATTTGGCCAATTGAATTTTTAAATGAATTATTTTATTCATTGGATTGCTTTTCCTTTTTACAAATTTTGTTTATTGAGAAGTTATTTTTTTTGCCATTTCATGAAATCTCTATTATGAGGAATTAAATGATTTTTCCATCTCACTAAATTTATTTTTAAGGACTTTTTTTCACAGAATTTCTGTTTCCTTTTCCAAACTGTCCTGCAAAGTTCTCACTTCCTTTCCCCATTTTTCTTCTAACTCCTTTTTAACATCCCTTTTGAATTTTGTCAAAGGAGTCTTGTATGATGGAAACTGACTCATATCACCCTTTAGGACTTCATCTGGAGAAATGTTGCCTTTAGCATCCTCAGGGTTTTCAATCTGTTCTTTCCTGTCTCCATAAAATTTATCTATGGTCAGAGCTCTTTTTGCATTTTTGCTCATTTTTTAAAGTTTAAATCTGCTCTTAGGGCAAATGGGAAGATGTCCCTAGCTTTAAGAAGCTAGTCTGTATAAGTACAGACAATAGCAGGTTCATGATGCCCTGAAGCTGGTGTTGCTGGCTTTCTTCTGGTGCTGCTGGCTTTCTATTGGTGCTTGATGAGTGAGGCTAAGTCCTTTTATTCTGGGATTTAGGGGCTCACTATTTGCCTTTTTAAATTTTTATTTAAAATTGTTATTGTGGAAGATGGTGGAGAGAACACATACATCTATCTGAGCTCTTCTTTATCCTCACACTATTTTTTTATGAAACTCAGCCCAGACTGTCAGAACCCATGAATATTGGGAATATAACACATTACCAACAGAAGATAATCTTGAAATTCACCAGAAAAGATCTGATTTTGCTCATGCATGGGGATGGAATGGGGCTAGGCCAGGGACAGACTTAGACAGGAAGACAGTGAGAGCACAGAGAACAGCTCACACTGACCAGAGTGAAGCAGACAATAATGAGACATCATTATTATGGGATGCAGCCAAAGTGGTAATAAGGGGAAGTTTTATATCTCTAGAGGCCTACTTGCATAAAATAGATAAAAGAGAAAATCAATTAATTAGGCTTACAACTAAAAAAGCTAGAAAAAGAACAAATTAAAAACCCCCAATCAAACACTAAACTCGAAATTCCAAAAATAAAAAGAGAAATTAATAAAATATAAAGTTAAAAAAATATTAAATTAATACATAAAACTAAAAATTGGTTCTATGAAAGAAACAACAAAATAGGTAAACCTTTGGTGGATTAGAAAAAGAAAGAGGAAAATCAAATTGTTAGTCTTAAAAATGAAAAGGTAGAACTAATGAAGAAATTAGAGCAATAATTAGGAATTACTTTGCCTAACTTTGTGCCAATAAATATGATAACTTAAATGAAATGGATGAATACCTGCAAAAATATAGCTTGTCCAGATTAACAGAGGAAGAAGCAAATTGGTTAAATAGTCCCATTTTAGAAAAAGAAATAGAACAAGGTATTAACCAACTCCCTAAAAAAAAATCTCCAGGAGCAGATAAATTTACATGGGAATTCTACCAAACATGTAAAGAACAATTAACTCCAATGTTACATAAACTATTTGAAAAAATAGGGATTGAAGGAGTCCTACCAAATTACTTTTATGACACAAACTTGGTACTGATACCTAAGCCAGGTAGGAGGAGAACAGAGAAAGAAAATTATAGATCAATCTCTTTGATGAGTATTGATGCAAACATTTTAAATAAAATATTAGCAGAGATTACAGAAAATCAGCCCCAGGATAACACACCATGGTCAAGTAGGATTTTTAGCAGGAATGCAGGGCTGCTTCAATATTAGGAAAACTATTAGCATAATTTACTATATCAATAACCAAATTAACAAAAAAAATGTTTGAGTATTTCAATAGAGTCAGGAAAAGCATTTGATAAAATCCAACATCCATTCCAATTAAAAACACTAGAGAGTAAATGAATAAATGGACTTTTTCTTAAAATAGTCAATAGTATCTATTTAAAAGTATCAGTAAGCATCATATGTAATGGGCATAACCTGGAACCATTCCCAGTATGATCCGGAGTGAAACAAGGTTGCCCACTATCACCATTACTATTCAATATTGTATTAGAAATGCTAGCTTTCGCAAGAAGAGATGAAAAAGAGATAAAAGGAATTAGAGTAGGAATAAGGAAACCAAATTATCACTCTTTGCAGATGATATGATGGTGTACTCAGAGTACTCCCAGAGATTTTACTAAAAACTATTAGAGATAATCCAAAACTTTAGCAAAGCTGTAGGATATAAAATAAATATACATAAATCATCACCATTTTTATACATCACTAACAAAATCCAACAGCAAGAGGTACAAAGAAAAAATTCCATTTAAAACAACTTTTGATAGTATAAAATATTTGGGAATCTATCTGTCAAGGGAAAGTCAGGAAGTATATGAACAAAACTACAAAACACTTTCCACACAAATAAAGTCATATCTAAACAAGTGGAAAAATATTAAGTGCTTTTTAATAGGTTGAGCGAATATAATGAAGATGACAATACTACCTAAACTAATATTTATTTAATGCTATACCAATCAGACTCTCAAGAAACTATTTTAATGACCTAGAAAAAATAACAACAAAATTTATCTGGAAGAACAATTTCAAGGGAACTTAAATGAATGAAGAAAAATGAAGAAAATGAAGAATGAAGAAAAAATCAAATGAAGGTGGTCTAGTTGTACCTGATCTAAAACTATATTATAAAGCAGTGATCACCAAAACCATTTGGTTTTGGCTAAGAAATAGACTGGTTGATCAGTGGGAATAGGTCAGATTCACAGGACAAAATAGTCAATGCCTATAGCAATCTAGTGTTTGACAAACTCAAAGACCCCAACTTTTTGATAGGAATTCACTATTTGACAAAAACTGCTGGGAAAATTGAAAATTACTATGACAGGAACTCAGCACTGACCCACACTTAACACTGTATACCAAGATAAGATTAAAGTGGGTTCATGATCGAGGCATAAAGAATGACATTATAAATAAATTAGAAGAACATAGGATAGTTTACCTCTCAGACCTGTGGAGGAAGTAGGAATTTTTGACCAAAGACGAACTAGAGATCATCATTGATCACAAAATAGAAAATTTTGATTATATCAAGTTAAAAAGCTTTTGTACAAATAAAATTAATCCAGTCAAGATTAGAAGGGAAGCAATAACCTGGGAAAACATTTTGTGTTTTTTTTTTTTTTTTTACAATTAAAGCTTTTGATAAAGGCCTCATCTCCAAAATATATTTCAGAGAATTGACTCTATAAAAAATCAAGCCATTCTTCAAATGATAAATGGTCAAAAGATATGAACAGACAATTTTCAGATGAAGAAATTGAGACTATTTCTACTCATAGAAAAAGTTATTCCAAATCATTATTGATCAGAGAAATGCAAATTAAGACAATTCTGAAATACCACCACACACCTGTCAGATTGACTAAGATAACAGGAAAAGATAATGCTGAATATTGGAGGGGATGTTGGAAAACTGGGATACTGATACATTGGTGGAGTTCTGTACTGATCCAAACATTCTGGAGAGCAATTTGAAAAGATACTCAAAAAGTTAACAAATCACAGTTTTGGTTTGATCCCAGATCCCAGAGGGAGTAGAGGCTTAAACTTTATGCAATCATCCCTCCTACCACAATAATTCCAATAACAATACCCATCTTAACAAAACTCTCAGCCCTGATTGTAACTGTCATGGGCATCCTAATCTCAATAGAACTTAACACACTGACAAAAAAAATACCAATCAAACCCTTAATCCATACACACAACTTGTGCATACCCTTTGATCCAGCAGTGTTACTACTGGGCTTATATCCCAAAGAGATATTAAAGAAAGGAAAGGGGCCTATATGTGCAAAAATGTTTGTGGCAGCCTTTTGTAGTGACTAGAAACTTTAAATTGAATGAATGCCCATCAATTGGAGAATGGTTGAGTAAATTGTAGAATATGAATGTTATGGGATATTATTGTTCTGTAAGAAATGACCAGAAGGATGAAAACAGAGAGACTTGGAGAGGCTTCCATTAACTAATGCTAAGTGAAACGAACAGAACCAGGAGATCATTATACACTTCAACAACAATACTATATGAGGATCAATTTTAATGGAAGTGGCTATCTTCAACAATGAGAGGATCCAAATCACTTCCAATTGTTCAGTAATGACCAAAACCAGCTACACCAGCTACACTCAGCAAAAGAACCTCAGGAAATGAGTGTGGACCACAACATAGCATTTATACTCTTTCTGTTGTTTGCTTGCATTTTTTTTCTTCCCAGGTTATTTTTACCTTCTTTCTAAATCCAATTTTTCTTGTGCAACGAGATAACTGTATAAATATGTATACATATTTTGTATTTAACATATACTTTAACATATTTAACATGTATGGGACTATCTGCCATCTAGGGGAGGGGGTGGAGGGAAGGAGAGGAAAAGTTGGAAGAAAAGTTTTTGCATGCGTCAATGTTGAAAAATTACCCATGCATATTTTTCAATAAAAAGCTATAATAATAATTTTTAAAAAGACATAAAGATTCTAGATAAACAGGGTAGTCACTATAGTGAGTTTATAATATAAACACTATTATTTGTGTTTTAAAGAAAGAGCAAGAAGTTAAGTGACTTGAATGAGATTAAATAAATCCTGAGCTAGAATTGAGATAAAACTCTTAAAAAAATAAAAATAAAATTGTTATTGTATTGAATGTCTCACAGTTAGTCTGATGATCCACTGGCTTCTCAAGCTGCCCATTTTGGCTATGAGCCTCCTGGTGGAGTCCCCTGCATCATGGAGGCCACTTTTCCCTGTGTCCCTGTGTTGCACCTGTGCTTGACTGCATCCCCCCATGTTTGATTGAAAGAGAACTTTTCTGAAGTTCTTCCAAAATATTTTCTGCTGGAAATTTGAACACTGAAAACATTTGTGGGTTCTTTCACTCCAAATCCAGTTCAATGTTTTGATCTGGTGTTGATCTGAGGGAATCCAGGAACAACTCAGACAAGATCTGTCTGCTCTCTGCCATCTTAGCTCCACTCCACTGTCCCTTCATTTTCAACTTACTTTTCTTGGATATTTTTGTTCTGCACCTTATATTTCATTTGGATTAGGATGGGACTTGTCATTCCACACATGAAGAGCAACAGCTAGTCAGTATCAGAATAAATCAATTCATCCACAAGCATTTATTAAACACCAAATATAGTTCAGCATCTATGTTAACAGTGAGGATACAAAGGCATAAACAATGTAATCCTTGTCCTTTAGAAGTATCACTGAACCAATATATGAGTAAGACAATATATTGTCTTATAATGAATGCAGATTTCCCTGATTCTCAAGTCAACCTGCTCTTTTCTATACCATACAGATTGTTTTTTTTTTTTTTTTTTTTTTGACCTTGCATTTAGTAGATATGACTTTTCCATTCTATTGAACTGGATAACAGAATCAAAGAATCCTTTGAATTGGAGAGGCCTTCAGCTACCATCTAGGACCTATGCCTGATAGAATATATATTTCACAACACCCTTAATAAGTGGACAGCCAGCCTTGTCTAAAGAGTTCACTTGAGAATGAATTCCCGATGCATTGTATTCCACTTTTCCTTGCGATTCCAATTATAATGTAGTCTTACTTTATCAATCCTAAATCTGCTTCTTTACTCCACCCGTTATTTGTTGCTAGTTCAGCCCACTGAGCTAAATAGAAAAATGCTCATTATTGTTTTTAAATGATACTTTTAAAATTCTTCCTACCTTCAAGAAATTTCTGTTTTATTAGTTCTACAAAATATTCACAGAGCTTAGAAAATCTATGTTAGTTTGTAGCTAGGAGGAATTATTAACCATTTGGCAATATAAATGTATTTCATTAGGAGTCACGAGACCCAAATGGGTGAGGTTGCCATTCAATAAAATGCACTGATCATTTTTAGATAGATCTGATACCTGAAAAGTTGGTTAATTTAACAGGTGGGAAGACCTGGTCTTAGCTAGGTGACCCTGGGAAAGAGACTTAATCTCTGTTCATCTCAGTTTGCACATCTGCAAAATGGGGTTAATAATTGCCCCTACCTCCCAGGATTATTGTAAGGGTCAAATAAGATCATTGTAAACCACTTGGCATAGCCATAGCACATAGGACTCATTCTACAAATGTTAGCTTTTTTATTAAATCAGATTTTATGTATTTTAAATTCCCACTGAATAATCTATTTTAGAAGGATATTTTACATTTAATTCTATTACCAAATCTTTTTATAATCTTCAAACTTTCATATCCATATTGTATGTACTGAATCATTTTTTTTTAGAGAAATACAAATTAAAACAACTTTGAGATACCACTTCTACCTATCAGAGTGACCAATGTGATAAAAAGGAAAATAATAAAGATTGAAGAGGATGTGGGAAAATTAGGACACTAATGCATTGTTTGTAGAGTTGGGAACTGATCCAAGCATTATGGAGAACAATTTGTGTAGAGGACCATAGATATTGGGGAACTCTGAGAAAGGTAAACTTGAAACAAAAATACACACTGTTAACTCAGTGTGACTGATGAGATGTTTTTCTAGTTCACATATACTTAGTATTGGAATGTAATGGTTCTACAATTGGCACATGTTCAGTGTGCTGTAGTGATGTAATTGTACTAAGGTATATAAGGACTGAGAGGACTTGAAATAAGGGGACGAGTGAGTGTGTGCTCGAGCTTGAGCTGAGACTCCAGACTCTAGAGGAAGATAGTTTGGACATTGCATTTTGGCATCCAAACGTGGGGCACTGAAAGAAGCACACTACATTTTGAGGCTCTGGACATAAGGATCTACACTCAGCAGTTCAAATGATGTGATGCGGAGAAGTCCCTATGACCCGGAAATGGGATAAATACAAAAATAGTCTTGCAGGAAACTTTGGTAAGGACTACACTAGTCACTTTCATTTTGATTTGGTTTAGTTTGTTTTGTTTTGTTTTGTTTTGTTTTCAGATGAAATGGGGCAAATACTAAGAAAAGAACCTCCCCTACCCCAAGGGAACATAGATTAATAAAGAAGCAAGGTTTGTTGGTAACTTGGAAGCAGATCACTCACTAGATTCTTAAATATATTAGAATGCACATCTCCTTGGTTCTCTAAGGAAGAAAAATTAGAGCCAGATATGTGGAAAGTAGTGGGAAAGCAACTATTATAAAGCTAAGGGTCCTGATTCAATTCCTGAGAAAACATTCTATGTATAACATAATATAATTGGCTTTAAGGAATCCCACAAGACATAATCTAAGGAAAAAATTTAATGTGGACCTCCAGACAAGGAAGTGTGGGGAGAAAGAGCAGGAGGGGGATGGTACTGACAAAGAACCTGAAAAGCATGAAGAATTGGACAAGAAAGAAGTATAGTACTGATGAACTTGAGTCTGGTGCTTCTTAGCAGACACCCTTAGGACATTTCCCATCTCCTGATCCTCTTCCCTCAATTTCTGCCTTCTTGGATGGAGGGAGGAGGAGGAGTGGGAGGGGCAGTGACACCATCAGCACTGCCCATGCAGCACTTTTTTTTTTTCCCCCTATGACACAATTGCAAAAGGCATTAGTTAAAGCTAAAGATGAAGAAAAGGATACATCTGATTTGAGAATAGAAGCATATCCTGTGATCAAAGAGTTTGACTCTTTGGGTCAAGAAAAAAGATGATACACTCCTTTTAATCTGGATTTATCAAAGATTTGAAAAAATGCTTGCACTCTTTATGGGTCTACATCACCTTATGTTAAGATGGTATTAGAGAATTTGGCTTATGAAATTTTAACCCCTAGTGATTGGAAATCTATAGCAAAGATATGTTTAGAACCTGGACAAAACTTGTTGTGGCTTTCTGAGCATAGTGAAGTCTGTACAATACAAGCCCAATGAAATAGGCAACATGGACTTTGATCAACTAACAGGTTGCAGTCCTTACACTTTACACTACAGACACTTTACCTCAGAGAGCGGCATATGAGCAAATTGCTTCTGCTGCTATCAAAGCATGGAGCACCCTTCCAAGATGACAAGATAGAGGGGAAACCTTCAGAAAAATAGTACAAGGTCTATATGAACCCTTTGCTGATTTCGTGGGACATCTGCAGAAGTGTCATATGAACTATTAGTGAAAATGCAGCAACAGAAATTATAATAAGGAAACTTGCTAGAGAAAATGTTAATAAGGTTTGTAGAAGAATTATACTAGGACTATACAAGGATGCTCTTTTAGAGGAGACCATAAGACACTGTGCCAGAATGGGCACAGATACCTTTTATGTCCAGGCTATTATTCAGAACATGAGAAGACAGGGTCCTTTTTGGCAAGAGACTTCCAGAGAGACTCATCAATGCTTTCAGTGTGGTAAAGTAGAGCATCTGAAATCTCAATGTACACACAAAGAAACAGGGTGGGAGAACAAGACCCAAAAGCCTATGTCCGAAATGCAACAAAGGCTTCCATTAGCATCAGAATGTAGATCAACTCAAGGAAACAGGAAGTGGGGTTTGGCACAGGGCCCCAGGCAAAAAATACTTGGGGCATAATGGCATCCCCAAGATGTTACACCTAGAGAGTCTTTAGAAGATCAGTATTCTGACATGATCAATCAGCTGAGAATCAGCCTGATGGGAGAAAGAGATTACAATTGGGAGAATAGAGTTGTATGCAGCTGGGACTACTGAGATATTCCCTGGATAGATGAAATCTGTTCCTCTCCAGCCTGTAGATCCCTTGCCTCCAGGCACAGTAGGCTTGACCATTTCACCTCCTGAGAGTGATTGCAAAACAGTGTCCAATCCATACACTGATTTGAGAAACGGGAGAAGGTGTAGCTAATATCCCAGTCACTAATGTAGGTAGACAATGTGTGACATCACCCAGGAGAAGTAATAGCATCAGATTTACTAATACACGCTCCTGATAGGCGATTTGGTAATATTTACCGAGATTTTGACTCCCAGCAACAGAATCCAGGAATATTATAGATAGCAACTGTGACAGCTGACCGACCTATGATCACTATCTATATAAATGGCACACTATTAGAAGCATTGGTAGACAATAGGTGCAGATCATACAGTCATTAGAAATGCCAGCTGGCCCAGTCATTAGCCAAAGATTAAGGCAGACATCATATGTCTGGTGTAGGAGGATCAATAGCAGCTGAAGTTAGTGCTACCCCTTTGAGGTGGATATTTGAAGGTGAAACAGGAGTTTTTATTCTTTTTGTAATTGAAAAATCCCATCAATCTGTGGGAAAGAGACATCTTAGAACAGTTACAATTACAATTGAGTACTTTGGCTTTTTAGGCAGAGGTGCTGTTGAAGGTCTGCCTGTACTCTCACCTGTTCCCATTCAATGGAAAACTGAAATACTAGTGTGGGTAGAACAGTGGTCCTTAGCAAGTAATAAAATTCAGGGCTCATTAGACATGGTACAGGAGCAATTTGACCAAAGACACTTACAATCTTCTCTAAGTCCTGGGAATTCCTCTGTATTTGTTGTAAAAAAAGAATCTGAAAAGTGGAAGATGTTGACTAATTTAAGAAAAGTAAATAGGGGGCGGAGCCAAGATGACAGAGAAGACACACGCGACTTTCTAAGCTCTTCTCTTACCCTCTTTATCAATATTATATCGAGCCTCAAAAATAGTCTTGACTGCTACAATTTGTAAAGATAAGAAGTAGAACAACTCACCAGCCGAAGAAAATCTGCAGTCTCGCCAAAAAAGGTTGGTTCCGGGGCCAGGGGGGAGATTGGCGCAGACAGGGAGAGAAATTAGGTTCCGAGGAGAGTCTCAAACCCAGGGTGAAGGCACAGATCTCAGAACAAGCGCGCAGCCCCAACCCGTAGTACGGGGCTTCTCCTTGGGGCAGTTGTGATCCTGCACAGCAGGAGGACGCAGCCCGGGTTAGCCTCCAATCTGCGCAGTGGGGAGCTCGGCTTGGGGCCATAGAGCTCTTCCAGGGCCAATTTGCATCAGGCAGAGACCCTGGGGCAGAGTTCTAGGCGGTCTGTGGTCAGCTGCTAATACTCACAGTCCCACAAGAGGCTCCGGCCTGGGGCAGTGACACTTTCACCCCTTAGTCTCTAGCCTAGGGCAATCGCTAACCCACTCAGCCCTACTAAGAAGTTTGATAGCTCAGCCAGTGCTGAATCCACTTCCTGTTGGGGGAAGGGAAAACTCTCACCCAGAGCACTCCCATACCTCGGAGCCGGAAATCGGTTTAAATCTTTCCCTGCTCTGCAGAGGAAGCTGGTAACCCCTTGCCTAGAGACCCTACCCTAAAGGCTTTAAAACATGAATAAAAAGATGAAAAAGAACGATCGACAGCTTCTATGCAGAAAAAGAGCAGGTCAGCAAACCTGAAGAGACCTCAAACAGCAAAAATGCATCAGACTGTCCTCCTTTACATAATGCTCTCATAGAAGAGACCATTAAAAGTCTCAAAAGAGAGTTAGAAGATAAATGGGGAAAGGAAAGAGAAGCCTTACAAGAGAGCAACAATTTCCTGAAATACGAATTGAAAAAATAAAGAATTCACTAGAAAGTAGGATTTGTGAATTGAAAAGACAAAGAACACGCAAAGAAAGTAGGATCGTGAATTGAAAAAGAAAATAATTCACTAAAAAAAAAAAAATTAGTGAAATGGAAAAAATTCCATAGACCAAAACAATACATTCAAAACACAATTGGACATATACAGAAAGAAGTAAAAAGGTAATGAAGAAAATAATTCTTTAAAAATTAGAACTGAACAAATTGAAACTAATGATGCATTGAGACAGCAAGAATCAGTCAAGCAAAACAAAAAAATGACAAACTGAAAAAACCATGAATTATCTACTTGCAAAACGACAGACTTGGAAAATAGATCTAGGAGAGATAATCTGAGGATTATTGGACTTCCAAAACTATGATGAAAAAAAGAGCCTAGATGCCTATTTTACAAGAAATCATCAAAGAGAACTGCCCAGATGTAATAGAATCAGAAGGTAAAATAGGCATTGAAAGCATTCATCGAACACCTTCTGAAAGAAACCCTAAAATAAAAACCCCAAGGAATATTGTGGCAAAATTTCAGAACTATCAGATTAAGGAAAAAATTTTACAAGCAGCCAAAAAAAACCCATTTAAATACCGAGGTGCCACAATAAGGATCACCCAAGATCTGGCTGCATCTACATTAAAGGAAAGAAGGGCCTGGAATATGATATTCCTGAAAGGCACAAGAACTTGGGATGCAGCCAAGAATAAACTACCAGCTAAGCTTGAGCATTTTCTTCCAGGGAAGAAGATGGATATTTAATGAAACAAATGAATTCCATTTGTTTCTGAAGAAAAAACCAGAATTAAACAAAAAATTTGATCTCCAAGACTAGAACTCAAGAGATGCAGAAAAGGTAAAATAACTCTTGAGAATTGTATTTCTGTTGTGGATATACAAAAAGAATACATGTATAATTTGATTGTACTGATATAACATAAAAAGGGAAGTAGATATGGAAAAGGGATGATGGCAGAATAAGGTGGGAAGGAGGGATAAAAGAGGAAACCACATCCCACAAAGAGGCTAAGGAAACTTATCATATCTGAGGAATTTAGAGAGGGGAGGAACATTGTGAATCTTACTCTCATCAGAGTTGGCTCAAAGAAAAAAATAATTGACATTTGTTTTAGAGAAAATTCTCTCTCGCCTCATTAAAAACGGGGAGAGGAAAAGGAAAAGAAAAAGAGTAATAAGGGAAGGAAGGGGAAAGACTCAAAGGGGGAGGGAGGGATTATAAAGAGGATAAGTATCGTGATACAAGAGGGGTACATAAGTTTAAAGGGGAAAGAGGGTTGGGAGGCAAGAATAAGTAAGCACAATCTGGGGTTATTAGGATGGCGGAAATACAGATTTAGTAATTCTAACCGTAAATGTGAATGGATGAACTCCCATAAAGAGGAGGCAGATAGGACTGGATCAAAGTCAGAACCTACAATATGTTGTTTACAAGAAACATTTAAAGCAGGGGATACATATAGAGTAAAGGTAAAAGGCTGGAACAAAATCTATTATGCTTCAGGTGAAGTCAAAAGAGGGTAGCTATCCTTATCTCAGATCAAGCAAAAGTAAAATTGATCTAATTAAAAGAGATAAGGAAGGAAACTACATCCTGCTAAAGGTAGCATAAACAACGAAGCAATATCAATATTAAACATATATGCACCAAGTGTATGGCACTCAGCTTCCTAAAGGAGAAGTTAAGAGAGTTGCAAGAAGAAATAGACAACAAAACTGTAATAGTAGGAGATCTCAACCTTGCACTCTCAGAATTAGACAAATCAAACCACAAAACAAAAAAGAAAGAAATTAAAGAAGTAAATAGAATATTAGAAAAATTAGGTATGTTGGATCTGTGGAGAAAATTGAATGGAGATAGAAGGGAATATACTTTCTTCTCAGCCGTTCATGGAACCTATTCAAAAATTGACCATATATTAGGACATAAAGACCTCAAAATTAAATGCAGAAAGCAGAAATAGTAAATGCTTTCTTTCAGATCATGATGCAATAAAACTACATTCAACAAAAATTAGGGGAAATAGACCAAAAAGTAATTGGAAACTAAACAGTCTCATCTTAAAGAATGATTGGGTGAAGCAGCAAATTACAGTACAATTAATAATTTCACTCAAGATAATGACAATGATGAGACATCATACCAAAATTTCTGGATGCAGCCAAAGCGGTAATAAGAGGGAATTTTATATCCTTAGAGGCTTACTTGAATAAAACAGAGAAAGAAAAGATTAATGAATTGGGCTTGCAACTAAAAAAACTAAAAAAAGACCAAATTAAAACCCCAATCAAATACTAAATTGAAATTCTAAAATTAAAAGGAGAAATTAGAAAATATTGAAAGTAAAAAACTATTGAACTAATTAATAAACTAAGTTGGTTCTATGAAAAAGCCAATAAAATAGATAAGCCTTTGGTAAATCTGATTAGAAAAGGAGGAGAAAATGAAATTAGTAGTCTTAAAATGAAAAGGAGAACTTTCCACCAATGAAGAGGAAATTAGAGAAATAATAAGGAGTTATTTTGCTCAACTTATGCCAATAAATTTGATAACCTAAGTGAAATGGATGACTACTCCAAAAATATAGACTCCCAGACTAACAGAGGAGGAAGTAAATTGCTTGAATAGTCCCATTTCAGAAAAAGAAATAGAACAGGCAATTAACAACTCCTAAGAAAAATCCCAGGACCAGATGGATTAATGTGAATTTTACCAAACATTTAAAGAACAATTGGCCCCTAATGCTATATAAATTATTTGATAAAATAGGAATGAAGAGTCCTACTAAATTCCGTCATGACACAGACATGGTACTGATACCTAAACCAGGTAGGCTGAAACAGAGAAAGAAAATTATAGACCAATCTCCTAATGAATATTGATGCTAAAATCTTAAATGAGATATTAGCAAAAGACTACAGAAAATCATCTCCAAGATAATACACTATGTTCAAGTAGGATTTATACCAGGAATGCAGGGCTGGTTCAATATTAGAAAACTATCAATATAATTGGCCATGTTAATAACCAAATTAACAAAACCATAGATCATCTCAATAGATGCAGAAAAGCATTTGATAAAATCCAACATCCATTCCTATTAAAACACTTGAGAGTATAGGAATAAATGGACTTTTCCTTAAAATAATCAGCAGCATCTATTTAAAACCATCAGTAAGCATCATATGTAATGGAGACAAACTGCAACCATTCCCAATAAGATCTGGAGGAAACAAGGTTGCCACTATCACCGTTACTATTTAATATTGTATTGAAACACTAGCTATAGCAGTAAGAGCTGAGAAAAGATTAAAGGAATAAGAATAGGCAATGAGGAAGCCAAATTATCACTCTTGCCGATGACATGATGGTATACTTAGAGAACCCCAGAGATTCTGCTAAAAGTTATTAGAAATAATCCACAACTTTAGCAAAGTTGTGGTTATAAAATAAACCCCATAAGTCATCAGCATTCTTATATATCACTAACAAAATCCAACAGTCAGAGTTACAAGAGAAATTCCATTTAAAGTAACTACTGATAATATAAAATATTTAGGAATCTATCTGCCAAGGGAAAATCAGAAACTATATGAGCAAAATTACAGACCACTTTTCACACAAATTAAGTCTGATCTAACCAATTGGAAAATATTAAATGCTCTTGGATAGGGCGAGCAAATATAATAAAGATGACAATATTACCCTAAACTAATCTATTTATTTAGCGCTATACCAATCAGACTCCCAAAAAACTATTTTAATGACCTAG
Organism: Sarcophilus harrisii; assembly: GCF_902635505.1. Lineage (NCBI taxonomy): Eukaryota > Metazoa > Chordata > Mammalia > Dasyuromorphia > Dasyuridae > Sarcophilus > Sarcophilus harrisii. The sequence goes on along the minus strand of NC_045426.1, from coordinate 553,292,221 downwards.
AAAAATAACAACAAAGTTCATATGGAAAACAAAAGGTCAAGAATTTCAAGGGAATTAATGAAAAAAAATCAAATGATGGTGGCTTAGCTGTACCAGATCTAAAATTATATTATAGAGCAGCAGTTACCAAAACTATTTGGTATTGGCTAAGGAATAGATTAGTTGATCAGTGAATAGATTAGGTTCAAGGATAAAACAGTCAACAAATATAGCAACCTAGTTCTTTGACAAACCCAAAGTTCCCAGCTTTTGGGATAAGAACTTACGTTTGATAAAATTGCTGGGAAAATTGAAACAATATGGCAGAAACTAGGCATTGATCCATACTTAACGCCGTACACCAAGATAAGGTCAAATGGGTTCATGACCTAGGCATAAAGAATGAAATTATTAATAAATTAGAGGAACATAGGATAGTTTACCTCTTAGACCTGTGGAAGGGGAAGGTCTTTATGACCAAAGCAGAACTAGAGATCATTACTGATCACAAAATAGAAAAATTTCGATTATACCAAACTGAAAAGTTTTGTACAAACAAAACTAATGCAGACAAGATTAGAAGGGAAGCAATAAACTGGGAAAATATTTTACAGTCAAAGGTTCTGATAAAGGCCTCATTTCCAAAATATATAGAGAATTAACTCTAATTTATAAAAATCAAGCCATTCTCCAATTGAAAATGGTCAAAGGATATGAACAGACAATTCTCAGATGAAGAAATTGAAACTATTTCTAGTCATATGAAAAGATGCTCCAAGTCATTATTAATCAGAGAAATGCAAATTAAGACAACTCTAAGATACCACTACACCTGTCGATTGGCTAAGATGACAGGAAAAATATGATGATTGTTGAGGGATGCGGGAAAACTGGGACATTGATGCATTGTTGGTGGAGTTGTGAACGAATCCAACCATTTTGGAGAGTAGTTTGGAACTATGCTCAAAAAGTTATCAAACTTGCATACCCTTTGATCCAGCAGTGTTACTACTGGGATTATATCCCAAAGAGATTATAAAGAAGGAAAGGACCTGTAGTGCACGAATGTTTGTGGCAGCCCTTTGTAGTGGCTAGAAACTGGAAACTGAATGGATGTCCATCAGTTGGAGAATGGCTGAATAAACTGTGGTATATGAAAATTATGGAATATTACTGTTCTGTAAGAAATGACCAACAGGATGATTTCAGAAAGGCCTGGAGAGACTTACACGAACTGATGCTGAGTGAAATGAGCAGGACCAGGAGATCATTATATACTTCAACAACAATACTAAATGATGACCAGTTCTGATGGATCAGCCATCCTCAGCAACGAGATCACCAAATCATTTCTAATGGAGCAGTAATGAACTGAACAGCTATGCCCAGAAAAATAACTCTGGGATATGACTAAAAACCATTACATTAAATTCCCAATCCTATATTTATGCACATGCATTTTGATTTCCTTCACAAGCTAATTGTACAATAATTAGAGCCTGATTCTTTTGTACAGCAAAATAATGTTTTGGTCATGTATACTTATTGTGTATCTAAGTTCTATTTTAATATATTTAACATCTACTGGTCATCCTGCCATCTAGGGAGGGGTGGGGGGGTAAGAGGTGAAAATTGAACAAGAGGTTTGGCAATTGTTAATGCTGTAAAGTTACCCATGTATATATCCTGTAAATAAAAGGCTATTAAATTAAAAAAAAAAAAGAAAAGAAAAGTAAATGAACAGATGGAAACTATGGGAACTCTTCAGCTTGGATTTCCATCTCCTACTCAATTGCCTAGAGAGTGGCCTCTCTGAGTTATAGACATTAAGGATTGTTTTTATTCTATCCCTCTAAATATGGAGGAAAGGAAAAGATTTGCCTTTTCAGTTCCCAGTGTTAATTTAGCTGAGCCTCATAAAAAATATGAATGGACAGTTTTGCCATAGGGAATGAAAAATAGCCCTACTATGTGCCAAATATATGTTGCTGCTGCTCTTACTCCAGTGAGAAATTCATTTTCAAAAGTTATGTTATTATATTACATGGATGATATCTTAGGGTGGGCACCTGAGGAGCAAATGTTTAAAAAGCATGTATACAAAAGACCGTAGAAATATTAAGGAGCTACAAATTGCATATTGCTCCAGAAAAAATGCAAAGGTGCTTATAATACAAAAGCTTTCTTTAAAAACTGAGAAGTTGAATACCTTCTTAAATGTCTTTCAAAAATTGGTAGTAGATATGCAATGGATGTGTCCAGTGTTAGGCTGAACTATACCTTCTATACTAATGCATAAATTAATGTATGCTGTGAAAGCATCCCAAAGTAGCAAATTTTATTGGCCAAAGCTCCAAATTTTACACGCTGGTCTCTATTAAAGATATCCTGACTATTACATAATTGCCAATGGATTTTTGAAGAAAAAGTTTCTAAGATTCCTCTTAAAGGATCAATTATCTTTACAGATGTTTTCAAATGTAACATTTGTGTTGTATACTCTTATGACTTTACTATAAAGAGAGTAGTCAGAATTCCTTTTCAGTCCACTCAGCAGAAAGAATTGTATGTAATCATGTTGCTCTTACTTATTATCCAGGAGATGTAAATATAATATCTGATTCAGCCTAGTAAGTAGGTATGGTACAAAGAAATGCCACAGCCCAAATAAAATTTGTAGCTTCTAAATATATATATATTAGCTCTTTAAGGAACTTCAAGACCAAGTGAGAAAGCATCATCCAGGTAAGAGTTATATCTTGCATGTCCACTCTCATAGTGGACTTCCAGGTCCTATTTTTATGGAAATTCAAAAGCAGATAGCCTTTTAACCATGTTAGCCAATACTCCTTTATTTCAGGCAGCCCAAGAATCTCAATTCTAAATATCAGGCTGCTCGAGCTTTACATTTGCAATTTGGGATAACAAAAGAATAAGCTAAGAGTATAGTAAAAGACTGTACAGCTTGCCTTTCTTTCCACACTCCTATGCTCCCTCCAGGGAAAAACCCTCATGGCTTGAGACCCATTGAAATTTGGCAAATGGATATGATCCATTATAAATCTTTTGGTTATCTTTCTTTTATCCGTGTTGTAGTAGACACTGTTTCAGGATTTACTTTTGCAATAGTAGCAGCAAAAAAAGGTAGCCTGAGTGGTTACTGAATTCCTTACACAAGCTTTTGAAATTATGGGTGTGTCACAAGCAATAAAAACAGACAGTAGACCTGCATATATTTCTAAACTTTTTTCATACTTTTGTGCACAGTTATCAGATTTTACACATACAAATAAAAGGCATACCTTTTAATCCTCAAGGACAGGCAATAGTTGAGAGAAGAAACAGAGATATCAAGATATTCCTCCAAAAACAAAATAAAGGGTTAACCATACTCTAGAGAACTTTTTAATTTAGCTCTTTATTAATTTTTTTTTGATTTTTGATAAAGATGCACTGGCTCCAGCAGACAAGGTTTTATAACCCACCAGAAGGGCAGTGTCCAGTGTGAGCAGCTCCATTATCTTTAGATAATCACCAGGTGATGTAGAGAGATTCAGAAAGTGGTGAATGGAAGGGACCAGATAGGTTAACTGCTTGGGGAAGAGGGTTTGCTTGTATCTCTACAGATGGAGAAATAATCAGATGGGTGCCATATTCTGTATTCATCTTGTCCACTGGAGAGAGACAGAGAAGACCCTTGAAACAAAGTAAAAAAAACCAAGAAACGTCTGGTGGCTCTATATCTGACTACATGTGCCACTGAATAAGCATGGCTGTTAATCCAATGTGTATGGCAATTGGCTTATGAACATCAAAAATTATCATTGAGACTGCTGCAGGACTTGAAAATCTGCCGGAACCCTGGAACATAATGAGACTACTGTAGGACTTCAAAACTTGCAGGAATCATTGGATTTCCTGACACATGAAATAATGGACAATAAAGTGGTGTTGGACTATCTCTTGGCTGCTGAAGGAGGTGTATGTGTGATTGTTATTTATATACCCTTCTTCTAGGACTTATGCACATATATAATTCCTCATGTTGATTCATGTTGTTTGTACATCACTACTCACCTGTATTATATTACTATGTGCTTATGTAATAGCTTCTATGCTGAGGGATTTATGTATACCTGCCAGAGGAAACCTGCTAACAATATCTGGTTTGGCTCCTCATCTCCTTTTGGTGTTCTCACCTCTCTTCCTGAGAAGTCAGGGAGGGTGTGACCACCTGTGTGGAGAGATGTAGAGGACTGCAGATATTGAGTAAATATCTCTGAGAAAATATACTCTGAGAAAAGTATACTTGGAGCAAAGATACTTACAATAGGGTGTTAACTAAGTGTGATTGATCAGATGATGGCTCTCTAGTTCACATATACTTAGTACTTAGTATGGTGATGTAATGGTTCTACAATTGACACATGCTCAGTGTGATGTATTGATATAATTGTACTAAAGTATATAAAGGCTGGCGGGACTTGAAATAAAGAGATTTTAAACAAACTCAAGTAAGCGTGTGCTCAAGCTCAAGCTCACACTCCAGACTCCAGAGAAAGCTAGCCTGTACATTACAAATTTGGAACTATATATCCCAAAGAGATATAAAAAGGAGCAAAGGACCTACATGTGCAAAAATTTTTGTAAGCCCTTTTTTGTAGTGGTAAAATGTGAGAAAGTGAGAGGATGCCTATCAACTGGAAAATGGCTAAACAAGTTGTGATATATGAATGTAGCAGAATACTATTGTGCAGTAAGAAATGATGAGCAGGCAAATTTCAGAAAAATTTTCAGAAAAATCTGAAAATACCTGTATGAACTTATGCAAAGTAAAATGAGCAAAAACAGTAAAACATTGTACATAGTATCAGCAATATTACATGATGATCAACTATGAATGATTCAGCCCTTCTCAAAAACACAATGAACCAAGATAGTACAAAGAATTCATGAAGGAAAATGCAATGCATATACAAATAAATAATTGACGGGCTCTGAGTACAGATAGAATCATATTTTTTTCACATACTTCATTCTTTCTAGTGTTGTTGTTGTTGTTGTTGTTGTTGTTTTTTCCAATCATGTCCCACTCTTTTTGACCTCATTTGGGATTTTCTTGGCAAAAAAATACTGAAGTAATTTTCCATTTCCTTCTCCAGTTTATTTTATAGATGAGGAAATAGAAGTTTAACAATATTAAGTGACTTGCCCAGGTTCACACAAAGAGAGTCTGAATGCATTCAGAAAAAGATGTTTCACTATGCCACCTAGCTGTCCCAATATATATTATATATAATTCTACATGTAGTCATTCTAACAGCTACTGACAACCTGCTTTGTGTGTATGTATGTGTTTACATGTACAATGAATCTAAGTTCTGTGCATAAAATAAATCAGTTTTTTTCCCCAGATCTCTGCATGTTAACGAATGTTATGTTATGATTAACAGTAAAAAAAAAAAATTCTATCAACACATTCTTGGACAATTTCTGTCACAATAGTAATAAAGCTAAGTAAACCTCAGAAGCTAAATGTTTTGACATTGATGCAAAGTAGGGAAGGAACAAGTATTTATTAATTACCTACAATGGGCCAAGTTCTGTGTTAAATGTTTTAAAGGCAATTGTCAGTGTAATAAATAGAATGCTGAGCCTATAATAAAAAGGATCTGTGTTCAGATACTTGCACTAGATATGACTCCTGAAATTTCTGTTTACATCAGTTTGCTCAACTATAAAATGAAGATAGATTAGCACCTACTAGGAAAGGTTGTGGTGAACAACAAATCACATATTTTTTGTTTAAAAAAAATTGGTGGGGTTAAGTATAAAAGCTTATTTCCCTACTTCCCTTTATTAACATTTTCATATGTGTAAGTAAAAATGTATATACACACATAAAGAAAAGAAATCTATTGTGTATTTATGCACATGTATTATATAAAAGAAAGGAATATATGTGTGTGTATGTGTGTGTATGTGTGTATACATGCATTTTTAAGTTTTAAGTATACATACTATTTTGAGGTTGAAAAAATAAATATGATCATTCCCTTTTTATGGATGAGACGATTGTATCGCAACAGTTTTGTTTAGTCTAAAGTTCCACTGATGTGTTAAAGCTTGTATTCTAACCAACATTAAACAAACATTTGGGAGGGACCTGCAATTGACTTGATCAAAGAAATTGAATAGAATTTCATAATCTTATTATATCATCAACTATAGGATCCAGCTGAATCCTCTTGGAGAATAAGATGATGATTATTGAAAGATAAAATATAAAATGGAATTCTCACATGTTGTCCAACTGTTATTTTAGTTCAAGGTAATGTTCCTTATAATGAATTTTTAGTGCTAAAAATTGAATCATAAAAATTAAATTCTAACTTGCTATTGTCTAAATCAATGGGGTTTTTTTTCCTGCCAGGTTGGCACACAATGTATATTTGAAATATAAAAAATAAATAAAAATAAGATTCTCAACAATTTGTCATATTTTAGAGAAATACTGTACCAACAAAAGCATATTCACTCAACAAAAGTACTTATCATATTATGTCATGAAAAGCCTCATTAGTTTTTCTTTGATAATTAGCAATAAGTGCATTAAAATTATTAGCCATAATGAAGCAAAGGGACTTTTGAAAGAGGACTGGCATGAATACTTATTGTGAGTAAATTAAATTGAAAAAGTCTTGATTAAGCAATATACACCTAATTTCACATAAAAATGCTGATTTCTCCCTGAAGATTAACTGTGGACTCCATTAATATGAGGAAGGGTTTGATATGAATATCAATTAGTCCAAAAATATATTCCTATGGTTTCAGAGACTGGAATAAAAAGTGATATGAACATATAAATAGGAACATGTGAACAGTAATATTAACAAAAAGACAAACAGTACTTTTCTAAGAACACTACTTTTTAATACCACAATTAATCTTAGGTATATAAATATGAAGTATTTGGGACATAAAATAACCTTTGCTGAAGAATTGTGAATATTGGTATTTACTTAGAAATAGTTATATGGTAAGGAATTTTAACAATGACACCAAAGGATGCACCTGTGTTGCACATGTATAAGAAACTGTCTATTAGCCAGACTATTCTAACATGTGGCATGTGTGTGAGAAATATAACACTTATAAACATTATAAACAGAGAATGGGAGCAACTAGATGTTGCAGTAGATAGAGCACTGGGCCTGTAATTAAGAAGAACTGAGTTCAAAGATATCCCAAGATACTCACTGTCTCTAAGACTGAGCAAGGCATGTAACACTGTGTCTCAGTTTTGTCATTTGTTTAAAAAAAAAATGAGCTGAAGAAGAATATGTCAAACCACTCTGGCATTATTATCAAGAAAACTCCAAATGAGGTCATAAAGTATCAGATACAATGGAAAAATGTCTCAATAACTATAAAAATGATATCTTAAATACATATATATATAAAATACAATATATATGCTATATACTATGTAAAGATATTTATATATGTGACATATCCTTGACAAGAATATGCCATATGCATACATACATAATATATCATAGAAATGTCATATACATATTATACATTCATAATAGCTGGGCAAATTATGCTAGTCTCAGAATTAGGAGGACTTGGTTTCAATAGTAGCTTACGATACATACTGGATAAGTCTGGCCAAGTCACTTAGCTTCTTAATGACTTATACTGTCATAGAAAGGGAAGTTTTTTTTACCTTTGTAGTATTCTACATCCAGGAAATCACTGATTTTTCTTTTTAAAAACATTGACAAGCAAATTTTGTGATAGTAGAAAACTTTTAAACAAATAAGGTGGTAGTGAATTCAAAAATAGTGGAACAAATTGTAGGTTGTATGAATATAAATATGGAATAATTTTTGTCATTAAAACAGCAAATATAAAGAATTATGAGCATGAGACAATTTACATGTCTGATAGAATATTAACAAAACATAACCCTAAGTATAATATACACAATAGTAATAATAATGTAAGTGAAAAGACCCAAAACTGTAGCAACAATCTGATTAATTATAATGCTCAATACTGATTGAAGATGATAGATAATGAAGCATATTTCCCTCCTCTCAGGAATGAAAGGTATGAAATGTTGCATGCGCTTTTAAGGTACTGTAGCTTTTTTTTTTTTTTTTTTTAATTTTTCTTTGCTAAAAGAGGCATTTCAGTGAAGAAGGAGATATTTTGAGAAATGAGAAATGAGAAAAGGCGGTATCCAATAAATCTCTTTTTAAGTAATTAGAGAATAAAAATCACTTTACTATGATACTAGTATTTCTGTTCTAATCTACTCTTAATATGAATTGCTAGCAAATATGCTATGTACATTGCTATGTACATGCTATGATTCTGTATTAAGAACTAAATTCTTTGGGAACTGCAAACCAGAGGAAATATCTAGATAGATATAATAGGTCTTTGGGCTATAAAGGACCTTAAATGTTAGGGGGTCCAACCCTATCATTTTACAATTGAGGAACAAAAGGTTTTATACAGCTTGCCCATGGTCACATACATGAGGAGTAAGTGGTAGAGTTTGGATTTTAAATCAGATCCCCTGATTCCATTATATAATATTACACTTAATGTAGCCCAATATCTTTAGCCAACCACCACCTCACAATAAGCAGTTATATAGCAGGAGAATGTAAGTGTGACAAATGCTGTATATCAAAGTCCTGTAAATAAATTTCTTTCTCAGGGTTCCAATTCCAATGTCTGGAGTGATGATGTCTTACCTGGTAGGCTTCCACTGCTGAAGTAGTCTCCATTCCCTTTTCCCTCAACATTAACTTCTTTTCATTTTACATGATATTTTGGTTTCCTGTCTCCTTGCTTTTGCAAAGATTGTTTCTCATGCTTGAAATGATACTGCTCATCACTGTCTTAGAATCTGTAGCTTGTTTGAAAAATTACCTCACATAGGGGGCGGAGCCAAGATGGCGGAGAAGACACACGCAACTTTCTAAGCTCTTCTCTTACCCTCTTTATCAATATTATATCGAGCCTCAAAAATAGTCTTGACTGTTACAATTCGTAAAGATAAGTAGAACAACTCACCGGCCAAAGAAAATCTGCAGTCTCGCCAAAAAAAAGGTTGGTTCCGGGGCCAGGGGGGAGATCAGCGCAGACGGGGAGAGAAATTAGGTTCTGAGGAGAGCTTCAAACCGAAAGTGAAAGCACAGATCTCAGCACAAGCACGCAGCCCCAACCTGCAGTACAGGGTTTTTCCTTGGGGCAGTTGTGATCCTGCACGGCAGGAGGACACAGCCCAGGTTAGCTTCCAATCTGCACAGTGGGGAGCTCGGCTTGGGGCCATAGAGCTTTTCCAGGGCCGATTTGCATCAGGCAGAGATGCTGGGCAGAGTTTGCGGCGGTCTGCGGTCTGCGGTCTGCGGTCTGCGGTCTGTGGTCTGTGGTCTGTGGTCTGTGGTCTGCGGTCTGCGGTCAGCTGCTAATACTCACAGTCCCACAGGAGGCTCCGGCCTGGGGCAGTGACACTTTCACCCCTTAGTCTCTAGCCGAGGGCAATCGCTAACCCACTCAGCCCTACTAAGAAGTTTGATAGCTCGGCCAGTGCTGAATCCACTTCCTGTTGAGGGAAGGGAAAACTCTCACTCAGAGCACTCCCATACCTCGGAGCCAGAAATCGGTTTACATCTTTCCCTGCTCTGCAGAGGAAGCTGGTAACCCCTTGCCTAGAGACCCACCTAAAGGCTTTAAAACATGAATAAAAAGATGAAAAGAACGATCTACAGCTTCTATGCAGAAAAAAGAGCAGGTCAGCAAACCTGAAAGAGACCTCAAACAACAAAAATGCATCAGACTGTCCTCCTTTACATGATGTCTCATAGAAGAGACCATTAAAAGTCTCAAAAGAGAGTTAGAAGATAAATGGGGAAAGGAAAGAGAAGCCTACAAAGAGAGCAACAACTTCCTGAAATATGAATTGGAAAAGTAAAAAATCTCAGGAAAGTAAAATTGTAGGATTGAAAAAATAAAGAATTCACTAGAAAGTAGGATCTGTGAATTGGAAAAGACAAAGAACACTCAAGAAAGTAGGATCTGTGAATTGAAAAGAAAAAATCACTAAAAAAAAAATTAGTGAAATGGAAAAAATTCCACAGACCAAAACAATACATTTAAAACTCAATTGACATATACAGAAAGAGTAAAAAGCTAATGAAGAAAATAATTCTTTAAAAATTAGAACTGAACAAATAGAAACTAATGATTCATTGAGACAGCAAGAATCAGTCAAGCAAAACCAAAAAATTGACAAACTGGAAAAAACCATGAATTATCTACTTGCAAAAACGACAGACTTGGAAAATAGATCTAGGAGATATAATCTGAGGATTATTGGACTTTCCGAAAACTATAATGAAAAAAAAGAGCCTAGATACTATTTTACAAGAAATCATCAAAGAGAACTGCCCAGATGTAATAGAATCAGAAGGTAAATAGGCATTGAAAGAATTCATCAGAACACCACCTTCTGAAAGAAACCTAAAATAAACCAAGGAATATGTGCAAAATTTCAGAACTACCAAATTAAGGAAAAAATTTTACAAGCAACAAAAAAAACATTTAAATACCGAGGTGCACAATAAGGATCACCCAAGATCTGGCTGCCTCTACATTAAAGGAAAGAAGGCCTGAATATGATATTCCAAAAGGCAAAAGAACTTGGGATGCAGCAAGAATAAACTACCCAGCTAAGCTGAGCATTTTCTTCCAGGAAGAAGATGGACATTTAATGAAACAAATGAATTCCATTTGTTTCTAAGAAAAACCAGAACTAAACAAAAATTTGATCTCCAACCATAGAACTCAAGAGATGCAGAAAAAGGTAAAATAACTCTTGACAATTGTATTTCTGTTGTGGATATACAAAAAGAATACATGTATAATTTGATTGTACTGATATAACATAAAAAGGGAAGTAGATATGGAAAAGGGATGATGGCAGAATAAGGTGGGAAGGAGGGATAAAGAGGAACCACATCCCACAAAGAGGCAAAGGAAACTTATCATATCTGAGGGAATTTAGAGAGGGGAGGAACACTGTGTGAATCTTACTCTCATCAGAGTTGCTCAAAGAAAAATAATTGACATTTGTTTGAGAAAATTCTCTCTCACCTCATTAAAACAGGGGATAGGAAAAGGAAAAGAAAAAGAGTAATAAGGGAAGGAAGGGAAAAGACTCAAAGGGGGAGGGAGGGATTATAAAGAGGGTAGCATCGTGTTACAAGAGGGTACATAAGTTTAAAGGGAAAGAGGGTTGGGGAGGCAAGAATAAGTAAAGCACAATCTGGGGTTATTAGGATGGTAGGAAATACAGATTTAGTAATTCTAACTGTAAATGTGAATGGGATGAATTCCATAAAGAGGAGGCAGATAGCAGACTGGATCAAAGTCAGAACTACAATATATTTGTTTACAAGAAACACATTTAAAGCAGGGAGATACATATAGAGTAAAGGTAAAGGCTGGAGCAAAATCTATTATGCTTGGTGAAGTCAAAAGTAGGGGTAGCCATCCTTATCTCAGATCACAAAGTAAAATGATCTAATTAAAAGAGATAAGGAAGGAAACTACATCCTGCAAAGGGTCAAAAACAACGAAGCATTATCAATATTAAACATATAGCACCAAGTGGTATGGCATCCAACTTCCAAAGGAGAAATTAAGAGAGTTGCAAGAAGAAGTATACAACAAAACTGTAATAGTAGGAGATCTCAACTTGCACCTCAGAATTAGACAATCAAACCACAAAACAAATAAGAAAAGAAATTAAAAGTAAACAGAATATTAGAAAAATTAGGTATGTTGGATCTGTGGAGAAAATTGAATGGAGATAAAAAATATACTTTCTTCTCAGCAGTTCATGAACCTATTCAAAAATTGACCATATATTAGGACATAAAGACCTCAAATTAAATGCAAGAAAGAGAAATAGTAAATGCTCTTTTCAGATCATGATGCAATAAAACTACATTCAACAAAAAATTAGGGAAATAGACCAAAAGTAATTGAAACTAAACAATCTCATCTTAAAGAATGATTGGTGAAGCAGCAAATTATAGATACAATTAATAATTTCACTCAAGATAATGACAATGATGTGACATCATACCAAAATTTCTGGGATGCAGCCAAAGCGGTAATAAGGAATTTTATATCCTTAGAGGAACTTACTTGAATAAAACAGAAAGAAAAGATTAATGAATTGGCTTACAACTAAAAAAACTAAAAAAGACCAAATTAAAACCCACAATCAAATACTAAATTGGAAATTCTAAAATTAAAAGGAGAAATTAAAAATATTGAAAGTAAAAAAACTATTGAACTAATTAATAAAACTAAGAGTTGGTTCTATGAAAAAGCCAATAAAATAGATAAGCCTTTGTAAATCTGATTAGAAAAGGAGGGAGGAAATGAAATTAGTAGTCTTAAAAATGAAAAGGAGAACTTTCCACCAATGAAGAGGAAATTAGAGAAATAATAAGGAGTTATTTTGCTCAACTTTATGCCAATAAATTTGATAACCTAAGTGAAATGGATGACTACCTCCAAAAATATAGACTTCCAGACTAACAGAGGAGGAAGTAAATTGTGAATAGTCCCATTTCAGAAAAAGAAATAGAACAGGCAATTAAACAACTCCCTAAGAAAAAATCCCCAGGACAGATGGATTTACATGTGAATTTTACCAAATATTTAAAGAACAATTGGCCCCAATGCTATATAAATTATTTGATAAAATAGGGAATGAAGAGTCTACAAATTCCGTCTATGACACAGACATGGTACTGATACCTAAAACCAGGTAGGCTGAAAACAAGAAAGAAAATTATAGACCAATCTCCTAATCGAATATTGATGCTAAAAATCTTAAATGAGATGTTAGCAAAAGACTACGAAAATCATCTCCAAGATAATACACTATGTTCAAGTAGGTTTATACCAGGAATGCAGTGCTGGTCAATAGTTAGAAAACTATCAATATAATGGCCATGTTAATAACACAAATTAACAAAACCATATGATCATCTCAATAGATGCAGAAAAAGCATTTGATAAAATCCAACATCCATTCCTATTAAAAACACTTGAGAGTATAGGAATAAATGGACTTTTCCTTAAAATAATCAGCAGCATCTATTTAAAACCATCAGTAAGCATCATATGTAATGGAGACAAAATGCAACCATTCCCAATAAGATCTATAGTGAAACAAGGTTGCCCACTATCACCGTTACTATTTAATATTGTATTAGAAATGCTAGCTATAGCAATAAGAGCTGAGAAAGAGATTAAAGGAATAAGAATAGGCAATGAGGAAACCAAATTATCACTCTTTGCTGATGACATGATGGTATACTTAGAGAACCCCAGAGATTCTGCTAAAAATTATTAGAAATAATCACAACTTTAGCAAAGTTGCTGGTTATAAATAAACCTACATAAGTCATCACATTCTTATATATCACTAACAAAATCCAACAGTCAGGGTTACAAAGAAATTCCATTTAAAGTAACTATTGATAATATAAAATATTTAGAATCTATCTGCCAAGGGAAAATCAGAAACTTTATGAGCAAAATTACAGACCACTTTTCACACAAATTAAGTCTGATCTAACCAACTGAAAAAAAAATATTAAATGCTCTTGATAGGGCGAGCAAATATAATAAAGATGACAATATTACCTAAACTAATCTATTTATTTAGAGCTATACCAATCAGACTCCCAAAAACTATTTTAATGACCTAGAAAAAATAACAACAAAGTTCATATGGAAAACAAAAGGTCAAAATTTCAAGGGAATTAATGAAAAAAATCAAATGAAGGTGATTACCCAATTACCGATCTAAAATTATATTATAGAGCAGCAGTTACCAAAACTTTGTATTGGCTAAGGAATAGATTAGTTAATCAGTGGAATAGATTAGGTTCAAGGACAAAACAGTCAACAAATATAGCAACTCAGTTTTGACAAACCAAAGATCCCAGCTTTGGGATAAGAACTTACTGTTTGATAAAATTGCTGGGAAAATTGGAAACTAATATGGCAGAAACTAGGCATTGATCCATACTAATACCGTACACCAAGATAAGGTCAAAATGGGTTCATGACCTAGGCAAAGAATGAAATTATTAATAAATTAGAGGAACACAGGATAGTTTACCTCTCAGACCTTGTGGAAGGGAAGGTCTTTATGACCAAAGCAGAACTAGAATCATTACTGATCACAAATAAAAATTTCGATTATACAAACTGAAAAGTTTTTGTACAAACAAACTAATCGACAAGATTAGAAGGGAAGCAAAACTGGGAAAATATTTTTACAGTCAAAGGTTCTAATAAAGGCCTCATTTCCAAAATATATAGAGAATTAACTCTAATTTATAAAAAATCGCATTCTCCAATTGAAAATGGTCAAAGGATATGAACAGACAATTCTCAGATGAAGAAATTGAAACTATTTCTAGTCATATGAAAAGATGCTCCAAGTCATTATTAATCAGAGAAATGCAAATTAAGACAACTCTAAGATACCACTACACACCTGTCAGATTGGCTAAGATGACAGGAAAAAAAAATGATGATTGTTGGAGGGATGCGGAAAACTGGGACATTGATGCATTGTTGGTGGAGTTGTGAACGAATCAACCATTTTGGAGAGTAGTTTGGAACTATGCTCAAAAGTTATCAAACTGTGCATAACCCTTTGATCCAGCAGTGTTACTACTGGGATTATATCCCAAAGAGATTATAAAGAAGGGAAAGGGACCTGTATGTGCACGAATGTTTGTGGCAGCCCTTTTTGTAGTGGCTAGAAACTGGAAACTGAATGGATGTCCATCAGTTGGAGAATGGCTGAATAAATTGTGGTATATGAAAATTATGGAATATTACTGTTCTGTAAGAAATGACCAACAGGATGATTTCAGAAAGGCCTGGAGAGACTTACACGAACTGATGCTGAGTGAAATGAGCAGGACCAGGAGATCATTATATACTTCAACAACAATACTAGATGATGACCAGTTCTGATGGATCAGGCCATCCTCAGCAACGAGATCAACCAAATCATTTCTAATGGAGCAGTAATGAACTGAACTAGCTATGCCCAGAAAACGAACTCTGGGAGATGACTAAAAACCATTACATTGAATTCCCAATCCCTATATTTATGCACACCTGCATTTTTGATTTCCTTCACAAGCTAATTGTACAATATTTCAGAGTCTGATTCTTTTTGTACAGCAAAATAACGTTTTGGTCATGTATACTTATTGTGTATCTAATTTATATTTTAATATATTTAATATCTACTGGTCATCCTGCCATCTAGGGGAGGGGGTGGGGGGGTAAGAGGTGAAAAATTGGAACAAGAGGTTTGGCAATTGTTAATGTTGTAAAGTTACCCATGTATATATCCTGTAAATATAAGGCTATTAAATAAAAAAAAAAATACCTCACATATCATCTTCATCATAAAATCTTTCCTGAACTTCTTTATTGTTAGAGTCATACCATCCTAAATAATTTTATATTTACTTATTTGATTTCAGTTATGGCAGGACTGTTCCTAATCCAATTCTTTCATTTACTTATAAGAAAACCTAGGAAGTTAAGTGACTCAATTATTGTAATATATAGTAAATTATAGGGAAAGGATTTGAACTTAGTTTTTCTGATTTAAAAGACAATGTTATTTTCATTGTACTGTATTACAGTCCCTTTATTCTCTAAATAACTTTGCATTAAATTTGTATATATTTTGTATTTATTCATCTGTAGCTATCTTTATGTATCCTCCTCCAAATAGAATTTATATTCCTTGAAGGTAAAGACATTTTTGTACTTGTGCCCTTATTATCAGTGGCTGGCACTTAATAAAAAAGTAAATGTTTTATAAGTTCTCATTGAAAGAACAAATGCTTCCAAATTCCTGGGCAAAATTGATAACTTGCATTGGTTAAATTTTGTTAATTTAAAATACTTTTAAAGGAAGCTTATGTCTGCACTATTGGCATTTAGCACAGTGGCCAGTACATAATAGGTGCTTAATAAACATTTATTATTTTATTGCTGATTGCCATGATATTTAAAAATAAACAGTGCAGTAGACTTGCCCTTTCCACGTACATGGGGCTATAAAGAAGAGGCAAAGAAAAGAAAGTGACATTTGTCCTATTAATCTAGATAATTCTTTCTGGTCAGGGGTCCAAATCTAAATGAAGAATTCTGTATTCCTTTGATGACTGATGGTGAAGAATCTTCTGGTATAGAATCACTAATCCAATTACCCAACCTTTAGTTTTGTTACTAATGCTTTCTAGACTATATCTCATAAAAGTTACAAAAACAATTCCTCTGAAGATGTAATTCAATTCCTTTATTTTAATTGTAATGCTCATTTTTGGCAACTAGAACTCTTTACATAATGGCTTTAATTTTGTGAATTGAACAGACAACCATCATTGCCATGAAGCAGTTATCAGACAATAATTTGTGATAGAATTTATGTTTTTCATGACATATTATTTGACTTTACATTCTAAATTAATTCATCCTTCTCTGAACCCCTTTGGCATTCGCGATCTGAAACACTCAAATTCATTCTTAATCAAATAAGGATTTGTATTATTTTATTGTTTCATGTATGTAGACCTTACCTCCTCAACTATACTAGAAGTTCCTTGACATCACAATCCATGTCCTACTTTGCACAGCAAAATATTTATTTAATTTATTCTTCAGTTTTTTCATGAATCCATGATCTCTCTGAGGTTGTTAGTCAGATTGTGCAAAAGCACTTAGGATTTCTCACCCTGTGCAACTTTTAGTCATGTCCTCTAATTAATTATGAACAAAGTGACCACTCCACTTTTCTCTTGATAGCAAATTAGTATGTGATCTGTATGGCAATTATACCTTGCTTTTATAACACAACTGGATTATCTCTTATTCTGATCATACATCTCTCTAATGATATCCTCTACAATGTTTCTATAAAATTATTCCAATATCTATCTGATGACATTTTTATGATACTTCTGTAAAATTATTCACTGAATATATGTCTACTTATTTTTACACTGTCTCCCTTGATTTGATTTTTGTTGACTTGTTTTTTTAAATTCTTCAACAAATATTATATTCCATGGTTTATATTCAAATAGCATCATGTCTACTCTTGTTTGAACAACACACAATCTTTATCCATGACTTTTGCCTGGTGTGAAAATTTTGAAGCCATTCTAAATGATTATATATTTCATTTAGAAATCTTAATAATGTTTTGGGGCTTATCATGTCATTGGTCTAGGGCTGGAAGATAAATCAGATGCCTTCTGCTCCAATCCTATTGTTTTACAGATGAGAAAACTGAGACCCAGGGAAGTTAAATTCTTTATCCAGGATCACACAGGTAATAAAAGGCAAAGGAATGATAAGAATCCTCATCTTGTGACACTGGTCTTTCTATTGAAGACTTCGTCATCTTCAGATAAATTGAATTGGTGAAAACAATAACTGTAAACCTCTTAATGGCTGAAATCTTTTAAGAGACGCTTTTAGGGGCACGCATGGCATGGGAGGATGGGAATCAGTTTATTTTTGGATTGTGTTGAAATGATAATGGTTAGTTATCACACTGCAGCCTTTTTCTATTTAGATGAATAAGAAACAATTTGTTTTAAACCATTTTCCTCCTATTAGCTGAAATTTATATAAATGGAAAGTATAATTTGTAAATTGAACTACCCTTATGTTCAGGATTAATAGCAACATGTGAGAAGGTATAAATAGGAAGATAATATAATTTTAGTTTGCTTGTTAAATTTAAAATGTTTTAATTTATCAGAATGGAAAATGAATTACTTTGCATAATGTCTCAATGACCTTCTTATCAATTTTCCAGTCAAACCTCCATTCCTTTAACTAATGCCATAACTGGAAACAGTGTAGCCTGAACTGTTTAATTTATTTTATGTCTATATGTCTTCAACCAATGCCGTGGACCCACTTCAGGGAACTTGTTAAAAAAGAAAATTATTTTCATGTGTATGGATTTAATTGGCCTTCCCTACTCTTGAAGCTGTCATTTTTTTTTCAGTTGTATATGACTCTCTGTGACCCCATTTTTGTTGGTGGTGCTTTTTGCTTTTTTGTTTCTTGTTTGTTTTGGTGTTTTGTTTTTCCAACAAAGACCCTAGAGTAGCTTGTTATTTTTTTTTTTTTTGCAGCTCATTTTACAGATGAGTAAAATGAGACAAATAGAGTTAAGTAACTTTCTCAGAGTCACGTAAGTGTCTACAGCCACATTTGAACTCAAAAAGATCAATCTCTTTTTCTCCAGGCCCAACACTTTATTCACTGTGCCACCTCACTGCCCAACCTAAACTTGAAACCTACCTTCAAAATAATCTAGGTCTTTCTCAAGATTTTTAATTCATCATCATATTAGTTCCATAAATTAGTATTCTAAAGAGACCTGAGAAGATGCTCCAAACAAACAAAAAGCAAATAAAGAAGAAAAGAGTAGGCAGTTTTCTTCTTTTCTAATCTTTAGATATATTTCATTTAATACATAGGTTGAGAATGTGATTGGCTATCTGATGCAAGCTGACCAGTTCTAGGAATTTCCTCTGCCATTAAATATTCCCTTCAATAAATCAGATAATTAATTATTTATCAAGTACTTGTTATTTGTCAGGCTCAACGCTAAGAGCTGGTAAACAGACAAAAAAATGTATCACTCCTAGTTCTCTGGGAGTTTATTATATTCTATAGGCAAGGATAATGGGTACACATGTAAATAGATACAAAATGAATATAAAAGTCTCATGAAGAAGGTGATATTTAAGCTGAGCTTTGAAGGAAATCAGGGTTTCTTAAAGGCAGAAAGAGGAGGGAATACATTCTAAACTTTTGCAAAGAAACAAAATTGAGAGATGGAATATATGAGAGCAGGCCAGTTTGGCTGAACCATAAAGGAGAATAAAATATAATAAATCTAAAAATGGTAGGTTTAGCTAGGTCATGTATTGGGGCATGCAGATAAAGGAATTTGTATTTAGTTGTGGAAACAAGAGAAAGCCATTGAATCTTGTTGAGGTAGGCAGCAAAATGGTCAAGTCTGTACTTTAAAAAAAAAATGACTTTGGCAGCTGGATAGACAATGTCAGAATGCTTGAAAATTATACATTAGAGAATCATTCCATTTAATTAAGCATCACCATCTTAATAGTTGTTTTATTTTTCCTCCTATGAAACTATGTCTAGAAAGAGTTGCACACTAGATTATGAAGGATTCTGAACACCCCAAAGGATTTTGAGTTGATTTGATCCTTGCAGCAATAGACAACTAATGAAGTTTATTGAAAAATAACATAATATAATTCGACCTGACTTCAGAAAAAAAATATTTTGGTAGCTAAGTGAAAGAAAGATTGGAATGGGGAGACACTTGAAGCAGGCACACTGGCCAGCAGGCTATTATAATATTACAACTTTGAAGTGTGGAGGACTTTCACCTTAGTGTTGTTGTTGCTCATACTTTATTCTTGAAGAGGTTCAATAACATCAGCAGGCTGTTGTCTTAACTTGCAGAGCAAGGTATAGTCATCAGTCTCACTCTCTCCTTCAGTGTCATCAGAGTCCAGTGACAAGGCAGAGATCAGGATGACTGATCATGGCTCAGAAATGGAGGGGGACCTTGGCTTTTCATCAGGGTGGTAACAATATCAAAGGAAAGGGATAATCAAAGAATTATTCAAGAAAATTCTCCGTGTTTATCCAAAGAAATACAATAGAGTTCTACTTGTAAATATAGCTTTTTATTGACAGAACATATGCATGGGTAAATTTTCAACATTGACCCTTGTAAACGCTTCTGTTCCACCTTTTCCCTTTCTTCCCTCTACCCCATCCCCTAGATGGCAGGCAGTCTCATACATGTTAAATATGTTAAAGTATATCTTAAGTACAATATATGTGTACATATTTATACAGTTCTCTTATTGCAAAAGAAAAATTGGTTTTAGAAAGGTAAAAATAACCTGTGAAGAAAAACAAAAATGCAAGCAGTCCACACTCATTTCCCAGTGTTCTTTCTCTGGGTGTAGCTGATTCTGTTCATCATTGATCAATTGGAAATGAATTGGATCCTCTCATTGCTGAAGATAGCCACTTCCATCAGAGTTGATCCTCATATAATACTGTTGCTGAAGTGTATCTCCTGGTTCTGCTCATTTCACTCAGCATCAGTTCATGTAAGTCTCTCCACGCCTCTCTTTATTCATCCTGCTGATCATTTATTACAGAACAATAATATTCCATAACATTCATATACCTCAATTTACCCAATCACTCTCCAATTGATGGGCATCCATTCAATTTCCAGTTTCTAGCCACTACAAACAGGGCTGCCACGAACATTAATAGAGTTCTACTTGTAAGAAGAATATGTTCTTGTCTTCATATTTGTAATTTTGTTGGGAATATAGTAATTGAATCATTTATTCAGGAACACTAGACATCAAGGTAGTCTACAAGGAGACATGAAGACAAGAGTGTCTACCCCCACACTGAAATTTTCAAACATATAAGAAATCCTTTCATTTTGACTATTAAAAAACAGCCAAAGGGATCAGCAAGAATTATGGATTAACAAACTATAAGATGACATGATAAAAACAAATTACTTATAGTGGCACCTCAAGAAAAAAAAAAAAGATTGCCAACTGGTTACATACTATTATTATTGTTTTTGTTTTTGTTTTTTTTTTTTGTTTTTTTTTTTTTGCTCTGGTAACATAAAAACACCAACGTGGAATTTTTTTTAATGCCTTAACAATGTTCTCTCTCAGGCTAAAACCTTGTGTTCCAATTGGAAGCCTGGAGCAAATTTTTACAGCTGAATTATAAACCCCTGAAAATAGAGATTTATAATGGAAACACTGGAAAACCTTAGCTAATGGCTCTCCACTATCCAATGTTGCTTTAATGAAAGGAGGTTCTCTGAGACTTTATGTCAGGTAAAGTCACTAATAAGATGAAAGGAAAAAAAAAGGAAGGCTGAAGGTGGGACTTTAGATGAAACATGAAAAATATCACTCTTATCCTTTCCCACCAAATACTACAGATCCTACATTTTGAGAGAAGTAAACACTTTGTCTCCCAAATGCACCAGAGCAGTATATAAAAATATAAGATGGGAACCATCCTTTGGGGAAATGATGGGTTATTAAGGTATGGACTTTAATATCATTGTCAATCTATAAAACTTTTACAACCTAGTCTTATTTGCACAGAGATTACATCCCCAAAGCTCAGTGCCAAAGACACATGTTAATAAGCTCACAACTTTTAATTAAGCAATATGTATAAGTAGATTCCCATTAAGCTGTGATTTGTGGGCTAGTTCATTACAGTGGGTTCCAGCCACCAGACACATATTCAATACAAATCAAGCAGTCTGCATATTATCCTGCTTAATGTGAGCCTACTTGGGATATTTTATCGCCAGTTCAGATTAGTGGTTTGTAGAAACTATTTTTTTTTTCTGAAGATTGGGGGGCAGACACCAAAACCTAATAACCCCATGTTGCTTATTTAATGAAATGACTTATCTGCTTTGTTTATTTGCATTGCATCATAATTACTCATACAGCTAACTATCATTCATTCTGCTTCTCTGGCCAAAGAGGCTGAAGCTAAGGAGGGCATGAGCCTAAAGAGGACAGCCCTCTAAGGATTTGTGCTTGGGAGGGGGGGAAGATAGAATTTCATCTCTTCATGTAATTGTTCTGCACACCTTTATTGAGGGATCTAATATGGCTGTCTGTGTCTTCTAACCAGAGCCAAGCTAAGATTCAAATGTCCCAAGATAATATTTGAAATTTGTGTATCTCTCTTTTTGCCCTGCCATGAAACCATAGGAATAATTTTTCTCATGAATAAGATGCTTATTTCAACTTATGTCTCTAGCAACATCAAAACAATAAAAATAATGGTAATAAATACATGTGAAATTGAAAAATAATAATAGTTGTAGTTAAATAGACTTCAATAATCACAAAATTAAAAAAAAAACTATATGTTCTAGAAATCATGATTTTAAAGCATTAAAATATGTACATTTATTTTAAAATGTCCCTTGTGCTTTTTGGCATGCTGTTCCTGAGGCAACTGCCTATCTTTGCTCTATCAAACCTCTATGATTCTTAGAGAAGCATAAAGAAAGATTCTCAGTTAAGTAAGATGGTAAGAACTGCTAGTTCTCTCTCAGGTTCCACATCCCAGTCTGGAGATCAATGTAAACTCAGCTCCAGGGCAGAATCTGAGAGGGAATATAAAGAAAAGTTCCCCTATTCCACATGTAAAGAATCTGAGTTCTTCAGCTTCAAATAGAAAGTTGAACTCTTTCTGTTCTCTAAGAAAACAATATTTTTTGAAGAATAAGAAGGAATAGCCCATTTATTTGGATTATATTTTTTTCATCTAAATAAATCATGAGAGTCAGCATGGAGTAGTGAAGAGGGATTTGACCTCAGATTGGGAAGTCCTGATTTAAATATTACTTCTGACTCATACTGGCTGTATGACCCTGAGTAAGGTATTTAACCTCTTCTTGCCTCAAGGCAATGCTCTAAAACTGTAAATTATGGAGATAGGGTTAATCTGTTTTGGTAGAGGAAGTTTCCTACCAAGAACTTAATCAGTGGTCTAATCACAGGAATGAGGAATGGGGGGGGGGAATAAATTACATGAAATATGGAGATAAATAAGCACATATCTAAACAAAATAGGATAGGAGAATATAATAAAAGGAAAGCATAACTTGTATAATATTCTATTTAATAAAATACTGCTTCAGTCATTTAAGAATGAACATTTTTAAAAGTGTTATATGGGGGACAGAATTCTAAAGATGAATGATTAGCAAACCTTGATATATGGGTTTTGATGATTTGGGAGCTTATAATGAGCTGGTTCCAGCTCAGCCTGGGGAAAGTAATCATTTTAATGATCAAGATTTAGTTCTAAGCAAAAATAACCATGATAATCTAAGGACCTTTTCTCAGGTCACATTTCTTTTGCCTTTTCTAGATTGTATATAATCCTCTATTTCTTAAAATTTTCTCAGTTATTATCTTTCATGACACAGCATTATACTAATTCTTGAGTCATTCATCCCAATATCCTTTCTGGCTTGATTTAGTGCTGTAAATGTGGACATGCTTATGTGAATCCATTCACAGCCATTTAATCTCAACATAATTCTGATTTGGAGATGCTTCTTTCAGTTGTAGCTTTAACTAATACCATTACATTGAAGTGGCATAGGTTCCATCTTTTTAAACTTTAGTTCCTCATAATTAACTGTCTGGTGGACATCTACCCTAATTATCCTGCTATCAGTCAAACTCATTTTGTCCAAAATTAAATTCATCTTTTCCCTCAAACAAGCTTTCTGCCCAGACTTCTGACTTCTTTATTGCTATTGTAAAAGATGACTCAAAGAAAAACATTAAAGATTTGAAGAGTCACTTTTAATACTCTCTGAAATACTAGCAAGTATTAGAAAAAAATAAAATGAGAAAATGTCTTAGTTTCCCAAACTAAAAAATAGAATTAATAACTTTATAGACTTGGTGTCAATCTTTATCAAAATTATGGGTTATTTTTTTTTAAACAGATGGTTTTTGAGCTATCAGAGAAATAATGATAACTAGGAGCATGACTTGATTTACTAAGAAGTTGTGCCAGGGAAAACACATTTGTTTGCCTGTTTTCTTGTTAAAGTTACCAGACTAATAATTAAGGGCAATAGTCCAGACATAATATTCCAGAGAGAATTGGCCTCAGAATGAGAAAGATCAAAATTAAACTTTTACCTGTAATATATACTGGCTGTGTGATCCTGCACAATTCTCTTAACTTCTCAATACTCCTGGTAACTCTGAGACTACAAATACAGAAGAGATGCTGACCTATTTTAGTAGAATATATAAATTCCTCACAGGGAGGTCTAATGGAATCATGATTCTGGTTCAAAATATAAGTCTTTCGTAAGGTTGGGACTTTAATTGTGTCCATTAATCATTTCACTCCCCTTAAAGTGACTAGCAAAATGTTCTAACCCTGATATTTTTGTCAAGTGAAAAAATCTTGGCTAATTCAAGGTAGACCAATTAATTTAATCAAGTTGGGAATGAGTATACTCATTCCTTGTAGCTCTAGAAAGAACAATGATGCTAGATAAAAAATTAAAAATTAGAATTGGCTAAAAATAGTGATGATTTTTTTAAATAAATAAAAAGTCCATTAAGAACTTAGCATTCACTCATTTTAGAAAGTTCTGGAAAGATTTACATGAACTGATGCTAAGGAAAACCAGGAAAAGATTTTACACAGCAACAGCAAGTTTGTGCAATGATCAGCTATGACAGACTTGATTATTCTCAGTGGTTCAGTGATCCAAGGCAATTCTAATAATCTTTAGATAGAAAACACCATCTGCATCCAGAGAAAGAACTATGGAGACTGAATTAAATCAAAATATGCAATACATTTTTTTTTCTTTTTCTTACTTTTTTTCCCCTCTCTCATGATTTTTCCTTTTTGATCTGATTTTTTTTTTCTCTCCAAACATTACTTATAAGGAAATGTCAAAAAATTAATGTAAATGTATAAAAAAATGTGGTTTTTACATGTAACTGGAGAAAATTTAAAAAAAAAATAAAAAAGAAACTAGTATTCAAGTTTATGATCAGCTCAATGAGGGAACAAGCCAAATATTTGTAGGGAATTGTTTTGAGGAGGCAGAGACGAGAAGGATATAACTGGACAATTTAGGGAGTATAAATACATGCTCTCCAAGTAGACATAGAAAAAATGAGGTAGTAATTGTAGGCTGAAGGCAATGTTGAGGATGTAAAAGTTTGGCAGAAGAAAAGGAGGGACTCAAGAATCCAACATCAGAACCAAAAAGTGCTCTCTAAAGAAGAACAGACTCTGGGAGCCTAGCTTAGCAACACTCCCAGAAAAGCCCAGTATAGATTAGGGAAAGGTGTTTCTGAGGAATACCCTTTTGAGCTATTACCAACCTATGAAAAAAATGCTCTAAATCACTACTTATTAGAGAAAACAAATTAGAACAACTCTGAGATATCAACTCACACCTCTCAGATTGGCTAAGATGACAGGAAAAGATAAAGAAAGATGTTGGAGGGAATGTGGAAAAACTGAGGCACTAATGCATTGTTAGTGGAATCCAATCATTCTGGAGAGTGATTTGGAACTATTCCCAAAGGGTTATAAACACTGTGCATATTTGACCCAGTAGTACCACTATTGGGTCTGTATCCCAAGGAAATCATAAAGGAGGAAAAGGGAAAAAATATGTGCAAAAATGTTTGTAACAGCTTTTTTTGTGGTATAGCAAAGAATTGGGAAATGAATAGATGTCCATAAATCGGGGAATTATTGTACAAGTTGTGGTATATGAAAGTAATAGAATGTGATTTTTCTATAAAAATGATGAACCAGCTAATTTTAGAAAAGCCTGGAAAGATTTACATGAACTGATTCTGAGTGAAACAAGCAGAACCAGGAACACATTGTATACAATAACAGTAAAAATATGTGATGATGAATTATGAAAACCTTGGTTCTTCTCAATAGTTCAGTAATCCAAGGCAATCCCAATCAACTTTGGATAGAATCTGGATCCAGAAAAAGAACTGTGAAGATTGAATGTAAATGAACACATATTATGTTCCTTGCTTTTTTGTTTTTGTTTCCCTCTTCCATGGTTTTTCCCTGTTATTATGATTTTTCTCTCCCAACATGTTTCATAAAGCAATGTGTATTGAAAACAAATTAAATATATTTTTTTAAAAGAAGAAAAAGCTATTAGCAATGGTGTGAATTACTTTTGCCTCAAGGATTTCCTATAGGTATATCTCCATGTCTTTTATAATAGGACTAATTTCATTCATTCCATGAGAAATGAGTCTGTTTATTTGCAGGAGAGTATATTTTAGATTTATGGGAGTAGGAGATTACTTTGCAAAAATAGTTAGATGGTTCACTGAATTGAGTATTATACGTGGAATCAGGAAAACCTGAATTTCAATTCCACCATCACCAGCTATGTGACTCTGGACAAGTCATTGAACTATCAATCAGTAAACACTTATTAAGTTCCTACTGGTGAAGTATCTAGTTCTGGAAGAGTGGTGTTTTAAAAAGGCTCACAGTCTACTCAAAATGATTAAATTGCTGGCTGTGAGTGAAGAGGGATATTTAGAGGTTAGGAGGAAGGAAAGGGGATGTATGGATGAGATCTGAAGATCTGGGGAAAAATTAAGGATCCTTGTAAAGAACAAATTTGCATGAGTATTTGTCTATGTAAGCAACTGTATGATAGGAGGATAACATGAGGTAATGAGGTTGTTTTGATCATAAAGGTTATTTGTAGGGTGAAAATGTGTCTAGTCTGCCTGCTCAGGGAAGAAGGGCCCCTTATCTGATTTGGTGAGTTGACTACACCTTAGTCATGCTGACAAGACATTCCTAGGAATGTAACCTCCCTCTGTGTGTGATAAGGTTATCAATGGAAACAGGATGGACACAGGTAGAGTCCACATCATTCCTGATAATCGCTGTACCACATCACTACTGTGTAGCAGTTTCTGTTGTTAAGCACTCTTAATTCTCTTAGTCTCAATTTTCTTAGCTGTAAAATGGAAATAATGATAGTATGTACATTATATAATTATTATTAGGATCAAATGTGATAGCATATTAAGCAATTTTCAAATTTTAAAGGCATCATAAAACGCTAGCTATTTATTATTATTATTATTATTAGCTGATGTTATTTCTATACCATTTTAGTAAATGCCTTTGCTTTGAGCTAATTATGATTACTGACTTATTAAAAAGTTTGGTAGGGCTACTGAGTTGTACTAGTAGTAGACTAGATCCAAGTAGTTCTAGACTCCTAGAACCTGGGAAGATTAGTTCCAGACTACTGAGGGCAAAAAGTCCAGAGACAGTGCTACATATCTAGCTGGCTCTATTTGTATGTTAACAAAACTTTCTTTTTTTACATTTTCTTTAAAAGTGATAATCTAATCAATATCCTTTAGGATTCCTTCAGGAAAAGATATGAAACTGCTCTATTCACATAAGATAATATTTGCATTTCTGCCTAAGCCCAAATATCTGTACCCAGCTATCATTCCCTGTGTTATTGTATCTACTGTTATTGGCTTATGTAGTGTGCTGGCATACTGAGTGCTCTTTATACCTATATATACTCCTTGAAAACAGGGACAGACTTCCTTTTTTATTTGTAACTCTAATCATTAGAACAGAACATAGAACATAATAGGTTTAAAATGTTTTTTCCACTGATATAGCATAAGTATTACTATGTAATATTTCTGTTCAATTAATTTCCTCTATCTGGAACGTCCTCTCCATTGCTTTTGTAAGTAAAAAGAATACTTAGAGATCCTGTGGGAGAAAAGGTTGTGATACCTATCGAAGCCAAAGCTGCTGTCACATGAATTCCAAATCCTAATTTTCCTGTGGAGACTTCGCAGGTCTCATTGATCAGTTCTAAATGTCTATGCCTCGGTGAGGCATTTAACAATTAGCATACTTTTCCTTATATTATTGTTTAATGGTTTTATATCCATATCTTGTTTCCCCAACTAGACTGGGTGTGGCCTGAAGGCAGGAAACATGATTCACATTTCATTGTATTCTTAGAGCAAAATACAATGTCTTTACTTAATTGGCACTTAGGACTGATGCTTGTGATGCTTAATATCCTACTGATCTTTAATAAAGATCTTACCTAGGCTGCATATGTTCATAATTACCACCAAGCCACTGAATATTATGACATTTGTTGCCATTTTTATTCAAATAGCAATCTTTGAAAAAAAGAATGAAATATAAAATCACCTTAAAACTGAAGACTTCAGGTTCAGGAGATTTAAGAGGTCTATGCTGAGGATGGATAAAAGAGGAAGAAAAAGGTAAATATCCCTTTTTTTTCCCTTCTTATGAACAGACAAGAGATTTTATTTTTTATCCCAAATGTTGAGTCAAACTGCAAGACTCAGTCTAGTTGTCAAGATCTAGCAAAGAATGACTCCTAGCTGAATTTTGTATTTTCCCCAAAAGCTTTGGAAATATTTAAACATTCTAGAAATATAACAAATGTTTGTCAACTGAACAAATAATACATGAAAGAATGAATTTATATAAGGTGACATATTTGAAAAATATGTAGGTATACAAAAATAAATGCCTTTCACTGACTAAATTTGGAAAATTATTCTTCCTTAATATTCTTGGATGATAGTGTTCACTCACCCCCAAAATATTCCTAGTACGTTGTCTAGAGCTTCTTTTGCTGACATTACTACCTACTTTGTTTTACATAAATCTGTTTATATACCAAAATTTCTATCCACTAAATTTGGGAAGGGCAGAAAACATGTCATTTAAATGTGTGTTTTTATGTCTCTACACATGTATGTATGTATATATGTAGGTACACTCAGATCCAGAATTATGCTTTTTTAAATATACATTTAAGTAATTTAACATATATTTGTTAAATTAAGCTGAATTAGAACTAAAATGGAGGCAGAAAAATGTCAAATTATGTCAAATAAAACAAGCTCTCAAACCAAATAATCTTATAGGACCTATGATGCATTTACTAATTTTTAATCCTGATAACTTTTAAAAATATATTTGAGGAGGAAAAGGAATAAGATATGCACATGAAAAAAACAGAAATCTTAGATCATGCCTACTTAAGAATTTAAATTCTGAAAATACCTATTGTTTTATAGAATAAAGGAAACAAAGAATATAAAAAAGACTGAGTCTAAAAGTCTTGTACAGATATTGAACTTAATCCTTCTATGTGATTTCTCTTCATTGCAGATATCTATATCTCTCAACATTAACCTCTTCACCTATAACTTTCCTTGACCATTTCTCTCAGAACTTTTCTTCACAAGCTGTATAAGTCAAGATCAATATGTAGACCTTACATTGTATTGTAGTCTCACAGGTACTCAAAGCAACAATGATCTTTACCCTTATTCTAAGTTTTGCCTTTACATAGGGAGATGCTAAAATAGTTAAATAAGTATTGTTTTATAAGATGAATGCCATGATAAATTCTCAGTGGGAGGATTGAGAATATGTTAGTAAAAGATTAAAAAACAACTGAAAGCAATTCAGTCGAATAGGAATGGGTAGTGACTATTAAAATTATCTGGGGAAGGGAAAGTGGACTCTTTCCCCTGTACAAGGTTTCTTCTAGGGAAGGCTGACCTTAACAAAACAGTGAAGTCAGCAACATTTGTCTTCAGTATGACTCCCTTGTCTTTTCCTTTCTTACCCCCCCCCATACTATCCATCTCAGATTTGCTTACTAAAATAATTATTATTAATTTTCATTATTAGAAGAATGGAAGGATGATATGAAAAATATACATTACATTAATTAGTTGGGAGTCAGGAATTTGGTAACCTGTTTACCAAGCGGAACACTTTGAACATATTGAAATGTAGGGGTCTTTACACTTCTTTAATATGTATACAAAAAAAAATTGCCATTTAGGGCTTTTGTACTGTTTTTCTGAGTATTATGTGGTGATTTATTTAATAAATCTGAGGCCTGAGCATCACTGGAAACCCAGCTTCCAATGGAACACTACCATGCTGTGATTGGTGATGTGATAAGTAATTTGCTTTTAATTTCAGTACATACCACTTAGTACCATATTTAACTGAATGATGAAAATCACTCATTTTTCACCCACTTGCTTAAGTGGCACCCACTGTAATTGATCTAGTGTAGCTAGAGCTTAATGCTAGATGCATTTTAATAGACCTAACTTTTAAATTTACAACAAGCATTTAAATGTTTAATTCTTTCATATTTATATCTTTATTCTTTAATAACATTGGACTATAGATGAATAGGCTATTAAGATAACAAGAGCACAGTGGGTACCTAGAGAAAGCAAGGCACAAAAAAAAGAGTCTTTTATTTACAATTTGCAGTATTGAACATGTTATATCACTTAAATGTGTTTGTGTCTATATAAATGTATATAAGTATGTATATATGTACATATACCCGGCTCCCAGAATTATACTTTTTAAACATACAATTAAACTAATGTAATTTAATATATTTGTTAAACTGAATTGAATTAAATCTAAAATGGACACATATAAACACACACATTTATTTTATATAAATAAAATCTACAAAACAGAATGCAATCAATATAAAATTGATATAAATGAGAACTGATGATCAACTAATGCTTCACTGTGCCAGTTTGATATGAAGTTAACAAGAGGGTCATAGCAGAAAATAATAAATACACAGTATAAAGTATGGATAGGTAAACAAGTATATAGATTTGTAAACAAAGCTTATTTTAATATTTTCAATAAAATTTAAGTTTAGCATAACATTTTATATTGACATGCCTTTTGTTCCTAATGAATTTTTAAAATAAACAATGCCATTTAAATATAATTACTTCCACTTTGAATTTTGAAATACCACTTCCCTTTCTAAAATTGTAACCCCAAAATGGATGTGCTTATTCCTTTTTCCTGTACTCTACTGGCAAGAACCAGCTTTATGCTCCTTTTATAAACATACTCTGTTCGTCAGAGGATAGAGTGAGTAAAAGGAGGAGATAGGATGGAAATTGTAGATAGCAAATGATATTTCATTTTTATTTTTGTGTCTCCAGTACCCTGAAGAATCTAGCACAGAACTGACACTTAATAAATGTTTGTTGGGTAGAATTCACCTATTATAAACAATTCCATTCTCTTCTTTTATGGAAATGAATATACATATCACTGGATAGACAAAAGCCTCCACTGTTCTTACATTAGTAGCTCAAATTATCATACATGCAACAAATCAAAGAGGTCAGCCACTTAAGCAATGATTGTTATATTCAAGCAGGCTCTCAAGCAAGTTATATTGTTATTCTGAGTCATGAGTAGAACCTAATAAATGTCAAATAAATTAAAGAGAAAAAAAATTCAAAATTTTACTCCTTTTCAATTACCTTATATATTTTTTTTTCTTTCTTACCTTCTCCTATACCAACTAGAGGGATGGTGAGGGTGAGTGGAGAACTGAAAAGAAACTATTCATAACAAATATGCATAGTCAAACAAAGCAAATTCCCATATTGGCCTTATCTAAGCATGCATGAGTTATTCTACATCATGTATCCATCACCTCTCATAGGAGATAGTTAGAATGCTTCATTTTCAGTTTGGTGGAATTGTAATATTTTATTGATCAGTAGTCTCAAGACTTTAAAATTGTTTTCTTCATGATATTATTGTATAAGTATTCTTCTGATTCTGCTTGCTTTTTTCTGTATCAATTTATACAAGTCTTCCGAGGGGAGAAAAAAATTGCAGAACATGTCATTACATTTCTCCATACACACAAATGCAGACATACACATTCACATTAAAATGGATCAGGTTTTGCTTTTGTTTTTTTCCCCTCTTACTAAAATGTCAAGCTTTTCTCAAAGATACAGGCATAAAATTGCTAGTATGTCTCAAAAGATTTGGTCATCTTTTCTTTTAATATTTTAAATTTACTGTGTATAAGGAATAGAAGCTTAGAGTACATAACTCAATAAGAATTAAGTTACTTAACCCCAGTGCCCATAAGAGATGGAATATCTTTAAACTTGTTTTATAGAAATTATCAGAATCCTTATGTAAAGAACTTTGAAATATTATGAAATATCTACTTGAATATGTTTCTTCAGGGCAAGGACTTTTATTTTTGATGGTGGTAGGGGGTGTTGGGATGTATATTTCTCATTTCCCAATTCTGTCAACAGAATTATATATATATAGTACTCACTTAAAGAAGGCTTGTTTAATTTAATTGTTGAACAGAAGTACCAAAAGGTATGGAGGATTTAATGTATTTTGGGCTGTTAGGATTCTTACAAAGCGCAGTTGGTTGTCTAATTTTAGCATAGTGCTTAGCAGTTCTCTGGTTCACTAATGTGCTTAGTACTTATTAGAGTTCTGCAAGAGTTCACACCTTTCACACCTTTGAGTTCACACCTCTAAAAGAGCATATAAAAGGACAACCCCACTGGAAGCTCCAGAAGATTCAGACTTGGATTCAGTGTGAGATTCACAAGTCAGAAGGACAAGCCCACTAAAGGACAAGCCCACTAGAGGAGGAGCCCACTAGAGGAGGCAAGACAGATTCATTCCAACTTCAACCTTTGTGCTAACTGGAGGCTTTGGATTCGGAGAAAGCTAGAGGCTAAAGCTGGCAGAGGCAAAGAACTAGAGGCAGGAGCTCTCGGAACCAAGGAGAGAGATAGGCCTCTAAGAAAGCTAACTGGACCCCAGAAAGGACAAGACTTGGATGGAGAAAATAAAGGATCTGGACTTTAACTCCTGGCTGCATTTGATGTGATTATTGCCTCCAGAAGCCCCCCAAAAAACCTGCTCACAGAGAACAATTATACTTTAGAGAAGAGAATATTACATTGGGCAACCTTCAATTATAATACAGATGTATAAATTGTAGATATTATTATATGCCATGTATGTATATCAGCAATACTCAACTTAAAAAGCAAAAACTAACTCATTTTCAATATTTATAGCCCCATTTCTTAGCAGAGTACCTATCATTAGAGTAAATGTCTAATAAATGTTTTTAATACATCCATCTATACATGCATGCCTGTCTACATTCTCCTTATAATAGATTTAAGAAATCTTGCTAGCCAGCATTTAAAGTAACATCAAAAGAAATTCCCAGGATACCTCAGGGTCTCTATTTCTTTAATAGAGAAATCAACTACTTTGCTCTTTTCTCTAACTAGAAATTGTCTTTTATCATGGCAGAAGTAACTATCAATCATCAATAAGAATCTTTAGATCCTTATGATATGTCCAGTCAGACACTATTGAATAGAAAGTAGGGAAGGCCTTGTTGCCACATTTTCTTTCTTTACTACTCATTTCTACTTGGTTTATCATTCCTATCTTTAATGCTTAGTTATGTACATTTTTCTGAGATTACTAAAAGAATAACAATTCAAGATGGTGATCAAATTAGTCTAATTGATAGAAATGATAGGTAGACATTCACATAGCTACACTAGACAAATGTGATGTTCTTAAAGCTTTAGTGCAGTTTTAAGCTATTGAGAGTTAAACTGAGGACATTTTTTTTTAAATCTTACTATAAATATCGACTGTTGTCAATGCAAATGTTACACACATATCTTTATGTATCTCTCTATCTTTAGCTTTCTCTTTATCCATCTATCTATAAAGAGCTAAGATTCCATCTTGTTTTACTACATAGATTCCACTGTGTTAAAGATTTTTTTTAAATCATTTAAGATGATTAAATATTGTATTTCATAATCCATATTTTCTTTGCCTTCACATCCCCCCACCAAAGTTGTTGAGTTCTGTTGTTATTGTTGTTATAACTTACAGTAAATAGAATGTCATTCTAATGACTTAAATAGCAACCAAGTTCTCTAAGATCCACATTTTTTGGAGGGGCTTCTGTGACCATAAGACTTTATTTTAATTTTGGTCACTCAAGAGATGCCAGAATTAATTGTAATCAACCAAATTTTAAATATTCATAACTAGATAACTGAAGTAACTTTTAACCAGAAATAAATACATACTTTCTTACTTTTATGCAATGCTTTCCACTTTTTTGATTCCAGACTCAGAGGACTCTTTCAGTACACTGTCCATTTCAGATATATGGTTCTGTATAGCTGCAGTCACTTCATTATGTAGAAAAGTTATTCCAGTAATGTCACCAAATACCTTAGGGGGGAAACACAATAAGGCAATACAAAGATGTTAATGGCAGTGTAAAAAATAGAGGATTTGCAATAAGAAGACCTTAGTTCTTGTCCTGTGTATATCACTTAAAATCTGTACATCTCAATTTCCTCATCTGTAAATTGGGATGGGGAGTTAATTGAAGTAGATGATCTCTTAGTCCCATTCTAGTTTTAAATCTATTTTCTTGATCATGAACATTACTTTTCTTTTCAGCTTTTTTTGGTTGTAAATATCATTACTTGAAAGATTCCTCTTCTATGACATTTTGTGCTATTATATAAGAATGTCATCCACATTCTGCAGTTGCACAACACCTTACAATTTGGGGTTCATGGTTTAGTTCCATTTCCAGGCTTTGTAACATTTTATTTTGTTTTACAACAGCTCTGCCAGAATATTATCAAGACAGAGTTGTGTAACTATAGCCACTAACACAAAATATCATGTTATGATTATCTATTTAAACATATGTGAAATTTGAGTTCCTCTAATTCTGCTTAAACCATAAAATGCTCATATTCACCTAGATGACTGGCAGATTCTTTGTTGTCTTTCATACTTTAGTGTATGATCATTCCGAGGTACATGTAAAAAACTGGGGAGAAAACAACAGCAGCAAAACATTTCTTTGAGTAAGAAATCATTGTCTTCTGAGAGGCTGTCTGAGTACACAGGACTGATTACTAGCTTTCATGTCAACATAACATTTTGCTTGTTACACAAAATTTGGCTTCATTCTTCAATTGCTTATAGTAAGCACCAATTTCACTTACTCATTACATTTTGAAGGCATCTAATTTTTAAGAATACCTGTACAGGATTTTTCCCTCAACATTCATGTACTGTAAATAATAGCTGCTGGGCAGGGGGTTTTGTCAATTTTTTTTCTTGATTTTTCCCCTTGACTTTTATACATCTATTAAGATGATGTTTTATTCCTAGATCAAAATGAACAGATCAAAAACATCTCTATATTTCCACATACAAACACACATATATACACATGCACACGGACACTCTCTCACACACTCACATACATACTTCTACTTCACAAAACTCAAGCATAGAATAACTATAAACACAAACTCCTCTGGACCTACTGTCTATAAGGTCCATATATGGTTCTGTTTAAAACAGAAACTCAAGATTTAAGAATGAGAGGATAAGAGAAGGCGGAGCCAAGATGACAGAGAAGGCACATGAGACTTTCTAAGCTCCTCTCATTCCCCTTATAACCAACTATTTTATCCAGCCTCAGAAATAGCTCTTCACTGCTTAAATTCATGAAGATCAGAAGCATACAACTTACCAGCTGAAGTCAATCTGGAAGATCGTCAGGAAAGGTTTGTCCTGAGGGGCCAGGAACAGACTAGCACAGGCAGTGAGAGACTAGCATCCTGAGCAGACCAGGGGCGGGGGTGATCTCTGTAGCTAGAGAAGTTATAGAGACCACTCTGCTATAGGCTAACTGCTCTGCCCTGATTACAAAGCAGTAAACTGGCAGAGAAATTAGAGCCTAAAACAGTAGAACCTAACAAGATCTGGCTGTAACGACTCAAACCCAGAAGTGACTCAGGCAGACTGAAACGCAGCCCTGCAGCCACATCCTGCAGTTTGGGGCTTTTGCAGGGGCAGTTACAAACCCACAGGGCAGGGGGGGGCACAGCCTGGGCAGCCTCTAATCAGCACAGTGGGGGACTCAGCCTGGAGCAATAGAACTTCCCCAGCAGGACTGTGCTTCTGGGGGCAGAGACACTTCTGGTCCCTGCAAATCCATTCACTGCTCAACTGCTAATACCCACAGCCCCAGGGTGGGATTTGGCATGGGACAGTGAAACTCTCACTGCTCAGCATCTAGCCCCAGGGCAGTCATTATCTCACACAACAGGGGTTCTTTATAGGGCACTTTCCCAGCTCTGCCCTCAGGCCTGAGTTACTTCTGGGTGGGGAACTCTTTCCCAGAGCACTCCAGTACCTCCCTACTTTTTGCAGCTGTCTAGCAGGACAGCTACCCCTCCATATACCTCTCACTGCCCTGCAGAGGAAGCTGGTAACCTCCTGGCCCTGAAGGCAGACCCTACAGGCTTTAACAAAATGAGTAAGAAAATCAAAAGGACAATTGATAGTTTCTACTCAGAAAGAGAACAGCTTTTCAACCCTGAAGAGACTAATAGCAGTCTTCAGACAATTGTTGGTGCCCAATACAAAAGGCTCTCCTAGAAGAGACTATCAAAAACCTTAAAAGAGAACTAGAAGAAAAATGGGGAAAGGAAAGAGAAGCTATGCAAGAGAGTACAAAAAATACATATAACTCACTAAAAGAAAAAGTTGATAAAGTGGAAAAAGAAAACAACTCCCTGAAATGTGAATTGGAAAAGGTAAAAAACTCCCAAGAACTGCAGGGAAACAGAATTTGTGAATTGGAGAAAGAAAATAACTCACTAAAAAAAAAATAGTGAAATGGAAAAAAATTCCATAGAGCAAAATGACTCACTTAAAAACTCAATCGGACCTATACAAAAAGAAGTAAAAAAACTAATGAAGAAAATAACACACTAAAAATCAGAATTGAACAAATAGAAATGACTGATTCATTGAGACAGGAAGAATCAGTCAAGCAAAACCAAAAAAATGAAAGATTGGAAAAAAATGTCAAATATTTACTTGAAAAAACAACAGACCTGGAAAATAGATCTAGGAGAGAAAACCTAAGGATCATCGGACTACCCAAAAATTATGATGAAAAAAAGAGCCTAGATACTATTTTACAGGAAATCATTAAAGAGAACTGCCCAAAAGTAATAGAACCGGAAGGTAAAATAGGCGTGGAAAGAATCCATCGAACACCTTCTGAAAAAGACCCTAAAATAAAGACTCCGAGGAATATTGTGGCCGAACTTCAGAATTTTCAGACTAAAGAAAAAATTCTTCAAGCAACCAGGAAAAAAACAGTTCAAATACCAAGGTTCCACAATAAGGGTCACACAAGATCTGGCTGCCTCAACATTAAAGGATCTAAATGCCTGGAATCTGATTTCTGAAAGGCAAAAGAAGTTAGAATGCAGCCAAGAATCAACTACCCAGCCAAGCTGAGCATTTTTTTTCCATGGAAGAAGATGGACATTTAATAAAACAAAGGAATTCCATCTGTTTCTATAGAAAAAACCAGACTTAAACAAAAAATTTGATTTCCAACAACAGGACTCAAGACAAGTAGAAAAAGGTAAAATGAACTCTTGAGAACTGTATTTCTGTTGTTCATATACATAAAAATCACATGTATTATTTGATTTTACTCATATAGCATAAAAAAAGGGAAGTAGAAATGGAAAGGGATAGTGTCAGAAAAAGGGAAAGGGAGATAAAAGAGGGAAACTACATGCGCGATGAGGCAAAGGAAACCATCATATCTGAGGGAACTTAGAGAGGGGGAGGAACATTGTGCGAATCTTACTCTCATCAGAATTGGCTCAAAGACGAAATAATTGACACATTTGTTTTACAGAGAATCTTCTCTCACCTCATTAAAAAGTGGGATATTGATGCATTGTTGGTGGAGTTGTGAATGAATCCAACCATTTTGGAGAGTAGTTTGGAACTATGTTCAAAAAGTTATCAAACTGTGCATACCCTTTGATCCAGCAGTGTTACTACTGGGATTATATCCCAAAGAGATTATAAAGAAGGAAAGGGACCTGTATGTGCATCGAATGTTTGTGGCAGCCCCTTTTGTAGTGGTTAAAACTGAAACTGAATGGATGTCCATCAGTTGGAGAATGGCTGAATAAATTGTGGTATATGAATATTATGGAATATTACTGTTCTGTAAGAAATGACCAACAGGATAATTTTCAGAAAGGCCTGAGAGACTTACAGGAACTGATGCTGAGGAAATGAGCAGGACCAGGAGATCATTATATACTTCAACAAAATACTATATGATGACCAGTCCTGATGGATCAGCCATCCTCAGCAACGAGATCAACCAAATCATTTCTATGGAGCAGTAATGAACTGAAAGGCATGCCCAGAAAAAGAACTCCTGGGAGATGACTAAAAACCATTACATTGAATTCAATCCCTATATTTATGCACACCCTACTTTTTGATTTCTTCACAAGCTAATTGTACAATATTTCAGAGTCTGATTCTTTTTCTACAGCAAAATAACGTTTTGGTCAGGTATACTTATTGTGTATCTAATTTATATTTTAATATATTTAACATCTACTGGTCATCCTGCCATCTAGGGGAGGGGGGGAGGGTAAGAGGTGAAAAATTGGAACAAGAGGTTTGGAAATTGTTAATGCTGTAAAGTTACCCATGTATATATCCTGTAAATAAAAGGCTATTAAATTAAAAAAAAAGAAAAAAGAAAAAAGAAAATGCTCTTGCCATCTACCTGAAAAAAAAAAAAGAAAAAAAAAGTGGGAGAAGAAAAGGGAAAAGGAAAAAGAGTAATAAGGGAAGGGTACAAGAAAGGGGAAGGGATTCAAAGGGAGGAGGGGGGGATACTAAAGAGGGAAAGCTGGACGGGACCACAAGTTTAATACTAAGGAAGGGGAAGGAGGGCAAGAAAGAAAAGCAAATCTGGGGATATTAGGATGGCAGGAAATACAGAATTAGTAATTTTAACTAAATGTGGAATGGGATGAACCCGCCATAAAGAAGAGGCAGATGAGACTGGATCAAAAAGTCAGAACTCACCAATATGTTGTTTACAGGAAACACATTTAAAACAGGGAGATACATATAGAGTAAAGGTAAAAGGCTGAGCAGAAACCCTATTACGCTTCAGGCGAAGTCAAAAGAGGGTAGCATCCTTATCTCAGATCAAGTAAAAAGCAAATATTGATCTAATTAAAAGAGATAAGGAAGGAAACTATATCTTGCTAAAAGGTACTATAGACAATGAAGCAATATCAGTATTAAACATATATGCACCAAGTGGTATAGCATCCAACTTCCTAAAGGAGAAGTTAAGAGAGTTACAAGAAGAAATAGATAGCAAAACTATAATAGTGGGAGACCTCAGTCTTGCACTCTCAGATTTAGATAAATCAAATCACAAAACAAATAAGAAAGAAATTAAAGAGGTAAATAGAATATTAGAAAATTAGATGATAGATCTCTGGAGAAAACTGAATGGTGACAGAAAGGAGTATACTTTCTTCCTCAGCAGCCTCTGGAACTTACACAAAAATTGACATATATTAGACATAAAGTCCTCAAAATTAAATGAGGAAGGCAGAAATAGTAATGCTTTCTTTCAGATCACAATGCAATAAAAACTACATTCAACAAAAAATTAGGTAAAAAATCAAAAGTAATTGGAAACTAAAAATCTCATCTTAAAGAATGATTGGGTGAAACAGCAAATTATAGACACAATTAATAACTTCACTCAAGATAATGACAATGTTGAGACATCATCCCAAAATTTGTGGGATGCAGCCAAAACGGCAATAAGGGGAAACTTTATATCCTTAGAGGCTTACTTGAACAAAATAGAGAAAGAGAAGCTTAATGAATTGGGCTTGCAGCTTAAAAAGCTAGAAAAAGACCAAATTAAAACCCCCTAATCAATTACTAAACTTGAAATTCTAAAATTAAAAGGAGAAATTTATAATATTGAAAGTAAAAAATCTATTGAACTAATAAATAAAACTAAGAGTTGGTTTTATGAAAAAAAAATAAAATTGATAAACCTTTGGTAAATCTATTAGAAAAGGAGAGAGGAAAACCAAATTAGTAGTCTTAAAAATGAAAAAGGAGAACTTTCCACCAATGAAGAGGAAATTAAAGAAATAATAAGGGGTTACTTTGCCCAACTTTATGCCAATAAATTTGATAACCTAAGCAAAATGGATGACTGTGAGGACCATGTATTTTCAAATCAGCTGGAGTCAGGAATTCAGGTTAGGGAAAAATCGTCAGTCTTTATTCTCAGTGAAGAAAGATAGGAGGTGGAAGAGAATGGACGATAGCAATGTGTGTAGCTGAGTCAAGAAGCTAGCTAGACCAGCAGCCACACAACCAGCAGCTAGGAGTCTCGAACCCAGGCCAATCGCTCCCAGCTTCTCTTCCTGTCTCTCTGCCTCCACCCACCAAAATCGTCATATCCTATACAACACATCAGGACTTGCACAGAGAGTGGGCAGAGACCATTCTTTATCCAATCATGTATATTAATAGAGTATAGCCTAATTACTATTTAGCCTCATGTACTTGGGACCTCAGTGCATCAACTCAAACCTCAGCCCATTACATCTCCCGCTTTCTTTTGTTTTAGAACACAGGTGGTCATGCCATCCCTGACTCCTCAGGGAGGTCAGAGCCCCCAAGGGGAGGTGATTACACCCTCCCTAACTTCTCAGGGAAGGAGGTGAAAGCACCAAAAATGAGGTGATTACAGCCTCCCTTACTTCTCAGGAAAGGCAGTGAAAACACTAAAAAGGAGATGATCATTCCCTCCCTGACATCTCAGGAAGGGAGATGAAAAGCACGAAAGGGAAGTGGGGATTGCTAGCGGGTTTCTGGGCTGAAGGGTCTTATTATGCACAAACCCATCAGCATGGGAGGTATTACACAAGCACACAGCAATAACGCAGAGGCTATTAGGGATGACTCTCCCCACAGTCAGTGCAGGCTCAATGTGGTGTAACAAACATGAATTGTACACACAAGTAGTGGAATAGCAAACAATATAAATCAACATGGTGTTGGAAAAGATCACCAGAAGTCCTAGAAGGTGGGTATGTAAAGAACAGTCACACATACACCTTCTTCAACAGCCAAGAGATAGTCCAAAACTAATCTACCTCAGCCCATTACAGACGACTACTCCAAAAATATAGGCTTCCCAGATTATCAGAGGAGGAAGTAAATTGTTTAAATACTCTAATTTCAGAAAAAGAAATAGAACAAGCTATTAATCAACTCCCTAAAAAAAATCCCCAGAACCAGATGGATTTACATGTGAATTCTACCAAACATTCAAAGAACAATTAGTCCAATGCTTTATAAACTATGTGAAAAAATACGGAATGAAGGAGTTCTACCAAATTCCTTTTATGACACAGACATGGTACTGATACCTAAACCAGGTAGGTTGAAAACACAGAAAGAAAATTATAGACCAATCTCCCTAATGAATATTGATGCTAAAATCATAAATAAAATATTAGCAAAAAGATTACAGAAAATCATCCCCAGGATAATTCACCATGATCAAGTAGGATTTATACCAGGAATGCAGAGCTGGTTCAATATTAGGAAAACTATCAGTATAATTGGCCATATTAATAACCAATTTAACAAAAACCATATGATCATCTCAATAGATGCAGAAAAAGCATTTGATCCAACATCCATTCCTATTAAAAACACTTGGGAGTATAGGAATAAATGGACTTTTCCTTAAAATAATCAGTAGCATCTGTTTAAAACCAGCAGTAAGCATCATATGTAATGGGGACAAACTGCAACCATTCCCAATAACATCAGGAGTGAAACAAGGTTGCCCACTATCACCATTACTATTTAATATTGTATTAGAAATGCTAGCTATGGCAATAAGAGCTGAGAAAGAAATTAAAGGAATAAGAATAGGCAAGGAGGAAACCAAATTATCACTCTTTGCTGATGATATGATGGTATACTTAGAGAACCCCAGAGATTCTACTAAAAAGTTATCAGAAATAATCCACAACTTTAGCAAAGTTACTGGTTATAAAATAAACCCATATAAGTCATCAGCATTCTTATATATCACTAACAAAATCCAACAATCAGAGTTACAAAGAGAAATTCCATTTAAAGTAACTACTGATAGTATAAAATATTTAGGAATCTATCTGCTAAGAGAAAATCAGAAAGTTTATGAGCAAAACTACAAAACACTTTCCACACAAATTAAGTCTGATCTAACCAACTGGAAAAATATTAAATGATCTTGGATTAAGCGAGCAAATATAATAAAGATGACAATACTATCTAAACTAATCTATTTATTTAGCGCTATACCAATCAGACTTCCCAAATACTATTTTGATGACCTAGAAAAAATAACAACAAAGTTCATATGGAAAAACAAAAGGTCAAGAATTTCAAAGGAATTAATGAAAAAAAAATGAAATGAAGGTGGCCTAGCTGTACCAAATCTAAAATTATATTATAAGGCA
The DNA here is from genome assembly GCF_902635505.1 of Sarcophilus harrisii. NCBI lineage: Eukaryota > Metazoa > Chordata > Mammalia > Dasyuromorphia > Dasyuridae > Sarcophilus > Sarcophilus harrisii. Next base: position 553,250,042 of record NC_045426.1, on the reverse strand, counting down.
GCAGTTACTAAAACCATCTGGTATTGGCTAACAAATAGACTAGTTGATCAATGGAATAGGTTAGGTTCAAAGGACAAAATAGCCAATAACTTTAATTATCTAGTGTTTGACAAACCCAAAGACCCCAGATTTTGGGATAAGAATGCATTATTTGACAAAAATTGCTGGGAAAATTGGAAATTAGTATGGCAGAAACTAGGCATTGACCCGTACTTAACACTGTACACCAAGATAAGGTCAAAATGGGTTCATGATCTAGGCATAAAGAATGAGATCATACATAAATTGGAAGAGCATAGGATAGTTTACCTCTCAGACCTGTGAAAGAGGAAGGAACTTATGACCAAAGAAGAACTAGAGATCACTATTGACTACAAAATAGACAATTTTGATTATATCAAATTGAAAAGTTTTTGTACAAACAAAACTAATGCAGGCAAGATTTGAAGGGAAACAATAAACTGGGAAAACATTTTTACAGTCAAAGGTTCTGATAAAGGACTCATTTCCAAAATATATAGAGAATTGACTAATTTATAAGAAATCAAGCCCTTCTCCAATTGATAAATGGTTAAAGGTTATGAACAGACAATTTTCAGATGATGAAATTGAAACTATTACCATTCATATGAAAGAGTGTTCCAAATCACTATTGATCAGAGAAATGCAAATTAAGACAACTCTGAGATACCACTACACACCTGTCAGATTGGCCAGAATGACAGGAAAAGATAATGCAGAATGCTGGAGGGGATGTGGGAAAACAGGGACACTGATATATTGTTGGTGGAATTGTGAACACATCCAGCCATTCTGGAGAGCAGTTTGGAACTATGCCCAAAAAGTTATCAAACTGTGCATACCCTTTGATCCAGCAGGCTTTCTACTGTGCTTATACCCCAAAGAGACACTAAAGAATGGAAAGGGACCTATATGTGGCAAAATGTTTGTGGCAGCCCTATTTGTAGTGGCCAGAAGCTGGAAAATGAATGGATGCCCATCAATTGGAGAATAGTTGAGTAAATTGTGGTATATGAATGTTCTGGAATATTATTGTTCTGTAAGAAATGACCAGCAGGACGAATACAGAGAGGATTGGCGACACTTACATGAACTGATGCTGAGTGAAATGAGCAGAACCAGGAGATCATTATATATCTCAACTACGATGCTGTATGAGGATATATTCTGATGGAAGTGAAGTTCTTCAACAAAGAGAGGATCTAACTTAGTTTCAATTGGATAGATCAAGGATGGATAGAAGTAGCTACACCCAAAGAAAGAACACTAGGAAATGAATATAAACTGCTTGCATTTTTGTTCTTCTTCCCGGGTTATTTCTACCTTCTAAATCCTATTCTCCCTGAGCAACAAGAGAACTGTTCAGTTCTGCACACATATATTGTATCCATGATCTACTGTAACCTATTTAACATGTATAGGAATGCTTGTCATTTGGGGGAGATGGTGGAGGGAGGGAGGGGGAAAATTGGAACAGAAGTGAGTGCAAGGGATAATATTGTAAAAAAAAAAATTACCCTGGCATGGGTTCTGTCAATAAAAAGTTATTTTAGAAAAAATAAAATAAAAGAGAAACTCAAGCCAAAATAATAAAACTTGACCCACCAAAAAACTGGCCAAAATTCCGTGAGAAACTTTAATTTCCTTTAAATTACTGCATTTCTTTCCTCATCCAGTCTTACTATAATGTTAAACCCCAGGGCTATGGTTATAATTAAATTATTTTGTCAAGGCTTTTCTGAAAATAACCTCCTATGTATGGGAGGCCAGAAAGAACTTAGAGCCTTTCTGGATCCAAGCACATCTCTATGAGCTTGGTGTGAGATTAGACTTCTTTATAAGTTGCTTCTATGACTAAAACTCATTGTCAATAACTGGGATATTCCTATTTGAAATGATCTCTCTCTCTCTCCTCTAAATCCATACTTTCTGTATCCTCATATGGTACCTATTATCATTATCATTATTTTCAAATAGTAGACATGATATTTCATCTCCCATTCTGTCTCTTTTCAGAGACTTCTACTCATTCTGGAAATAGCCTCTTTCTTAATATTTCCAACCCGTGGAATGTTGTATTCTCATTTTCTCATATGCCCTCCTATGCAATGACTTACCTGTTGCCTCTGCACATCTTAATTCTCTTACCACCAATCCCAATAACTCTGTTTTAACTTAGTGTATATAATGCAATTATTTATTTGTATATGAGCTGTAGTTTACCTATAATATGTAACTACTTTGAGAGGAGAATTTTTTCTTTTTTGTATTTCTACTACCTAGTCCAATACTTCAAGGACTTAATTAAATGTTGTCAATTGATTGAATTGAATTATTAATTCCTTGTATTGAAATTATATATATATATATATATATATATATATATATAGTCTAATAGAAAGAACACTAACTAAAATCAGAGGATCTGGCCTCAAATCCTATCTCTTTCTCCTGTTAACACTGAAAAAAATTCCTTAAATTCTCTGAGTTTCAGTTTATTTGTATTAAAAATAAAAATTGTTAGATTAGAAAGTCTCTAAAATCTTTCTAACTTTAATTCAATGATCTTATGATATTCTTCTGTCTACCCAACAGAATAATAGAAAAAGTAAATATGATAGATATAGCTATATTTGTGATTATAAAGATAATGATTATATTTTATTATATATTATATTATTATTATTGGTGATTATGTAGATTGTTATAATAAACTGGTATTTATTTGATGTAAATTTTAAATGGAATGCTTATTATTTTACAAGGACTTGTTTACCAAAATGGGTTGTATGCTAGAATAGAAAAATGTCATAACATGTAAAAAAAATTAGAAATATTCACTATATATTTTATAGCCAACAATAATGCAGATTAAAATTGTATTCAACAAAGTAGACAGAAAATAAAATAATATATGGGTCAAAATCACATATTAGAAACAATAAGAGTTATGAAAAATAGCACATTATACAACTGAAGATGGCTAGGGAAATGTGTGTGTCTGAACATTAATTTTAACAAAAGAGAAAAATATAAGCACACTGATTTGAGTAAGCAACAAGAACTCTAGAAAAATCAAAATTCCAAATTACACTGGAAAATATCAATCTTGAAAAGCAAAGAAAAGACAATATTGAAAATAATGAGATTGAGATTTTTTATAAAACTAAATTTGATTTTTTGAAAAGATCAATAAATAGATAAACTATAAGGCAATTGTATCCTCCAAAAGAAGTAAACAAATGAATTTACCCCAAAAAAAAGATGGTATTAATTTATTGAAATTAAATATATATATATATATATATATATATAAAAGGAGTTGGATATAATCTTTAATAGTTTTTTCTACTGCATTTCCTCCTCTATCTTTCTGAAATGGAATTTGCTGAAGTTAAATATTTGATTAAACATTCACAAATAAATCTATCAAAAATATGGAAAAATAAACTGATACAAATTTCATTGAAATTTCACAATTAGCTATGCTCCAAAGTTTGGATTTTTCCCCGTCAATGTGCTAAAAAATAGTATGTTCATACTTTGAGGTAAAATAACATTTTGTTCAGTTTGTCATCAATTAAATATTTATACAGATATTAGGGTATCATATAGTTACAAGACTCTGGTAACAACTCCCCCCATTGTCTCTATAGAGTTTAGGATATCTGTACACAGGTATTTACTTTCCAATCACTATAATTTAATTATAAAATTGTTCAAAAATAGAAATCATTTGTTTTATCAGCTGGTATAGCTGCAAGGTATTTTTTCAAAGGTTATTTTTTTTTTATTCAGGTGAAAGTTAATACAGTTGCTACAACACTTATCATTTGACTTTGTGGATTTTGCTGCTGATTATGGAAAGGAAAAGTTTATTTGCCAATAAAAGATTACCATCATTTATTGTGACCACACAGTACCTTTCAATATCAATAAGGCCTACTCTGCAAATCATTTGCTAATAATAGAGTTAAATAATGAGCTTGTTTCAAGGACAGCAAGTTAGGAGCCCATTCTGGTGTTGTATTGCACAAAAGAGGAAGTTAAGTAACAGCAGGTGCAAAAAAAAAAAAAAAAAAAAAAAAAAAAAAAAAGATATTGCTCTCAGATAGGATTGCACTTTTAAACAAGAGCCTACACAGGAACCATAAGGTGAAAAGTTATTCTGCTTTTAAAGGTTGACCTCAAGTGTTTATGAAAACCATCTGATTGGGAAGAAGCTATTACAATTCATGGGAATGTTCAGACTCCAGGATGAACAGGATGATCAGTACCTCCCATATTCATAATCATATGTAGAAAGGAGAAATGGTGGTTCCTTTAAGAAAAAAATAAAGCAACACATACACATATAGCCATACAGCCTTGTTTTTTATACTTATCAAGTTAGGCAACTGGTGTATCATAGCCAGTCCTGTCTAGGATGAAATGTCATTGCTTCTAACTGTTCTATTTGTACTTATTTCCTATTTCCCCAGAGAAAATGATTCCCCTCTGCAAGAAATATATGAGAAGCAGATTTGAAAGTTTGTGATAAGGAACCTTTGTTCCTTTGTATTGTAAAGGAGATTCTGCTTCTAAGGGATTATCACCATCATTATCATCACCACCACCACCACCACCACCACCATCATCATTATTAAGCCACTGATTCTCAGTTTCAATGTTGGATTTTACAATATTATATCTCATGAGGAAGAAGGTGTTGTCTCTTATTTAGACTTTTAATCAATGTCTTGGAATGATTAGTTTAAGGAATAGTATTAGAATATGGGTTGTGCAATATGATGTTATCCTTACAAGTTTGTATCATAAAATAACTGTATATGGTAGGAGACTTAATAAAAGGACTCAGACTAAAAAATGCAATGATCAAACAATTATTTACTATTCAAGTCAAACCTTCTATTTTAATTTTAATTTCCCTTTAAGTAGGCAATGTTTCTACAGAAACCTTACACAATAAAAACTCGTGATTGAATTAATAGTCATTCACTTAGGCTGTGGTCTGTGCTTTCTCCATATATCCCCCTTTATTCAACCTTCCAATGCAAAGACAAGATGTTTCCACAGCATTCTTAGTATTTGTCCTAAATTTATTTTTGAATCCTAATTCTTTTGCTAAGACTTCATCCTTTTCCTCTCCACAATGAGTAAACTTTCTTTTAAATTTTATTTTTAAAACTCCTGATCCTTTGTGGCATTTTTCTCTTTTTTATGTTTGTGTACAACTAAAATAAAAATAGAATTAATTTGATTTGAAATGCTTTCAGAAAACACAGTCTTCTGGTTGAATCTATAAATTAGAATAGAAATGGTGAAAAGTGAAAACTTTGGGGATCATTCAAATCAATGTGTACACATATAGATACTCACCTATAGATCTGAATACATATTCACTTCAATAATTTTGATATCTCACATACCTGTTACAAATAATTTTGGCCTTTGGTTTTTATTAGTATAAAAACTTTTTTTTTTTTAATTTAATAGCCTTTTATTTACAGGATATATACATGGGTAACTTTACAGCATTAACAATTGCCAAACCTCTTGTTCCAATTTTTCACCTCTTACCCCCCCCCTCCCCTAGATGGCAGGATGACCAGTAGATGTTAAATATATTAAAATATAAATTAGATACACAATAAGTATACCTGATCAAAACGTTATTTTGCTGTACAAAAAGAATCAGACTCTGAAATATTGTACAATTAGCTTGTGAAGGAAATCAAAAATGCAAGTGTGCATAAATATAGGGATTGGGAATTCATTGTAATGGTTTTTAGTCATCTCCCAGAGTTCTTTTTCTGGGCATAGCTAGTTCAGTTCATTACTGCTCCATTAGAAATGAATGTTGATCTCGTTGCTGAGGATGGCCAGGTCCATCAGAACTGGTCATCATATAGTATTGTTGTTGAAGTATATAATGATCTCCTGGTCCTGCTCATTTCACTCAGCATCAGTTCGTGTAAGTCTCTCCAGGCCTTTCTGAAATCATCCTGTTGGTCATTTCTTACAGAACAGTAATATTCCATAATATTCATATACCACAATTTATTCAGCCATTCTCCAACTGATGGACATCCATTCAGTTTCCAGTTTTTAGCCACTACAAAAAGGGCTGCCACAAACATTCGTTCACATACAGGTCCCTTTCCCTTCTTTATAATCTCTTTGGGATATAATCCCAGTAGTAACACTGCTGGATCAAAGGGTATGCACAGTTTGATAACTTTTTGAGCATAGTTCCAAACTACTCTCCAAAATGGTTGGATTCGTTCACAACTCCACCAACAATGCATCAATGTCCCAGTTTTCCCGCATCCCCTCCAACAATCATCATTATTTTTTCCTGTCATCTTAGCCAATCTGACAGGTGTGTAGTGGTATCTTAGAGTTGTCTTAATTTGCATTTCTTTGATTAATAATGACTTGGAGCATCTTTTCATATGACTAGAAATAGTTTCCATTTCTTCATCTGAGAATTGTCTGTTCATATCCTTTGACCATTTTTCAATTGGAGAATGGCTTGATTTTTTATAAATTAGAGTTAATTCTCTATATATTTTGGAAATGAGGCCTTTGGTATAAAAAACTTTCAATCAGTTTTGTTCAGTAACCCTTCTACAACTGATCTTCTTAGAGAATTACCTGGGAGCACTGAGAGGTGCCCAGATTTGACCAGGGTCACATGGCAAATATAGGTAAGAGGTGAAATTTAAACACAATTCTTAACAATGAATTAGTATTCCTGTTCACTATACCATTTTGATTCTCACATTCACATATAGATACATATGTCTTACTATTTTTAAAATGGACGATCATATAAACCAGATTTTGAAGCCAAGATTTGGGAAGTAATATAATTAAGTTAAAAGGCTGAAATAACAAATGAAGCCAAATATTTATTAAATCATTTGGAGCATTTATGTATGTATTGGTAACTTCCAACTAATAAAATAACAATTTCTCACTTTCTTTTTAAGTCTCCTGCAAAATGGTATTGGCAGTTGTATTTTCTCCATAGAATAAGAAGAATAAAAGGAAATTTATAAACTTTAATATGATTGAGAAGTAAAAACACTTGTTTCAACTTTTATCAAAATATTGAGATTATATGGTAATAAAATGATTTAGGACACCTCCTTCAGTCACCACAATCAATAATCTCAAATTCTACTATTGTCAATATCACTTATCATGGTAATACTGACTCTCATTATTCTAACCTTTGTTTCCCCACTCCCATAGCAAATACTCTGGTTCAGTCTCTCATTGCTTATATTCTATAATGTTCTAATTACCTTCACACAGGTCATCTTGTGACTAATTTGTCTTTTCAATCTACAATCCATGTGTCTGATAGATTTGTCTTTCTAAAACCCAAGAATGCTCATGTTATCACCCTACTCCTGCTTCATTTGGGAAAAAATGCAAATTTCTCAGATAAGCATTTAAGATCTTCCATTTTTTTATATTTTTATATTAATATTTTATATTTCTAGCCTCATTTCATATTTCTTATAGAGTATCTTCTTCCTGCAACACATATTCTACTTTTTAAGTCATTTTTCATTTATGCCTAAGTGAAACACCAAAACCAAAAAGAAAATAATCCAACATTTAATGTTTTAAGAATTATAACATACTTTATATTACATTTTTTTTCATTTAAGCCTCATATTATACCTGTAAAGTATATGTTTTTTTTTCTATTTTAATTTTATACCTGAGAAAGCTGAGAAGAGTTAACTAAGTTGGCTAGGATCAGCCAGTAGTGTGTGACTGAGGTAGGATTAAAATATATCTTTTCTTAATTCTAGTACTCTATCCACTATATTACTGTTTCCTGCTAACTATGTATCCTACTTAAAAAATCTCACTCTTTCTCAAGTTCCTTATAAACATTAGGCTACATCTCTATTTTGTATTCAACAAAAAACTGTTTCTGCACCAGAAGTACTTATGTGATTTTTTTTTTCTATTTCAATAATACTATGAGCTCTTTGAAGTGTGAAGTTTTGTCATATTTTGTGGTTAACCCTAAAAAAAAAATTAGAAAAAAATGGAACAAATATATTAAGATGAATCACAATAAGGATAAATGTAAGGACCGAAAAGTGGCTTACAAAACATCAACTTTACAAATAGAATATCTGGGAGGCATTGCTAGACAACATTTTTGAATGAAAAAATATCTAGTAGATGTACAGAATTTCTAAGTAAATGAGTCAGCTGTGTGACATGGTAGCAGAAAAGAAAAAAAGCCAAAAAAAAAAAAAAAGAAAAAAGAAAAAAGAAAAGTAGATCTCTTGCCACATTAAAAGATTATAATATTCAAGAATTGTTATATTTTTCATTATTCTTTGACCTGGTCAAATCACAACTTGAGTAGTGGGGTTCAGTTCTGGGTTGCACCTCTGAGGATGAATAACAAAAAGGAATTAGGGGATCTGACACCTTGAGTTATTAAAATATATTGAAGATATAAAGATATGTTCAAATTAGCATCATAATGAAGAAGAGAATGCTTAGTGATAGCAAGTAAAAGTGTTAAAAGCACTATTTGAGTTTTTCCAGTAAAATTATGAAAGACCAATATTCTCTTTTACTAGATATCTTTTATGTTAATGAAGAAAAGGAAACTCAGTGGCTTGAATGATAAATAGAAAACTTCATTAGAAAGAAGAAAATATATTTAACAAAGGTTCGTAACCAGGTGAATTTTAAGAGAGGAAAAGTTAGAATGACACAGAACACTAGTAGCATTACTTTGCAGTCCTTTAAAATAGTTTAGAATTAAATGAAGATGAGCTATGGCTATCTCAGTGGGATAATCGAGTCAGTACTCAAAAAGTTGGAGCCAGTTGTAACAGTGAAATAAAACAATAAGATAAAAAGTAAATGAAATATATATAACATTTTGCTTAAGTTAAAAAAGAAGCTTAGGTTGATTAAGATGGGAAGCTATATCTAGTTAGCAATTTTAAAAAATGGTATAAGGACAGTATTATTGTACTGCAGAATCAGAATGAGTCAAAAGCATGAAGTTACAATAAGAAAGGTTATGAAATTTTAGGCAATTTCCAGGTTATACTACAAAAGACTAGAGTTTAGTGGCAAAAGTTCAGTTATAATATATTATAGATATGGAATTAATGGTGATATGTTCAGTTCTGGGTTCTACAATTTGTGAAGAAAAAAAAATTGATAAATTGAAAATTATACATTCATTTGAAATTAAAGATCCCTAATCTGAAGATAGTAAGATGATTCTTTGGAAACAATGTTTCAATCAGTTCCAAATCCATGTACATATATTAATCATTATTCCTGTATCTTTGCTTCTTGTCTGTAAGACTACTATGGGAGTTTTGGGGAAAGTATTAATGAATTCTAGGCATACTGTATCAGCATTTTTCTTACCTATCAGTAAAATAATTAAAAGTTCCATTATCTAACTTAAATAGGGCTTCTTCCACCAATGCCAACAATCACTCCTTTATACAATCATATCTTGTCTTAAAGAATAACAAAGCAGTGGCCAAAATCATCATCATCCTAGTGATCCTGAATTTTTTTTAATTAATTTTTTCCCTAGAATCCAATGTACTTTTGTTTATTCTATGCCCAGAATTCCACAATTACTTAATCACTTCCTTTCATGACTCCTATTTTCCTCACTATTACAACAATTTTGCTTATTAGTGAAAATTATCTATCCCCAAAATGTTTCTATCATTATTTCCTTTGAATTTTAAAAGATAAAACTGGCAAAATTTCTGGAATTTAGCATAGGCACTGATTTAGGGTGGCAGTGATTAAGAAGTGACTAGGTATCATTTAATATTTTAAGTATCGTATTTCAGGAAGAATAAGTTTAAAAAATATATTCAGATAACATTGGGCTAATATATAGCCTGCTCTGATGAATGTATCAGAAATATTAACCTGAAAACTCTTTCAAATATTATTTGGATTAAGTAGCTACTGAGGCTTTTTATAGTTCTCAAGATCTGTGTTTCTGTGAATTTCCAATTACTCTTCAAGAAATGGTGTCATGGAGTCACTGAGGACTTTTCTACCTTCTGCTGCAGCTAAAAAAATGAGTATTATTGAGAATCCTTAAGACTTAATTCAATATGGTACCTTCTAGAAAAAAAATGAAAGGGGCTCCTGAATAATATTTTTGCTGCTATTTTTTTTTTTGGCTGAGGCAATTGGGATTAAGTGACTTGCCCAGGGTCACACAGCTAGGAAATATTAAGTGTCTGAGGCCAGATTTGAATTCATTTCCTCCTGACTTCAGGGCTGGTGCTCTGTTCACTGTACCACCTAGCTGCCCCTGCTGCTGCTGCTATTTTTAACAGAAGTTTTCAGTCTGAAAAAAAAATAAACATTGATAGTTACATACAAACGTATGGAATGTAAACAAATGAATATTTGGGTCAAGTCAAAAAACGTTGTAGTATGCAATTACTATGTGCCAAGCATCATGCTAAATAGTGGAAATATAAAGAAAAGCAAAAACACAGTCCTATCTGTCTTCCAGAAGTTCATATTTTAATTAGGGAGACAACATGCAAACAACTACATATATACAATGTATATGCAAGGTAAATTGGTGATAATCTTAGAAGAAACATACTATTGTGGAGGGCAGTAAGGGACTTTTGATGAAGGTCTGATTTAAATTTATCTTGAACATCAACTTTTTGATTAAATAATGTGAATGAAGATGAAACCAATAGGCAGGATAGAAAAGGTATCTATCTGTTTTTTGAAAGCCTGAAATAACTTAGAAAACAATAAAGTACCATGGATAAAACATTGAATATAATATTTGAATATAATATTTAAATCATAAGACTCAAATATAGGATTCAAATCTTAGTTATACCAGTTATTGCCTATAATTAGGTGATCCAGCAGATAGAGTACTCAACCTGAAATTAGGAAGCACTAAATTCAAATCTTTTTTCAAACATTGGCTGTGTGACTTTAAACCTCTCAATTTCCTCAACTCTCAAATGTGAAGAATAATAGCACCTACCTCCCAGGATTGTTGTAAGGCTCAAATGAGGTAATATTTGTAAATTAACTAGTACACAGAGGTGCTGCATTTTGTTGCTGCTGTCATTTAGCCTCACAGAGTTAGTTTCCTTAACTGTAAAATGAATGTGCTGGAATAAATAATGTTTAAGTTCTCTTCTATATTTAAATCTATGAGTCTTGAGCTTATAAGCATACCCCACTCTCTCATTATCATCCAGATGAAAACAGCTGAAAGCATGTTAGAGAAGAAAGTTAAAGTAACAAGATTATTGCTACATGAATAAAGACTTCAGTGGGGAATCCTAAAATAAACTTGGAGATTCACTTCCAATAATTAAATGAAGTCCCTTTTTACCCTAAAATCTATGATTGCATAGGTACATATATTTTAAGAAAATGCTTGCACACACACATGAACAAAATTAGAAATTCCTTTATTTGTGAAGATTCACAGGAATTATACAATTAACCAAACACATTCCTACTCTAACATATATTGTTCCTCTGAGTGTGTTCATGGGTGTATTCATGTATTGTACTCAAAATAAACATATGATTTCATTAATTTTTCCAGAAAAATAAATAAAATGTAAGCATAGGGTAAATATATACACCTATATACTTACATAGCTTTATGAGAACAGATATAGGTATATAACATATATCCGTGCATACATGTGTACATATCTGCAAAATAAATTCTACCAGATGCTCTGAAAAATACTCAATACCATTTGCTCCTTGAAAAATGTAGTCATGAACCCTATGTGTATGTGTGTATGTGTATTCACCACAAATATGTAGATTGTCAAACTTTCTCTAAGAAAACATTGTAAATAAGCATGTAAAATCTACATATAAGTACATGTGCATAAACATGAAAACAAATTAAAAAGCAAATAAATACTGTTAAAATGATTAAAGAGGAACAGACAGTTCTAGGAGCCAGTGTGCTTTAAACTGCCAATGGAAAATGTTTAGGAATTAAGTACATAACACTCTAAGACAGAATTTAATAAACAAGACAATATCTGAGTATATTTAGGATCATTGATTAAAAGCTAACAGAGACCTTGTAGTTAATAAGCATCAGTGGTATGATTTGAATCTAGGTTCTTGAGTACAGAGTCAGTGTTCTTTTCACCCTACCATGCTAATTTTTTTGCCCTACCAATTATGTTATAGGAACTAAATGAAAAATAACAATGAGCCTCTACTCCAATTAGATTCATCAATGAGTATAGATATCTAAATTTCAAAAACCTATGATGACTCAACATTTATCCAAAAAATAATTCAAATAGTTTGACTAGTTATTTACAATGACAACATTTACCTGAATGAGTTCATCCAAGTTTGAAATTGATTTGGTCCTGTTATGTAAAATAAGTATTATATGAAAAAAAATATAGAAAGAATATCCCTGCACTTAAAAATATATATCAACAACTTTTTTGATTAGAAGCAGGGAAAGAAGAAAGCCTTGTGTTTGTATGTGTATATGCACTAGATATGTGTGGTGAAGGAGAGATATGGTATATGTGGAGAGGAGGGAGTTGTGACCACTAACATAAAAACATATACCAGGACACATAGACCTTTCATTTTTACAAAGTACAGTTTGCTCAGTTGTAAAATATTCAGTGTTCTTAAGATTAAATATCTGAATATTGCTTCTGAAAGAAAAGCTGTCAACTTAAATCTAAAGTCTAGTTTGTTTACTGGCTGTATTTTATATCCTTTAGAAAACGACAGCAAATGGCAATAAAATCATTGTAAGTATTCTACTGGGGAATATAAATGCCCTTTGGTTACACTGTACATATCTTTATACATAATTCCAGTTTATTTTCCTTGGAATTATGTTAAATATGTAAAAAGCCTTTTCTTATAAAGGTAAAAATGCTAGATGTATCTAAGTTGTAATTTACCATTAGTGTCAAAATTGCTTCAGAAAATAAGCTCCTCTCACTGTTTCATTCTTTTTAAGTGTCACTCAGAATACACTCTTGGATATTGTACTCAAAATAAACTTATATGATTTCATTAACTTATCCAGAAAAATAAATAAAATGTAGAGCATATGGTAAATATATACACATATATACTTATATGCATACATACATAAAAACAGTGAGCAAAATGGAACAAACTAACCAAACAATTAAAAATTAGATAAATTGTTGCCCTTTCTGACTTATTATAAAAAGACACAATGTATGTATACACACATAGATGTAATTAATTCTTAAAATATTATGGTTTCTGGGGATCATAATAAGAATTATTTTGCTTATTCCTTTCAGGAGTTAGTGACTTATCTTTGCCCTTTTAACAAGAAATCAATGATAGTCAGTCCTGACAGCAGAACTCATGATAAAAATCACTGGCTAGTATTATCACATAATGTTCGGAAAATACTTATCTTCAACATTAACCATTGGATGCAGGGATTTCAAATACATTTATAAATGTTAAACCCAGTAATTTCCCATATATGACAATAATACAAGATTAATGAATAAGGGCATGAAGAATGATTTAGCATTTTGAAGGTCATTTCAGGGGAAACAAGCTCCCAAAATTCAGTGCAATAAAGAATATATATGATAGGTAAAAATGAAAACGTGTTTTTATTGAAGGTGAACTCTCCAGTCTTCACCGGTTTTGTGATAAAAATTTCTTCAGTAAGCTTCACCTCTCTATTTTTTTTATGCTAGATATTTAAAAATTCTTTTAGTTAACATATCAAGCCAATTTATTTCTGTCACACTGTATTTAATGTATTTTTAAAAAAAAACATTTCTTAAATCCTATAGTTCTGGGAAATGTTTACCATATTTTATACCATATTTTAAGAGTTTATATTTTTAGTAGAACATTATCATATTTTAGGAAAATATCCAGAATAATATTTTTCAATCTTTAAAAAAAAAAATTAAGAGAAGATGGGCTACAAAGGACATCTAAAATCTTCTGCCATACATTGAAATCATGTTATTTAAATGTCAATTTTAGTATAACAGCATTATGATATAATTGTTCTATTATCCTTATTGAACTTAGTAACTTGAGAATATTTTGAAAAACAAAAACTTTTGATAAAGGTTCCCAAATGTCAGAGTCTAGGGATCAGTAACTTTTTTTTTCATGTCCTGCACTCATTTGGCAGTTGGTGAAGTCTGTGTAAACTTTCTCAGAATAATGTTCTTAAAATTCATAAAATAATGCATGGGAATTAAAAACAATATTTTATGGAAATATAATTATCAAGTTATTTTAAAAATAAAAACAAGTTTACAGATCTCAAATTAAGAAACCCAAGCCTAATTAATTTATAACTGTGAATATATATAATATGTTGAAAACATACATTTCTAAAACAATGGAAATTAATATATAATAAATGTTTGCAAAACCTTAAAAAATGATTATCTTACTGCAGATTATAGTGGACAAGAAAAAATCTTTGTTTCTAGAGAAATTAAAGTGGAACCTTCTTAAATTACATTTAAACAGAAATGTGAAAATATTAGATGCCCTTCAGAAAAGAAAGAAAGAAAATAATCCACCACCAATGGTAGTAACAGCTAAAATATACTGAAAATATACTAGAATTTGTTTTATTTAATTTCATGCCTAGTATTCATAATACCCCTCTTTCAATTTATTGTCTTCATTTAAAGCAAGCATTTCTTTATTGGAGATACATTTAAAGAAAGCATTAACTTAACTTCAAAGAAGGCCTGGCAATTAATATTAAAATATATTTTAATAATATTTTATTATTTATTTAAATTTTCATTATTTTATTATTCATTTATTAAATTATATTTATATATAAATATATAATTAAATATTTATTTAAAAATAAAATATATTTTATATATCAGAAATAGATCTGAAGAAGGAATCTACCTGACAGATTTTGAAGAAAAATTGTTGCAGCAAAATCATATCATGAGATACTAACCATTCTTGAAAAAAACAATTTCAAAAATTGTATAGTCAATTCTGAAGAATATTTATAGAACTTCAGTTCTTAATTGACCAATTGATTTTTTAAAGGTTAAATTTCAATAAAATTTAAATGAGTTTTTCCTATGTACTTAGGTTGTCTAGCTAGTGTAGCAAAGATATATTAATGAGCATAAGAATTTTTTGGATAATATTTTCGAAGGGAGTATGCAAATTACAATTTGTTCATGAAACAATTTCTTAAGGCTTTGTGATAAAATAATCACTTCAAATATTTTAGCTAATAACAATCATTGTCAGTGAAGGAAAGAAGTAACTTAAAAATGAAATAATGAGAGGAAAAGAAAGAGAGTTATAAGAATTTATCTGTGAAACTAAAAATTAAATATAACTTTGAGAAACTGTAAATAAATAAATAAAAAACTTGATAATGTCAGCAAGACAAAAGAAGTGCACTTTTCATTTTCTCCTGCACTTTACCCAACAGCCACTTCATATGAGATTTCTGCTTGTGTACTGTTTAATATTTATATTTCTTATAATATGTAGACCAATCAGTAGAACAAATGTAGTAAAAGGGTGCCACTTCATGGAAATGCTGTGCAGAAAACATAAATTGTTCTAAATTTGCAGAATGAAAATGTAGTCATTGAGATTTTTTTCTTTACCTTTAATTTTCAACTATGAACTAAATTATGAATATGAGCTTAAAATATATTTGTACAGAAGACAGTACCCACAAAAATAATTGAGCTCTCAATTAATATCACAGGCATTTTAAAAAGATAAAATTAACAGATAAGAATGTTAAATGCCTTTACAAAGACAATAAAAAGTGGAGAAACAAAATTTATCAAAAGGCTATGTGAGAAAGAATCAATGGGCTTCCTTCTTGAAATTTTGAAAAATCAGCATAGTTTTACTTGATAATATATGTAGATATCCTTGACAAACATTTATTTTCATTACATTTATTATATTTTCTTATTGTTTACAACCATACCTGTCTTGTACTTTTACACACAAATTTTTTACACAAATACACAAGAATACATACTTTCTTATAAACGTGTGCACCTACAACTCATACATATAACTCCTACAAGAAGATAGGATTTGATCAGATTAATAAAATTAATAAGAAATGGTCAAATTAAATAAATACATATTATTTATATATATTGTGTGTAATGCATTTGTATGTGTATATGTGTATGCATATATTAAACTTCACCTTTCATCATTATAATAGGTTCTTATAAAACAAGAAATATAATTTTTATTATATCTTTGCAAACTCTTTGGAATCAATTTTCTAGCTCATCAAGGAAGATTTTAAGTATCCCAGAGTCCTAGTTATCTCTGCCCTTTCATCCTTAAACTGTTCTTATTTAGAGAGCAAGTTTCATGGACAACAGAAGAGAGAGTTGTAACTATATTACATCTTGACAGATTATATTTCAGATATTCATTTTCTCTTTTCTTCTCCTGCTGCTTCATATTACCAGAGCATTTAACAATCATTAATTGGTTAAACTGTTATTTAGGTAAGTATTAATATTCTCATTTTGCAGACAAGGAAGCAGACATCCCGCTGTGTATCTCCTGGCCACGGGTAAGGAGATCTTCAGATGGGAGATGCAAAGTAGGTGAGCCTAGCCCCTAGAGATTGAATGACTTGCCTACGGCCACAAAGCAAGTAAGTAGCAGAACCCAGATTAGATCGCAAAGTTCCTGACTCCCAGTTCTGCGCCCAGACCACCAGGCAAACCTGCCTCTAATGACAGAAACTTGTTTTCCCATTCCACTCCAATTAAAACTCCAAGGACTTTCTTAATTGGGAGTGATGCACTGGGATCAGAGAGCTTATTTGTGATTTTATGAAGCTGTGCCAATACTGCCTGTGTTTCTAGGTTTTGTGAAATAGTGAAAACTTTAGAGAGAAACTTCTATTCAGAGAAAATGCATCATGACAGCTGTGCCTTGTGAACAAAGAAAGGAACTATAGCTCCATAGAATGTCCAGCTAATTCACTAAGACCAGAAAGATGGAGGAAAAGGTAAACTGGTAAAGAAATCCACAATGGCAGACC
The DNA here is from genome assembly GCF_902635505.1 of Sarcophilus harrisii. Lineage (NCBI taxonomy): Eukaryota > Metazoa > Chordata > Mammalia > Dasyuromorphia > Dasyuridae > Sarcophilus > Sarcophilus harrisii. The sequence continues at coordinate 553,232,887 of NC_045426.1, read as the reverse complement.
ATTGATCATACCTAACATACTGGAAAAATTAAATCCAAAAACCCTAGAATTCTTAACAATTTGATTTACACTCACAAAATCCTCTGGTTAGAAAGTTAACCACCATAAAAACAGGAAAACTTAATAATCACTCCTAACACTGTTCTTATATCAAAGGTCATTCTCTAAAAATGTTATGCTTCAAGAACATCAATTGCTTTCTCCAGCTTTTTCCCATAGCTTTATGCAAAATCAAGGAGGATAAGGAACACTCACCAAATTAATTTGGGGAAAAAAAAAAAAAAAAAACCTGGGTTAGTGATTTTTTTTAAACAAAAGAAGAAAAAAAATGACCCAGAATATATCTTTCTCAGTGTTCAGGAGAGGTCCACTGCCCTTCTAGCCTGAAGGAGACAAAATAAATTGGAAAAAGTAGGTTAAGGACAAAAATGCCCAATATGTACCAGCCACTAAAGCAACTTTCTGGATGAGAGCTCTGGTTTGAAATGCCATCCATGTAATGATTATTTATCCCAACCTATAATATATATCTGAGATATCATGTATAGTTGGCACGCATGTAATATCCAAACTAATCTTGTATAGGGATAGCTAGGTGGGAAGTGGAAGGGATGCTGGGCCTAGAGGTAGGAAGACTCATCTTCCAAAATTCAGATCTGGCTTCATAATATCTCTAGTGCAGATGAGAGATCAAAAAGATACAAAGTATCTGGGCAAGTAAGTCATTTTAAAGCCACTTTCTCAAATATATAGAGAACTGAATCAAATTTATAACAATGCCAGTCATTCACTGGCATAAAAGGATATGATAAAAGATAAAAGGCTATGAACAGGAAGTTTTCAGATGAATAAATTAAAGTTATTTACAAACATATTCAGATATGTTCCGTTTTCTCATCTAAAATGAGCTGGAGAAGAAAACTAGAAATCACTCCAGTGTCTCTGCCAAAAAAAATAAACCACAAAAAAAATTGGGGCCACAAAAAGTCAATGAAAAATAGCTGAGCAAAATGATACTATATATGTGAATATATATATATATATATATATATATATATATATATATTATCATAAACACACTATCTCTATGGCAAATGAGAGAGCATAAAGTCACAAAATATCTTAGAGTTGAGGAGGGAAAAGGATACTTAAGAGTAGGATGGGAAGTTGTTTTATAGAAAGAGAAATCTTGGGCAAATCAAAGATAGCTTTTATCTCTTTCACAATCTATTAGAAAGTTGGTTGATCCCTGCCTTCCAGAAGGACAGATTTTATTTTATTTTTCCCCCAACACATCTTTTTCTAACTTTATTTTTTGTTGGCACTTTTTTCAGAGTATTTTAGTTTTATTTACTAATTTACTTATGTTTAGTTTAAATTACACATAAATATAACTTTCAACATTCATTTCTGTAAGATTTTAACTTCCAAATTTTCTCCTCTTTTTCCCTTATCCCCATTCCCCAGACAGTAAGCAATCTGATATAGGTCATACATGTACAATCATATCAAACATATTTCTACATTAGTGATATTGTGAAAGAAGAATCAGAACAAAAAGGAAAAAAATAAGAAAAACCAAAAAAAATGAAGATAGTAATTTGTCAATTTGTACTCTGAATTCATTGTTTTTTCTCTGGATATGGATAGGATTTTTCACCATGAGTATTTTTGGAATTGCCATGAATCTTTGTATTGCTGGTAAGAGTTAAGTCTATCATAAGTGATCATCATACAATATTGCTATTACTATATATATAATGTTTTCCTGATTTTGCTCACTTCATTCAGCATCAGTTCATATAAACTCAGTTTTTTATGAAGTCTGCCTACTGAGTTCATACACACCATAGTGCTATTATATTCATATATTATTGCTTGTTCAGCCATACCTCAATTGATGAGCATCCCCTCAGTACTCAATCTTTTGCCACCACAAAAAGAACTCCTAATAAATATTTTTGAAGATATGGCTCCTTTCTTTTTTTTTTTTTTTTGACCTAAAGACATAGTAATAGTATTATTGTATCAAAGGAGCTATAAAGTATTTTTTTTTAATTTGAACATAGTTCCAAATTGCTTCCCAGAATGATTGGAGCAGTTAACAATTTCACCAGCAATGTATTAGTGTTCCAATTTCTCTACATCTTCTATATACTATTTTCTTTTTCTGTCATATTAGTCAGTCTAATAGGTGTGAAGTGGTACCTCAGAGTTGTTTTAATTTGCACTTCCCTAATCAATAATGATTAGTTTTTTTTTATATGTTTGTAAATAACTTTAATTTATTCATCTGAAAACTTCCTGTTCATAGCCTTTTATCTTTTATCATATCCTTTTATGCCAGTGAATGACTGGCATTGTTATGAATTTGATTCAGTTCTCTATATATTTGAGAAATGAATTCCTTATCAGAAATATCAGCTGTAAAAATTGTTTCAGTTTTCTGTTTTCTAATCATGATTGCATTAGTTTTCTTTGTAAAAAAAACATTTTTAATTTAATGTAATGGAAATTATACATTTTGCATTTCATAATGCTATCTTGTTTTGTCCTAATTCTTTTCTCCATAGATTTAACAATCAAATTATTCTTGCTCTAATAATTTGCTTATGGTATATTTCTAGATTATATATTCAATTTGACTTTTGTCTTGATGTATGGTATGAGATGTTGATGTATGCCTAGTTTTTATCATACCATTTTACAGTGTCCCAGCACATTTGTCAAAAAGTGAGTTCTTATCCCAGAAGCTAGAGTTTTGGGGTATATGAAACAATAATTACTAAAGTCACTGATTATTCGGTCTTGCCTATGTAGCCTATTCTTTGATCCACCACTATATTTCTTAGCCAGTATAAAATAATTTTGATGAATGCCATTTCATAGTATAGTTTTAGATCTAGTATGGTTAGACCACCTTGCTTTGAATTTTTCCACATGAATTCTTGAATTTTTATTCTTGCAGATGATTTTTCTTATTTTTCTAACACCATAAAATAATTTTTTGTACTTTGATTCATATGGTACAGAATAAGCAAATGAATTTAGATAGAATTGTCATTTCATTTATATTATCTCAATCTACTCATGAGAAATTGATATTTTTAATTGTTCAGATATGGTTTCATTTGTTTAAAAATTGTTTTATAATTGTGTTCATATAGTTCCTAAGTTTGACTTGGCAGATAACCTTAAAAATATTTTATCTTGTCTACCATTACTTTAAATGGAATTTTTCTTTCTACCATTTGCTTCTGGATTTTTCAGATAATGTAGAGAAATGCTGCTTATTTATGTGGGTTCATTTTATATCCTGTAGCTTTCAAGTGTTTGATTATTTTATACTTTTTAGTTAATTCTCTAGGATGTTCTAAGAATACTATTATATAATTTGCAAAAAGTCACACTTTTGTTTCCTCATTGCCTATTCTAACTACTTCAATTATTCTTTCTTCTCTTATTGCTAAAGCTAACATTTCTAGTCACAATACTGAATAATGATGGTAATAATGGACATCCTTGTTTCACCCCTGATCTTACTGAGAACACTTTTAGCATATCCCTATTACATATAATTGCTGATGCTTTTAGATAGATACTATTTATAATGTAAAAGAAAATGCTATTTATTCCAATGTTCTGTAGTACTTTTTTCATAGAAATGGTTGTACTTTGTCAAAAGCTTTTTAGGCATCCTTTGAGACAATCATTGAATTTCTGCTAGTTTTGTTATTGAAATGATGGATTATGCCAATAGTTTTCCAAATCCAACCAAGCCTACTTGGTCACAGTATAATATTCTTATGATAAATTGCTGTAATCTCTTTAGTAAGATTTTAATTAAAATTTTTGCATCAAAGATGTAAGATAAAAGTCAAGAAGCTGCTTGAACTCTCCCAGTTTCCTTTGAAAACCACAAGCCTCTGAACAGTCTGATGGAAGAAATAACTCTCCAGCTCAAGATAGACTGAAAGAACTTTATAAAAGGTGAGTCTCACTGAAGTGAAAAGGTTGTTTAGCCCAGATTGGTTAGACTCTGAAAAAGCTGGTGAGAGAATGTTAATCAGAGCAAATCAGTAACTAAGAACCTCAGTCCTGGCTCAGTAGAAGAGCAAATCATTGGGCATTTTCCAGTCCCAGCTCAGAAGATAAATTCTGGGAAACCAGGTTATTGCCTGAACAGAACAGGCAAAGCTACTTCCTGCAACAACAAGAGGCCCAGGTGCTCAAAGCAAAGGCTCAGAGACGCACAGGAAATTTGGGAAATTTCCTCCTACACACAAACTGACTATATATTAGGGGATAAAAACCTCACAATCAAAAGGCAGAAATAGTAAATGCTTCCTTTTTAAATGATAATGCAACAAAATTATATTCAATAAAAGGTCAGGAAATAAGAGAGTAAAAACCAATTGTAAATTAAATAATCTAATTCTAAGGAATTAGTTGTTCAAAAAACAAATCACAGAAACAATGCATAATTCCATTGAAGAAAATGACAATAATAAGAAAGTAAACCAAAAATCTATGGGATGCAGCCAAAGCAATTCTTAGGGGGAAATTTTATATCTATAAATAGCTACATAAAATAAAGAGATCAATGAATTAGGCATACAACTAAAAAAGCTAGAAAAAGAGCAACTTAAAAATCCCCAATTAAATATGTTATTAGAAAATTTTAAACTCAAAGGAGAGATTAACAAAATAGAAACTAAGAAAGTTATTGAACTAATTTTAAAAAAACAAAACAAGAGTTGGTTTTATGAAAAAAATAAAATAGATAAACTTTTGGTTAATTTGATCAGAAAAAGGAAAAAAAAAAACAAGCATCAAAAATGAAAAGAGTGAACTTACCACAAATTACAAAGAAATAATCAGGAGCTCTTTTCCCCAACTGTATGGTAGCAAGTCTGACAATCTAACTGAAACAGATGAATATTAACATAAGTATAAATTCATGAAGTTAAAAGAAGAAGAAATAAAACATTTAAATATTTCAGAATAAGAAATTGAATGTCATGAATGAATGCTCTAAGAAAAAAATCTCCAGGGTCAGATGGATTCACAAGTAAATTCTACCAAACATTTAAAGAACAAGTAATACCCATACCATGTAAACTATTTTGGAAAATAGGTAAAGAAGGAGTACTACCAAATTCTTTCGATGACACAAATGTGGCACTGGTACCTAAACCAGGAAGGCCAAAACAGAGAAAGAAAATTACAGACCAATCTCCCTAATGATTATTGATGCAAAATATTTAAATAAAATATTAGCAAGGGGATTACAGCAAGTTCTTGGCAGGATCATGCACTATGACCAAGTGGGATTTATACCAGAATGCAGGACTGATTCAATATCAAGAAAACTATTACCATAATCGATCATATCAACAAAAAAAAAGCAACAGAAATCAAATGAAAATCTTAATAAATGCAGAAAAATCTTTTGATAAACCACAGAAATCATTCCTATTAAAAGAATTAGAGAACATAGATATAAAGGGAGCTTTCCTTAAAATAATTAGCAGCATCTATCTAAAATCTATAGGAAGTATTATTTGTAATGGAGAGAAGTTGGATGCATTTCCAATAAAATCAGGGGTGAAACAAGTATACCCATTATCACCTCTATTATTCAACATTGTACAAGAAATGTTGACTTTAACAATAAGAAAAGAAAAGGAAATTAAAGGAATTAAAATTGACAAAGAGAAAATAAAACTATTACTCTTCAGAAATAATATGGTGTTATACTTGGAGAACCCTAGAAAATCATCCAAAAAACCTATTAGAAACAATTCACAGCTTTAGCAAAGTTACAGGATATAAAAGAAACCCACACAAATTATCAACATTTCTATATAATACTGCCAAAACCCATCAGCAAGAGATAGAAAGAGAAATTCTATTGAAAATTACTGTAAGCAAAATAAAATACTTGGGCATCTGCTTGCCAAGAGAAACCCCAGGAACCATATGAACACAATAACAAAACACTTCTCACACAAATAAAATCAGATCTAAACAATTGGAAAAATACCTATTAATGGGTAGGCTGGGTAAGTTTAATAAAAATCACAACTCTGTCTAAATTAGTCTACTTGTTCAGTGCTATACTAATCAAACTGCCAAAACACTATTTCATAGAACTAGAAAAAATTTTATAGAACTAGAAAAATACAAAATTCATCTGGAAGAACAAAACAATATCTAAGGAATATGTAAAGGGCTGAAACTCTTAGTATGTGCACTGGAATCAGACAACCGAGCACTTAAGGCTTATTACTTATTGGGCAATATTTTATTAGCATATGCTTGGAAAATGGCCCTTCCCACTATTCTGTGCTGGCTCGATCTTTTGGTATATGCAGAGAATTGTAGGAGGGATTAGGGAATGGAGTAAAACAAGCCAGGGTCACTTTTGCAGTGGACAAGGAGAAGGGAGGTAGTGGAAAGTTTGTGTCCATTCCCTTAACTTCTATCCCTAAAGACCAAAAATAAAAACCAAAGATTCTTGCTTATCCTAACTCTAGCTGATTCTAAGGCATCCAGGGTTCTAACTTGGTCTTCCCATTTGGTGGCCAACGTGTGAACCAAGGACCCTAATTTCATTGAAGAAGTTTCTGGTGACCAGAAAATAGGGTGAGTATTTTAATAGACAAATAGGGAATTTACTTTGTTAAGGGCTAAACTAGTAACCTTTTCTAGCTGAAATGGGGCAGATATTAGGAAAAGATTCTCCCCATCCCCAGCTTTATCCCCACCCCCACTCTGAGGGGGTCTTATAGAAAGCATACTCAAGTTGATCAAGGGAGAAGGCTTATTTGTAACTTGGAAACAGATCACTAGACTCTTGGGTACATTAGAATACTGTCCCCTTGGTTCTTAAAGGAAGAAGACATAGGGGCAGATAACTGGAAACTAGTAGGAGATCAACTATGTGAATACTACAATGATAAAGGTAATGATTCAATTTCCAAGGAAACATTCTATATATACAACATAATACAACTGGCCTTAAAGAGTCCTGCAAATTATAAAAAAAAAAAAGAAAAAAAAAAAAAAAAAAAAAAAAAAAAAAAAAAAAAAAAAAAAAGAAAAGTTTTAAGAATAGCCAGATGAGGAAGTGTGAGGAAAAAGAGTAAGACAAAGGACAGATTAATGGCAAGATCACCAGAAGGCATGAGAACTTAAGTGATATTGCAGGGCGTGGTGATTCTCCCCCTCACAAGACAGCTTCAACATAGCAGGTTTTTAAAATACCTCCATCAACTCCACCTTCTGGGATGGAGGTAGGAGGAGTAGTGGGAGGGGCAGCAATATTACCAGCAAACCCCCCCTTCCCCCCCAGTAATCACTCCTTCCTCTGACTAGATTACAAAAGGCACTATTTAAAGCCTTTTAAAGAAGGTCAGGATATAGCTGATTTGAGAGTAGAAATGTATCCTGTGATTCAACAGTTTAACTCTTCAGGTCAAGAAAGCAGAAGATACACTCCTTTTGATCTAGAAATCCTCAAAGACCTGAAGAAGGCTTGTACTCTTTATGGGACTACATCATCTTATGTTAAAATGTTATTACAGAATTTGGCATATGAAGTCTTAACCCCTAGAGACTGGAAATCCATAGCAAGGGCATGCTTAGAACCTGGACAAAACTTGTTGTGGCTTTCTGAATATAGTGAGCTCTGTAGGATATGAACCCAACAAAATAGTCAAAGTGGAGTTAATACTCCAATCACCTATGACCAACTAGCAGGTATAGGTTCTTATGCAGACATTTCAGTACAGATTAATTACCCCATAGCAGCATATGAGCAAATTGCTCCTGTTGCTATCAAAGCATGGGGTGAAGCCTTCACAAAAATAACACAAGGGTCAAATAAACTTTTGCTGATTTTGTGGAACATTTGCAGACAGCTGTCATACAAACTATTGGTGAAAATGTAGTAATGGAAATTATGATAAGGCAACTTGCTAAAGAAAATGCTAATGAGGTTTGTAGAAAAATTATCCAAGGATCACACAAGTATGTTCCTTTAGAGGAGATCATAAGACGCTGTGCCATAGTGGGCACAAATACCTTTTATAGCCAGGCTATGATGCAGACTTCCCAAGATCCGAACATGGGAAGACAGGGTCCCTTTTGGCAAGGGACTTCCAGAGAGACTCGTCAATGTAATAAAGAAGGGCATCTGAAAGCTCAATGTTGGCATAGAGACAGAGTGAGAAAACAGGGTGGGAGAACAAGACTCAATACCCCATGTCCAAAATGCAACAGAGGCTTCCATTGGGCAACAGAATTTAGACTAATTCAGAGAAACGGGATGAGGGGCCCAGTCCCAGGGCCCAAGGCAAAAAATACTTGGGGCATGATGGCAGCTGATGCTATACCTAGAGAGCCTTTAGAAGTTCCATACCCAGACATGATCAATCAGCCAGGAAGCAATCTGATGAGAGAAAGGGATTACAATTGGGGAGAATAGAGTTGTATGCAGCTGGGACAACTGAGATACCCCCTGGAGAGGTGAAATCTGTTCCTCTTAGGCCTATATATCCCTTGCATCCAGACATAGTAGGCTTGACCATTTCACCTCCTGAGAGTACTTACAAAACAGTATTCATTCGTACACTGATGTGGGAAACTAGGAAATGTGTAGAAAATATCCCAATCACTAATACAGGTAGAAAATGTGTGACTTATCAATCAAGAGAAGTAATAGCATCAGGTTTACTGATACAGATTCCTAATAAGCAATTTGGTGATAGTCGCCCAGATTCTGACTCCAAGCAACAAAATCCAGGAATATACTGGACAGCAGCTGTGACAGCTGACTGACCTATACTCACTATCTATATAAATGGCATACCATCAGAAGGATTGGTAGACACCGATGCAGATTGTACAGTTATTAGAGGTGCTAACTGGCCCAGTCACTGGCTACATGTCTGGTGTAGGAGGATCAATAGCAGCTGAAGTTAGGGCTACTCCTTTGAGATGGATATTTGAAGGTGAAACCTTCAAATTTTTTTTTACTCCTTTTATAATTGAAAAAATACCCATCAAAATGTGGGAAAGAGACATTTTACAACAATTAGGATTACAAATGAGTACTTTGACTTTTTTAGGCAGGGCTGCTATTGAAGGTCTGCCAACACTCTCACCTGTTCCTATCCAATGGAAATCTGATTCACCAGTGTAGATAGAACATGGCCCTTAGCTAAACATAAAATTCAGGCCTTATTAGATATAGTACAGGAGCAACTTGACCAAGGATATTTAAAACCTTCTCTAAGTCCTTGAAATTCCCCTGTATTTGTTGTAAGAAAGAAATCTGGAAAATGAAGGATGTTGACTGATTTAAACAAAACGTAAATGAACAGATGGAAACTATGGGAACTCTTCAGCCTGGACTTCCATCTCCTACTCAATTGCCTAGAGAATGGCCTCTTTGGGTTATAGACATTAAGGATTGTTTCTTTTCTATCTCTCTAGATAAGGAGGATATGAAAAGATTTGCCTTTTCAGTGCCCAGCATTAACTTAGCTGAGCCTTATAAAATATATATAAGGACAGTTTTGCCACAGGGAATGAAAAACAGCTCTATTATGTGTCAAATGTATGTTGCTGGTGCTCTTACTCAAGTAAGAAAAGCATTTCCAAAAGTAATGTTATTATATTACATAGATGATATATTGGGATGTGCACCTGAGGAACAAATATTAGAAGCATTTCTACGAAAGACCATAGAAACACTAAGGAACTGCAAATTGCACATAGCTCCAGAAAAAAATTCAAAGACATGCTCCTATTCAATATTTAGGATATAAAGTGTACCCTAAGGTGCTTACAGTACAAAAACTGTCCTTAAGGACAGAGAAGCTAAACACCTTAAATGACTTTCAGAAATTGATAAGAGATATCCAATGGATGCATCCAGTGTTAGGCTTGACTACCTATCAATTGCAACCGTTATATGACATTTTAAGGGGATTCAGGGCTTTAAACTCACCACACTAGCTTACAAAAGAAGTTCAAGAGGCTTTGAGTGAAGATGAACTGGCTATATCGAATGTGATTGAAAGAGTCACTCAAAAACCCTTGGAAATATCAGTTTTTGCTACACAAGAGGCACCCATAGCAGTCCTTCATCAAAGAGACAATGTGATAGAGTGGGTGAACCTTCCAGTACAACCAGAACAAAGCCTTACTCCTTACCCAGTACTTGTGGCTAGAATTTTATTAAAGGCCATTAAGCAAGCAGTAAGACCTGATAAAATATACACCTTTTATACTAATGCACAAATTAATGTATGCTGTGAAACCATCCCAGAGTGGCAAATTTTATTAGCCATGGCTCCAAATTTTGCAAACAGGTCTCCATTAAAAATAACCAGACTATTACATAATTGGTCATGGAATTTTGAAGAAAAAGTTTCTAAAGTTCCTCTAAAAGGATCAACTATCTTTACAGATGCATCAAAACATAATATTTGTGTTGTATATTCTCATAACTTAACTATAAAGACAGTAGTCAGAACTCCTTTTCAGTCCACTCAGCAGAATGAATTGTATCTAGAAGATATAAATATAATATCTGATTTAGCCTATTCAGTAGGTGTGGTACAAAGAATTGCCACAGTCCAAATAAAATATATCAGCTCTTTAAGGAACTTCAAGAGCAAGTGAGAAAGCATCCAGGTAAGATTTATATCTTGCATTTGCACTCTCATAGTGCACTTCCAGATCCTATTTTTGATGGTAATTCAAAGGCAGATAGTCTTCTAACCATTTTGGCCAATACTCCTTTATTTCAAGAAGCCCAAGAATCTCATTTTAAATATCATCAGTCTGCTTGATGTTTACATTTACAATTTGGAATAACAAGAGAGGAAGCTAGGAGAATAGTAAAAGCCTGTGCAGTTTGCCTTCCTTTCCATGCTCCTACAATCTTTCCAGGGAAGAACCCTCATGGTTTGAGAAACAATGAAATTTGGCAAATGGATGTGAACGATTATAAATCTTTTTGTCATCTGTCTTTTATCCATATTGTGGTAGACACCTTTTCAGGATTCACTTTTTCAATACCAGCAGCAAAAGAGACAGCCCGAGTGGTCACTGAATTCCTTATACAAGCATTTGCAATCATGTGTGTGCCACAAGCAATAAAAACAGATAATAGACCTGCATATACTTCTAAACATTTTGCACACTTTTGTGCACAGTATAAGATTTTATACACTACTGGCATACCCTTTAATCCTCAAGGACAGGCAATAGTAGAGAGGAGAAACAGAGTGTTAAGATGCTCCTCCAAAAACAAAAGAAAGGGGGAGCCACAGGTAACTTTAAAGAACTTCTAAATCTAACTCTTTATTCTAGTAACTTCTTGATTTTTGACAAAGATGCACTGGATCCAGCAGACAGGTTTTATAACCCACCAGAAGGGCAGTGTCCATTGCGAGTGGCTCCACTATCTTTAGATAATTGCCAGGTGATGTGGAGAGACCCAAAAAGTGATGAATGGAAGGGACCAGATAGGTTAACTGCTTGGGGGAGAGGGTTTGTTTGTATCTCTATAGATAGAGAAGGAATCAGATGGGTGCCAACTAGCCATATTTACCTTGTCCATCAGAGAAAGATGGAGCAGACCCTTGAAACGGAGAAGACCCAAGAAACACTGGATGGTTCTGTCGCTGACTGTGCCTACTACTGAAAGAGCATGGCAGTTATGGTGTTCAACTCATGGACCTCAAAAATTGTTGGACTTCAAAACTTTCAGAAATTATTGGAATCCCTGAGACACGATAAGACTGTTGTAGGACTTCAAAACCTCAGGAATCATTAGATTCTCTGAGACACAGTAAGATTGTTGTAGAACTTGAAAACCTTCAGGAATCATTGGATTTTCTGAGACATGATAAGATTGTTGTAGGACTTCAAAATCCTCAGGAATCATTGGATTCCCTGAGATATGATAAGACTGTTTTAGGACTTGAAAAGCCTCAGGAATTATTAGATTGTCTGAGAAATGATAAGACTGTTGCAGGACTTCAAAATCTGCAGGAATCATTGGATTCCCTAACATATAAAAAGACTGTTACAAAAGTTACAAAACTTCAAAAACTTCCAGGGATTATTGGATTTCCTGGCATGTGAAGCAATGGACAATAGATTGGTTTTGGACTATCTCTTGGCTGCTGAAGGAAGTGTGTGTGATTGTTGTTTACATACCTTCCTTCTAGGACTTCTGGAAATCTTTTACAATACTATGTTGATTCATATTGTTCATTATATCACTACTTGCTTGTACAATTCATGTTTGTTACACCACATTGAGCCTCCACCATCTGTGAGGAGAGTTATCACTACTAGCCTATGCATTATTGCTATGTGCTTGTGTAACATCTCCCATGCTGATGGGTTTGTGCATACCTGTTTCTAGTAAGGCCCTTCAGCCCAGAAACCCATTAGCAATATCTGGCTTGACTCCCCACTTCCCTTTGGTGTTTTTCATCTCTCTTCCTGAGAAGTCAGGGATGGCGGGACTATCTGTGTTCTAAAACAAAAGAAAACGAGAGATGTAAAGGACTGAAACTCTTGAGTAGGTGCACTGGAATCAGAAAACTGAACACTTAAGACTAATTACTTATTGGACAACACTCTATTAGCATATGCTTGGAAAATGGCCCTTCCCACTATTCTGTGCTGGCTCAATCTTTTGGTGTATACAGAGAATTGTAGGAGGGATTAGGGGGTGCAAGACAAGCCAGGGTCACTTTTGTGGTGGACAAGGAGAAGGGAGGTAATGGAGAGCTTGTGTCCATTCTCTTCACTTCTACCCCTAAAGACCAAGAATAAAGACCAAGGACTTTTGCTTATCCTGACTCTGGCTGATTCTAAGGCATCCAGGGTGCTAACTTGGTCTTCACAGGAATTAATGAAAAAATACAAAGAATGGTGGTTTAGTAGTACCAAACCTAAAATTATAAAGTGATATAATGTATGTAAAAGTACATAAATATATTATTATAAATTAATCAAAAGTATTTGGCACTCTCTAAGAAATAAAGTGATGGATCAGTGGAATTAGATAAGCATGACACAATAATGAAGTCCTATATCAACCTAGTATTTGCTAAAATCCCACCTTCTGGAATGAGAAGTCACTATTTGACAAAAATTGCTGGGAACACCGGAAAATAATATGCCAGAAACTTGGCATAGACCTAGTTCTTATACACCATACTAAAATAAGGTCAAAATGGATACATGATTTGGGCATAAAGGATGACATGATAAGCAAATTAGCAGAACAAGAGATAATATACCTATGAAATTTTTGGAGAAGGGAGGCATTTATGACCAAAGAAGAACTAGAGAACATTATGGAAGGTAAAATGCACAACTCTGATTACATTAAATTAAAGAGCTTTTGCACAAAGAAAACCAACAGAAACAAGATTAAAAGGAAAGTACAAAGGTGGGGGGAAATATTTACAGCCAGTATTTCTGATAAAGGTCTCATTTTTAAAATATTAAAAGACCTGTGTCAAGTTTAAAAGAATACAAGTCATTCCCCAATTGATAAATGGTTAAAGGATATGAACAATTTTTAGACAATGAAATTCAAACCATCTATACTCATATGAAAAACTGATCTAGATCTCTATTATTAAAGAAATGCAATTTTAAACCACTCTGAGGTACCACCTCATGCCTCTCAGATTGGCTTAAATCACAGGAAAGCATAATAAAAATTGTTGGAGGGGATGTGAGAAAACTGGGACACTAATGCATTGTTGGTAGAGTTGTGAAATGATTCAACCATTCTGGAAAGCAATCTGGAAGTATGCCCAAAAGACTATAAAACAATGCATACCATTAGATCCAACAGTGCCGCTACTAAATCTATATCCCAAGGAAATCATAAAAGAGGGAAAGAAAGAGATCCACATGTGCAAAAAAAATGTTTATAGTAGTTTTTTGGGGGATATCAAAGAATTTGAAAATCAGTAGATGCCCATCAATTGAGGAATGGCTGAACAACTTGTGGTACATGAAGATAATGGAATATTATTGTTCTTTAAAAATGATGCAGAAGTTGATTTTAGAAAGGCACAGAAAGATTTACATGAACTGATACTGAGCAAAACACAGCAGAACAAGGAAATTATTTTACATAATAAAACAAAAATGTACAATGATCAACTATGAAAGTCTTCTCAGTAGTTCTGTGATCCGAAGCAATCCAAATAAACTTTGGACAGAAAATGCCATCTGCATCCAAAAAAAAAAAACAACTAAGCAGACTGAATGTAAATCAACATATGCTATTTTTACTTCTTTTTTCTTTTTTTTTAATCTCTCTCATGTTTTTTCCCTTTTGTTCTAATTTTTCTCTCCCAACATGTTTCATAAAACTTTGTGCATTAAAAAAATAAACTTACTACAATCCAAATTTTGCATCAATATTAAATAGTGAAATTTTTCTTTAATATTTTTTTTCTGTTTTGGCTCTTCCAAGCTTTGGAATCAGTATCATTTTTGAGTCACAAAAATAATTGGTAGAATTCCTCCATTGTGTGTTTTTCCAGAGAGTATTGGGGTGAATTGTTCTTAAAATGTTTGGTAGAAATTACTTGAAAATCCATCTCTCTTTAGAGATTTTTTCTTAGGCAGTTCATTAATGGCTTGTTAAATTCCTTTTTTTCTAAAATGGGTTTATTTAATTATTTTAAATTTTCTTGTGTTAATTTTGGAATTGATATTTTTCTCAATGTTTATTCATTTCCCTTATGTCATCATATTTATTAGCATACCATTACACAAAATAACTCCTAATCATTTTCTAATTTCCTCTTCATCAGTGATAAATTCACTTTTAATTTTTGATTGGTGATAACTTGGTTTTCTTCTTTAAAAAAAAATAATATCACCAAAGGATTATCTATTTTATTTTAAAAATAAAACCAATTTTTAGTTTATTCATGAATACAATAGTTTTCTTACTTTTATTTTTATTAATCTTTCCTTTGATTTTTCAGATTATCTAATTTGGTGTTTAAATTTGTTTTTTTTTTTTTAGCCTTTTTTTAGTTGAAAGTCCAGTTTTTCAATCTGTTTCTTATCTATTTTACTGTATAGTTGTTTAGACATATAAATTTTCCCCTGAAAACTGCTTTGGCTGCATTCCATAAATTTTAGTATGTTTTCTCATTATTATCATTCTCTTTGTCAAATTGATTGTTTATATGATTTGTGTTAGACCCATTTATTCTTTAAGATATTGGATTATTTAATCTCCAATTAACTTTTATTCTATATTGCCATGGTAATTTATTGCACATATTTTTTTGCATCATGGTTTGAAAAGGATCTATTTAATATTTCTGCCTTTCTGCATTTGAGATTTTTATGCCCTAATATATGTCCATTTTTGCAAAGACAACATCTACCACAGATTTCCATTCATTTTTTTTCCAGAGGTCTACATTGTCTAACCTCAAAAATTCCATTAACTTCCTTAACTTCTTTCTTGTTTATTTTATCATTAGAATTATCTATTTCTGAGAAGGGGAGATTGAGGTCCACAACTAGTACAGTTTTTTTGTCTGCTTCTTCCTATAATTAACTTCTTTAAGAATGTGGATGCTATCACTTTGCACATGGATATTTAGTATCCATTGTCTATGGTATCTTTTTAGCAATATGTAGTTTCCTTCCATATGTCTTTTAAATATAAAACTATATTTCTTCTTTTGTTTTGCCTGAGATCATAATTGCTACTGCTAATTTCTTTTAACTTAACTGAAGTACATTAAACTCTGCTCCAGCCTTTTACGTAGTCTTTATATCTCTGTCTGCCTCAAATGTTTTTTATAAATAACATTGTTGGATACTTGTTTTTAAAATACTTTCCTATCTGCTTATATTTTATGGGAGAATTCAGCCCATTCATATTCAATTATGAGAACTGTGTATTTTCCTCCATCCTATTTTTCACCCTATTTATGCTTTTCTCTCTCCTTTCATCCTGTCCTCCTCACCAATGTTTTCCTTCTGACCACCACATTTCTCAATCTGCCCTATTTTTCATCAGCTTTCCTTCCCTTTCTGCCTTTTCTTCTGTCTATCCCTCCTTCCCTTTTCTTTCCCTTTTTCCTTCCTACTTCCATTATAGGGTAAGATAGTTCTATGCTCAATTAAGTCTACGTTATTCCCCTGTTGAGCAATGTCCAATAAGAGTAAACCTTAAACAATGCTTACCCCCTCCCTTTCTTTCCCTCTACTATAGTAGATCTTTATGTGCCTCTTCCTATGATATGCTTTACTCTATTCTGTCTCCCCTTTTCTCTTTTTTCAATACAATCATTTTTCACCTCTTCTTTTTGTTTTTATTTTATGATATCAAAGTCAACTTATACCTACTCCCTCTGTCTCTGTATGCAATTTCTAATAGCCTTAACACAGATAGTTCTGTAGACTAACAAGCATCATCTGCCTATTTAAAAATATAAACAGTTTTATCTTATTCAATATCTTTTTTTTTTCTTTTTTGTTTCCCTGTTTATGCTTCTCCTGAGTTTTGGTGTTTGAAAATCAAATTTTCTGTTCAACTCTGGTCTTTTCATTAGGAAAGTTTGAAAGTCCTCTCTTTCATTGAAAATTCATCTTTTCCCCTGAAAAATTATGCTCAATTTTTCTGTGTACTTGATTCTTGCTTGCAATCCAATCTGTTTGCTTTCTGGAATATCATATTCCAAGCCCTCCAGTCCTTTAAAACCTGCTAAATCCTGTGTAATCCTAAATGTAGTTCCCTAATGTTTAAATTGTTTCTCCCTGGCTCTTTGCAGCATTTTTCCCCTTGATCTGACAATTCTGCAATTTGACTTCAATATTCCTTGGAATTTTCATTTTGGGGTAGCTTTCAGGAGGTAATCAGTGGATTCTCTCAATTACTATTTTATCCTTTGCTTCTAAGATATCAGGATTTTTTTTTCAAGAATTTCTTGAAAGATGTTGTCCAGGCTCTTTTTCTTGATCATGGCTTTCAATACAATGATTTTTAAATTATCTCTCCCTGATCTATGTGTTAATTCAGTTGTGTTTTCCCCCCACTAAGGTATTTTACATTTTTTCTGCTTTTTTTCGTTCTTTTGATTTTGTTTGCCTAAGTCTTGATGTCTCATAGAGATGTTAGCTTCAATACCAAATTCGATTTTTTAAAGAAGTCTTTTTTTCCAGTTAGCTTTTGTACCTGTTTTTCCTATTCAACCACATCTACTTTTTAAGGAATTGTTTTCCTCAGTCTTTTTTTTTTTTTGTCCTTTTTTTTTTCTAAGTTGTTGACTCTCTCCTGCATATTATTCATTCATTTTTCTGATTTTCTTCTATCACCTTTATTTGATTTTTAGTCTTATTGAGTTCTTCTGAGGATACTTTTTGGGTTTGAGATCAATTCCTATTCTCTCTTATGGTTTGACTTCTAGGTATTTTGATATTGTTGTCCCCTTCTGAGTATGTGTGATCTTTCCTGCCATCATAGTAATTTCTTATGGTCAGGATTCTTTTCTGCTTGTTGCTCATTTTAGCCTACTTCATGGCTTTTACAATTGAGTTCTATTCCTGGAGCACAGAGGGCTCTGTATCAAGCTTCTAATGCTGAGGGCCAAGTACTTGGTCACTGACTTTCTGTGCTCAGATATCAGGTGTTGGGACTTTCTCATTTTGCTGGGATAATATGGTCTACGTGAATCTGAGCTAGGACTACAGCACTGATCTATTCTTTTTTTACATGACTTCTACTGGCTTACCCACACATCATCTGCACTGTGCAGCCCTGCCCTTTTACCCAATTAAGACAGACCCTTCCTGAAGTCCTTCTAAATTACCTTAAGCTGGAAAAATGTTTAGCTTTACTTTTTTGTAATTATTGTTGTTTCAGAATCTGTTTAGAGGCTTGAGTTACCATTGTTTCCAAGGCAAACTGGACAAAACTTAGGCAACTTTCTGAATTTTCTGTTATGTTAGCCCAGATTTTCTTTTGTGAAGCAACTACTATACAAGACAGAATATAATCAGCTGACTCATAAGTAATAGGAAAAGGCTTAGAAGAGGGAGACCAATATTGTCCAAGGAAAGCTTCAAAGTGTAGGTAGAATTAGACTGGTTAATAGAATATAGCTTGTGACCTTTTGAGGATGCAGTATTAAAATTGCATATACTGCTGATTTTGCAAAAGAGTAAAACCCCAATTTGATTTTTACTCAGTATCCAACTTGGCACAATACCTTTAAATGCCAGTATATCTTTGTGCAGGTTCAATTTCTCCACACCTGTTGTTCAAGGTAATGACATGGAAAGAGTAGGCAGTGAAACCATCAGATAATACAAAAGGACTATTGCCTCACATCTCACTAATCTAACCAGAGATGGATATACTATACTTCAGGTATAATGCAAATGTTGGTTTTCTCTTTATAAAAAATGATGTTTATGAACTAGTTCAATTGAGCATAAGGCAGAATTTCATGTAGGTGTTTCTAATAGGACCTTTTTCATAGGGTGCAAAGTATTTTACTGATGCTATTTCATTAATATGAAGGACATTTTTAAGTATTGGAGTTCAATTTTTTGGATATGGAAATAAATAAAATAGGAGAAATGATTAAACTTAGGTTGCAAAATAAATAAAAGGTGATTTTGGAAACCTCAGCAATTTTACTCCTCATAAGAACATATTCTGATTTGCTAAGCATCTTATTGAGACTCTAAGGGAATGTAGGTTAAAATTTTTATTGTTTTTTTTTTTCCTATAGATATTTGCGTGGTTATTTTAGGAAAACTGTACATGTTCTTGGCACACTCTCTAATGTAATTTCAGCACATGCTGTGCACACTTTTTTGAACACATGCCAATACAAATCTAACAATAAATTTATTTTGGTTATTTTCTTTATAGAAGTCTCTAAAGAAAGCTTTATCAGAAAGACCTAAAGGTAAAGATTCGGGTAAAGTATTGATCTGAACTCTAAAATGTGTTATTCTTGCATTGGCTCTAGACACTCTTGACCTGTCCATTATTCTGTTCCAGATACCTGTAATTTCCTTTGGCAGGGAACTATTTTCTATCATAACCAAGTAGCTAACAACCATTTGTTTGTGGTTGCAAAGGAGAGATTTTCATTTGCATGCATTTTTCCCACATTGTGTAAACTGTGTGTTTAGAAAGCCACATACACAATGTGGGGGAAATTGGTTATTTTTTAAAAGAAACAAGACAAAACAAAACAACAACAACAACAACAACAACAAAAAAAAAAAAAAACATCCTCATGAGACTGAGTTCAAATCAATTCAATATTTCCTCAAGTATAGTATTTGAAATCTAGGTGTAGAAACTGTAGCATGGTCAATTTTCCTTAGTCCTACAATACCTTATACATTTATGATCTCACAGACCCTCACAGTGATCACTAATCACTGATGCTATCTCACTCCCTCTGATGGTATCACAAACCATCACAAATCATCCATATCTTTTCATCCTGCAAGTACTGACCATATTTCACCATAAATACCCCAAAGGAATTAAAAGGGTATTACCAAATGTTCTTCTAAATCTTTTGAGATTGCATGAAATGGAATTCAGTGGTGTAGAAGCCCAATGCTTGCTTGCTCTCTCTGTATAATTGGCATATTATTTTTCCCCACTAATGTCTTAAATACAGAAGAGTGGAGGAACAATTAAGCTTAGAGTTAGGAAAACCTGGATTTAAGTCTCAACTCTGACATATGAATCAGAGAAAATTATTTAAACTCTCAGAGCTCTAGAATAATGCCTATTTACACTGGTAGAGGAAGTGCCTCTACCAATCAACTCTAGTAAAAAACAGTGACCTCAGCACAAAACATGACCAATATTTCTCCAGGGCATTCTAATCTACTAAAATAGCAAATTAAGTTGGAAAGAGAGACAAGAAAGGAAATTTTATTCCTTGTATATCCTACTGTTTCTCTAGTAGATAACGTGTCCTTAAGAAATGCTTGTGAGTTGATTAAATATTTATCACTTCATATTAATATTAAATGATTTGCATGAGAGTAAGGCTAAAGAGTCCTATGTTCTGTATAACTTGCTTTTCAGTTTTTGTCCTCCTTTTATCTATCTTCTACTAGAAATATTGTCTTCCAACTTTCTGTTGGTAATAATAATGATTTACCTACTATTTTCCATGTCATGTGATAAGTATTGGCTATGCAAAGACAAAAATAAAGTACCTCTTGGCCCTCAAGAAATAATATTCTATTGGCTCAACATAGAACTTCTAATTGTGATTTCTCTACTTTTTTTCCCACTAAATTACATTTATTTTTTCAGAGAAAAAACAGATACTCCCCTATCTGTGGTAAAATATTAGTGGCTTTTTTTTCATGGCTTTTTTTTTTTTTTCCTTTAGGGATTGTTTGTAGATATCATGGTGAGGGAGTGATGGTGACATGTTTTGGTTTTGTTTTTGATAGAAACTACTTCACTTCAGTTTTTGCCCTCCCACTGACTAACTTATTTCAATAACTCAAGTTATTTCCCAGCTCTAGACTTTAGGTTCCCCAACAATAAAATGAAAATGATATCTGCCTCCATATAGCATTAGGAAAACCAACATGATTGGGTTATAAAAGTCTATTCAGACAGGTGACATTGTATGTGTGTACACATATATGCATGCATACACAAATACACATAAGAACATATCATGCTTCCATCAAGGTTTTCTTGTCTACCTACCTACCTCAACAATGGCACCATCAGGCAGTCTGAGGAAATGTCGGTACAGCTCTTGGAAGCCACTAGTATAAGTGGTTTATATAGACACATGAGAAATAATGCCTTCTGGATCCGCTGTACATGCAGTGATTATATCTTGATGCTGGAGGTCATAGCTGGGGACACCAGACTTGCTATCTTGTTTTTTCCAGATGTAATCATACACTGCCACCTAGTGAGATAGACAGCCCCCCCCACCATCCCCCACACCCCCATACAAGCATATATACCCATGCACACACACACATACACACACACACACAAGAAACAGAGAAAGAAAAAAAATTAATTAACTTCTGGCAAAAGCGTAACCAATTTTAAATGATTTTACAATAAATCTGAAGTCTCTGCCATCTGCAATGCCTGCACTCCGTTCCGCTGCATATTTTTATGACATACATATAAATAGTGAAGATAGAGAAATCCCTGGTGTGGATTCCATAAAGTTAATTCTGCACAGATGAAGCTGTAATTGGCTCCCGTATTAACCAAAAGTAGAAAGATCAAGCAGGATATGACAATGACAATGTTGATTAAAAAAAATGCTTACTGATAGTTTTGTGAATGGGTGTTTGTGTTTTTCCTTCCAAGGAAATGAACCTGTCCTTTTCTTTCTCACCAGTAGTGTGCACTCAGTGGCATTTGGAATCATAACCTTATGATTCTCACCCAGTATTAATATATATGTATAGTACCTTAAGTGACATATTTAGTCATGATGCACACAGCAAAGATTTGTCCATGCTTGACATACTTACCTAGTTCCTTCTTCCTATCCTCACATAGTACAGAGATTCTCTGATCCTTATCTCTACCCCTCTCACCCCTGTTCCACTATCCCCTTTGCCAATCTCTGTCCAGCTGAATACATTGTGGAATGCTCAGGTAATAATTTTAAATCCTCATATAGAACCACAACCCATTGTGATCAGTTTATAAGTATTTAATTGTATACACAAAGAGCCTAAAAAACAAAACATTTCTTCATTCTTATGAAAAAAAATTTCCAGAACATATAGTCTGAATAGGATTATATACAAAACTCCCAAAAGAAAAGATGAGCATGACTTGTACAGTTGTAAGAAATGTTGGTCCTCCTGAGTTATCTGCAATGCTATACTGGCAAATATTTAATGATTGACTTCCCCCAGTTTAACCCCCCCAAAAAATCATATTTTAAGTTTAACCTTCATTCTTAACATCTCTGCATCACTTTCTTAAATCTACTCAAAAAGAAAACAACAAATGAATTCATTCTAAAAATCTGCTGATTTCTGAAAAATAAATGCTCACACTGAAAAATTGATTTAGCTCTTACAAAACAATTCAAACTTGCTGATAATATTTGACACTTTTATTAAATCTCTCTTTGAAATAACCTAATAAGTCTCCCATGTCAATGAATATGGGCAGCTATGTGGCATAGTAAGTAGAACATCAAGCCTGAATTCAGGAAGACTTGTTTTTCTTGAGTTCAAATTCAGCCTCAGATACTTTCTATCTGATTGATTCTGAGCAAATTAGTTAAATTTCTGTTTGCTTCAGTTTCCTCATCTATAAAATGACCTGGAGAAGGAAATGTCAAACAAAATATCAAACTCCAATATCTTTGCCAAGAAAATTCCAAAAGGGAATCAGAAAGATTCGTACAAAACTGAAAAGACTGAACAACAAAAGACAGGAGAAAGGGAAGGGCTTAATGGTCTTATTCATTTAGTGGTAAAATAGTAGAATCTGAGAAGAAAATGGAGCGAATATTTTTCTCTCCTGTCTCTGATCATGAAAGGCTATTATTTATACTGTGCAAAAGGGAAATTTTACCTGCCAAACACAAGAGAAAAGTATTTTGAAAAAAAAAAAAAAGAAAGAAAACTAAAGCCTACACCCAATACAAATTAATAATCAATTAATATTTTCATGTTTGAGTCAGGATTTAAAATGAACTAACTGATCCTTTAAGTAACTTTTATATTCATTTGTTTGTTTTCTCTTGCTTCTTCTATATAGGTATATATTCTTAGAACAATTGTGATTATCTAATAATTTTAGTCTTACTGGTGAGAGTATTATTGCAGCAGCGACATTACAAAATAATAATAGACATTAGACAATAGACAATTGGCATAGGTCTTTAAATTTTGCAGAAAATATCATCTCATTGAAAGATAAAAAATCACATCCACACACGTGGTTGTGTATGTGTGCCTATGAGATCCATTTCAAGAAAAATTAAAGCAGTTAAAAAAAAAAGTAGGTGAAACTTTTTTAAAAGCAACACTACATACAAGTCATTCCCCAATTAACAAATGGTCAAAGGATATGAACAGACAATTTCAGATGATGAAATTAAAGCCATCTATAGTCATATGAAAAAAAATGCTCTAAATCACTATTGATTAAAAAAATGCAAGTTGAAACAACTCTGGGATACCACTTCATACCTCTCAAATTGCCTAAGATGAAAGGAAAATATAATGACAAATGTAAGAGGGGATGTGGGAAAACTGGAATATTAATGCATTGCTGGTAGAGTTGTGAAATGATTCAACCATTCTGGAGAGCAATTTGGAACTATGCCCAAAGGCCTATAAAACTGTGCCATGACTGGATCTGTGTCCCAAGGAAATCATAAAGGAGGAAAAAGGACTCACATTTGCAAAAATGTTTGTAGCAGCTCTTTTTGTGGTAGTAAAGAATTGGAAAAGCAGTTAATACATATTAATTGGGGAATGGCTAAATAACTTGTGGTATATTAAGGTAATGGAATATTATTATTCTATAAAAAATGATGAACAAATTGATTTTTGAAAAATCTGGAAAGATTTACATGAACTCATGCTGGGTGAAACAAGCAGAACCAAGAATATATTGTACATAATAACAGCAAGAATGTGTGATGATCAAGTAAGAAAGACTTGGTTCTTCTTAGTGGTTCAATGATCCAAGGCAATCCCAGTTGGGTTTGGATAGCAAATGCCATCTGCGTCCAGAAAAATAACTATAAAGATTGAATGTAAACCAACACATGATATGTTCTATTTTTTTCTTTTCCATGTTTTTTTCCCTTTTGTTCTGATTTTTCTCTCCCATCATGATTTATAAAGCAATGTGTATTAAAAACAAACAAATAAATAAAAGCATCACTACAGTGAAAAAGATTCAGAAAACAACTGAAATCTGCTTTCTAGTAAAAACAAATTGTTTTCCAATGGACTATTCATGGAATAATTGTTTATTTTACAAATCATGTATCTTCACCTCCTAGTAAAGAAAATCAAAATTAAACTATGTAACTTGGAGATTTCAAATCCTCTGTTTCAATAGTGTAGGGGTCTTTTTCAAGTCATTCTTTTCTTGTCCTATCTCATTTCTACCCCATAGCTGGGTATTCTACCTCCCTTTAAAAAATGCTATTTCTGTGTGTCCATGAAGCTCTATTTCTTCTACAAAGAATATTTTAGCCTAAGCATATTCCACTTTGTCTCTCTAATTCACTAGTGCCCTTTTGGAATGGGGTTGGTTGGTTAGTTGATATCTTTTCTTCTAGAAGAGGATCAAAGGGCATCACTCTGTTAGAAGTGAGTAACAGTAGGTCTGACTATAGCCTGTCAGAGCAATGAAAGTTTTGAATGCTCTGCCACAGATTGGACACAAATAGTCCCTATGGACATTTTATGTTTTGTGCATTTTATGTTTCTTCTGAGCTAATTCAATTCTGCTTTGCTCATGGAGTACAGAACCTTCTCTGATGAGGGCACACCATATTGTCATGTTGGCATTCTCAGTGATCATACCTGATTGGTTTCCTTCACTTCCTTCCTCTGTGAATTCACATATTATCTTTCCTGCTGTACTTTCTCTGTGTATTTCTGGGCTGGGCTTTGCTAAACATCTCATGTACTTTAATTTCTACACTATTTGCAGAGCCAGAAAGACCGGTATCTGTTCTGATTAGCATTTCATTTTTTTCCAGCCCAGCTGCCCCTCTGTTCTTCTTAACATTCACAGATTTGTAGTCATTTTGACTTAGTAGAAAAATTACTCAGTTTGGAATCAAAAATAACACATGGGCTCTCTGCCATTTACCATATTTGGTAAAATCACTTCACCAATTTGAACCTTAATTTCTTCTGAAAAGAGGGAATAGGAATTCATGTAGTACCCTTCTTCTAGGATTGCTTTTTTGGAATCAAAAATATTATATAAATTATATATTATATATTATTTATTTTTGTTCAGTCATGTCCAACTTTTCATCTCCCCATATTTAGTTTTCTTGGCAAAGATACTAATATAATTTGTCATTTCCTCCTTCAGCCCATTTTACAATTATACAAAAAGGATCTGAAGACAAAAATGAAAGAATACTTGACCTCAAAGAGCTCACTTGCTATTAGGGAGACAAGATATACTAATATTAGCATATACAAGAATAATACAAAAGAAATAAAAGGTAATTGAGGAGGGAGTATAATTGGAATCATTTGGAAGAATCAATAGAGGTTCATGTAGAAGATAGAACTTAAGCTAAACCTCAAAAAAGGAAGGTCCTCTCCTCTTTTTCTCCTTCCCCTCCCAAAAAAAAGGGACAAGATAGGAACCCAAGATTAAACATTCTGTAATAGACTAAACTGGATAAGAGTCAGAACAGAGCTTGGTTCTGAGAAAGAAATGGGAAGCACTGATGAAAACATCATCTGTAGGAATCATTTTCATTCTTAGGCCTCTGTTGAACTTTTGATTTAATGTAATCCAGTTGTAACTCCATGCTGCTGTTCTTTCCAAACATGAAATATTGCCCTGAGTATTTTGAGTCTAATTCTTTCTTTGTTGTAGGGTGGTATTCTGCTAAAAGACCTAATTTGGAACATTTGAAAATTGATATCCATGATATCCTTTGACCTGAGCTCCCATTAACTAGAGAATGGAAAAAAAATTATGGTATGTGAATATGACAGAATGATATTGTGCTGTAAGAAATAATGAAAGGATATATTCCTGAGAACTTGGGAAGACATCTACAAATACATACAGAATGAAGTAAATAGCACCAAGAGAATAATGTATAAAATAACTAATAATAGCAATAAAAAGGTTACATTTTATTTTCATCTGAAAACTCTGAAGTTCTATCTCATTTCATTTCAAGCAATAGTATCAGAAAGTATAAGAAAGTTGAGGGCAAACAAGTTAGAGAAGCCAAACACCCCTGGATAATCCATTTTAGGAACACTGAGAAACAAAACAAAGCAAGAAGAGTAATAGTAGGTCAGAGATAATGGAGCCTTTTCCATGGTCTGTGGTTATCATCCAGAGTTTATCAATCTATAAATACCTTAGCTTTCAATTTCCCTGTAATTAATGATTAAGCTATTTAGCAGTCTAATGTTCATTCAGCATTGAGACCTACCCTGTCCTTCAGCAAAGTGAAGTAATGGAAAAGCTCAGATGATGGCTACTGTGCCCTAAATAACCTCAAGATAACTCTTCAAGTTAACTCTCTTGTCATATAACATATCTATCATTGAGCCAATCAAATGTTTCCATTCATTTCTAGCAGAGCCCATTTCAAGTAAATAAATCCACCGAGACAAGCCAGTCAAGAGACTAAGCATATAGGACATGTCAGAGGAACTAAAGTTGGCCGAGCTCTTGGATGCGCAAGAACTGACAAGAACCCACAAAATGCCAGAGAAGTGAAGAGTAATCCTTAAGTGAAATTCATCTCTCAGCAGAAAAATAAGTTAAGGAGGGTAATTCAGTGGTAGAAGAAGCAGGTCAGAGCAGGTTCAAATGCTGCATATTTCACAACAGAGCTTAATTAAAACAGGAGAATGAAGCTGTTAATTGCATTATAATAGTTCAGCTTGAAATTAGGTCTGATGTGAATGTCCTTAGAGTGAATTTGTTTATATTCTTAAAATTGCACAATGCTACATAGATCTAAGTCAGATACACTGTTTTAACTGCCCTTTGGTGTCTTTGTTTTTCTTCCCTGGTCATCTGTTTGCTCTTAGAGAGAGCATGAGGAAAGGCAGCAGGGTCATATATCTAGGTCATATCGGATGATTCAGTAAGTCTCATGTGGCTTTTAATCTTATTAATAATCTAAATATGTTGTACTCTGACGACAGTGATTTTGTTCACTACTTCTTCAGGGCAGAGCATGACGTAAAAGCCTGTTTCTAAATAACTTTACAGCTCATAGAAATATGATTGATTTTACCTCAGACAATAAGCCATGTATTTGTCTATATATTTGGGTCTTTAGATACATAATGCCAAGCATTTAGATGGAGATTTTTTAAAATAAGTTAGAAATCTATAGGTTTTTATCTAATAGCAATGTTGTTTCTTTTAATTTTTTTTTCAAAGTTATGACAATAGTGCTACTTACCCATGATGGGTTTTTGTTTGTTTTTATGTAGGCTTGTTTGTTTTTCAATAGCATGGGCAAACTCCCAAGGACTTGTACCACATTCAATTCAATACACTTATGATGTACCTACAATGGGCAAAATACCGAATGGTGTTTAAGTTGAAGATTTACCCACCCTTCTCTCAATCCAGGATAATAGGGGATAAGATGTGCTTAAAGAGAGATGCATCATGTTTAAAGACATCTGAAGAAGTAAAGATCATTACCATAGACAGAATCTGGAAAGACTTCATGGAAATGGTGCAATTTAGACTGCTTAAACTAAGAAAGAAGAAAGGGATTTAAATGGTGTGCAGTCTGGAAATCAGCGTTCCAGACTTTGAGAAGGTGTTCTGCATAAATGCACAAAGGTGGAGAGCCATATGATGAGTTCTAGGAGCAAGTAATTCAATGGGAGAGAAAACAGAGTAAGTGTGGAGGAAGAAATTTTCTACAGTGGAAAGAAATAAATCAGCCATAAGAGGAGCTGGTTTGGAGTCCTAGCTATATTTAAGCAAGTCAGTATATCTGAGAACTGATATAAAAAATAAGGCTGTAGAGGCCTGAAGTCAAGAGGACCTGAGTTCAAATTTGGCCTCAGACATTTAACACTTCCTAGCTGTGTGATCCTGGTCAAGTCACTTAACTCCAATTACCTCAGCAAAAGAGAGACAGAGAGAGAGAGAGAGAGAGAGAGAGAGAGAGAGAGAGAGAAGGCTGCAAAGGTATATTAGAGCCAAATTCTGAAGATCTCTACTTTTATAGATTTTAATTTTTATTATTATTACCAAGCTATCAAATTTTTGTTTTATTCCATTAATTTATGACCTAAGATATGCACATTAGAGACTGAGCCCAGCCAGCAGACTCATAAAATTGAATGTCATGGCTTCATGACCCTGACCTAATTAATACTGTATCTTTTTGTGATATTGAAACATTTTGGAACATATGGAAAAACTGAATTTTCTATTTTCATTTAGTTATTTTGGGCTGTTCAGTCATGAACTATATGTACCTTCAAAATATATTTTTCGTCATATTTTATATTACAATAAAGAAGCAGAAAATAAGTGGCAAATTTTACCCAAATAAATTAGATGAGTGAGATGATTATAATTTGATGTTCCTTTCTTTAACATTACCATTAGGGGTGCAGAACAAGCAGTCAAGGATATTTGAACCAATTTAGAAAGAGATAATAAACAATGTGGCAATGCTAGAAAGCCAAACTTCTAACAAAATTACCCATGCTTAATTTAGACAAGAAATTGTGCAATTCCAGAATAGCTTGGCACATAACCTGTTCTCAATTTCATTATACTAGCCCTAGAAATGCAAGTCTCATTGTCTTAACCAATCCTTTTACATTGTGAAACTGATGTAACCAGTGCGTAGATGAAAAACACTGCTGCTGAATTGGAATGAAATAAATGATAAAAATAAAATAAAATTTAAAAATCCTGACTTCATCTAATGGAGATTAAACTTTCCAAAACATAATGATTAAGAAGTATTATTCAAAAAAAAGGATTATAAAAAACATAGTCTAATATATCACACATATTTAATACGTGTTTATCACATATATTTCATTAAGTATATTTCATGGGTAGCAGAATATCTAAATACATAAACACTACAATGACCATGCTAAAAGTTATCTTCTTTCTCATTGACCTGCTGATAAGCACACTTCACTGTGTGCCTTCATTCCATCTAAATAGGAACACTTGTAATATAGTGATGAGAGACAGGGTGTAACCATTTATGTATATCCCTGCTGGCCAGAGATTAAAAGGAAAGGTAGAGAGTGAAGAAAGAAGGGAAGGGCAGGAAATCACTGAACTTTTACCAGACACTTTGCTTTTAAATAAATGATACCACAATGATATGTACTGTTTGAATGCAAAGACATCATAATAATGTAGCTGACAGTTTTCTGTTTGTTTGTCTCTGCCTATAGCCAGAGCTTTAGGGTTAGCCTCCTTTTGAACTCTTAAAGCCAGATTGACCTAAGGATTCAAAGTGAACTGAGAAGTGGATGAGTTACACAGATAATTCAAGTGGAAAAAATTCTTGCAAATCCAAACAAAACAGTTTTTCCTCAATTATTCAGATGCTTCACAAAAGAATTAGAAGGGATTGAATTGTTTGGATGATTTCTTTAATGCTTCAGTACATTTTTTTTAAATAACTTTTTATTATTCAGTACATTTTTGTGAACTGCAATTAAAGACAAGAAACCTTGTTGAACTGAACTAGGCTTTTGTCTACAATTCAATTCACTAGATCACTTAGATTGAGACCTAGAAGGAACTTTGGAAGACATCTGGATTGCCACATTAACTTTAGAGATAGGGAAACATATCCCAGCATGTTTGAGTGATTTGCCCACTGGAACACAAGTAATTTGTAGCAGAAGCAGGATTTAAACCCAGTTGCTCTATAAACCCATTGCTCAATCCCCTCCATCATGTGACTTGTCGACTCAAGGCAATAAACCTTGATTAAGTTTTTGCCATGTTTCAAATGTTGCTAGGTGCTGTGAATATAAATATCAAAATAAATAAATAAATCCTTGCTATTGTAATTTATATTCTTCAATGGATTTATTCTTCTTCATTCATTCTAAAATTCTAGTCCCTTTGGACTATAATCTTAGAACTGTACTATTATAGCGCACTGCCTATATAACCTTTATATTTGTGGTCATGTGTGCCTAGAGTACACACATTCTTCTCAACTTTGCTTCTGTAAATTCCAAATTCCCTTCAAAGATTTGCTCACGGGTCACTTGCTAAATGAGGTCTTTTATGATTCTATTTGTTAGTGATCTCCTCATAACAGTTTCTGACTTTTCTCCCCAATACACTTTAAGTTCCTTGTGTTGTGTTTATCTTTATCTGTAGTCCCTACGACAATGATTGTCATGTGGTAAGCATCTAATAAATATCTGCAGAATAAATGAAAGAACCTTACATTCTAAATAACCTGAGATAACTGAATTTTTTTTTTTAAAATCATTTTTTCTAAAAATTGGTATAGGGATAATTTGGCATAAATCTTCCTTCCAAACTAGCTTTTCTGGTTATAGATAAAGTTTTCAGAGGACTATTCAGTGACTATAACCGTTCATATGGCTTTCTCTGTCAGAATTGCTTAGATAAAATTTTGCATCTATCAAGAACCAGAAACAGAAATGTTAGAAGTTATTCCCCTATAGTTTAAAAAACTTTTATAGCTAAGTCACTTTTGGCATACCTTCTAATGTGGCTTAATTTTCTTCAGTGGTAGAAAATATTCAAAGTAATGAGGAAAACCATAAGGTCTCAATACTTTTTATTTACTTCTATTTTCAGTACAAAGTAACTCAAAACTTGATTTTAATAAATGTTTATGTCACCTAGAAAGTAATTAAATATGGTTGAATCAAGGATATTCTTTAATCTGCATATTGTGATTCAATCATTTCAGTCATATCCGGGCACTTCAAGATGTAATTTGCAGTTTTCTTAGCAAAAATAGTGAAAAAATTTAGTATTTCCTTTTTCAGTTCATTTTACAAATGAGGTAATGGAGGCAAATTTTGTTTGCCTAGAGCTAAATAAGTAGTGTCTGAGGCCAAGTTTGAACTCAAGATGAGTCTTCCTGCCTCCAATGCTGGCACCCTCCACTTCACCATCTAGAGGCCTGGTGACAATGTACACTCATTCCTAAAAAGTATAAATAATCTATTGAAGAGTATAAATAGGTCAGCAGATTGTTTCTGGGAATCAGGGACAGGACAGGGAGTATATAATCATAGCATATTAGTCAATACAGAATGGCTTAAAAATTTACAATAGACCTTTTGTTATTATGTGCAAAAATAAGTGAAATTTTTTCTTGGCACATAACCTGTTCTCAATTTCATTATATTTGCCCTAGAAATGCAAGTCTCATTGTCTTAACTAATCCTTTTTCATTGCAAATTTGATATAATCAGTAAGTAGATGAAAAGCACTGTTGTTCAATTGGGATGAAATAAAAGATAAAAAGAAAAAAAGAAAAAATCCTGATTTTTAAAATTTTTTAAATGAGTAAAAAAAAAATCCCCTTTATATGTATATTTAGGGGAAAGGAAGGAGATCTCCAATTAAATATCATTTAAGAACTCATTCCTCCAGAAAGGCATTTGGGTCTAGTAGAACAGACCCCTGGTCTGGGAATCAAAAGACCTGTGTTCTAGAAATGGTTTTGCCATTTACTTCAGGCAAATCACTATTTTACCTTTCTAGGCTTCAATTGTTTCATGAGGGCATTGATTTCATGATTCCTAGCTTTTTTTTTTTCCTCTAGTTCTATGATTCTGTAAGAATGAACAAGGAGGTTGAACACTCTACCAACTTCCCACACCACCCAAGTTTTAAATGGGAATTTCTCAATCAGAAGTTTGTTCAGCTGCTATCATCATCATCACATAACCTCCACCCACACTATCCACCCACAGGCATAAGTCTTCCAATGTCATAACCCTCCTAGAATAATACCCCTTTGCACGCAAATGACACCTTTCTTCCAGGGATTTCAAAGCATTTTATGACTGTTAACTGATTCATGCAACAGCCCTTCAGGTAAGAAATATTCTTCTCATTTTATGGTAGCTATATTTAAGGCAGAGGAAATGTTGGCAACAACCTTTAGTGCCATATATGATGCCTTTACTGAGAAGGCATTTTGAAAGCAACAATAAATAATTAAAACAACAACAACAACAACAAAACAAACAAACAAAAAACAAAAACAAGAGATTTATTCTTCTCCCAAGGATCTGAAAGCTTTCCTAAGAAAGTGAACTTTTAGGGACTATTTATTGACTTTTGAATAACATCCAAACTGCTTAAGCTTGGAATTTAGGACCCTGTACCATATGCTACTACCCTAATTTGCAAAGCCCAACTCACATTAACCATTTCACATCCCTTAAAATTGCAGTCAAAATGGTTTCTTATTCTCCATACCTGTCAAGCTTCCTCATATCTGTGCCTTTGTTCATGACACTCCCTCTTGTTGGAATGCCTCTCTGCTTCTTCATCAATCTTTCCATACTTCTAACCCACTGAATTACCTAACTTTCCTAAAATCTAGAAAAAATGCATCAGATCTCTATACTACAATCATAAATTGCCTTATCTTTTTCATAACTTGACACAATTGGCACTATCTTTACACTCTTTTTAGGGATTTGTCTTGTCCTATTTTGTATTCTAATTACATATATGTTATATCCTCATCTACTAAACTGTAAGTCTAATGAGGACAAGAATCTAGCTATCTATCTGTCTATACTATCCATCTTATTGTTTACTTCAGTGTTATATCAAATTAGATCTTAACAATATTGAATTTGAATTTTTAATTAAAGTAATTTCAAGAGAGAAATAATTTATCTTATATTTTCTTACAAGTATATGAAGAATTTTCCATTCCTATCTTACCACAATTGTACTCTTTTCTACTGTATTTCATCCTTAATATCTAGCACAGTTCCTCATACATATTTTTATTTGATGATTTGGTTCATAAGCTTAATATCACTTTCCATATTCAATAAATATTTACTGATCACCCAGGATCACATAGAGTAATAGATGTGGTTATACAATAGTATCTGTGAAAAATTGTCAGTTGTATTGTGCAAATGTATTTAAGCATAATATTAGTAAAAGTATGCCATAGAAGTCAAAAAAACTCACTAACCTTCCCCAACACTGTGCTAAAAGTAGTAGAACAAATAGAACAACTAAGTTATTAGTTTTAGTGGCCTCTGATCTGATCAGACCATACTTAAAGGACTTCACTGAATTTTAAGTAGAAATGCCATTTAGATGAATTAGAGAGGGGAACCTGGATGCTAACTGACTTAAAGGATGCACAATATTTAGACTTTTTGAAGGAACTGCTGATGTGTATTTATTTATATTACACATATTTAAAATGTATTCCTACCACCTTTGTCCAATTAAAAAACAAAAAGAAAAAAAATTTAATAAGCCCTCATTTTAAGTATGTACAGTCCAGCAAGCCATGTTTTCAAATTTATTCCTTTCTCTGTATTTCTTGATTTATCACCTTTATCAGAGTTCCAAAATCTTTCAAAGTTGGGATTAACTATGCCATTGGTTACCAAACTTTTGGGTTTCAGGGACCCTTTAGACTCAAAAAAAAAAAAAAAAAAACTATTTAGGATACTAAATAACTTTTCTTTATTTGGGTTATTTCTATCAGTATTCTTATATTAAAAAAACATGTTAATATTGTTTTTAAAATACTTTTGACCTTCTTGACCCTATGAGTCTCAGGGACCTCTAAATCACACTTTGAAAATTATTATTTTATAATGTTGCTGTCATATAAAATGATCTAATTCTACTCACTTCATTTTGGATCAGTTCAGAGAAATCTTCCAGGTTACACCTAAAATGAACCACTTCATCATTTCTAATGACAGTCTTATTCTATTACTTGCCTGCACTGTGATTTGTCTAGCTTGTAGAAAGACAAGACACAATTGCACAGAAAGCATGGGATGGATGACAGTAGTTTCTGAATAATTTAAAGCTGTGATATAGAAGAAGAATGGGGCTTATCTATCTAGTTGGTTCCTATTGGCAGGAGCAGTTGAAGTTTCAGAAGTTGATAGGCTTGAAATAATAAAAACATATTAATAGTTAACAATTATATGTAAGAGAAATCAGTTGATTCAGAAAGCAGTGCATTCCTCTTCAATGTAATTTTTAAAGCAGAGGTCAGATAACCACTGGATAGGGATATTGTCAAGGAGGTTTTTTTTTTTTAATGTATAGTTTGGATTCAATGATCTCTGATTTCCATTCCACTTCATTCTATTTGATCCTCTACAAATGTTATGTTGGACATTAGATGTCCAGAGATGTATAAGGCAAGACTTATTCTTGAATATCTTATAATTCTGTAAGAGTATACAAAGCATTTTATATATATAATTTATATAAAAGACATAAATTCATGTATATATAATTGGAAAAGCAATTTAAAATAATGGATATTAATACTGAATCAGCTACTTCTGACCTATGTGACTTTGGATAAGTTCCCTTCTTTTCCATGTGATTTAATCTCCTCTTCTATAAAATGAGGATATGAGAAGTGTGACTCTAATGCCAACACTATTTTAGTTCAGATTCTTTAGTGGTTTAAGATATTCTATAGAGATAAGATATTTAGAATTCATTGAACATTTAGGACAAGAAAATTTACTGTCCTCTAACATCAAAGATGTGCAGTAAGAATATACCATATACTGGAATTTAGTTGGCTTCCCTACCTTTCTTTATCTTTATGGAAAGGGGTCTGTCTGGTCAGCAGAGTAGAGTATGTTTATTTTCATGGGCTTTAGAAATTCAGATCTAGAGGGCAGATGTAGTTAATATGATCACGTGTGCATTGGAGAAGCCAGAGATAATCCAACTCCAGGGACAGCTTTGCCATAGGCCTGCCTCATGTTGGCAAGAGAAAGAAACTTTTCAGTGAAGATCATTTTGGCAGGGAAAACTTGTCTTTTTTATGTAAGGAATCCCCATGTTTGGGTGGGAGAAAGGAAGATATGTTAGATATGTGCTGGTCATATTACACAGGGAGTTGAACTAGATGATATCTTAGTTCCCTTCTACCTCTAGCAGTTTAAATCCAATTCTATCATTCTGTTTCTCTCATTGTAACTATCATTATAATACTCAAATTGATTTAGAATAATCTGAGAGTAGTTTTTCACTTCAAAAATCAATCTGAATTCATTTCAGAAAGACCTGGAGAGACTTATGCGAACTGATACTAAGTAAAATGAGTAGAGACAAGAGAACATTTTACATAGCAACAAGATTATTTGATGAACAACTGTGATAGAATTGGCTCTTTTCAATAAGAGGTGATTCAAGCCCATTCCAATAGACTTGTGAAAGATGCAGAACTATTTGCAACCAGGGAGAGTACTATGGAGACTGAATGTGGATCACAGCACAGTATTTTCACCTTTGTTGTTGTTGCTTGCTTGCTTCTTTTTCTCTTTTTCATTTCTTTTCCATTTTGGTCTGATTTTTCTTGTGCAGAATGATAAATGTTGAAACATGTTTAGAAGAACTGAACATATTCAACCTATATCAGATTATTGTCTAGAGAAGAGGTGAGGAGAGAAGGGAGGGAGAAAAATTTGAAAAACAGGGTTTTGCAAGGGTGAATGTTGAAAATGATCTTTGTATGTAATATGAAAAATATAAGATATTGTTATAAAAATAAATAAATGAATAAAATAAAAATCAATCCATATTCAAGCATTTATGAAAATGATCTTTGTATGTAATATGAAAAATATAAAATATTGTTATAAAAATAAATAAATGAATAAAATAAAAATCAATCCATATTCAAGCATTTATTAAACACCTATTATATGTGGGGAACTATGATACGTATTGAAGATAAAAACATAAAAATATAACCAAAACTGAAAAATCATACAGGTAAAAAAAAAAAAAAGAAAACTTCTTGATTATTTAAAAAATGTTTAACAGGTATATAAAACAACATCTTCTTAAATTAATGTTTATATGTTAGAGTGTATGTGTATATTTATATATATATATATATATATATATATATATATATATATATGGAAAAAAAAATCCCACCATTATGGAAAATGGTGCTTTTTAAATCTTACAATCCCCTTATTTTTCCCTCAAACTTAAGAAAACATGTCATGGCAAAAATGGACTTCATGGTCTCCTTTGCATACATAAAGGTAGTCAAAGTATACCCTCAGTGAAGAAAAATAAAATATATCCCTTTGTATCTTTTCCTTTTGATTTCTGATACATCTCAGCTTCACCAATTTCATCTCAATCTCCAATACACAGTAGAATTCAGGAGCATACAGTTCCTTTAATTCCCAACTTGAGTGCACTTATGTCTCTGTAGTAAAAGTTCAGCATAAATTCATGAATATAAATTAATTACATTAAGTCAGAAAAGTATTTTGATTTTGTATCCAAGTGACAATTTATAACTTAGTTTCCTCAATTCTTCAATTTTCAAACAGTTGACTTAGTGATACACATAGAACATTTCCTTTCCTTCCTTCTGGACATGCACAGTCTCATACCCTTATCTATGGTGCTGTGCCAAAAACAATGTAAACTTTGATTATCCAAATCTAAAAAAGATATCTTGGGGTTTAATCCTAAAACATGCCTTAAGCCCAATCAGTGTGGTTCTCACTGATTAGCCAGCTATAGGTCCCAAGCTAATGCCTACTTGGACATTATTTGAACCCTGATGGGCTCAGAGAGAATATAAATAGAAATCATTTCTGTTTTGGCCAGAAACCCTGAGGATCTTACCCTCCCAGATTTTTATATACATATATGTTTTATGTGGATTTTATATATATATATACATATATATATATGTATATATATATATGTTTTATGTAGATATTTATATAATATATATGCATATATTTTATATATGTACATACATATACACACACACACACAGATGTGTACTATGGTGTGGGTGTATGTGTGTGTGTTGATGAGATAAAAAGAGTCCATTCTCTGTCTCATTTCTTGCCTAGGTTTTATCATTGATTAGGTGTGTTGCTTCAGTCAAACTAACCTGTTAAAAAATTTAGCTTACAAAGCCTCAGATCTCTCACTGCATTCAGAGCATCAGTCCTCCTTATTTATTCTGGACCCAGAAGGCTCTAGAGGAGAAAGTGAGGCTGGCAACTTTTCATAGCCCTTCCTCGGTCAATCTAATGCATTTGTATGTCATGGTATCATCTCCAAGATGCCATGGTCTTCTTCAACAAAAGACAACAACTTCTATGAATACCCAACACATAATATCCAATTATCTACTTTTGAGGTCCCCACATCACACTTTATTCTTCCCTTTTTCTCACTGTAATATATTCAATCAAATGCTGCATCCTGAAGATTCAATTCCAGGACTACTTCTTGCATTTATATCTTCTTTTCCATTGCTACCACCATAATTTAAGCATTTTAATACATTTTGATTAGCATATTACAATGGACTCTTAAATAGTCTTCCTAATTCTAGAGTTTTTTTCTTTTCTTGAGGCAGCTAGTTAATGCACCTCAGTAAGACCTGAGTGTGAATACTGACTCAAATCTTTTACTTAACCATACTAGTTGTATGATTGTTGTCTCAACCTCAAGTTCCCTCATATGTAAAATGAGCATAATAATAGCACTTACCTTACAAGTTGTTGTGAGGATCAATTAAGATTACATATGCAGAAAATGTTACAAACCTTAAATTGCTATGTAAATATTATTATAAATTATCTAATTCATCTTGTCCCTGCCATTGAATTTATCTGCAAGAATTTGTCTTGTCATGTAAATTTATTACTTAAAAACCTTTATTATCTTCCCAATATCTATTGATTGGACATTCAAGACTCTTTATCATTCAAGGCCTGGCATAATCTGACTTCTACCAATTCACACCATTACTTCACAGTTATACACAATTATGCTCTTGTCAAAGTAGACTATTTCTAATTCTCACATCTAGTCCTATCTCCTCCACACCTATGCATATAATATCCCATTACATTCTTTTGAATTGTTTATTTCAGTTGAATTATGTTTGCCTAGAGCACTGTCAATGTCCTCTCCATGTGCACACACATAAGTCCCAGAGAAACCCTATTTTCTAGTTAATTAAAGAATAGTCCTATACTGGATTTTAAGTAATGTCAGAATGGAAACACTTGGGACTAAATAATGTTTATCTATTTTAAGATGATAATATTCTATTTATGCTTTGTAAAACTGGTTACTAATCTCTTCTGACTTTTGACAGTTTTATAAGTGGATTCTGAAACAATTCACAGGAGCCTGCTGAATTTAGCTCATCACTTCTCAAAAGCCAGTTGTTAGATCTTCTGCTTGAACCCTTACATCTTGAAATTGTCAAATGGCACAATTCAAGCTCTAATTTAATATTATATTGATTGTGTTTTGACTAAAAAAAGTGAGGAAGAAAAATAATAATAAGGCATGTTTTGAGAGCAGCTAAATATTCAATGTCACGCTTTTGAATATAGGCAGATATCAATTTGTTCCTTAGAAAGTTTACTCTCCAATATTTAGAGATTTGATAATTTCACACCCATATTTTAATCTGAAGTCTACAAAGAGACTCTCAAATGCCCATAACATTATTCAAAATTCAGTTTTCTACAATACAGTAGAGTGAAAGAAAAACAAAGAATTTGGGGATTAATTTGGCTTACTAACATTTCTTACCTATGATATTTTTTAACATATAGCAAATAATTT
This sequence comes from Sarcophilus harrisii, assembly GCF_902635505.1. Taxonomy (NCBI): domain Eukaryota; kingdom Metazoa; phylum Chordata; class Mammalia; order Dasyuromorphia; family Dasyuridae; genus Sarcophilus; species Sarcophilus harrisii. The sequence continues at coordinate 553,194,237 of NC_045426.1, read as the reverse complement.
CACCATATAGCAAATAGTTATTTTTTTTTAAAACCTTGAAAAAGCTTTCCACATGATATAGTCTTTCTTTACTTTGCTTAGTACAGTGTAGGAGATAACAGGAACTTTAAAAAAAACTGATAAGGAAGAACATTATTTGCAAATGGGAAAATGGTCCATAGGATCAGATGATTCTTTAATAAGTTATCTGATTGGTTTAAGATTCTTACATGTTCATGGTAAAAGAGAGTAATTATGACTATTTTTAGTTCTACTTACTTTACAATTTTAAAACAAATGTACATTAGGATTCTGTATTTTTTCTACTTATTCAATTGTGAAGGTAATTTGTGATACCCCCCCAAAAAATGGTAGTAATTTGCTTATTATCTTCCCATTTTTACCAAGTATATATTCCAAGTAAGTATATATATTCTTACAAATATTTATGGAAGAAGAAATACAACAAAGAAAACATAAATCAGTGAAACATAGGAAAGTCAAAAAGTTAACCAATATCATGGAGCATGTTGTACACAAGTATGAAAGGAAAAGGGATTTCCTAAAGATTACAAAATTCTATAAATGTTCCTATTAGTGTATGATATTTTGCTCTTTTTTCCTAAATGAGCAACTTGACAAGCAAACTAGATCTATATCCCCAAATTGTTGAAAGAAAAAAAAAGTCAGATCCTTTAAGTAAAGGAAGTAGGTTAATAAGTGAGGATACTGATACCTAGCTTGAGTTTTGTATTGGATCCAGAAAGTATTAAAAAAAAAATACCAAATGACCTTGAATTGGGAAGATAGCAGTAGCACATTTCCTAAAACCCCATTTCTTTTTTTTTTTAATTGGGTCTTTTATTCTCACTCCCTCTGGAAATATAAAGGCAACTTACATACCTGATGTTATCCAAGTTAGAGTGGGAACTTTGACCTTTGTATAGGACAAGAGCCCTTTCACCTAAGGTAAGCAGGGCAATCTCAACTCCCCCAAGTCACAGCTCATCAAACTAATATCAAAAACAGATACCTGCTCAATTTAGTCTAGTGCATATTTGAACTTCTAAACTCAAGCCACCCTTAGCCTCCTCAGTCACTGAAATAATAGGCAGGAGTGTAATGGAGTCAACTCAAACAGGGTCAGTGAGCAAACTGTTACATTTTGAATGTGAGCTTGTATACCTTGGAAATTAGAAAATACTCCAAATTAGGACCTAATTTAATGTACAATTGGCTAGACTTAAAAAAGGAAAAAAAAAAAACCACACAATGCAGATTACACTTGTAAGTTTGTCTTGCATATATGTGGAGCTAGGAGGACACAGAGCTGTTATTAAAAAATCATCAATATTTTGCTAATTATAGTCCTTTTGTGGCTGAGAGGTTGTTTTCTTTTGGGGGGGGGAGGTTAGAAAGACATTCACAAGAACTGTACAGAATAAGAAAGCATAGATGGGTTTTACTGACAATTGGACTTTCCCACAAAAGATACTTTAGTTTTCAAGAATAGTGAATTCAGAATAAAGGATATGATTAAACTATTCTAGAGCTTTTAAAAATTCTACTAATATATTTTTATTGGTTTGCTTCTCAAAAACATTATTAGATAAATACAAATATTTCTTTGTTTAAAATGATTGAATCTACCTCTCTTTTATTTTGAGTGGCACTTGCTTATAATTTACAGATGGGCCCATTTGGAGATGACATCAGCTCTAAGGACTATAGCATTTTCTTGAATAATTTATTATAAATGAGTCCTACAAAGATGGAAATGTAGTAGTGTTTTCAATATAGCTCTACTATTGTTCTCTGTCTCTGTCTCACTGTCTCTGTCATTGTTTCTATATGGATACACAGAGATGTTTACTTTTGGTGACAAAGAAATAAACATTTGCATTTAAGGCATATATGCATATTTTTGTGTATGTATGAAACAATTTTGATTTTGATACTAAATTCACATAATGTATTATATACAGAGAAAATTATATATTTGTATGTATGTGATTATATTCAATATCAACTCAATGAATTTAGCATAAAAACTAAATTTACCAAAAGACTGTACAGTAATTTATCCATCTGATATCAGTGATACTTTTTTGCAGAGACTAGTCAGTCAGTCAGTGAATATTTATTGAAGACCTGCGAGAAGCAATAAGAAAGACTCGGTATATTAGAATCACTAAATGATCCTATGTGTCTTGATACACTGTTATGGTTAGTAGCATATAGATGTGCATGATGGTCCCTTAGTTCTATGTTTTCCTTTCACTGCAAAAAAAATAATAATAATAAAATTCTAAACAATATCATTGCAAATGTATTGGAGTGTGAAAGCAAGAGATTAGAGGGTTTATGAATAAACAGGGGATAAAAAGAAAATATAACATGCAATATATAGCTACATATTATTGAGGCAATTGAAAGAGAAAAAAATTTCTAAGAGAAAATTAACCTTTTTATAGAAGCAAGATAATTCTGCACAAACAGAATTATATAATCAAAGGATGGGCCTTGAAACTATAGGAAGTTATTTTTAAAAAGTGATGAAGATTATAGTTTTATAGCATGCCAGCAAAGAACAGGTTGTTGAAAAAGGTTGGAAAATAAGGAAAATATTAATAATGCTAATTATAATAGAGACAAAGGTGAGGTAATAAGTGGTCCAGTTCATAATCAATAAAGCATTAAAGTTATTGCCTTGAGTTATCTTATCTAGTCCTACTACATAGCAATCATCTACAGGATATTTTTCCTAATCTATGCTCTGTGCCCCTTACCTTGGAATTGTCAGATAAAATAGCCAACAAAGTTCAACATAACATATATTATAAAGTAATGCAATTTCTATAATATTTAGATTCAATACAAGCTTCTGAGGGATTTATCAACAAAGATCTCTCAATGAGACAGGAAAGGGAAAGAGAAAAGGAGAGAGAAAGAGAGAGAGAGAGAGAGAGAGAGAGAGAGAGAGAGAGAGAGAGAGGAGAGAGAGCAAAAGAGAAGAGGAAAGGAGAAGAGGAGAGAAATAACATTTCTGTTGTCTCTGTAAGACAACACAAAATCATAGGGAAGGCTGTCACAAAATACACGTTGCATAATACATGATGGATCAGTTCTATTATTTAACTTTCCCAAAGATGTAACAATATAGAGATGTGCTAACCATCCTAGTCAGCATTAATTTACAGTGGGAGAAATAATTAGAATCTCACTTTTTCTGAAGAATGGAGTGAAAATGTAAACAATGCTTCCCTCCAGGCAAGTGCTTTATCAAGTTGACAGGTGCATTTGAATTTCCATGGGTGGGGGATATAATAGGTTATTTATGTGTCATTTTAATAGAAAGGCCCAACCATCAAGATGGACAGCAGACTTTATCAGTACTGCTGTTTGCAACTAATCCTCCAATTTAGTACCCCATGAAAATACCTGCAACAAAACTCGTCCATTTTTCTTTTACACTCTATTATAGAAAAATCAATATGGGCGCTATTCATCTCAAATCTCCCACTCTGCAGGTGCCTGAGCCACGGAACTTCCGACAGCTTGGCAATCAGCCTGGCAAAGCCCAGAAATTCTAGCTTCAGTCTCCCATGGACTACCACACAGATGAAATAGGAGCAAAGTGCTATTTGAGGTGTGGGTATCAGTCAAAGGTATGATGAAGAATAACTACTTTTTAAGAGTATGGAAAAGAGGGCCAGGGACATCCTCAAATGTAATTAAAGCCAAGGTCAAAGTCAGCTCAATCTCAACATTCTCCATTGTATTGTACACATTGACTCTATACAGAATCAAACCAATTGTTCTGGTCAATGTAGTGTGTGTGGAGTGAGGGAAGGATGAGTAGATATTGCAAGCTATTTCTATAGATCATTAAGTATTAGGAAGCAGGGGTCTATTACCAAAGATGACTTGCACAAGGAAAATGGCAGAACCTAAATCATGAAGGTCATGCATTAAGGAGAAGGAAGTATGCTGGTTTTGCAATGAGAATAAGGGAATGGGATGGATAGCTCAAATGTAAAGAGTCAGTTTAAAAAATAAGATAAAATTTTGGAGATTTCATGTGTCAGATTTATGGAAACGAATACATACTTAAGAAAATCAAAGGGGATCATATATGTAAAGCATTTTACAAAGTATAAAGTGCATCTGACTATCAGCTGTTGCTAATATCTGACATTCATATTGCATATAATTCAGATTAAAGAAACCTTAAGCATGTTGAAACCCTTTTGTTGTTTGTCTTTGTTTTGCTTTATGCTTAATGTTTAATGAACTATTATTCAGGTGGCTGGAATAATTGTTTTGGTTGTTTTTGTCATTTAACAAAAGTATTGAGATATAAGCTTCTCTTTTATAGTTTGCTGAAAACAACTTTGAAACAACTCCTCTAGTACAGAATAGTGGAGATGATAAGTGCTTTATCCTATTTCATCCTTGTAGTTTAGAGATTATGAGTATTTGCAAGACATCTGTTGAAAATTGCATTGTTAAAAATTTACAAGTCAATATGATATTTGGTTGATTGTGCGAAGTGGTTCTATCTGTGATAATGTTCCATCCTAACATAGTTTATTTGGTAAATTCTCAAGAACATTTCTGTGTACTGTCGGTATTTATTATTTATTTCTTTTCTAGTGACAATGACTTTTTGGTGTTTAGTTATGATCATAAACTATATCTTTGGCCTTTTGATCTTCAGCTCCAGGTTTCTTTTCATTCTTGGAAAATGTCTGCCTGGACCCCATTCTTTTGTTTGAAGAATGCCTTTTGTTGGTCAGTATTTCAGTAAAAGCTTCATCCACGCTTTACTTTAGTCCTAACTCTCTGTATTTCTCTTTATTACTAATCATGGTGTCCCTACAAAAGTTGTAATATTCTCTCTAAAATGTAATGTCTCTTGTTTGTGTTTTCTTGGGGTTCTCTGGGAGCAGCCTTCCTTTCAGTTCAGTAATCACTACAAGTGCAGCCAGGAATTAAGGTCCAAATTCTTTATTGTCTCTTTCCAAGTCTTGTCTCCTTTGGTCCAGTTAGCTTTCTTATAGTCCAGATCCTTTATTATCTCCTTCCTGGGGCTGGGCAGCTTTCTGGAGAGTCTTTCAGTCTGGCCTTGGCTCCAAGAGCTTGAGCTTCCACCTGCCTTCTTTGGCTTCTGAATCTCCCTGACTGAATCCTGACTGAGGCTCCTAGCTTATATATGCTCTCTTATCAAAGGTGTGAATCTGGTAGAACTATATAATAAGTACCAAGTACATGTACTGGACTAGAGAACTGTTAAGCATTATGCTAAATTAGATAACCATTGTCTCTATCACTTCCACTGACTTAGCATCTTGTTTCAACTTCTGACCCATAACAAAAAGTGATCTTCCCTCATTTCCCCCTCCCCATTCAAAGCACACATATTCACAAACACTGCTGAGTTTTGGAATTATGAACATTGATCAAATATTTTTTTTCTTTTTTTCTTGGATGAAGGATGACTTTTCTGCTATGATCACACTCAAAATCTGAAGGCCCTCGGAGTCTATTGGAAGCCTAGAAGGAAAAGTAGCAGCTCCTTTCTGGGCACCTGGGAAGATGGAAGAGTAGTACAGAGCATATACATATACTATAATTTATTCTTTCATATTATATAGGTGCCTAATTTTTCCCTGCAATAATCTCTTACTACTCATTTGTTAATAGAAAGGACATTATTTTGTCCAATTTAAAATTCCACTAGATGACCTCTCTGTTCTTTTTCAACCCTGAGACTATGATTTTGTGACCTAATAGCTATATTTCAGTATCTTAATTTTCATAATTATTTTGCTTGGCTCTAGAAGGAAAAATCAGAAACAAGTGCAGGAAGCTACAGAGTTTCCATTTCCAGGTTCCATTCAAGAGAAAAGTTGTTTGAACTATAGTTGCGAAAGTGAGAAAATTAGTAGTTTCTCCTTTCCTTACAAGACCAGCCTGGGTCTTGAGGTAGAGATTGGACAATTATTTTTCTGGTATGCTTGTGTACAAGTGCAACCCAATGAATTCTGAGTTCTTTCTTGCTTTTTTATTTTATTTATTTTATTTTTTTCCTAGCCCCTTTATTTTATTTTATTTTATTTTTGTTATTAAAACTTTTTATTTACAAATCATATGCATGGGTAATTTTTCCAATACAATTAAATTTTCCCCTCCTTTCCCCCATCCCCTCCTCTAGCTGGCAGGTAGTCCAATACCTATTAAATATGTTGAAATACATGTTAAATTCAATATATGTATGTATATGTGTGTGTATATACAGTTATCTTGCTGCACTAGAAAAATCAGATCAAGAAAGAAGAAAAAGAAAAACTGAGAAAGAAAAAAAATGCAAGCAAACAACAACAGAAAGAGTGAAAATGCTATGCTATGTTTCACACTCAGTTCCATAGTCCTCTCTCTCCAGAAATAAATGGCTCTCTTCTTCACTGAACAATTGGAACTGGCTTGAATCATCTCATTGTTGAGGAGAGCCATGCCATCAGAATTGATGATCGTATAGTCGTCTTGTTGCCATGTATAATGTTCTCCTCATTCTGTTCATTTCACTTAGCATCAGTTCATGTAGGTCTCTCTAAGCCTCTCTGAAATCATCCTGCTTGTTGTTTCTTACAGAACAATAGTATTCCATAGTATTCATATACCGTAAGTTATTCAGCCATTCTCCAATTAATGAGCATCCACTCAGATTCTAGTTTCTTGTCACCACACAAAGGGCTGCCACAAATATTTTTGCACATGCAGGTCCCTTTCCCTTCTTTAAAATCTCTTTGGGATATAATCCCAATAGAAAGACTGCTGAATCAAAGGGTATGCACAGTTTGATAACTTTTTGAATATAGTTTCAAATTGCTCTAAAAAATGGTTGGATCCTTTCACAGTTCCACCAACGTTATATCAGTGTCCCTGTTTTACCACATCCCCTCCAACATTCATCATTATTATTTCCTGTCATCTCAGCCAATCTGACAGAAGTATAGTGGTATTGATGAGCATCACTGTCTTAATTTGCATTTCTCTGATCAATAGTGATTTGGGGCATCTTTTCATGTGACTACAAATAGTTTCAATTTCTTCATCTAAAAAGTGTTGTTCAGATCCTTTGACCATTTATCAACTGGAGAATGGCTTCAACTATGATAAATTTGAGTTAATTCACTATATGTTTTAGAATTGAGGCCTTTATGAGATCCTTTGGATGTAAAACTGTTTTACTAGTTTATTGCTTCCCTTTTAATCTTGTCTACATTAGTTTTGTTTGTATAAAATGATTTTAACTTAATATAATCAAAATGATCTATTTTGTGATCAATAATCACCACAGATTGGTCTATAATTTTCTTTCTCTGTTTTCATTCTACCTGGTTCAGGTATCAGTACCATGTCTGTGTAATAAAAGGAATTTGGTAGGAGTCCTTCATTCCCTATTTTTCCCAATAGGTTATATAGTATTGGAGTTTATTGTTTTTTGAATGTTTGGTAGAATTCACATGTAAATCCATCTGGTCCTGTGGATTTTTTCTTAGGGAGGTGATTAATAGCTTGTTCTATTTCTTTTTCTAAAATGGGACTATTTAAGTAATTTATTTCCTCCTGTTAATATGGGCAAGCTATATTTTTCTAGGTATTCCTCCATTTCACTTAGGTTTTCAAATTTATTGGCATAAAGTTGGACAAAATAACTCCTAATAATTGCTCTAAATTCTTCTTCAGTGGTGAATAGTTCTCCCTTTTCATTCTTGAGACTAACAATTTGATTTTCCTCTTTCCTTTTTCTAATCATATTTACTAAAGGTTTATCTATTTTATTGTTTTTTTTTCATAAAACCAACTCTTAGTTTTATTTATTAATTCAACTGGTTTCTTTTTTACTTTCAATTTTATTAATCTCTCCTTTTATTTTTAGAATTTCAAGTTTGGTATTTGATTGGGGTTTTTTGTTTTTCTAGGGGGATTGTTCTTTTTCTAGCTTTTTTTAGTTGCAAGTCCAATTCATTGATCTTTTCTTTCTCTAGTTTAGGCAAGCATCTAGAAATATAAAATTTCCCTTTATTATCACTCTGGCTGCATCCCACAAATTTTGGTATGTTGCCTCATTATTGTCATTCTCTTGGATGAAGTTATTGATTCTGTCTATGATTTGCTGTTTCACCCATTCATTCTTTAGGATGAGGTTATTTAGTTTCCAATTACTTTTTGGTCTATTTTCCCCTGGCCTTTTATTGAATGTAATTTTTATTGCATCATGATCTGAAAAAAAAATGCACTTACTATTTCTGCCTTTCTGCATTTGATTTCGAGGTCTTTATGTCCTAATATATGATCACTTTTTGGATAGGTTCAATGAACTGCCCAGAAGAAAGTGTGCTCCTTTCTGTTTCCATTAAATTATCTTCAAAGATTTATCATATCTAGCTGTTCTAGTCTTCTTTAACTTCTTTCTTACTTATTTTTGTGGTTTGATTTATCTAATTCAGAGAGCAAGGTTGAGATCTCCCACAATGATAATTTTGCTATCTATTTCTTCTTGCAACTCTCTTAAGTTCTCCTTTGGGAATTTAGATGCTATGCTACTTGGTGCATATATATTTAACATTACCCCTTGGCAAGATATAGTTTCCTTCCTTATCTCTTTTAATTAGATCAATTTTTGCTTTTGCTTGAACTAAGATTAGGACAGTTACCCCTACTTTTTCTTTTACTTCACCTGAAGTGTAATAGATTTTGCTGCAGTCTTTTACTTTTACTCTGAATGTATCGCTCTGCTTTAAATGTGTTTCTTGTACACAACATATTGTAAGATTCTCACTTTTAATCCAGTCTGCTATCCGCTTCCGTTTTATGGAAGAGTTCACCCTATTCACATTTACAGTTAAAAGTACTAATTCTGTATTTCCTGCCATCTTATTAACCCAAATTACACTTTTCTCTTTTGTTTTTCACTTTCCCTCCTTCCCAATATTTTACTTATGAGTACTACATGTCTCAAGCAGCCCTCCCTCTTTAGAGACCCTTCCCTTTTCTTATTCCTTTCCCATACTATTTCAGTTTTCCCTTCAATTTAGTCTATGCCTTTCCTTTCCTATGTCTTTTCTCCTCCCACTTTTCTATAAGGTGAGAGAAGTTTCTCAGTAAAACCAAATTTATCTAATATTCTTTCTTTTAGGCACATCTGATGAGAGTAAGATTTACACAATATTCATCACCTCCCTTTTTCCCTTCAATTGTGATAGGTTTTCTTTGCCTCATTTTACCTTCTTTTATTTATTTTTTTTTTTAACACACATTGTTTATGAATCATGTTGAGAGAGAAAAATCAGAGCAAAAGGGAAAAAACCATGGAAGAGATTTAAAAAACAGAAAAAAAGAAGTAAACATAGTATGTGTTGATTTATAGTAAATCTCCTTAGTTCATTCATTTTCTGAATGCAGATGGCATTTTCTGTCCAAAGTCTATTGGAGTTGCTTCAGACACTGAACCAAGAGAAGAACCAAGTCTTTCAAAGTTGATCATCACACATTCTTTCTCTATTTCTGGTTTTGCTTGTTTCCCTCAGCAGCAATTCATGTAAATTTTCCAGGCCTTTTTAGAATCAGTTTGTCGATATTTTTTATATAACAAAAATATTCCATTACCTTCATATACCACAACTTGTTCAGCCATTCCCCAATTGATGGGCATCTAATTATTATCAAAATTTTGCTTCACAAAAGAGCTGCTACAAAACACAAGCTGCTACATGTGAATTATTTTCCTCCTATATGGTTTCTTTGGGATACATATCCAGTAATAGCACTGCTGGGTCAAAGAGTATGTACAGTTTGATAGTCCTTTGGCATGGGTCCAGATTGCTCTCCAGAATGGTTGGATCATTTCACAACTTCACCAACAATGCAATAGTGTTCCAGTTTTCCCACATCACCTTCAATATGTATCCTCTTTTCCTGTTATTTTAACCAATCTGAGAGATGTGACATGGTACCTCAGAGTGATTTTAATTTGCATTTCCCTAATCAAAAGTGATTTAGACTATTTTTTTTTTCATATGACTATAGATGGATTTAATTTCATCACCTGAAAATTGTCTATCCTTTGACCATTTATCAATTGGGGAATAACTTGTATTTTTATAAATTTGACACCTCTTTCTATATTTTAGAAATGAGACCTTTATTAGAAATGCTGGCTGTAAAAATTTTTTCCCAGCTTTGTACTGCTCATTTAATCTTGTTTCTATTGGTGTGTGTGTGTGTGTGTGTGTGTGTGTGTGTATGTGCAAAAACTTTTTAATTTAATGTAATCAAAGTTGTCTGTTTAGCCTTTCATAATGTTCTGTAGTACTTTGGTCAGAAATTTCTGAATCCTCCAAAGATCTGATAAGTAAATTATCCCTTGTTCTTCTAATTTGTTTATAGTATCATCCTTTATGCCCAAACCATGTAACCATTTTGATCTTATTTTGGTATGGGATGTGAGATGTAGGTCTACATTGAATTTCTGACATTATTTTCCAGTTTTTCCAACAATTTTTGTCCAATAGTGAATTCTTATTGCAGAAACTGGAGTTTGGAAGTTTATCAAATACTAGATTGTTAGAGGCCTTGATTATTCTGTCTTGTGTATCTAATCTATTCTACTGATCCACCATAGTCCATGAATTTGATTAGAGTTGCTTTATAATGTAGTTTTGTGTTTGCTATTGCTAAGCCATCATCCTTTACTTTTTTTTTTTTTCATTAATTTCATTGATATTCTTGACCTTTTCTTCTTCCAGGTGAATTTTGGTATTATTTTTTCTAGTTCTACAAAATAATGTTTTGGTAGTTTGATTGGTATGCTACTGAACAAGTAGATCCATTTAGGCAGACTCAGCCATGAACAACTGATATTTTTCCAGTTGTTTAGATCTGACTTTATTTGTGTGAGAAGTGCTTTGTAGCTGCATTCATATAGTTCGTGGGTTTGTCTTGGCAGATAGACCCCCAAGTATTTCATTTTGTCTACAGTAATTTTAAATGAAGACTCTCTTTCTATCTCTTGCTGATGGGCTTTGTCACTAATATATAGAAATGCTGGAGATTTATGTGAGTTTATTTTATATCCTGCAACTTTGTTAAAGCTGTGAATATTTCCAGTATGTTTTTTGATAATTTTCAAGGATTCTCTAAGTATAGCATTATTTATTTCCTCATTACCTAATTCTTTTCATTTCTTTTTCTTTTCTTATTGTTAAAGCTAACATTTCTAGTACAATTTGAATAATAGTGTTGATAATGGGCATCCTTGTTTCACCCCTGATTTTATTGGGAATGTGTCCAATTTCTCTTTGTTACAGATAATGCTTGCTATGGGTTTTAAATAAATACTGCTTATTATTTTAAGGAAAGCTCTCTTTATCCCTATGCTCCTTTCAATTGGGATGAGTGCTGTATTTTGTCAAAAGATTTTTCTGCATCTATTAAGATTTTCATGTGATTTCCGTTGGTTTTGTTATTGATATGGTCGATTATGGTAATAGTTTTCCTGATATTGAATTAGTCCTGCATTCCTAGTATAAATCCTATTTAGTCATAGTGCATCATCCTGCTGAAAACTTGCTGTAATCCCTTTGATAATATTTTATTTAAATTTTTTGCATCAATAATCATTAGAAAGATAGGTCTGCATTTTTGTCCCTCTGTTTTGGCTCTTCCTGGTTTAGTTATCAGTGCCATATTTGTGTCATAAAAAGAATTTGGTAGTACTCCTTCTTTGTCTCTTTTTCCAAATAGTTTACATAGTATTGGAATTCATTGTTCTTTAAATATTTGGTAGAATTCACTTGTGAATCCATCTGGCCCTGGAGATTTTTTTCTTAGAGAGTTCATTAATGATTTGTTCAACTTCCTTTTCTAAAATGAGACTATTTAAATGTTTTATTTCCTCTTCTGTTAACCTGTGTAATTTACATTTTTTTTGTAAATATTCATTCATTGTCAGACTTGCTGCCATGCAGTTGGGCAAAATGACTCCTAATTATTGCTTTAATTGGTATTAAGTTCACTCTTTTCATTTTTGATGCTAGTGATTTGGTTTTTCTCTTTCCTTTTTCTGATCAAATTAATCAAAGGTTTATGTATTTTGTTGATTTTTTCATAAAACCAAATTTTGGCTTTATTTATTTGTTCGATAGTTTTCTTAGTTTCTATTTTATTTAATGTCTCCTTTGAGATTCAGAATTTCTAGTGAGGTATTTAGGAGTTTTTAATTTGTTCTTTTTCTAGTTTTCTTTTTTTTACTTGTATGCCTAATTCATTGATCTCCTATTTTTCTATTTTATTCATGTATCTATTCAGAGATATAAAATTTCCCCTACAAACTATGTTGGCTACAACCTACAGGTTTTGCTCATTATTGTCATTTTCTTGAATAAAATTATGTGTTGTTTCTGTGATTTGTTCTTTGACTCACTCATACTTTAGAATTAGATTAGTTAATTTCCAAATGGTTTTTAATCTATTGTTTTTCCTGGCTCTTTATTGAATATATTTTTTATTGCATTGTGGGCTGAAAATTAAGCATTTGTTATTTCTGACTTTCTGCATTTGATTGTGAGGTTTGCTCTAATACATGATCAATTTTTGTGTAGGTGCAATGTACTACTAAGAAGATGTTTTTTTTCCCTTTCTGGCCTTATTCAATTTTTTCCACCGCTCTATCATATCTAGTTTTTCTGGGATCCATTAGCCTCTCTAATTTCTTTCTTATTTATTTTATGGTTAGATTTGTCTGATTTTGAGAGAAGTTTGAGATTCACTTTTAAAATAGCTTTGCTGTCTATTTTTTCTTGTTCCTGACTTAAAATATTCTCTTGGAATTTGCCTGCTCTACTAATTGGTGCATATATGTTTAGTATCATCACTATTTCCATTTTGGGGAACAGTTCATCCCATTCACATTCACAATTATGATTATTAGCTCTGTATTTCTCTTCATCTTATTTTCTCCCTTGTATATTCTTTTATTTTTTTCTCTTTCCACCCTGTCCTTAGCTTTTATTTTATTTTATTTTTTTAACCTACCCCATCTACTGTCTTATCTCCTACGACTCCTTCTCCCTTCTGGTAGTAGTATTTTTTAACCTACTCCACCCACTACCTTGTCTTCTATCAACTTCTCTTTCTTCTCTTATGCTGTCCCTAGTGTTTCTGTCCTCCTTTGTATCTTGTCTCTCTCTTTTCTTTTTTTTTCCTCCTCCTATTTTTTTATAAGGTTAGATAAATTTCTATACCCAGTTGAATGAATATTACTCTCTCTTAGAGCCAAATCTGATGAGCTCAATCTTCAAATAATACTCATCCCCTCCCTTCTTATCCTCAATTCTAATAGGTTTTTCATGTGAACTAATTTTCCCACTATATCTCCCTTTCCCTCTTTTTCCAGGACAGACCTTTTTCCACTTCTTAATGTCTTTTTTTTGATGTCAGAGTTCATCCATAATCACACCCTCAGTCCATGTGATACACCCCCCCCCCCCCCCCGCCTCTATACCAGTGACAGATATAGTTTTCAAGAGTTACATATATCATTTTCCTATCTTTCTTCCAACCATGATTTCATAATACCATGAAACTCACTGTAGAGAGGCAAAAGGGCATTCTAAGATTTTCCAAGACTTCATGAAACTAATTATCTGCAATTTACTATCATTTAGATATCATCTGGATTTGAAAGTTGAAATTTTTTAAAAGCAAAAGAGCCATAACATTATTTTTGCTTTTTAATTTAAAAGTTTTTTTTTTTTTTTTTTTTTTTTTTAATTTGTTCGCATTACCCCATTGAGGAATACTTTTAAGGAAAAAAGGAAAGGAAGCCCTTACATATAATTTTATGTAACAAATAAAAAAATTCTCAAATTGGCCACATTAGAGAATATCTCTTTTTGCATTCTGAACTTATCACTTCTTTGTCAGGAGATAAGTGAAATCTTTTATTTCAGTTATCTTTCTGTGTCATGCTATCATTATCATATAATTAGTTTTATTTCTGTTCATTTAATTCTGCATCAAGTTATAGAATAATAGTGATATAATCATCCTCCAATCAGACTTGGCATTAAGATTTCTCCATCTGCTTCCTCTTTTACTCTCATGCCTTAGATCACTCTGCTATACTATACATATCATACTGACATTATTTGTCAATCATGAAATATATATTGAACTGACAGGGGGAACCCTGAAACTGTCCTTTCTGACTTTGGGCAGGGGGGTTGCCATAGGGTTAAACTCTTGAGAAACTCTCCTGTGGGAGAGGCTCACCTCAGGGAAACAAGATAAAGTGGCTTCATTCTGTTATCTTGGTGGTGATTAGCTACACCCTCTATTGAGTTGGAAATTAGTCCAGGACCACTCCTGCTCAGCTGGAACTTAAGGGGTCTCATTTCAACTGGAAATCTAGGCTTGGAGGCAGTGATAACATTGAAGGAATTTCATTCAATTGATCTCTTATAAAAAAGGCAATTTTAAACTCATAACTTGCAGAATGTACGAAGCAGGATTATGCCTTGTCAAGGAACCTCTCTTCTTGGCATAGCTGCCTGCCAGGACTCCTGCCTACTATGAAGACATTTTCTTCTCAGCAATAACACCTTTTTATTTCCCTAACAGAATTTATCTGCTAGGACCTTTATTTCTCTGCCAGGACTTTGTCACTCTTAAGTCAGTCTTCCTAGCCAAGCTGACTTCTGCAGTGCCAACAATAAAAAAAAGTGCCTTTTTTGCCACTAATACTTCAGTTTGTGAATTCTTTCACGTTGAACCTGTGCTGACCAGAAGGGGATTCTCACAGCTCAAATCTTTGCACTGCCACTAACTGCCTCAGTACTACTATATGTAAATCTTTGTGCTAGGTAGGAAAGAAAGAAACAGAAAGAAAGAGAACAAGTATTTATCCTTCTCTATATTCCCTTCTCTATTTGTCAGATACTGGAATAAGGCCTTTAGAAATATCTTGTTATTATTATCCACATTTTACAGTGAAGCCAACATAAATTAAATGACCAACTCAAGATTACACTACTAGTAAATGTCTTAGACTAGATTTAAATTTTGCGTTTTCTTACTTTAGGCACAATACTGTGTCTAATGTGAATTCTAGAGCATCTTGTGAATTCTAATCCAGTTTGTTCTCATAAATTACTAAAAATAAGCCCATCCTCTCATTAGTACAGAATGATCTGAAGTGGGAGCCCATCAGGCTTCCCATTGTCAAAAAATTCTAATTCTTCCATTTGGTCTTCAACCTCTGAGACTATCTTGATTAGTATATCTTTATCTTTAAAATAACCAAACTCTTCTCAGGTTCTTCCCTTTAATCCTTTCTTTGATCCTGCCACCTCCCACTCCTCTATGAACCAGAGACATTAAAAGTCATTCTCCCAAAGCAAGTTGCTTAATCAGTGTGACTCTACCTAACTAAATTGTATTTGGTTAAGTCTGTGAGTTATTTCATATAATAAATGACAAATCTTCGTAACTTGTGATGGATATCTATGTCATGATTGTTCCATACTGCTAACCATTATGCTCTCTCATCTACTTCATATTTCTACTAACTTCTCATTGTGTCTTAATATCACTTCAATATCCACCGTGTCTCCTAGCAGTTATAATTACTATGTTGTTCAACTATTTCAGTCATGTTCAACATTTCCTGATTCCATTTGAGTTCTTCTTGGCAAAAGTACTGGAGTGGTTTGCCATTCCCTTCTCCAGGTCATTTTACACATGGAGAAACTGAAATAAACAAGGTTAAGTAACTTGTCCTGGATTACAAAGCTAGTAAATATCTGAGGCTGGATTTGAACTCAGAAAGAGAAGTCTTCCTTATTGGAGGCCAGTTGCTCTATATACTGTTCATCTATGAGCCTTATAAGTACTATAGTAAATCCAATTCATTTGCAGGTCATGATATCACCTCCCTAATGTCATAGTCCTCTTTGAGATTAAAGTTGTCCCACTTGAGACCTAATGGAAATGGTCATTTGGGAAACTTTCCCTTCTTCTATTCCTCCCTCCTTCCCTCCCTTCCCTCCTCCTTCCTTCCTTCCCTCTTTTTCTTTCTTCCTTTCCTTCCTTCCTTCCTTCCTTCCTTCCTTCCTTCCTTCCTTCCTTCCTTCCTTCTTTCCTTCCTTTCCTCCTTCCCTCCTTTCCTCCCTCCTTCCTTCCTTCTCTCATTCCCTCCTTCCCTCCTTCCCTACCTCCTTCCCTCTAGATGCTCTTAATTTTTTTTTGGGGGGGGGAGTGTTTGGTCAATGAACCCTCCCAAAATATCTTGGGATTTGCTACCTAAATTTCTTTCTTAAATACCATATCTTAAAACCAAATCACTCTGACTCTCTGGTTGGTCAGTAAGGGCCAAGCTCTAACTGGTAATTTTTGGTTCCTCATTGAATCAGAGTGAATGTAAATAAGAATCATTTGTTTATCAGAAATCCTGAGGGTTTTCCCCTCCCAGATTTTTTTTTTCACTATGTGAAAGATGCCATTTTTTGCCTCAATTGCAATCTAGCCTTAATCATTGAATGGCTATGGCCTCAGTTAACTGCAACCTGTTAAAGATCTTAGCTTAAAAAGACCAAGATCTCCTCTTGTATCCAGGGCCATCTCTAGTCATCCTGATCTATATCTAGATACTGGACCCACATGGCTCTGGAGGAGAAAGTGAGGCTGGTGGTCACCAGCCTTCTCTCACTTAAATTCAGTTCATTTGCATGTCAAGGCATCACCTGCCTTGATGCCATGGTCCTCTGAGAAAAACAAACAACAACAACAAATACTAAAACTGAAGACATGATTCTTGCCCTAAAACATCTTTTATCCTTTCCTTTTCTACTAAAATTCCATTTTTTAAAATTGAAGTCTGCTTCACTTCAGATCTTTATTTTCCTGGCTTTTTAAATGATAATATCTGTCTCAGAAATGAAATCAGGATATACCTGAATATACATCTGGTTAGTATGCTTTGAACATTGCCTGAATACCAAAGAAGCTACTGGAGTTCAGAGTGGTGCATTTGGAAAATAGCTAGACAATTCAATCTCTCTGGGTCTCAATTTCCTCATCTCATCATGAGAACTAGATCTTTTTAGTTGCTTTTGGCTCAGTTATTAGATCCCATAGATAACAAAAAAGAATTTGCTAAATTAATAACTAAACCATATGTAGATATGCGCTTTTATAACACTTTAAAAAATAAAACTTTTTTTTACAATTTATTCTTCTGTTTAAAAAGGGAAAAAAAAAAACAAAAAAAACAAAAATCTTGATCTTTTATTCTCCCTGAAACATATCACTAAGACAAAGAAAGTTAATTATCAAGTACAGAAATATACAGAGACTATAATTTGGAACAAAACTTTATTTTTAATTCTGTCTTTAAACATACACAAAAATACAAATATAAAAATGGATGCCAGTTATGAAATGTAGTACTTGCCCATTAGTTTAGAGCCAAAACAAATGTGTTTTTGAGCCAAATCAATCTCTGCACATAGTTTTAAACAAATAAATAGGTGGGAGGAAAGGGGGAAAATCCTATCTATGATGCCAGTTATGTATATCTTAAAATATCATGTGGGTGAATGTAGGCTGTGTAAATATGCATATGTGTATGCATATGTATATTGTGTGTGTGTTGGGTATCTCTGTAGGATGATTCAGGTAGAACTTATGACTAATTTATATAGAGACTATGGAAATCATAAAACTAAAAAAAAAATCTGACGATCTTATAAAACTTAACTAAAGTTTCATTCATTCTAACAATTCTAATCTGTGTTTTCATTCATGAATGGACTGAGGATAATTTTTGATATACCTAGTAGGAGGACTTTAAAAAAAAATAAGAGGTGACTAAGATTTCAGTGGGAGAGATTTTAAACTATTTGAAAGCATAACTAGAAGTTTTAGAAGTCTCAGTTAAATTTAAAGCATATATTAATCATACAACATATTTTAATCATTAGAGAAGTTCCAAGAATTTTTCTCAGGCAAAACGTCTTAGCAATATTCATTATCTAATTTGCATAATTTCATGAACTTGAATTTATCTGTGATCATATGATTACAGATTTAGTGCTATAATACTCCTTTGAGGTCATCTATTACAGTGTAGAGCATCCTTTGTCCATGTCTTTATTGTTTCTATACTCCTTGTTAAAAAGTCACTTGCAGCACACAAGACTCCTTCCACCTCCTTTCCTGCAAAACCTTCAGTATGGAAGGAAAAATACCACCAAAACTTCACTCTACTCTTATAATTCTATTTGTCATCTGCTCGGGGGCAAGCTTCCTAAGGTCTCCACAAAACATAAAAGCACGTTCTACTGAAGTCCTGAAGGAAGGACTATAGCAGTATGATCATGTACCTTTCTCAATGGACAACTTATTTCTCTAACCACTTATATTCTGCCTAGACTTTTTCATCAGTAATTTTCATACTCCTTTATTCTTATATTTATCCTATTCCAATAATTCTGAGTTCCTAAAAATTTATATTTCTCATTTTAAATTATTCTTTTAGCATATCAGCTTAATACTTCTTCTCTCAAAAAAGACCTTTGGAAAGACCTGTCCTTTCTATTGTGCTATCTGGAATGCCTGCATCATAATTAGCAAATTCTTTTGAGAATATCAGAAAGGTCTTTTCTGTTACTGTTCTTCTGCCTTCAAGGCAGTTAGCCAAGTGGGTAGGGTGCAAGGTCTGCAGTTGGAAAACTCTGAGTTCAATATGAACTAGCTGTATTATCCTATGTAGTCACTTAGACTCTCCTTGTCTCAATTTCCACAGCTGTAAAACAGGAATAAAAATAGCACCTAATTTACAGCAATGCTGTAAGGCTTAAATAGGCACAGAGTTAGGGATTATATAATACTTATTTCCTTCTCTTTGTGACAAAGTGAGGAAACCCTCCTCCTAGGTCATCTGTCGGGTCTCCAGTTTCCTACTAGAAATAGAGAAATAGCATTCTAATACCAAACCTCTTCCTTCCAGATAAGAGGAGTTCTTTCAAGTCTCCAACCCAGTCTCTTGCCTTGGAGGAATGGAAATAATGCCATCACTTCAGTTCCCCCCACTATTCTCCTTGAGTGAACTTCCTAAGTCACTGAGAGGACTCCAAGTGGAGACCAAAGACCTATGGATAATGAGAATCTTCTTAAACTCATTCTTTAATGAATAACAAATTCCTCCCTGATCATAGTCTTCAAATTCCAATTATTCTGAATCCCTAGCAATCTTTCAAACCCATTTCTTGCCCCAAACTTCTCAACCTTTATTCCCATTCCCCTTAATTCAACCCTCCTTAAGTCCAATTCAAAAGCTACACACCCCTTCTACTGTGTTCTTTGGAATTCCTCTTCCATAATTAACAAACTTGCTTTCATTATATATCTTTTATTTCCATTTCTTTCCATGTTCTGGGATTCAATAAAACCTTTCTCATACCTAATAGCATAACTTCTCAGCCTTCTTTAGAATTAGCTGCACTTGTAGTTTGATTCACTTCTTGGGGGTGCTAAAATATTTCTCCCATTTGCCACTTTCAAGCTTTCCTTCTAATGACATCTCTTAGTCACCTCTCATCTTTTTAAGGTTCACTCAATCCACAAATTCTACCCAAACAAAATTCTGGTAGCTTTTTTTTTTTTTCCCCTCACCCTTTAAAACTCTAATCCTTTTCTTAATGAGTACAGCTGTAGGCTCAGTGTCTTTTACTTCTCCTCAATTACTGTCCTCACATCAGGGGACTTCAGTACACATACTGATTCTCATTCAAACATATAAACTTCTCAGTTTCTCACCTTATTTATTTCCCATGACCTATTCCCAACCCCATTTAGTCATCCACTAAGATAATCATACCTTCATCTTGCCATCAAACATATCGCCTCCATAATCATGAATTCTGAAATTCCCTTATTTGATCATAATCTACAGAAATTGAGATCATAAATTAAATGTTCCTTTTCCTCTCCTCTTCATTTCATATCATCTACATGCCTTCTGCCATCCTCTCCTTCACCCAAACTCAAATAAAAAGGTAGTCTTTCTCTTTGCCAAGGCAAACTCCCCTAAAAGTTCAAATGATTTTATGCTATTCCTTCTTCTTCAGCACATTGCCTCTCCTATCATTCCCATTGTCTCACTTAATCTTCACCCTTTCTTTGTTGGATGATTCCTTCTGCCTATAAACATACACTCATCTCCTTTATGCTCGAAAACCTTCACTTGATTGATCTTTCTCCACTAGCTATTGTCTTATATATCGCCTCTCTTTGGCAAAATTTTTTAGAGAAAGAATCTACAATAGATACTTGAATCTCCTGTCCTCACTCTCTTAACTCTCTATGGTTTGGCATTTAACTTTATCTTTTAAGAGAAACTGCTCTTTCAAAGTTACTAATGAACCCTAAATTGCCAAATCTAATAGCCTTTTCTCAGTCCTCATCCTTCTTAACTTGTCTGGAATCTTTGCCAATATCCTTCATCCTTTCCGCCTTTATATTTTCTTCTCTCAAGGTTTTTGTGATACTATTTTCTCTCAGTTCCCCTATCTGACTACTTTTATTTCCTTTGCTATATTTTCATCCAGGTCAAAATTGCTAAAAATGAGGGCCCTTTCCTGGGCCCTTTACTTTTCTCTTTCTGTACTTATATTTGGTGATCTATTCAGTTCCCCTGAATTCAACAATCATGTTTATTCTAATAATTCTCAAATCTATTTATCTGGTCCTAGCATTTCTGCTATCCTCTCAACTTGTTAACACATATGCAAGTGTCTATTGTACATCTTGAACTATATAACTTATAAATACCTTGCATTCAATATGTCTAAATGAACTCAACATTTCCTCAAATCCTCCCCATTTCCTAACTTCCCTAATTATTGAGAGTACCACCATCTCCCTAATTACTCAAGCTCACAACCTAGATCTCCTTCACTCCTCACTTTCTCACCCTCCTCCCATATCCAATCTGCTTACCTATATTAATTTTACCCTCAAAACATCTCTCACATATACTCCCTTTTATCCTCTGACATTGATACTACCCTGATAAAAGTTTATCATGCTCAAGTCTCTTCTCCAGTCCATCCTCCAATCAGTTACCAAAGTGATAGTCCTAAATTCAACAATGTCAATATCTCATCTCAATAAACTGCAGGATCTCCTTAACCTTTCCAGGATCAAATATAAAATCTTCTGTTTGGCATTCATTTAATACCTGCTCTCCCCACAATCTTTCATTCTTCTCACATATTATGCTTCATCAAATACTCTATGAGACAGTGACATTGGTCCTTTTTTTGTTGTTTGAACAGCAACAACTAGAATAATAACAATAATAATAGCTAATTCTCAGCAGTACAATGATCTATGACTACATTGAAGGACTTACAATGAAAAATCCTATCCATACCCAGAGAAGAAACTGATTGTGTCTGAGTTCAAATTGAAGCATTCTCTATCTCTCTGGATTGCACTGGAAGGGAGAGTATCAGGGACTCAGAAATTTTAAAAACAAATTTTAAAAAACTGTTTTAAATGGAACTGGAGGGAATATTAAATAAATTAATTTAAAAAATCATAACTAAAATCCACTACTGGCAGTTCCTACTCTGTGCCAGGCACTACACTAAGCATTTTATAAATATTATCTCATTTGATTCTCACAAGAACCCTTGTAGTATGTTATGGTTCTCATTTTGCAGATGAGGAAACTGAGACAAACAAAAGGTAAGTGACTTGTTTACTTACACAGGTAAGAAGTATCTGCAGTTATATTTGAGCTTAGTTCTTTCTTCCCGACTCCAGGCTCAACAGTCTATCCATTTTCCTACCCATTCTATCCAGTTCCTTTCCCTAACTGGCCTAATATAAGATATTTCAGCTCCTAACTAATCCAGGGCATTTCTTTGGTTGTTCCCCATGTCAGGAAGATACTCACTCATCCACATCATCTTCTTTTATCTTTCCTTAGATTAAAGTAAAAAATCAACCTTCTATGGGAAATATTTCCTGACTCACTTATTTCTAGTGTGTTTCCATTATTGTTGTTTTGTTTTGTTTTTTTCATTTTTTCCTGTTTACAACTGATTTATACAAAACAATTATCTTATTGTGGCCCCCATCAAATTAAGAGTTCCTGAAGAGAGAAGTTATCTTTTGCCTTTTCTTTGTATCTCTAGCATTCAACAGTATCTGCCACACAGTAAGAGTTTAATAAATGTTTGTTGCTTGACTAAAACTTTCTTTCATTTTAAACTTTTTTTTTTTCCTTTTCTTATTCCTTTCATCTCGTAGACTTTACTGAGATCTGGGATACAGGGATACTGTTCACAAGACTCACTATTCTTTTCAATACTTACTATACTTTCTCTCCTCCTCCCAGACTCACTGGTCAGGGTGAAAGTATTGAAACACTCCTTTCCTTTAAATTGCTATCTCCACACTTTCCTTTTAATATTTTTACTAAGTAATGGTATGGGTCTTCATTATAGTCCATGCTATACAAAATTAACAATAAGTTTTACTCTCAGAAACTGAAATCTAATAATGCCCATATTCTTTTCCTTTCTTCAATTAATTCAATAACTGGCTTTCTGTCTTTCTTTCTTCCCCATCACTTTCCTTTATACTAGGAGACTTCAATATTGATTGTTGAAACTGCTCAAATATCCTAACTTCCACTTTCTCAATCTACTCAATTCCCATATACTATTTCTCTGTTTATGGAACTATACTTAGAGAGAGTCATATCTTCACTTTGATATCATCTCAAAATGTTTTCTTTCATATTCACACTCTAATCTTTCTTTATCTAATCATAATCTTTTCTTATTGCCTCTCTTCTGATGCACATAATTTATAATCCTGTGCACCACCCTCACCATTAGCTGCATTCCCCTCTTTTTTTTCCTCTAAGAAATTATACTCATTAATTTATATACTCTCTACTCTTCCCTACTCAATTCCAAACTATTCTAGTATTTCCCTTGCTATATTGGTTGACTCCTAATTATGCCTTTCTAAACATCAGCCTTAAATGACCTCCAACATTTGCCTCCTTCATTGTATTATTGTGTTGCCAAATTAAAATATAAGAAATCCTGAAACTATGTTGAATTTATCCAGTACAAACTAATTGTTATTTTTGGTCATAGATTCTTTTGGCAGCTTAAAGAAGCCTATGAATATCTTTAAATCATAATTGAAGTAAATGCTAAATTTCAGTTATAAGTTAATTTTTAAAAAAAGATGTAATTATTCACCCTCCATGTTATAGACTTCCTGATATCTCTACATGAAGTTCTTGAGGGTTAAGAACCCTGCTCTATTTCCAAAAATTTAGCAGTATAATAACATCATTTTAAAGATCTTCCCCCCACCCATTAAATGTTATTTTTACAAAGGCAAACATAATGAAAAAATTTATAAATTTCAAAAGTACCAAAAATAAGGAATATTGTGAAAAACAGATGCATCAAGAGTTCTAGTCATAGAAAGAATGCAGTGAGTGGATGTGAATATTAGGATTAAATGTTAGTTTCATTATTTTGATAAATAATATTGAGTAGGTAATTTAATCTCTCTAAATCAGTAATTTTTAACTTTTTTTTTTAAACATTTTTATAATGCATTTAAATATAGTGGGTTTCCTTTTTAATCCCACATATTTTATTTTATTTTACAGAAAACTCACACAAGGCAGGTGATCACTTGAAGATCAGAAGCAATGATACAAAGACACTCTCAAGGCCTCTCTAAAGAACTTTGGAATCAATTGTGAAACATGAGAGACACTGGAACAAAACCATCCTACATACCATGCCTGTACCAAAGAAGGTACTATGCTCTAATAGCCAAGAAGAACTTCAGGAACTCAAAAGAAATGTGAGATATGTACATTTTTCCACTCCAAATGTTCATATGGACTATTTGTACCTGATCTGTGATAGAATCTTCTGGGCTCATATTGGCCTACTCAGCCATAAGCAAACACACTAAACTTCGATCCTAACATAATGGTAGAATACTAATCAACCAAATAGTCAAATTTATTTTATGCATTTAAATATATTAATATGAGAATGAATACATATGTTTCACAAGACTACCAAAGGTAGTCTATGGCACAAATGTTAAGAACCCTTTGTCTAAACTTCAGCTTATTCTTCTGCGAAATAGTAATAAAATTTTGATTACCTATAACCAGGTCTTTTAGGGAAAAATATGGATGATGTGTGTCAAAATCCTTTGTAAATTTCCAACTATTACAAACTATTGGAAAAATTTTAAAGTAGATCAAGTTTATCTTCATAGCCTTTCCTTTCAATGTCCTTTACTCTATTTCAGTTGCTCCCACTAGATGACATGTCCTCAAACTCTCTATACTTCCTGCTAATGACCAAGATCTCAGTTCTCTGTCCAATTAAATAAGAGCAAGGATCCATCTATAAAATGAAAGAGTTAGACAAAATAATCTGAAAGGACTATTCAAGCTCTAAATCTGTGATACTACTCATATCTCAAACAAAAAGCAATGGCTAAAAGTAGTGAAGAGAAATGATGATTTCAACAATTTTTTTTTAATTTTTGTGCTATTATAGTTATTTTTAATATACTTCTTTTTAAAGGATGCTATAGTCACATTAATGATACTAATCAAATTTTAAATTGTACCTCAGGTTGAGATTTGATGATGTATAGTAAGTTAATTGTCAAACTCTATCATTCCAAGAGGTAGCTAGGTGGCACAGTAGATAGAGCTCTAGGCTTAGAATAATCTGACCTAAGACATTGACTAGCTATATGACCCTAGGCAAGTAACATAATCCTATTTGCCCCAATTCCTCATCTGTAAAATGAACTGGAGAAGAAAATAGCAAACCATCCCAGTATCTTTACTAAGAAACACCAAAAGGGAACATGAAAAGTCAGACAAGACTGAAATGATCAAATGACAACAGTAATCCAAACAACTTCTAAAGAATTTCAGAGATCTACTCTACTCATGCCTCCCTGGCACTACTAATTAACAACATCTGATACCACATGATTCAGAGAGTCTATCTTCCCCCAATTCAACTGAAAATTATTTCTTTAAGCATGAAATTTCTTTTAACACTTTTAACACTTTGCTTAGATAATTCCTTCATACCTATCATACATTCCCTTAAATCCTAGTTATTTTTGTACATAATGATTTCTTGCCACACATGTCATTAAACAGATAGGTTCTGTACCATACTGGTCTTGTATTCCCTACACCCAACAAAGAAGCTTCCATGTGGTAGTTGCTTAAACACTGTTCATTAAATTAAGGTGATACTTGATAGAAATCCATATTTATATTGCCGCACTGAAACTATGTACAAAACAGAGTTTGTTTCTCAGAGGACTACCCAGAATTTTACAGAAAGCCCCAGCTGAAGTGCACTAATTGATAAAAATCTTCCTTTGGTCTTCTCCCCCCCCCCCTTTTTTTTTCTTTTGTCATAATGTTGCTCCAAGGATATGTATCTCAAGAAATAAAGGCTTTCATTTTGAATAGCTTGGGTAAACATGTAACTGAAGAAAGAAATACTGTTGCTTTAAATTTCAGTGCTGCTCTTTTGGGGAAGTCACTTCGAGGATGTGTGAAACTTTCTCATTAAGCAGTTTCCTAAGGAGAAACCACCTGATCTAGCGCTCATGGCACATTTTCTTCAGATTTTTAATTTCAAAACATTTCACTTGGCAGAAACAGACCAGGGAGTCCTGTCAGTGACTGTTGGTATTTGGCAGTGATAGTAGAAACACAGGAAGGAACTGAATACCATAGCAAGCCAGCACACTTTAATCAGTTTCTGGCCATGGTGCAGCCAAGATTTACAAGGGCCTTACACCCTAGGTATAAGAAAGCTGACATGCTCCAATGTAACAGGGAAATTTTTATAGCTAGGGTATCACTTAGAGAGTAAAGCCACAACTGTACAGCAGTGGGAAGGAAAATGCTTAACAATTTCAAATGCTAAAGTTAATTTGAATATTGTTTAGCACTGCTGGGATTTCCTTGTCGATGTGTTTAAAACTGCATAGGTTGGAAAATGAGTTGGTTCCAATAAAGACCATGTCATACAATGCTCTTATTCAATTTATCAAAAGCATCAGTGGTCCAGAATTATCACTAGAGTGCTTCTCTTGGTGGCAAGAGATTCAGATAGACTGAAAGAGGATAACAGAGAAGAGGGAAGTTTTTTGGCATAGGCAGGAACAGAAAAACTGCCAAGCATATTTTTAAGGAGCTATGTCTGTACTTTAAACATAGCTCTAGGACATTTCTCATTTATATAACCAGGATGTGCTATAAGGCAAGGGGTGAAACATGCAGTATTTGAACTTGATGACATTATCCAGATTATACTTCCATGGGCACCCCCCATTTCTAAACAATTTCTTTTCATATTCCATATTATATTTGCAGCTGTGCTATGTGTAGTGGTTATAAAACCATCCATTTGTATAATCTAGGGGCAAAAAGCACCACAAGGGAAAGCAATGAGAATGAGAAAATGATCTATCTTCATTTACACATTTAACATTTTTCTCACTGTGATAACATGGTGAGGTATCTGGGATATCTTCTTGTGAAAACCACAGAGAGCCAGCTGCCTCATCGTCATCCAATGTGCATCAGGGCAAAGAGTGTCATTAAGTATTCATAATCCTACACAGAAGTATGCAATATTATCCTAACAAAATGTTGTCCTCTTATATTTCCAAGACTTGAAAAGGGCAAAAATCAATGTATCCTCTTGCTTTCACAGTATAAGTGATGGATATCATATTCCAGATGTTCAATTTGGAAGCTTTGTCCCATATCCATCAAGTTCTGGTGGGAACAGATCTAATGAGAATATCAGTGATCAGAAATCTCATCTTCCCCTTAGGCTGTTTATTTTGCACCCTCCATTCTCATTACTCTCTCTTTCTTTCTCTCTCTCTCTCTCTCTCTCTCTCTCTCTCTCTCTCTTTCTTTCTTTCTCTTTCTTCCTCTGTATGTGTGTGTGTGTGTCTGTCTTTCTTTCTGCCTCTGTCTTTCTGCCTGTTTATATTTGTTAGTCTCAGTCTCTGTCTCTTTTATTATCTCTGATTTCATGTCTGTCTCCATCACTCTGTATATGTCTCTCTGAGCCCATCCCTTTCTCTCCCTGCCTTCAAATTCCTCAATTACTTTGTCTCCTTATTTAGCTTAAATATACTATTTCCCTTCCAAAATCCTAAAATCCTACCTAATTCACAAAAAATTCTGTTACCTCAATAAGTCACCCTAAATTTGCATAGCCTTTGTTTTTAGACACTGTTGAGAACTTGAAACATCTGAAAAAATAACATATATAAATGACTTAATTATCTTTCCAGCAAAACTATAGAGTGACAAGCCAAAAGGTGAAGAGATTCCCTTCTTTTCTTGTTACAGATAAATGTACTAGATTGTATAGCAAAAAATGTGGTAAGAACATGGCTACTGTTGATATACGGGGTAAATCACTTCTTTTTACATTATCCTTAAACTAATATTGTTATCGAGACACTTACTCTCGTCTTCAATTTCCTTTTTATCTTTGAAAACTATTTTCAAGAACAAATCCCCTTTAAGAAATATCTTTATATAGATCTAGAAATTAAGTGTCAATTTAAAGAGTTATATTATAATAGCTTTAATAGATGAATTGACAGGGTGTGATTTAGAGGCCCATTAACACACACCTTGGGTGGTTGAGAGCACTTACAATGAACCCATGGCATATATTAATGAATTAAAGTTTGGCCTGTTTTCTGTTGAGTCTGCTGTGTGTGAAGACAGTCAAAAATCCATGCTAACAAAACTAAGCCAGAAAGGGGTAGGGCATAAGATGGGGAAGACAAATATCAAAGAAGAAGAAATGGCATACTCAGAATATATAATTTTTGCATTTCTTAATGTAGATATGAGAAAAGAAATCAAGCTCTTCATGTAAAAAAAAAAAAAAAAAAAAAAGACAAAAGAACCGTGTAAACTGTTATATCTAAGTATAACTTCACTTCTCCATAAGGTCTCCTTACTCAAGTGAGGGCCATAATTCTTAGTCTGCCAGGCACATCAAATCAATGACCATTTATTTAACACTTTATATGTTAAGCACTGTGCTAAGTGCTGGGAATACAAATATTGAAGTCTCTACTTTCCAAGAGCTAACATTCTAATAGGAGAAGACAACACATAAAAGAAATCTGAAGAAGAGTGAAGGCATTATATCCACTTGAGGATATGGTAGAGAAAGTCAACAATTTTTTTAGATGTCCAACCTTGGAGAGGAATTTTCTATTTAAAAATGGAAGTTCTTAGAAGAACCAGACAATCAAAAAAAAAAAAAAAAAAGAAAGAAAGAAACGGAATGGTAGAGGGCACTTTGAATGTGACAAAAAGACAAAAGGAATTTCCAAGTTGAAAAGAAAAAAAAAACTTTTCCATAGCATTCATGGTAAGGGCCATAGGGTAAGAAGTAAAGTCTGTAGTTGAATGAAAATATATTTACTTTAAAATGAAATTCTGAAAGAGATAAATATTAATGACATCGATGTTTTGAGATTTTCATGAAGATACTCTCTTATTCCAGATTCTTCTCCCTTATATTTGTTATACCATCCCTTGAAAAATAGCCTCTTCTGTGCTTGTTACCAAACTAATTGGGACACTTCTACTAATCAATCATGTCATCAAAAATCCTCAGTTCTTTCCTTAGTCTTTGGTAAAGGGAGAACTAATTATTTAGTGGAAAGCAAAGGCACTCTAGCACCACAAGACATTAAAAAGAGAGGTAGCATTCACCACTCACTAGCCACACAGGTATAACTCATTGTAATAGACTGAGCAGCTGGAAAGATTAACCTGAAAACTGTTTTATAGATTGTTTTGTATAATTTGTTAATGACTTGATGTATCTTAACCTTTTCTTCTTAAAAAAGATTATATGCTTCTAGAAAATGAGAGCCATTTCTAATGCTTCTTTCTCTACCCCCACAATACACATGATAATAAATGATATTTTTATAGTGCTTGAAGTTTTCAAAATTCTTTTTATATATTATCTCACTTCTGTCTCACATCCCAATAAGTATATTTTGGTGTTCCCATTTTATAGATATGAGAACTAAGATTCAGAGAGCTTAAAAGATAGCCTAGATGAATTTCAGACAGATTTTGAAGCCTGTCATTCTAACTCCATGTCCATTATACTTTAAGCATTATATGCTGCTGTGCCAATCACTTCATAAATAGATACTCTTCTTAATTAATACAAGTCTCCTCTATGGCAGGTTTATGGAAACTCATAGCCCAAAATGAACAGAATGAGCAGATATAGATTTGTGATCTACATAAGTAGGAAAATGATGAAATCATGGATTAGTTCAAAATATGGAATGCAATAAGTAATTCTTAGAGTACTTAAAGGAACTCATCACCAAGACAGAAATGAAAAATATTAGATCTGAATCATGTTGTTACTATTTCTTCTACACTTGGTATCTTGTCCAAATGCAATGCCAAAAATAAGGATTAAATAAATGTTTGTTCAACTGAACAAAATTCAACTTATGTTCTCATTTATTTTATATTTTAAATTAGCATAAGATCATTTAACACTTAGAAAGTAATGATTCATACAAAATATTCAGTCAGACCTGTGAACTCATTGATGTGGATATTCTTTGCAAGAGGCAGGTTAGATCCAATCATTCCTGTCTATCCTATTTGGTTCTTGTCCACTCTCTGCCATGTCTCGCCCATGGAATCCACTTAAAAAGCTGGAGGCTTTCTTCCTTTTCTCTTGACATCACTAGAAATCCCCCAACTATCCTTTAATCCTGACAAATTATTATCCCTTCATATTGCCAAATGACTGGTACATGACCAAGAAGAAACCACTCTGAAAAACCAATTACATTACAGAGTGAAAAAAAATACTGAGAGAATATCGAATTGATGAAGATAAAAAATAAGTATAAGGCATGAAAAGAAAAGTTGATGAGAAAGGGCTTTCTAAGGAAGAACAAGAAAAATGAGTCCGCTACCCACTGCCACCAAAACTCTATTACTTCCAGCTCTTAGAAATTACCTAGAGAAAATGCCATCCATCTCTCTGTTTCTTATTTTAGATGGAAACCGCTGTGATGCAGTGGAAAGAATACTTTTGTGTATCTTGGAGCCAGAAAGCCTGGTTTCTAGTTCTACCTGATTTTAATACTAAAAAATTGGTTGTAATGCTAGGAAAATTAATAAATCAACCTAAGTCTTGGTTCCCTCATCTATAAAGTGAAATTATTATATTTACAATATCTTCTTCATAGAGCTATTGAAGCTGTATGATACTGTGGTAGAATTCAGATTTTTATTCTGACCCTTGCAATCCCTGTGATCTTTGGCTAATCACTAAATTTTTCTTGTCCCCAGCTTCATCATATCTATAATGATATGATTGGACTAAATGAACTCTAAACTTCTTTTTTTAACTTTTAAACTTAATTACAAAATGAGAAAAGAAAAAAAAAATTGCCATGAGTACAGAACATAAGAGAGAATTCAAAATATAAAGTAATTAATTTACATTTCAAAAAACCTTATATAATAGTACACATCACTTTACGAGCTATTCACCTTTTTTTTCTTATTTGTTGCTTTTCTTTTGTTCTCTGCTGTGCACTTTTTTATTTTTTCCCTTTCTCCCCTTCCCCATCCACAGCTAAGTTCAGAACACTTTCAGAAAACAAAAATTGTTGATTAACTATTTTGTTTCACTTATATCACTATTGACTCCTATAAAGTTCTTTTGAAATGAAGTGTTTTATAATACTTGTCTCCTGCTTCCTACAGATTTCAGTAATTGAAGCTCGTTCCCTTATATAATGAGGAAAGGGAAAAATCTGATTAAATATACAATATTTTTTTAAGGAATAGATAAAGAAAGGAAAGAAATAAGTATATATTAAGTGCTTATTATGTGCGGGACTCTGTACGAAGCACTTTACACATATCTCATTCAATTCTCACAATAAACTAGGCAAACAGATAATATTAATTAAGGAAACTGAAGGAGAGGTTAAGTGACTTAGAGGGTTACATGGCTGGATTTGAACTCAAGTACTAATGAGTGCAATTCCAACATTCTATCCATTATGCTATCTAAACTCCTCTTCTAGTAAAGTAATGATAGATTTGGAGTTAAGAATCTGGATTCTTTGCCCTGTCCCACCACTAACATTTCTCATTGTGTGGCTATAGACACATACTTAAACTCTCTGAGGCTTAATTTTTTTTTTATCTGAATTCAGACTTATCCAAAATCATGGTGGTAAAAAGAAAAATAAAAAAAAAGGAACATGTAAACTTCAAAACTTTAAGTAAATATGGAAATATTCTTTCATAGAAAGAATTAATTCTGCATACATAATTTAATGACTGGATATAAAGTGAAAAGAAAATAAGGCATGGACACTGGAATTTGACCAAAATATTTATTGACATGTATTAAAAGTGAGAGTTGTATTTTTCTTATTAAAAGTCTGTTGGTATGAAGGATGATGCCATAAACATTTTAGGGGAGTAGAGGATAGTTTACCTATCTGATCTTTGGAGAGAGGAGGAGTTTGTGGCCAAGGAAGACCTGAGGAACATTGTGTGTGAAAGGTGAGGTGAGTAGCTTTGAGTACATTAAATTAAAGAGTTTTTGCACAAACAAAACCAACAAACAAAAGATTAAAAGGGCAGTATAAGGCTGGGAAAAAATCTTTACAGCCAGGGCTTCTGATAAAGGTATCTTTTCTAAAATATATAAAGAACTGTGTCAAATTTATAACAATAAAAACCATTCCCAGCTGATAAATGGTCAAAAGATATGAATAATTTTCAGATAGAAAAATTAAAGCCATTTGTAATCATATAAAAATGCTCTAAATCATTATTTATTAGAGAAATGCAAATTAAAACAACTCTGATGTACCACTTCACACTTCTCAGATTAATTAAGATGATAGGAAAAGATAATGGTGAATCTTGGAGGGGATGTGGGAAAACTGGGACTCTAAGGCATTGTTAGTAAGTTATGAAGTGATCCTGCTGTCCTGAGGAGCAATCTAGGGCTATGCCAATGGGGCTATGGGGTTGTGCATGCCCTATGACTCAGTAGTGTCACTACTAAATCTGTATCCCAAGGAATTCATAAATAAGGAAAAAAGACCCACATGTGTGAAAATGTTTGTACCAACTCTTTTTGTGATAGCAAAGAATAGGAAAATGAGTAGATGACCATCAATTGGGGAATGGCTAAATAAGTTGTGTTATATGAAGATAATGGAATATCACTGTTCTATAAAAAAATGATGAACAAGCTTGTTTTAGAAAGGCTTGAAAAGATTTATGTAAACTGATGTTACGTGAAACAAGCAGAACAAGGTATACATTTTGTACAATAACAACAAAAATGTGTGATGATCAACTATGAAAGACCTAGTTCTCTTAGTAGTTCAGTGACCCAAAGCAATCGCAATAGACTTTGGACAGAAAATGCCATCTGATTCAAGAAAAAGAAATATGGAGATTGAAAGCAAATCAGCAGATGCTATGTTCACTTTGGGAAAAATAAAATAAGAAGAGCCTGAAGAATAAGTGGATAAATGGAAAATTGGTTTAATTTATTTTTTTTTATTTTCCCTTTACTAAGGAAGGCAGGTAAAAGCAAAGGAGAGGGCAGGAAGGAGAGAGACAGAGACAGACAGACAGACAGAGATAGACAGAGATAGAGAGAGAGGCAGAGAGACAAAGTTAGAGAGGAGAAAAGGGGGTGGAGAGAGAGACAAACAGACAGAGATAGACATACATAGAGAATAGAGACAAAGACAGAAAAAAGAGAGAAACAGACACAGAAACACAGAGAGAGTTAAAGAAAGAGGAAGAAAGAGAGAGAGAACAAGAGAAAGAAAGAAACTGAGGAAGCCAAAGATATAGAAAGTAGAGGAAAAGAAGGGAAAGAGACAGAGAGAGAAACAGAGAAACACAGAGAAAATTAGAAAAAGATATGAGTCTCCTTCTTCTATTAGTAGTTTTTTTTTCTCCCATACAGGTTCTTCCCTAAGGCAATGGCATAGCTAAAGAAAGACCTCTTTACTCAGAAATCTCTATATTCCACATGTATCTTCTTTGTTAAACCAAGGTTAACATGTGAAAGCAATGCCTTTCTGTTTTAAGTATGTTTGTTTCATATACTACAATTAAGTGTACTTTTAGTCATTAGTTCTAAATATCCAGGCAATTTAAATTCCCAAAATTCTCTTATTTAACCTACACATTGCTTCTTATACTATCCTTTATAATACGATACTGGAAAAAGCCTATAAACCTTTGCTGGAGGAGGTTCTAAAGTCCCTGATCTTCAAAGTCATAGTTTGTACTATGATTTAGCTGCTGCTGCTGCTTCTTCTTCTTCTTCTTCTTCTTCTTCTTCTTCTTCTTCTTCTTCTTCTTCTTCTTCTTCTTCTTCTTTTTTTTTTTTTTTAAGGTAATTGGGGTTAAGTAATTTGCCCAGTCACACAGCTAATAAGTGTCTAAGATCAAATTTGAATTCAAGTTTTCCTGATTCCAGGTCCAAAGTTCTATCCACTGTACCACCTATAGTTTATATTTAATGCTTAGTAAGCAGGAGGGAAACAGAAGTGGGTGGGGGTGTTTTGTGGAAGCCAGAGCCAGGGTTACAAAATCCCCTTAATATAGAATAATTTAGTAAATCAATTGATTTTTATCACTATTTCAAGGGAGTTATGATAGGTAGAAATTATGAAAAAAGTTAGGAGAAAGTGATTATACAAGAATGCTTGCAAGTAAAAAGTTATTTCTATAATAATGATTATCCAAAGAACAAAAAGTATCTAAAGAAAGAAGAAATGATTTAGTATTAGGGAGAAATGAAAAGGATCATGAATAGGTTATTGTAGTTGTCCTTCTGAGTTGTAACACTACCCATTCTTCATTCCTCCCTCATCTTCACAAACACACACACACACACACACACACACACACATAAACATATGTTTTTATGGGCTACATCTGTCTTTCCCCTAACAAACAATATGACTGAGACCAGAAGAAATCCAAAAAACAAACCAAAACAACAATAAAAAAACAAACAAAAAACAACCCAGGATAACAGGCACAAATTCCTACATTGGAAAGTTCTCATTTTTCAAACTCAATATATGGATAACAGAGCTTAAATAACACCAAATGCAGTCAAAAATTAAAAAAAAAAAGTTTAGTTTTTTACATAATACTTATTTCCATTATCTGACTTGAGAAGCTGTTTTTGGCTTCTTGTAGTTAAAATTTCAGTGTTTTGTATCTTTTACTAGGGAACAAAGGAACAATGAAGTTCTCCCCCTCCCCAAAACACTCCCCCACACACACACACACACACTTCAAATTGCAAATGTTTCTAGGAAACAAACATCTTTTTTTACGTTAAATAATGATTTGTGTATACAAATACAAATACCTAAAATCAATTTATTTGATATGTTTTAGGCTGCTATATACTAAGGCAGACAGATAATTCAGTGAATTGAATTGTGGGATTAGAGTCAGGAAGACCTGAGTTCAAATCCAGTCAGACATTTATTAGATGTGTCAAGTCACTTAACTCTATTTGCCTCAGGTTCCTCATCAGTAAAATGTGCTAGAGAACAAAATGGCAAATCACTGCAGGATCTTTGTCAAGAAAACCCCAAGAGGGGTCATGAAGAGTTGTACATGACTGAAATGACAATAACAAACTATATACTGGAATGAAATAAAGTAAAATACAAATATATATATATATAGTCTTAAAAAAAAAAAAAAAAGCTCACATGAGAGGAATCCCTATGTAGTGAACAGAAGGCTCAAAGTTAGCAAGGTCTTCATTAGAGTCCCACCACTGACACATACTGATTGTGTGATTGTGTTTGTGGAAATAGTCTAGTACTTCCAGCACCTGTCAGAACTATAATTTATAAATAGATATTAATCTGTATTGGTAGAGGAAGTTCCTTCAAGAGGAGTTCCTTCATAAATGTCCATATCTGTTCTCCTAAATAGTGGTTCTCAATCTTTTGTTTTCAGTATCTTTAACCTATTAAAAATTATTGAGGATCTCTCCAAAACATTTTGGTTTATCTGGATTATATTTATAGACATTTACCATATTGGAAATAAAAACTATTTTTGAATTTGTAGACCCTCTAAAAGGGTTTCAGAGATTCCCAGGATTCTCTAAACCATACTTTGAGAACCACCATACCTAAGAAATCAGTGGTGGGTTTGCCAAATGTTCCCAGAAATATCCATTCTCTCACCTATAATCTTTTAAGGTTCTCATAAGCCATCTCTTTAAATTAATGGTTTGTTGGAATAGTTCCTCTTAATTAGAGCGGTATCTTTGGGTGTGATTCTCAATTGCAGTTAAAGTAGAATCCAGTACTGGCAAAAAGTAGTTCCTAAGTGCTTGTTTCTATGCTTTTTCATCAGATTGTTGGCAGCTTATATTATATAAATAACGTAAAATTGTTCAAACAGTAATAATTCTATTTCAAATATTGGAACAGTATATGAAAACTTAAATTCTATCATCCTCCAATCTCCATTGAGAGATGATAAAAGGTTATGGAAAAGGGGTCCTGAAACACAAGACCTAGCTTTGTGATACGGGACAAGTATCATAATCTCTATTTGCTTCAGTTTCCTCAACTGCAAAATGGTAGCAATGATAACATCTATCTCCAGGATTGTTGTGAGGATAAAATAATAAAGTATTTACAAAGCCCTGAGCACAATGGCTGGCAAATTGTGTATGCTATATATGAGTATGTACAGTTTGATAGTTTTTGGGGAATAGGTCCAAGTTGCTCTCCTGAATGGTTAGATCATTTCACAATTCCACCAACAATGTATTAATATTCCAGTTTTCCCACAGTCCCTTCAACATTTATCATTATTTTTTCCTGTCATCTTGGCCAATCTGAGAAGCATGAGGTGGTACCTCCCAGTTGTTTTAATTTTCATTTCTCTGATCAATAGTGATTTAGATCATTTTTATATGACTATAGATGACTTTCATTTCATCATCTGAAAATTGTCTTTTCATACTTTTTGATCATTTAAAAACTGAGGAATGACTTGTATTCTTATAAACTTGATATACTTCTTTATATATGTTTAGAAATGATACCTTTATCAGAAACTCTGGCTGTAAAGATTTTTCCTAGCTTTGTTGCTTCTCTTTTAATCTATTTTTTTTCTGTTGGTTTTGTTTGTGCAAAACCTTTTTAATTTAATGTAATCAGAGTTGTACATTTTATCTTTCATAATGTTGTCCAGTTCTCCTTTGGTCATAAATTTGTCCCTTTTCCAAAGATAAAGTAAGCAAACTATCCCTTGCTCTCCTACTTTGTTTATGGTATCGTCTTTTATACCAAAGTCATGTAACCATTTGATCTTGTTTTGGTGCTGGGTGTGAGATGTGTGTCTATGTTGAATTACTGGCATATTATTTTCCAGTTTTCCCAAAATTTGTTTATCAAATAGTTCTTATTCCACAAGCTGGAGTTTGAGGGTTTATCAAATAAAATTACTATAGGCCTTGATTATTTTGTCAAGTGTATCTAATTTATTCCACTGATCTACCACTCTGTTTCTTAGCCTGTTTGATGACAGCTACTTTATAATATAGTTTTAGGTTTAGTACTGTGAAGCCACCATCTTTTGTAATTTTTTTCATTAATTCTCTTATTATCTGTGACTTTTTTTCTTCCAGATTAATTTTGTTATTATTTTTTCTATTTCTATAAAATATTTTTTGGCAGTTTGATTAGTATGACACTGAACAAGTAGTTCAAGTAAGCAAAATTGTTATTTTTAATTGTATTAGCTCAAAATAACTATAAGCAACTGATATTTTTTCCAACTTTTAAATCTGACTTTATTTATGTGAGAAAAATTTTGTAATTCTAACAAAAATCAATATAGTTCTTGGGTTTCTCTTGACATGTAGACATCCAAATATTTTGTTTTGTCTATAGTTATTTTAAATGGAATTTTTCTTTCTATCTCTTGCTGCTGGGCTTTGTCAGTGATATATAGAAATGCTGATGATATATTAGCGGTTTTATTTTATATCCTATACCTTTGCTAAAGCTGTGAATTTTTTTCCAGTAGGTTTTTAGAGGATTCCCTAAGTATATCATCATATCATCCCAAAGAGTAATAGTTTTATTTCCTTCTTGTCTATTCTAATTATTTTCATTTCTTGGAGAAAAAATTCTCCAAGGCCAGATGGAGTCACAAGTTAATTTTATGAAACATTTACACAACAATTAATTCCAATATTATGTAAAGTATTTGGAAAAATAGGTAAAGAAGGAATCCAGCAAAATTCCTTCTATGATACAAATATGATATTGTCTCTGTCTCTCTGTCTCTGCCTCTATCTTTCTCTCTTGCTATCTCTCTTTCTGTCCCTCTCTCTGTCTCTGTCCCTATGTCTCTTTGCCTCTTTCTTTCTCTTTCTGTGACTTCGTTTCTCTCTGTGTCTCTGTTTCTGTCTCTGTGTGTATGTTTCTGTCTCTCTCTCTCTCTCTGCCTAAATATGTCTCTGTCTCTCTGTGTCTATCTCTGTTTCTGTTTCTGTCTCTGACTCTGTGACAGCTTGGGACAGTGCCACCTTTATCCCAGGAGCAGAGTTCCACCTTAAAAGCATAAAAAGAGGAAATACCAAAATAAAAGAAAGAAAAAGGACAAGAAACAAATAAACAAACAAAAAGAACCTTGACTACAGAAAACTACTATGGTGACAGGGAAGATCAAAACACCAACTCAGAGAAGTCCAAAATGTCTGAAGAAGAAATCTCATAGAGTGAAATGAATTGACCTTAAGCCCAAAGAGGCTTGTTAAAAGGACTCATAAAAGATTTTAAAAGACAAATGGAGAGACAAAAGAAAAAAAAATGAGAAAAGAAATGAAAGAGAGTCAATAGCTTAGAAAATCCACTGAAGAAACAATACCTTGAAAATTGGAATTAATCAAATGGAAAAAGAGATACAGAAGCAAACTAAAGAAAATCACATATTAAAATTAGAATGAGGCAAATGGAAACTAATAACTCTATGATACACCAAGTATAAGTCAAACCAACTTTTAAAAATGAGAACATGGCTAAAATGTAAAATACCTCATTTGAAAAACAGTTGACTTGGAAAAGAGATCCAGGATAGATAATTTAAAAATTACTGTTCTACCTGAAGGCCATGATCAAAAAAAGAACCTCGATAGCATTCTTCAAGACATCATCAAGAAAAACTGCTCTTATAAACTAGAACCAGACTAAGAAATAGTGATAGAAAGAATCCATAGATCATATCTGGAGAGCCCGCAAGGAAAACCCCAAGGAACATCACTGTAAAACTGCAGAAGTATCATCTCAAGGAAAAAATACAGCAAGCTGCCAGACAAAAGCAATTCAGATATCAAGGAGCAACACTCAGGATTACACAAGATCTGACAGCATCTACAATAAAGAATCAAAGGTTCTGAAATACCATATTGCAGAATGCAAAAGACGTGGGATTACAACCAAAAATTAACTACCCAGTGAGATTGAGTTTCATTATTCAGGGGATGAGATGAATATTGAAGTAAGAGATTTTCGATCATTGCTATGAAAAAAACAGAACTAAAAAGAAAATGTGACTTTCACACATTGGACTCAGGAGAAGCATAGAAAAGTTGAGAGAAAATATATGTACAAAATTAAAGGTTAGGCTGTTTACATTTCTAGATAGAAAAATGATATCTATAACTATTGAAAATTGTATGTTATTGGGGTAATTAGAGGAGGCATTACATGGATGGAGGCTGTAGTTGTGAATGTACTCATATGATGATATCAAAGAAAAAGACATTAAAGGGTAGAAAAAGAAGTGTTCTGGGAGAAGAGGAAATGGAAGATCTAATGGGATAAATTAGATCAAATGAGAGCCACAAAATACCTATTACAATACAGGGAAAGAAGAGGGGGAGATTAGCATTGTCTGAAGCTTTATTTCATCAGTTTTGGTTCAAAGAGGGAACAGCTTAATCATTCAGTTGAATTTAGAAATTAGTCTTACCCTATAAAGAAGTAGGAAGAGAAAAGGGAAAGAAAAGGGAAAGATGATAGATGGTAGAGCAAGTAAAAGATGGGGTACTAAGGAGGGAAAAGGTAGGGAGAGAGAAAAGAGTATATTCAGGGGAGAAAATTGATAAAGGGAAATACAGAACTAGTAGTCATAACTGTAAATGTGAATGGGATGAATTCTCCTATAAAATGGAAATGAATTGTAGAGTGGATTAAAACAGAATCCTACAATATATTGTTTACAAGAAACACATTTGAAACAGTGATATATACAAAGCAAGGGTAAAAGGCTGGAACAGAATTTATTGTGCTTCAGATGACACACAAAATAAGCAGGGATTACAATTTTAATTTCAATTAAAGAAAAATTTTTTAAAAAATAGATCTAATCAAAAGAGCTAAGGAAGTAAATGCATCTTGTCAAAGGGAATCATAAACAATAAAGTAGTAATCATAATAAATGTATATGCACCAAATGTAGAGCATCCAAATTATTAGAGAAGGAATTAAACCAATTATTGGAAGAAATAGATAGCAAAACTCTTAGTGGAGGACTTCAACCTTCCCTTTTCAGAATGAAAATGCTAATTTCCTTCTATGACACAAACATGGTACTGATACCTAATCAGGAAGAACCCAAATAGAGAAAGAAAATAAAGACTACTCTCCCTAATGGATATAGATGAAAAAAATTTAAACAACTTATCATCAAGACAATATACTATGACCCAATGGAATTTATATAAGGAATGCAGGGCTGCTTTTATATCAGGAAAATTATTGCCATTACCAACCATATTAATAAGAAAAACAATAGAAATCACATTATAATCTCAAAAGATTCAACAAAAGCTTTTGACAAAATATAGTACCCATTCCTATTAAAAATGCTAAAAAGCTTAGGGATGATGGGAGTTTTCCTTAAAATAATAATCATCATCTATTTAAAACCAATGACAAGTATTATTTGTAAAGGAGAGAAGCTGGACACAGTCCCAGTAAGATCATGTGTGAATTAAAGATGACCATTATCACCACTGTTATTAAATAGTGCCTAAGAAATGTTGACTTCAGCAATAAAAAAAAGAAATTAAAAGAATAGAATAGTCAATGAGGAGATAAAACTATCATCTTTGCAGATGATATGATAATATACTTAGAGAATCCTAGAAAATCATCCTAGGGGAAACAATTACTAGCTTTTATCAAAGTTGCAGGATATAAAATAAACCCACAAAAATCATAAATATTTCTATATATTATTGACAAAGCCCACCAGCAAGACAGAGGAAGAGAAATCCCATTGAAAATAACTGTAGCCAATATAAAATATTTGTGTATCTAACTGCCAGGATAAACTCAGGACTATATAGGAACACAATTATAAAACAATTCTTACAGAAATAAAATCAAATCTAAACAAATGGAAAATTTCCAATTGCTCATGGGTAGGCTGAATTAACATAATAAATAATATTATAATATTATAAATTATATTATCATATAATAATATTATTATTATATAAATATATTATATTATAAATAATATAACAAATTAAAATAATATAATAAAAATTACAATTTTATCTAAATTAATCTACTTGTTCAATGCTATACCAAACTGCGAAAACATCATTTAAAAGAGCTAGGAAAAATAATTCATCTGGAAGAACAAAAGGTCAAGAATATCAAAGGAATTAATGAAAAAAAAATACAAATAATGGTTGCTCAGCAGTAACAGCCTTAAAACTAAATTATAAATCAGCAGTCATCAAAACCTTTTAGTACCAGTTAAGAAATGCAGTGATGGATTAGTGGAATAAATTAGATACATATGACAAAATAATCAAGGCCTACAGTAATCTAGTATTTGATAAACTACTAACCTCCAGCTTCTGGAATAAAAACTATTTTACAAAAAAATGCTGGGAAAACTGGAAAATAATATGCCAGAAACTCAGCATAGACCTACATCTCACACCCAATACCAAAATACGGTCAAAATGGGTACATGATTTGGGCATAAATGTTGATACCATAAACAAATTAGGAGAGCAAGGGATAATTTATCTATCAGATCTTTGGTGAAGGGAAAATTTATGACCATATGCCTATAAAAGGCAAAATGGACATTATGTCCATTAGGACCATTATAAAAGGCAAAATGGACAACTTTGACTACATTAAATTAAAAATGCTTGCACAAATAAAATCAATACAAACAAGATGAAAAGATAATTACAAAGCTGGGGAAAAGAAGCCTGTGCTTCTGATACAAGTCTCATTTCTAAAATCTAGAGCAAATTGACTCAAATTTATAAGAATACAAGTCATTCCTCAATTGATAAATGATCAAAGGATATGCACAGACAATTTTCAGATGATGAAATTAAATCCATCCATAGTCATATAAAAAAATGCTCTCACTTGCTATTGATTAGAGAAATACAAATTAAAACAAATCTCAAGTACCACCTTACATCTCTTAAAATAATGGCTAAGATGACAGGAAAAGATAATAATAAATGTTGGGGGGGGGGATGTGGGAAAACTGGGACTCTAAGGCATTGATGGTGGAGTTGTGAAATAATCCAACCATTCTGGAGAGCATTCTGCATCTATGTCCAAAGGGCTATCAAACTGTACATACTCTTTGACCCAGTGGTGTCACTATTGGCTCTGTATTCCAAGAAAATCATAAAGAAGGGAAAATAGCCTACATGCCCAAATATGTTTATAGTATCTGTTTTTTGTTGTAGCAAAGAATTGGAAAATTAATAGATGTCCATCAATTTGGAAATGGTTGAATAAGTTGTGTTATATGAAGGTAATGGAATATTATTGTTCTATAAAAATGATGATCATGCTAATTTTAGAACGGCCTGAAAAGATTTACATGAACTGATGCTGAGTAAAACAAAGAATACAATGGACAGGAATACATTGTATTTATTAACAGCAAGATTATGTGATGATTAATTATGAAAGAGTTAGATTTTCTCAGTAGTTCAGTGATCCAAGGCAATTCCAATAAACTTTGGATAGAAAATGCCATTTGCATCCAGAAAGAGACCAAAAAAGTGAACATAGCATGTGACAATTTATATTCAATCTCTTTGATTGAATATAAATTGTCACGTTATGTTCACTTTTGTCTTCTTTTTTTTTATCTCATTGTTTGTCCCTTTTGTTCTGATTTTTCTCTCCCAACATAATTCAAAAAGAAATGTGTATTTAAAAAGTTACTATGCATTTATGACCAGAAAAAATAAAACAATCAATAAAAAAATAATATATGTGTGTCCTCTTATATCTATGTATGGGAAGATGTTATATCTGACACCAGAAACACTTAGTAAAATAAATCTTTATTCTAAATATGATACTTAATAGAAATGTCACTGTCCATTTGTCATTTCCTTAATTATTTAGAAATGATAGGGCATGCTGGATTACATTGTGTTTGAATGACAATTAATAAAGATTATTTCTCCATCCCTATTCTCTGCATTCATTTTTTCAAATCAAGTTATTTCTACAAGTATTTATTAAGTATACTATATACCTACTTCTTGTACTAGGGGTACAAATATAACTAAAA
Organism: Sarcophilus harrisii; assembly: GCF_902635505.1. Lineage (NCBI taxonomy): Eukaryota > Metazoa > Chordata > Mammalia > Dasyuromorphia > Dasyuridae > Sarcophilus > Sarcophilus harrisii. The sequence goes on along the minus strand of NC_045426.1, from coordinate 553,151,354 downwards.
TGAAAGATATACCCTGCCTCATTATGTTATGATAGGGGAAACAATACTTGAAGAGAGTTGAAAAAGAGGAGAGACACTCATGCAGGGGTATGGTAGCTTCAACACTATTTTTAAATGAAGGTTCTGAGAAGAACTTATCAGTTCATAAAAGTCATGTTTTCTCATGTGTTATCATTGCTCCCAGAATTTTTTCTGCTTTTGCAACAGAGATAATAAAATAGTCAAAGGCAAAAGAATCATTTCAAAAACTTCCTAAATCCCTTTTGTGCCTATAAATAAATAAATAACATAACAATATATCAATCTACTGATCTATTAACTGATTGATTTACCTATCTATGCAGATATATTTAAATAAATATTTGTTGCCAGAATTATTAAGGAGCAGCCTCTACTGCTCTATTTTTTCTCCAACTTTTTTTTTCTATACAAAATTTATAAAATGCATTTGATAATGGTAGCTAAAGTAATAAATTTGTCCAGGTAATTTGATTTCGCCAAATTTGCAAAATTTTCATGTAAATTACTTATATCACAGAGCATATAGTAGTTGTACTTATTAATCTATGCATTTAAGTTCCAATATGTCTCTATGACAATTTTAATTCTATTGGAGGTCATAATTAAAATAGATAATTCTATATAGTTAAAGAGGAAAGATCTGGACTATGCAAGGAAGAGAGATAACAAAGAAGATTTAAATACACATAGTATAAGGCTAAATAGATTTTCAATTCTGTCCCCAAAATTGCAAAGTTTATACTTATGATTAGTTTCTATTCATAAATTATAAATCATAAAGAAGTCACAAATCCAACTTTCACTTAACATTATTCTAAATTATATAAAATGTTAGATAGATGTTTGAATTAGAATATTTTAATAAAAATTATTCTAATGTATAACAAAAGACAATTTAAGAATAAATAAATAAATGACTAGAGTACAGTATGAAGTTGAATTGATTCAGAAGATGTCACACTGAAGAAAAGAGGAGAGGGTGTTTAATGTAGGGAAATGACCTGGAAAAGAATTGATGGGACTGTGCTTTTTTCTTAGGTGTCTTGTCTCCTTTATCATTTTGCTAATTGTTCTCTGCCAATCTCAGTAGAGAAAATCATGCAACTATTCTAATTGGGTTTATTTCAATTTTATGTTATGCAAGTTCAGCTAAGCCCTCATTTCCACTAGGCAACCCTTTTCCACATCCCTTATTATCTCACTATCTCACTCTCCCCTGTGGCTTTTCCAAATCTTTTTATCTCTTCTCAAATTTCCCATGGTTCCCCTCCAAAACCCCATACTCTCAGCTGAGAACTTTGTTACATTTTATAAAAAGGAAAAAAAAAAACAACAAAAACTTGAGGCCATTTGACATGAGCTCCATCTTCTCTCATCGCATTCAAATGTTTTGTGCCACTATCTCTTTTAGTCTTGTCTCAGAGAAAGAAATGGTCCTATACCTTACCAAGTATCACACCATACACCTGCATGAGCATTTCCATTCAATCTCATTTCCTGCAAACTACTTCTTTCTGTATCTCTCTGCCTGTATCTCTCTGATTGTCTCTGTCTCTGTCTCCCTCTGTCTCTCTTTTGCTCTCGAACTCTCTTGCTCTTGCTCTCTATCATCCTACATCTGTTCTGCCTTTTATGGCCAAACACCTTGAAAATATGGTCTAAAATTGGTGCTTTCCTCTCACTCATTTTAAATTCCTTATAATCCAGTTCTTAACTTCATCATTCCCCTGGTACTGCTGTTTCTAAAATTCTCAATCATCACTTAATTGCCAATGCTCTTGACCTTTTCCCAGTCCTTATCATTCCTGACCACTACACAATCTTTGATACTGCTGAACACCGTCCTTTTCTTGGTATTCTTTTCTTTCTAGTTTTTCAGAACACCTTTTCCTCCTGGGTTTCTTCCTACCTATCAGTCATCTCTTTATTCTCCTTTACTAAATCCTTATTTATAACATTCTCATGAAGTGTCCTACTATTTTGTTTTAGGTCATTTTCTCTGCTTCTTGATATTGCTTCACTTGGTGATCTCATCTGCCTCTACTGATTGAATTATCTGTGCTGGTGATTCTTAGATCTACCTATGCTGACCCAATTTCTCTACTGACCATCACTCTTGCATTTCCTTTCAGAAATCTTGAAGTGGATATCCAGTAGGTATTTTAAACTCAACAAGTCCCAAGCAAAAATAGTTATCTTTCCTTGTAAACGTGCCTTCTATCTATATTTTTATATTAATGTAAATGGAAACACCATCCTCCCAGTTCCTTAGGTTTATAATATAGGTACAAAACTTAACTTCTTACTGTCTCTCAAGCTCCCTTATTCAATGTATTGCCAATGCCTCTCTCTTTTATCTTTGCAATGTCTCTTGAATATTACCCCTTCTCTCCTCTGATGCTGCATCCAACCTGGTATAGGCTCTCACCATTTCACTCTAGGACAATTACAATAGCCTATTGGTGGATCTACAAGCCTCAAGCCTCTCCCAACTCTAATTCATCTTCCATTCATTTTTCAAAGTGATTTTCCTAAAATGAAACCATGTCACCCCACTCTAAATATGCACTCAATAAATTGTAATGGCTACTTATTACCTCCAGGATCAAGTACTGTTAGGCATTCAAAATCCTTTATAACAAAGCTTTTCCCTAGCCCTTTACAACTATCATATACCTTACTACTCATCACAAGTTCTGACCTACTTTCACTGGCCTCCATAATATTGTTCCAATAAGATCCTTTGGCTCCAGACATCCCTGTAATTTTCTCCCTCATTATCTCTATCTACTTATTTTCATCAAGTCCCAACTAAAATTTCATCTTCTGTAAGTAGTATTTGAATCCCTCATAATTCTAGTACCTTCCTTCTGTTAATTATTTTCTATTTTTCCTGCATGTAGATTGCTTGAAAATAATTATTTATTGTCTTCTCCATTACATTGCTGACACATCAAGGACAAGGACTGTCTTTTGGTTCTTTTTTTTTGATCTTTTGTCTTCATATAAATAATCAATTCTCTTTTATTTCATTTAATACATTTTATTATTCTCCTTCAATATGCAATATGCCATGATAGGCTTAGAAATGAAAATATAAAAATACTCAAAACCTCTCCTCTCAAAAAGTTTATAATCAAGTAAGATGTTTACAAATAAGTAAGATATAAAGTAGAACAAATCAGGGATGAAGGAGACATTTAGAGAAAAGAAATTTCCTCTAAGAAAATATTGATAACAATATTTTTCTAAAATGAATATATGTTCTGACATTGTAGACTCAAATCTAAAATTTCTTTACACTTGTCCTCTACAAAGGTAAAGATGAAATTGTCTCTTAAGAGTACATTAAAGGATCACCAGAGCTTCTATAATATATATTTTATTGCACAAATCTGATATCCACAAGTTTAAAACTCCACATTACTAAATTACTTGGCATTGAATATAGATATAACCTTGGACACACTGAAGTCAAGAATAGAGAAAAGCCCCTCAAAATTTGCTTCAGCCATTTTGTATTCTTCAGGGTATTTTTATATTATATCATTTTATATAACACATTCTATGGTTTCCTATTATCTACAAGATCATATTCTATCTTATCTCACTGCTGGTGCCTTCCCTATAAATTTGTCCTTCTATTTACCTTGTTTTTTTTCTTATATGTATTTGATTATTTGTTTCTGGTCTTTTCCATTAGAATATGAGCTACTTGAGGTCTGGGGATGTTTATCTAGGTACCCTTAAGCATTTAGCACACAGTAAATACTTAACAAATGCTTGTTTCATGACTGATTGTCTTAGTTCATCTTTCAATCCTTTCCTCCCAACACTATACTCATCAAAACTTATTTCCCAATATTTTATAACCCATCCTCACTTTTCAGAAAAATTCCATAATGCACCTCCATACTTATATACAGAAATATGTATGTATCAATATATAGATACATGTATATATAAAGACATATGTATATATAGATAAAGAACTGTGGATGTATTTCTGCACTTCCTGTTTAAGAATACTTTTCCTATTCTTCTTTCCCTAACCAATTATTTCATAGAGTTTTTTCCATTGATTCTCTCATGTTAATCTTTACTTTTTGAATATGTTGTGTATACTATGCATTGTAAAATCTTCTTAACATGCTTCCTGAACTGTCATTTAATGTTCTATTTAATTCTAAATTTAAGTACTTTTCCTGGAATATATATTTTACTTCTTTTCTATGCTCTGTAGCATATACTAATTGCCAACTTGAGGATCTTAAATATTTGATGGATGAATGAATGATGGATGGATAGATGGATTAATGAGTAGATTGATGGATACATTTAGGAATGAATTGCTGCAGCAATTTCATGTTTGGTGACTGATAAGTAGATTAAATTGGGGCAACTAGGTGGCTTAGTGAATAGAGTATCAGCTTTGAAGTCAGGAAGACTACTCTCCCTGAGTTCAAATCTGGCCTCAGACATTAATATTTTTATGATGTTGGAAAAATTACTTATCTATTTGCCTCAGTTCTGCTTCTGTAAAAAGAACTAGAGAAGGAAATGACAAATGACTCCAATATCCTTGCCAACGAAAGCCAAATGGAATTACAAAGAATACGACATGACTAAAATGACTGAACCACAACAAATAGACTACACAGTTATAAAAATAGTAGTTGATACTTATAATAATATCTGTCCAGTGAGGGAATGATTGAGGATGGTGCACTTATTTTCTGGGTCCAGAATGTACCAACTGAGGCCCCACCTATGTGAAGGGAGAAAAGGAGCTTCTTATATTGGAACATTAATATTTCAGAAAAGGTAATTATCATATTTTCCATTGCAAGCTGAAAATTGTATATTACTTAATCTCTGTGAAGAAAGATTTAATAATATAAAAATCAAATTACTTGGGAGGAGAAGCAAAATAGAGTCTGACAACAAAGAGAAGTGAAAACAGTTGATTTTATGGGCATGAACAGAAGTTGGCATTCTTCTTGAATCCATTTATCTATACAATTTAACCAAAGATTATTTTAGTCCAAATGAATCAGCAAGTGCTGCTTTCAGAAGGGAATCTATATGTCATTTAGGCACTTACTCATTTTCTACCTATATTGTCTAGGCCCTTATTCATTTTTTATCTTTTATTTCAGATATTTGTGTGCCTTTCTCATTCACTATTATCCCCACTACCTTGATCTCACTACCACTCCCAACCTTCAATTGCAGACACACAAATTCCACAGAATTTTCTAAAGTTTGCCTCATGGGTTCAAATTATCTAGGTACAAAAAAAAAAAAAAAAAAAGAAAAGAAAGAAAAAAAACTATCAGGCACTATCTTTGATTTTGCATTTGTTGAGAACTATTCTTTTTAAATATGGAAAGCTATTAAATGCCATTAGCAAATTTCAGTGATGCTGCTCACTAATTGCTATAGAAATTAAAGTTAGATATTCCATTTCTCCATCACTGTCCAGGAAACTCTGGCAAAACAGTTTGTATATCTACTTAAGTCTTACGGAAATTAACACCTCCCTTCTAGGTATAGTAATCAGATGGATGACAGTAGACAATTAATTAGGTCCAACTGCATCATTGCTTTTACATAATTAATATGTTCATTACAGGATTGAAATTGTTTTGCCTATACTTTAGGGAAGAATATACCAAAATATAGTCATGAACATTTTTATTAGAACTGTTTTATATTTTCACAACCCGAAGGCTAAGAAAATGAGAGGCTTGGAAAGACTGGAATTAATATTAAGAAAATCATTCTCTAAATAGGCCTCACTAGAAGGAGGAATTCCCTACCAGAATATCCAAAATGCAGTATACTATCTTGTTAGGCAGTGCATTTTGCAATACTAGAGGTCTTGACTAAAAGCTGAATGACTAATTCTAATAAATTTTGTAAAGGGGAATCAATAATATTTCATGCACACTCTTGCCAAAATAATGTTTCTAATATATTACTCTAACTATGCCATTCTTTTACTCAAGTATCTTCAACAACTCACCACTATCAACTACATACAAAAAGAAATTCCTTAACTTGGCATCTTAGGTATCCCACAATATAATTAGAATTTTTCTTTCAAGACTTTTGTCATGGCACACTGCCCTCTATTTTTTCAGACAAATTAACCTGGTATTGAATGGCTATTTTATTTTCATGCTGCTTTCTTGCTTCCTACATTTACATACATAGTTGTTCCTTCCTTGCCTAGAACAGATCTTCTTCACTCTCCTTTGCTTCCCGCAATTGAAATCCATCTACTCTTCTAAAGCCAGAATAATTCCAATAATCTTCTCTGATTTTAGGATCCCTCTACTTAATTTGGAGTATTCCTTCCCTTCTTCAATCCCTCAAGCCATTCAGTTTAGATTCTGAGCTTCACTCTTTGTCCTTGCTCTAGACATTTGCTCTTTTAAATTTAAATTTTATTTTTAATTTTAAATTTAAATTATAGTTATATCTGCCTCACTCCCTGCTCACCCTTTTTAAGCCTGACTTTCATACTATAAAATTAAATTGTAGCTCCTTGAGGGTATAAACTGCTATATTCTACTCTTTAGTATACCTAGCTTCTCATATAGTGATCTGTACATAGCATTTACCTATTAAATGTTTACTGAATCAAATCAAACTGAATCAACCCCAGAATCACAGAATATAAGACCTAAAAGGAAGCTCAGAGTCCTCAGAAGTCCAAAGCATACAATGTCCACTATTATGTATCTGACAAATGATTACTCAGCCTGTATTGAAGACCTTTCAGAAGCAAGAATATACATGTTAGATTGATCTAATTCTACTTTGGGGCAGCTTTATCAGGAAATTTTACTAAGAAATTTTGAACCACATTCAAATCTAAATTTTCTTCTTTGCCATTTCCATTCATTATTCCTGTTTTTGCCCTCTGAAGCAAGCAAGAAATACTAGAAGGTAATGACCATGTCCTTCTTGGGTCTTCTCCTAAACAAACCTGGTTCTTCCAGTTTATTCTCAACTGTCATAGACTCAAGACCTATTTTTGTTCTGATTATCCTTCTCTAGATATGTTCAAGTTTGTCAATTTTTTTTAAATAAGTATGTCTGTCAATTGGGAAATGAATGAAGAAGTTGTAGTAGATGATCACAATAGAATAGCAATATGCTATAAGAAATGATGGTTTTTGATTTTTGATCTTACAAAGTATGGAGAGAGTTTCATGAAATAATGAAGAGCAAAATGAGCAGAACCAAGAAAACATCATATACAGTAATAGCAATATCATTCTAAGAATGATTTTCAGCAAATAAGTCATTTTGATTGCTATAAATACCCAAATTAACTACAAAACATATGTGAGGAAAATACTATCTTCATTCAGAGAAATAATAGATAAATAGAAATATATACAGAAGAATCTTACTAACATACATACATTAGTTTCTAATTGTTGACAGCTCAAGGGAGGGAAGAGGGAAGAAAAATAAGAAACAAAAAACTTACATGAAACTTTATCATGTATTTAAAAGGAATAATGAGTTGTAGGTAATAGATTTGTAGTTCCATATACAGTCATCTTTCTTTGAATTATGTTATGGAAATACTTGTTTTATTCCATAAATTAAAATTTAATAAAAACATTAAAAAACAGGAGTTTTTTTTTTTTTAACTGAACACAACACATTAAATGAGACCTGAAAAGAACAGAGTACAATGGAATTATCACTTTCCTCTTCCTGAGTGTTCTGCCTCTCTTATCTGCTGTCTACTATGGCATTAATATTTTGGCTATACCAAAGTACTAACTCGTATGTATTTCAGTCCACAGCCACTACTGCTCTTTTCTATGACAACTACTATCTTACCATCAGCCCACCTCCAAACTTATGCTTAAGGAATTGGTTTGTGTGATTACCTACAATATTTCCCATTTATCCCTATTGATTTTCAACTTTCTGGATTCAACTCAATGTTCTTAGGTCTAGGGTGACCAGACACATAGAAAAAATGCATTCTGCTGCCTAATTTTGAAAGAACATAAGCTAAGAGTAGTTTTCACATTTTTAAATACAATAAAATGTTATTAACTGTATTCAGGAAGAGATTAAATAGATGCCATGTAAAGTTTTTTTTTTTTTTTTTTTTCCAGATTCTATAAAACTTTGAATTTATACAGTCAAAATCCATGTTATCTGATCACAAGATATGCAATAACATGGGCATATATAAAAATTGGTGATGATGCTATAATGTTATTGATTCTCTTTTTTTCTTTCCCTGCTTTGGTTCATGCTGTATAAATTTCTCATTCTTAAAAATAGCTTAGCTGGTCTTTTTTGAAATATATATATATATATATATATATTTTTTTTTTTTTTTTAAACTAGGTCTCTCTTTTATCTTGGCTAGAAATATAGGAGGTGCTCACAAGTCTTATCCCAGTACTGGTCAGCATAGGAGCTTTAGTCTTCTTTATTTCTCATCTGAGCTAGTTCATCCTTTCTTAAGAAGCCTTTTAAACTTCCTTCTCCTGAGGGGAGTCCCCATATTGGTGCCAGACTTTGTATGGATACTTGGTCTCTTAGCTTCCTAAAGGTCAAAATTTTAAAGCACAAGGATTCTATCCCTCAAATTCAGGGGCTCTCCTAAGAAGAATTACACGTGTGCATTACCATACCTTGTCTTTAATTAGGTCTTGCTTTTTTTTTTTTTTTTTAAGAAATATACTCTAGAGTATATGGTACCCAACATATCAGTTATCTGCAACATCTGTGGGAAACTCAGAACATTCAAAAGCAAAATTCTTAAATAGAAATGAGAACCTCAGTAACTTTAATATTGACTTACTGGATTTTAGATTTTTAGAGAATTTCTCAATGCACAAAAATCATGCTTCCTATGGAGGTCCTGCCCATTGGATTATGAAAATCTTGACCAATGTTGGTTATGAATCTGTGTTCTGTTAGACATTCCTTAGAGAGGGCAAATATTCCTAAAAATAAAATGTGTACAAAGGCATATGGCCTCTTTACTAATAATACTAAGTGTATGCGGATAAAGGAAGTAGAAGAATAAAAGAGAAACAATGTTTTTCCTATGGAGTATAGACCTTAAATTCCTCAGTCCATTATTCAGTGACTTTGGCAAAATATTCTGAGTTGTGCATTCTCTGATTAGTCAACTAATCCACATATATTTATTCAGTTCCTACAAGGACAAGGAACTATAAATAACACAAATATACAAGCAGCTGATTCTTCTGCTTTTTATCCAAATGAAATCTTGGGTAAATAATAATAATAATAATGGCCAGAATCTGTTTAATGCCTTCCAAGTACTATACTAAGAGCTTTACAAGTATTATCTTATCACCCACAAAAAACATGGGAGATAAACTTATTAGTCCTTCCATTCCACAATTGTGGAAATAAAGGCAAAAATAATAAGGGATTTTCCCAAGGTTTCACAGTTAGTAAGCAACAGGCTGGATTTGAATTCAGATTTTCCTTATTTTAGTTTCTGTGTTTCATCTACTATACTATCTAATATAAGGAGATTGGACTAAATGACCCCAAGATCTCTTCTACCTCTTAAAATATGATTTTGTGATTCTAAGTAAAAAACAAGGCCCCTATCCTCAAAGAACTTGCCATCCAATTAAATGCTTAGGTGTCAATTCTCTATGATCACATGTTAAGGACTATGCCTAAGTGAAGAGCCTCCACAGCTGTGAATCATAACATCTGAAGGCATTGCAAAGCAGCCTTCACTGGCACAAGTGTTGCTTGTGAACTGGGAATGAAATAAATTGGAGATAGACAGAAGAGAGAGAGGTCAGACAGACCTCTCAATGGAGAGGTCAGAGAACATCAACTGCCTCTCAGTCTCCTTGAATCATCACCATTATTATCCACTCACATGAAGAGAGCCATTCTAGGTCTGTATTAGATCTCCAGCAGCCACTGGCAGGTGGCTCCCATATCATAACATTCACATATATCAATATTTCTTAGCATTTTCAAATTCAATAAGATTACTTTCCAAATTCTCAATAATCTAAATTATATAAGAGTCAGGGATTGTAGTATGGCTAGATCCAGTTATTACTGTCTCATAAGTCAATTTTCAATTTTCAATGTGAGCATATATACTCTGGAAGTCACCAAATTCTAGAGATAGGTACTTGATTTATTATTTTGTTAATTTTCTTAAAATAGTGGTTGGAAAATGTTAATCATGCAGATTAGACTTGAAAATGTACCATACTTACATATTTTTCATAGAGCTAGTTAATAACATTTACTAACATAAATCTAGATGGAGGGATATACAAATATCTAAGAAAATGTGTTTTACTGTGACTATAAGACTGTAACACCAATCTAGTTCTATCAACCTGCTTCCCTAGAAATGTTCTCTAATCTTACCCTTCCTTCTGGGACTAATAAGAAGATATAATTGATTGATTATAACTCAAAACTCATAGCCTGTTAGGATATAATGGGGACAACAGTTTTTCCAATAAAAACATTACCTAAGATCAAGGATCATGTCACTTTCCAATTTGTTATCTCTAGAAGCTAGCAACGCGTTCTATATATTTGTTGTTGTTTGGTCATTTCAATTGTGTCCAACTCTTTGTGAACCTATTTTGGGGATTTTCTTGGCAACAATGCCAAGATTAAGTGACTTTTCTAGACTCACACAGCTATTAAGTGAGGCCAGATTTAAGTGAAAGTCTTCCTGACTTCAGACCTGGTACACTATCCACTATCTCACTACCTAGCTACCTAAATTACTACATATAACAGAAACATAAAAAATGTTGTTTTTCCTATTGTTGTTTTGTTGTTTGAAAAATAAGTAGTAGGGGGAAATTTTCTTTAGTTATATAGAGTGATAAGTCAGTGAATTTGATAGAAGATTGAGTTCCATTCTTTTCCTCCTGCATCATGATTTTTTTCTTATCTTATGGACCCATAAACTTGGAAATCAACCCAACAATTTTGTTTGCCAATTTCCTGTGCTGACAATCATTAATTAAAGATTAACAATTGTAATGGGCTGAGGTTTGAGCTGATGCACTGAGGTCCCAAGTACATGAGGCTAGATAATAATTGGGCTATACTCTATTAATATACATGATTGGATTAAGAATGGTCCCTGCCCACTCTCCTTGCAAGTCCTGATGTGTTGTATAGGAAATGACGATTTTGGTGGGTGGAGGCAGAGAGGAAGAAGAGAAGCTTGGGAGATTGGGCTGAGTTCGAGACTCTGAGTTGCTGGTTGTGTGGCTGCTGGCTCTGAGCTAGCTTCTTGACTCAGCTGCACACATTGCTATCGCCGATTCTCTTCCACCTCCGATCCTTCTTCACTGAGAATAAAGACTGACGATTTTCCCCTAACCTGAATTCCTGTCTCGTGCTGATCTTAAAATACAAGATCTTTAACATTTGGCGCCCAACGGTGGGAACCAAGGACTGAAGAAGTCTCCGGTGACCAGGAACTTGGGTGAGTATTGTTAATAGACAAATAAGGAACTTATTTTCTTAAAAACTAAACCAGTAATCTTTTTTTTTTGGCTAAAATGGGACAAAGGCTAGCTAAAGACTCTCCATCCCCGCCCCCAACCCCACCCAAGAGTGGTGCTATGGAAAGCATGATTAAGCTGACAGAAATACATGGGTTACTTATAACTTGGGAACAGATAGCGAGATTTGTGGGTATATTAAACTGCATCTCCCTTGATCGTAGAGGAGGAGCAGATCTCTCGAGATAACTGGTCCTGGGTTGGACAAGAGATGTTCATACATTTCAGAGAATATGGTCCTCATTCAATTCTCATGGGAGGATTTTATTTATACAATGTATTTCAGTTAGCACTAAGAATCCCTAGAAGAAAGAAAAGCCCTTGACTCCTTCCACTCCTCCTCAAATTAGCTCATGATATTAAGGAGGAAGACAATGAAGAGATTAATGACCATATCTCCACAGGGCATGGAGACTTAAGTGAGCAAGGGTGTGGTGACCTTTCCCTCAGGAGGAGTGGCTTCAGCCCCACCCCAGGAGCAAGTGATTGACTCTCCTCCACCAACTCCACCCTCGGGGATGGAGGGAGGAGGGGCAGTGGGGGGCAGTGAGGGGACCAACCTTGAGCAGGCTTCAAGAGGGCTTAATGAAGGCCAAAGAAAGGGTGTGGACATCCGGGAGCTACAACCACTTATGTTTCCTGTAATTTCCCAGTCTAAGCCTCAGGTCAACAAAGTCTGAAGATACCTGCCTTTAATGTAGAAATCATTAAAGATCTTAAAAAGGCCTGCACTAATTATGGGGCTACATCAGCTATGTTAAGATGCTGTTACAGAATTTGCTCGTTCAAGTCTTGACTCCTGATGACTGAAATCTATAGCAAGGGTATGCCTAGAACCTGAGACAAAATTACATGTGGCTTTGAATATAGTGAGCTCTGTAGGATAAAAGCCCAACAAAATAGTCAAAATAGTGTTCATGCTGGTGATCACCAATGACCCTACTACAAGGTATAGGTCCATTGCAGACGTCACAGCACAGGTTAATTATTCAGTAGCAGCATATGAGCAAATTGTTGCTAATGCTATCAAAGCGTGGATCTTGATTCACAACTAAAAATGATAAAGGTGAGGCCTTCATAAAATAATGCAAGGGCCAGATGAGCCCTTTGCTGACTTTTGTGGGACGTTTGCAGACTGCTATCACAAGAACTAATGGGGAAAAATCCAACAACAGATGTTTTAATAAGGCAACTTGCTAAGGAAAATGCTAATGAGGTGTGCAGAAGGATTATACTAGGACTGCCCAAGGATGCCCTTTAGAGGAGTTCATAAGATCGCCAGGCCACAGTGGCACAAATGCCTTTTATAGCCAGACTATGATGCAGACTTCCCAAGATCCCAACATGGTAGACAGGGTCCCTTCCAGCAAGGGACTTCTAGAGAGACACGTCAATGCTTTCAGTGTGGTAAAGTAGGGCATCTGAAAGCTCAATGTTGGTACAGAGGCAGAGTGAGAAAGCAGGGTGGGAGAACAAGACCCAGTATCCCATGTCCAAAATGCAACAGAGGCTTCCATTGGGCCTCAGAATGTAGACAGGTTCAGGGAATGGGATGAGGGGCCCAGCCCAGGGCCCCAGGCAAAAACACTTGGGGCATGATGGCAGCCAATGGTGCACCCAGAGAGTGCCTAGACGGCCAATACCCAATATGACCAATCAGCCAAGAAGCCATATGATGGCAGAAAGGATTACACAATCAATCAGCCAGGAAACAACCTGATGGAAGAAAGGGATTACAATTAGGAGAATAGAATTGTATGCAGCTGAGACAACTGAGATACCCCCTGGAGAGGTGAAATCTGTTCCCTCCTGCCTATGGGATCCCTTGCCTCCAGGCACAGTAGGCTTGACCATTTTACCTCCTGAGAGTACGTACAAAACAGTGTCCATCCACATACTGATGTGGGAAACTGGGAATGTGTAGATATCCCAGTCACCAATACAGGCAGACAATGTGTGACTTATCACCCAGGAGAAATAGTAGCATCAGGTTTACTCATACAGAATCCTAATAAGCAGCCTGGTGATAGTCACCCAGATTCTGATTCCAGATCACAAAATCCAGCAGTTTACTGGACAGCAGCTGTAACAACTGACTGACCTATGCTCACAATCTATATAAATGGCCTTCCATTGGAAGGATTGGTAGACACTGGTGCAGATCAGATGGTCATTAGAGGTGCCAGCTGGCCCAGTCACTGGCCAAAGATTAAAGCAGACACTTACATGTCTGGCGTAGGAGTATCAATAGCAGCTGAAGTTAGTGCTGCCCCTATGAGATGGACTTTTGAAGGCAAAACAGGAGTTTTTACTCCTTTTATAGTTGAAAAAATCCCCATCAATCTGAGGGGAAGAGACGTTTTACAGCAATTAGGGTTAAAAATGAGTACTTCGGTTTTTTAAGCAGGGCTGCTGTTGAAGGCCTGCCAACACTTTCACCTGTTCCTATCCAATGGAAAACTGATACCCCAGTGTGGATAGAGCAGTGGCCCTTAAGTAAAGATAAAATTCAGGCCTTATTAGATATAGTACAGGAACAGCTTGACCAAGGACACTTAAAACCTTTCTAAGTCCTTGGAATTCCAGTGTTTGTTGTGAAAAAGAAATCTGGAAAATGGAGGATGTTAACAGATTTAAGAAAAGTGAATGAACAGATGGAAACTATGGGAACCTCTCAGCCTGACTTCCATCTCCTACTCAGTTGCCTAGAGAATGGCCTCTTTGGGTCATAGATATTAAGATTGTTTCTATTCTATCCCTCTGGATAAGGAGGATATGAAAAGATTTGCTTTTCAGTGCCCAGCGTTAACTTAGCTGAGCCTTATAAAAGATATGAATGGGAGTTTTGCCACAGGAATGAAAACAGCCCTACTATGTGTCAAATGTATGTTGCTGCTGCTCTTGGTCCAGTAAGAAAAGCATTCCCAAAAGTTATGCTATTACATTACATGGATGACATTTTGGGATGTGCACCTGAGGAACAAATGTTAGAGGTATGTCTAAAAAGACCATAGAAACACTAAGGAATTACAAATTATACATAGCACCAGAAAAATTCAAAGACATGCTCCTTTTCAATATTTAGGATATGAAGTATACCCTAAGGTGCTTACAGTTCAAAAACTCTCCTTAAGAACAGAAAAGCTAAACACATTGAATGATTTTCAGAAATTGATAGGAGATATCCAATGGATGCGACCAGTGTTAGGCTTGACTACCTATCAGGGTTACAACCGTTATATGACATTTTAAGGGGAGACAGTGCTTTAAATTCACCACGCCAGCTTACAAAAGAAGCTCAAGAGGCTTTGAGAGAAGTTGAACTGGCTTTATCCAATGTGGTTGAAAGAATCACTCAAAACCCTTGGAGATATCAGTTTTGCACACACAAGAGGCACCACAGCAGTCCTTCATCAAGACACAGTGTGATAGAGTGGTGAACCTCCCAGCACAACCAGATCAAAGCCTTACACCTACCCAGTGCTTGTGTAGAATTTTATTAAAGGCCACTAAGCGAGCAGTACAATTATCTGGGACAAGACCTGATAAGATATACACCTTTTATACCAATACACAAATTAATGTGTGTTGTGAGACCATCCCAGAGTGGCAAATTTTATTAGCCATGGCTCCAAATTTTTTACATGGGTCTCCATTAAAGATAACTAGATTATTACATAATTGGCGATGGACTGTTGAAGAAAAGTTTCTAAAGTTCCTCTCAAGGACCAACAATCTTCACGGATGCATCCAAACATAATATTTGTGCTGTGTACCTCATGATCTAACTATAAAGAGAGTAGTCAGAACTCCTTTCAGTCCACTCAGCAGAATGAATTGTACGCGATCATTCTAGCTCTTACTTATTATCCAGGAGACATAAATATAATATCTGATTCTGGCCTATTCAGTAGGTGTGGTACAAAGAATTGCCACAGCCCAAATAAAATTTGCAGCCTCTAATATATATCAGCTCTTAAGAAACTTCAAGAGCAAGTGAGAAAGCATCCAGGTAAGATCTATATATTACATGTCCATTCTCATAGTGGACTTCCAGGTCCCATATTTGATGGCAATTCAAAGGCAGATAGCCTTCTAACTATGTTGGTCAATACCCCTTTGTTCCAAGAAGCTCAGGCATCTCATTCTAAATATCATCAGGCTGCTCGAGCTTTACGTTTACTATTTGGAATAACAAAAGAGGAAGCTAGGAGCATAGTAAAAGCCTGTACAGCTTGCCTTCCTTTCCACGCTCCTACACTGCCCCCAGGGAAGAACCCTCGTGGTTTGAGACCCAATGAAATCTGGCAAATGGATGTGACCCATTATAAATCTTTTGGTCGTCTGTCTTTCATCCATGTTGTGGTAGACACCTTTTCAGGATTCACTTTTGCAATGCCAGCAGCAAAAGAGACAGCCTCGAGTGGTCACTGAATTTCTCATACAAGGATTTGCCATTATGGTGTGCATACAAGCAATAAAAACAGACAATGGTCCTGCTTATACTTGAAACATTTTGCACACTTTTGTGCACAGTATAAGATTTTACACACCACGGGCATACCTTTAATCCTCAAGGACAGGCAATAGTGGAGAGGAGAAACAGAGATATTAAGACACTACTCCAAAACAAAAGAAAGGGGGGAGCCACAGGTAACCCTAGAGAACTTCTAAATCTAGCTCTTTATACTATTAACTTTGATTTTTGATAAAGATGCACTGGCTCCAGCTGACAGGTTTTATAACCCACCGGAAGGTCAGTGTCCAGTGCGAGCAGCTCCACCATCTTTAGATAATCGCCAGGTGATGTGGAGAGACCCAGAAAGTGCAGTGAATGGAAAGGACCAGATAGGTTAACTGCTTTGGGGAGAGGGTTTGCTTGTATCTCTACAGGTGGAGAAGGAATCAGATGGGTGCCAACGAGCCATATTCGCCTTTGTCCATCGCAGAGAGACGGAGCAGACCTTGAAACAAAGGAGAAGACCCAAGAAATATCGGGTGGTGCTGTTGCTGATTGTGCTCACCATTGAAAGAGCGTGGCAGTTATGGGTTTGACCTCATGGACATCAAAGATTGTCGGATTCTCAAAACCCTCAGGAATCATTGGATTCTCTGAGCCATAGGATTTGAAAACCTCAGGAATCATTGGATTCTCTGAGACATAGGACTTGAAACCCTCAGGAATCATTGATTCTCTGAGCCATAGGATTTGAAAACTCTCAGGAATCATTGGATTCTCTGAGACATAGGATTTGAAAACCCTCAGGAATCCATTGGATTCTCTGAGACATAGGATTCTTGAAAACTCTCAGGAATCATTGGATTCTCTGAGACATAGGATTCTGAAAACTCTCAGGAATCATTGGATTCTCTGAGAAATGATAAGACTGTTACAACACTAAAATCTGCTGAATCATTGATTCCCTAACACATAAAAAGACTTTCAGGACTTCAAAACTCAGGGGATCATTGGATTCTGACATGTGAAACAATGGACAATAGATTGGTTTTGGACTATCTCTTGGCTGCTGAAGAAGGTGTATGTGTGACTGTTGTTTACATACCCACCTTCTAGGACTTCTGGTGATCTTTTCCAACACCATGTTGATTTATATTGTTTGCTATTCTGCTACTTGTGTGTACAATTCATGTTTGTTACACCACATCGAGCCTGCACTGACTGTGGGGAGAGTCATCCCTAATAGCCTCTGCGTTATTGCTATGTGCTTGTGTAATACCTCCCATGCTGATGGGTTTGTGCATAATAAGACCCTTCAGCCCAGAAACCCGCTAGCAACCTCCATTTCCCTTTGGTGCTTTCTCATCTCCTTCCTGAGATGTCAGGAGGGCGTGATCATCTCCTTTTAGTGCTTTCACCGCCTTTCCTGAGAAGTCAGGGAGGCTGTGATCACCTCCTTTTCGGTGCTTTCACCTCCTTCCCTGAGAAGTTAGGGAGGCTGTGATCACCTCCCCTTTGGGGCTCTGACTTCCCTGAGGAGTCAGGGATAGCATGAACACCGGTGTTCTAAAATAAAAGAAAGCGGGAAATGTAATGGGCTGAGGTTTGAGCTGATGCACTGAGGTCCCAAGTACATGAGGCTAGATAATAATTGGGCTATACTCTATTAATATACATGATTGGATTAAGAATGGTCCCTGCCCACTCTCCTTGCAAGTCCTGATGTGTTGTATAGGAAATGACGATTTTTGGTGGTGGAGGCAGAGAGGGAAGAAGAGAAGCTTGGGGAGATTGGGCTGAGTTCGAGACTCTGAGCTGCTGGTTGTGTGGCTGCTGGTCGAGCTAGCTTCTTGACTCAGCTGCACACATTGCTATCGCCGATTCTCTTCCACCTCCGATCCTTCTTCACTGAGAATAAAGACTGACGATTTTCCCCTAACCTGAATTCCTGTCTCGTGCTGATCTTAAAATATACGATCTTAACAAACAATATTGGACACTATATATAATGAGTATGATTACTTTTCCCTTAATTTTTGAAGAGCAACTAGGTAGCACAGTGTCCTGGCCTAGAATCAAGAAAACTCATCATCCTGAATTTAGACCTTTGCTAGCTGTGTGATCCTGAGCAAGTTACTTAACCCTGTTTCTTCATCCATAATATGAGCTGGGGAAGGAAATAGTAAATTATTCCATGGCTGAAAATGACTCAATAATCACAATTTTTTAAAACTACTTTTCTTCTCTCTTCTTCAGAGATAGTTCTTTCATATGGACAGGGAGATGAGAAAAATAAATTGGAAAATACAGCTAATATAAAAACAAAAATCTCAATTTTTAAAGAAGAAAAAGATGGGTAGTTTAAAACACTGTTATTTGAAAGAGATCTAGATGATTACAGCACCTGATCTGGAATCAGGAAGGCTTGAGTTCAAATACAGCCTCAGATACTAGTTGTATGACTCTAAGCAAGTTATTTAATCTCTTCCCCCTCCCCCCATTTCCTCATCTATAAAAAGAGGATTATAATAGCACTTTGACTGTCAAGATTATTATAAAGGTAATTAATTAATGATTGTGAAGATTTTTACAGAGTTTAAGACACTGAAAACACAAACTATCATTATTATTGTACAGTTTTATGACATTGATCATTTGCTCCAAAAATTCATAATTATCCATAAGCTATAAGTCATACCAAATTTATAGAACTAATAGAAGAAACAGTTATAGGGAAACAGTATCTTTGAACAGAAAAAAAAAATGTGGCTTTCAGTGCCCAAGTATGTCAAAGCAACATATAAAAAATGGCATAAGAAACATAAGGAAGTGTGCAGAATATGCATAAGACATCTACCATAATTATAAGGCAGAAACCTTTCCACCACTGGTAGGGTTAAAAAAAAAAAAAAGCTAGGTATCCAAAATAAGCAGCCAGATGAGTAACAAACTGATCCACCAAAGGTCTGTGGAGTGAAAAGGATGAAACCTCTCAACAGCTTGCTGCAGTATAAGCCAAGGAATCAGCTTGGAAAACAGGAACTAAATGGAGACAGCAGTGCCACACAGAGTCCAGCATGGGGGCTTTTCTCCTGCCAAATGTACAGCAGGAACGGTCACAGCAGCTTAGTTGTATTTTAGGACCTAATAGAGGTATAAACCACAACTGCTATTGTTAATGGTTGAAAAAGAAAACTAAAGAGCATTTCTAATTGGAAAGCTGAAAACTTGGGAAGGCAAAGAAATAGCCAATCATCATCTCCATCTCATCACAAGAAAAGCATGTACTGAAGGAGTAATCAAGTACCCTCTCCCGTGTCTACAGGTTTTATACATCATCACATCAATTATATTTTTTTATTTTAAATTTATTTATATTTAATATATTTATATTAAATTTATTGATACTCTTTTCAATTAAAAAAATTTACATTCTTCAACTTCCTTTATCTTCTATAAGAAAAAGAAAACTTTATCATTTCTACCCTGTTGACTATTTTGAATATAAATAACTTTGGAATTCATACAGTGAATGGGAATGTATTCTAAAGTACAAGAGACAGGATGAATAAAAGAGGGAAATAGTGAGAAAATACCCCATATTCAAAAGATAAATGGTAGAATAACAGCTATAAAGCTGCTAACAAAAAACTGATGTTGCAGATGAATCTATAAGTCAGATACAAAACTTTGAATTCATATTGAGACATTAAGGTTCCATAATCCCTTTTGCAAACAATATTATGCATATAAGGAATATAAGTGTTTATGGGATGGACTGGGAAGGGGAATTATAAAGAGGAGTAAAAATTCTTAGTTGAAATAACTGACCATAAAATTGCTATAGGGACATTGATGAATATTGCTCAAAAAAGTCACTGCTATCTAAAATCTTCCCCAGTTAACTCTATCACCCTCCCTATTGCAGCTGTTGAAAACATTTTCTTCTTAGGTTCACTTTATCAACTTTCCCTTCTTTCTTTTAGTAGAGGGAAACATTTCTAAATTCTTCAAAAAATCATACACGTTTTCTCCTTCTTTGTTCCATATTTGATGAAGAATGAGCTTTCTCTTCATCAAGGCTAACTTGTCTACAATGTGCCTTTGATTTCTGACTTTCAGATATTTCTCCTTTAATCATCACTTTTATTTAATCTTTGATCTTTACTATTCTCTGATAGCTATAAAAATGCTTAGATTTTAACAATTCTAAATTAAATCTTTTATTGACCCCATCAAGTCTTTATTCTTTCACAAGTAAAAAAAAATAAAGGAAGAAATTATAGGCATACATTGTTTACAATTTCTCATCTCCCATCCACATATCTCTTTATTGAATATAACTTCTAATGCAACCAGCATACTAAATATATAAGATTACCAATGATCACTTTATTACTAAAGCAAAGAGCTTTTTCTGTCTTCATTATTTTTAATCTCTATACAATGCTTAATACAAGTAAAATCTCCCTCTTCCTGGATACTTCCTCCTCTTTTTCATTTTTATGGTACTGTTTTCTGATCATATGTTGTTCTTGTTTTCCTTCTCAGTATCCTAAGTAAGAATACCATACATATTTTGTTACTCCACCTGAAACCATGCCTATCCTTGGGCCTTCTTAGATGTTCTTCTCTTCTCTCTACTCACTTTTTCTTGGTGATCTCATTAGCTCCAGTGACTTCAAATATTAACTCTTTGCAGATGATTTCCAAGGCTATAAATACATTTTATACCTAAGAGCTGCTTTTACATCTACGATTGCTAAGAGTACATTTCTACCTGGATGTCTCAAAGATATTTCAAATACATAAACCGAAATTCATTATATTCTTCCAAAAACCCACTTTTTCTTTCAATTTCCCTATTACTAAGAGCAAAAATCATCTTTCTAGTCACCTAGGTTTGTAACCTGAAAGTCGTAATTGAATTTTCCCTTTCATTTGCTGTCCCTTCTCTCTTCATCAAAGTAGTTGTCAAATCTTAATTCATTTCTTTTTATTGTTTCATACATCCATGTATCCTTTCTCCTTCCTCTCCCCAAGAATCATATTATACCATAGTATCTTATTTAGAAAGGAAAAAAAATGCCAGTGCAATTGGTCAATCTGTTGAGAAGTCTGAAAATATGTGAAACATGTTACAACAATGTATCTTCCAAATCCATGGATCTTCACATATCTCTTTACCTGAGTCCTACTTTATCTCTCTAATTTTCTTATATATATTTTTGTTATGAAAATTTCTTTACAATACAATTTTTTGGTCATAAATTGATGCTTTTCTACATTAAAAATTCTATATTTTGTAGGTTAAATAGTGCCTATATTTTGTATGATTTTTAGCACAAAAGAGTTTTGTTCTTTCTCAAATGTTTTTCTGTATCTAACCAAATAATAATGTGGTATTGAATAGTTTGATTTGAAATATGATTAATTTTATTGAGTGTTTTTCTAATGCTATATCATTCTTGCATCATAGGTATGAATCTCACTTTATTATAAAAATGGTATTTTGATTTCCAATTTATTCATTTCCTCTCTAATTTTTAACATCTATTTATGCTTAATTTGAATTTATTGATTTGTTAAGTTACTATCTTTTAAATGCATATTCAGTTCATTAGTCTTCTCTGATTTTCTGGTCTCTTGGTAAGGATATGATTTTCCCTCAGAGCATTGCTTTATCTGCATCCCAGACATTTTGTATGTAGTTTCATCATTATAATTTAAATAGTTTTTAATTTGTCCTTTGCCCAATTCATTATTTAAGATTTCATTGTTTTCTCCATTTAGGCTTGTATCTTTTGTTTGTGGTTTCTGAACTAATTTCTATTTTTATTGCATGATGGGTTGTAAAAGATGTACCAAATATTTATGCCTTTTTACGTTTGCCTTTTTACATTGGTATCTCTGCACCCTGATACATAATCAATTTTTGTAAAAGTTCCATGTGGTGCAGAGAAATGTTATTCTTTTGTTGTCCCATTTAGAAGATGTCATAAAACTTTTAATTCTAATTTCTCCAGAAATGTGTTCAGTTCAATATTTTCCCTTTATTTACCTTTGTTAGATGAATCTAAAACTGGTACAAATATAATATAGTGTCTTGTAAATATCATGTTACTGTTTATGTGTTTTTGAAACTCATGTTTCTTTTATTAATTTGAATGCTAAATCATTTGGAAAGCCTATAAATTTATCTGTGGTATTAATCTAATGTATATGGTTCTTTTCATTATATTATAGTTTCCTTGTTTAGCCCTTTTTGTTTTTTGAATATTTCTACTTTGGTTGATAAAATGAGAGCAATTACCATTGTTGATATTGTTTTCTTTTTTGTTTTCATTTAATCCACAGTGATTTTTTCCAATCCTTCATTTTTATTTTGAATTTTTTTTAATTTGCTTACAACACATTGTACAATTGTATTAGCAATTTGTTACTCTTTTTCATTTTATTGGATTGTTTAATCTACACATATTTAAAACCATGAAATACAATTATATTTTCCTCTGTCCATGAATTTTTTCATGGTTTTTTTTCCCTGTTTTTCTGCTGTACACATTATATTATGTTCCTTGAGTTTCTTTAACATTTTTAAAGGTAGCCCTGTTTTCCCTGGTTCCCTTCCCCTTACTTCTCTTTCCTTTGTTCATTTGTTACCCTTTTCCATTTAAAATTGTGTTTATCCTTATTTCCTGATTTTATTTGTTATATTTTTCTTCCTCTTTTTTTTTTCCTTTGAGATAGTATATTCCTCCTTCCCTGTCTCCCTTTTAGCTAGTTCTGTTCATTAGATTTTAAAATTTGACTTTATTACTTTTTCCATAAATGATTTATTTCATTTCTTTCATTATCCATCTCTCTGTTTACTGCAGATGATCATTCTTATATTCATGATCTCTATAATCATCTGTTCTCTCTTTTTCCTCTGTATTTTTCATATAATCAATGCTTGAAGATAAGGACATTGTAGACTCTTCCTCCTAGGACATTTCTGCCACTATCTTGTAGGGCTTAACCTATGAATTTTCTTTCTCCATTGTGCTTCACTCTTAGAACAATGACTATATGCTGGTGTCAGAAAGTGCATTGCCCCATAGTAGCACACCATCCCTTTCTCCCTGCCTTCCTCTGCACTGAATCAAACATTCTTGTTGACCTATTTTTCTGGAAATATTTTCCCTGTGTTCATGCTCTTTCAGTCTTCCAGGTGCCAGTTTTTCTCTGTGATTCTAATTCTCCACCTTCCAGGACAAGCAGATTATCTCCTTTCATAGACCATCTCCTTTCACTCATAAGAGCAGTTTTGGGTGAACTCTCCTTACTCCTGAAAAATAAGGCATCTCTTCTTTTTTCTTCACTTGCCAATCTTTCCCCCTTCCTACTTATTGAATTTTCCAGTAAAAAAAGTTCTTTTTATGTGAGTACCTTGGCCACTTTCCTTTCATTACTAAACTTAGATTTGAACCCAGTGCATTTTTTATTTTGCTCTTATAGCTGTCGCCCTGTCCTCTTTCAGGTACCCCTTCTATGTTGAAATGTAATTTCACAAAAGATATTTTCAATCCTAGATAAGATATTGCCAGGTTCTGCCCATAATGCTCCTTCTTCACTCTTTCACTGTTAAATCTTCCAGATTTCCACATTCACAGGCTTCTTATATACTTTTAGAAAGAAAATTTCTGTTGATTTTTCTGTAATAACTTTCTTGCTGTTGTTTTTGTCATTTAACTACTCTTTTAGGATTTCTGTTGTTTAGGGTATTTGAGAAGCCTATAATCTCTTTTATTTTAGTTTTTTCTAATAATATTTCAAACTTCTCTTTATTATTGAAGCTTATTTTTTCTCTATATGGTAAGCTAAGTTTTGCAGAAATCACTCTGGGTTGTATATGTAGCTCCTTGGCTACGAATAGTATTTTGTTAGTCAAATATCCTTTCCATTTTATTTGGAAGTCTTTATACTCATGGCTTATATAACTTGCTGTTTCTGAATTAGTTAAATTTAACCAATATGCATCTTGGAGTTTTTATACTTATTATTATTTTTTTTTTTTTAATGAAGATAGGGTGGGGAGGTTGTTTTAGTTCTGGAGTTTTCCCTCTTGGAGGCTATCTATAAGAAATATATTTCCATGAAAAAAATCTTCCATTATTGTTTCTATTAGAATTTCATTTTCTGGAGTGGAGCTAAAATGGAGGAGAAGAGACAGGTCTTTGAGCTCGTCCTGGCTTCCCTCAAATGTACACCAGATCAAGCCTCTGAACTGGTTTTAGAGTAACAGAACCCACAAATATTTGGAGTAGCACAAATTTCCAGAAGAAGATATTATGAAAAAAACTTCAGAAAAGGTCTTTAGGTAAGAATAGGCCATGGAGGTTAGGGAAGAAGAGATGACTGAGAGCAGGCACATTAAAGAGATCCAGGGAGGAATGGTCTCTGAATGGCAGGAAATGAGAAGCTCTTGGCAAGAAAAAAACAAAACAAAACAAACAAACAAACAAACAAACAAAAAAAACACAGCACTGGCTACTCTGTTCTCATTCAGAAGCCAGTGGATCAGCTCTGAGACTTCAAACACAACTACAAAAAGCAAATAGCTGCTGAACTGCAGCATTATATGGTACTTGACCATACCTAAATAGCAAAGGAAGGAAGTCAGCAGGACCAGAACCAGGGCAGCATGAAGCTGCTCTTCCTTGTAGAGGAAGCTTGGGACAATCTCCCCTTTGCTCTAAAAGTACACCTTGACCTTTAAAAACAAGCAAAAAAGCAAAAAGAGCTCTGACCATGCATAGAAGACCTTAAATCCTAAAGAAACTAAAGGCAAAACATCTCCAGATGAAACTTCAAAGAGTGATAATAAATTGGTCTCCATCCCAGAAAGCTCTCTTGAAAGAACTCAAAAAAGGATTTTAAAAGAAAATTAGAAGAAAAATAAGGAAAGGAAGTGACAGCTCTAGAAAACACAAAAATTATGTGAAAAAAATCACTCCTTAAAGGATAGTTTTGATGAAATGGAAAATGAAATCAACTCCTTGAAACTCAGAATTTCTGAAATGCAAAAAAAAAAAAAAAAAAAAAATCCAAAGAACAAAACAACTCAATGAAAAGTTCATTTGGCCAAATGCAAAAGGAGATAAAAAAGCTACCTGAAGAAAATAATTTCACTAAAAATTACAATTGAAAATTGAAGCAAATTACTCAAGGAGACATCAAGAATTATTTGAACAAAACTAAAAAGATAAAAAAAAATAGGAGAAAATATAAAATGCATCATCAGAAAAGCAACTGACCTAAAAAATAGATCCAGGAGAGATTAACTAAGAATTATTGGGCTCCTTAAAAACAATGATGAAAAAAAATTATCCTAGACAACATATTTCAGGAAATCATCAAGGAAAACTGCCCTCATGTCCTAGAAACAGGACATAAAATAGCCATTGAAAAAAATATCCATTGATCACTTCCTAAAAGAGATCCAAAAATGAAAACTCCAAGGAATATTGTAGCCAAATTTCAGAATTATCAAATCAAAGAGAAAATACTGCAAGTAGGCAGAAAAATTCAACTATTGAGGAGGTACAATCATGATTATAACCCAGAAGCTTCCATTTTAAAGGATCAAAAGACCTGAAATATGATATTCCAAAGGACAAAGGAACTTAGACTGCAGCCAAGAATCAACTATCTAGCAAAATCAAGCATTATCTTTCAGGGGGGAAAATGGACATTCAGTGAAATAGGGAATTTTCAGTTATTTTTGATGAAAATGATGCAGCTGAACAGAAAATATGATCTTCAGATGCAGAACTAAAGAGAACATAAAAAGGTAAAAAGGGAATAAAAATATACCTTTTATTAATGGTTAAAATGTTAACATGCCTATATGTGAAAATAACATGTTTAACTCTTGAGAATTATATATTTATTAGGAATATACATAGAAGATATAAGTATAATTTGACTTAACTATGATGATATAAAAAGAAACTATGGATGGAAAAGGGATTATAGAGAAAGAGGGAAGGGGAGTAAAATGGGGCAAATTGTATCACATGAAGATGCAAAAAAGCCCTATTATAGCTCATTGGAAAATAGGAGGAGGATTAAGCATTGTATGAGCATTAATTTCATTAGATTTGTCTCAAAGAGAGAATATCAGACATATTTAATTTAATACAGAAACTTGTCCCATCCTGTAGGGAAACAGGAGGAGAAAGGTGAAAGAAAAAGGGGAGGTAATCAAAGGGAGAACAGAAGTAAAAGGGGAGATGGACAAGCAAGGGAGAGAGGCTCTAAAACAGGAAAGCAAATTGAAGAAATGGTGGTCAGAAGAAAAACATTGGTATGGAGGGAAAGGAGGGAAGAAAAAAATATAACTTGGGGAAAATAAGATGGCAGGAAATATAGTTAGTAATTTTATCTGTGAATATGAATGGTATTACCTCTCCAATAAAATAAAAGTAAATAGCAAATTGGATTAAAAGCCAGAATCCCAACATGTTGTTTACAAGAAACATTTAAAACAGAGTGATACATACAAAGTAAAGTTAAAAGGCTGGAGCAGAATCTATTATGCTTCAGCTGAAGTAAAAAAAAAAAAAAAAAAAAAAAAAAAAACAGGGGTAGCAATGCTGATCTCAGATCAAACAAAAGCTAAAATAGATCTAAATAAAAGAGATAAGGAAGAAAACTATATCTTGCTAAAGGGTACCACACTCAAGAAGTATATTTGAAACAAGGTGTTAACTCAGTGGAATTGACAATATAATGGTTCTCTAGTTCATATATATATATATATATATATACACTTAGTACTTTGTATGGTGATGTAATGGTCTCTAGTTCACACATAATCAGTATGCTGTAATGATGTAATTACAATAAGGTATATAAGAGCTAAGAAGGACTACAAAATAGACATTCTATCTTTGACCAGCTTCTTGGTGACTCTCATGCCTCCTTCACTAAGATCAAGACTGAGCCAGAATAAAGAATCTAGTCTCTATTCTTGACCATTCTCGTGGTGTCTGTCCTGCTGAGACCAAGACCCTTCTGGAGGACCTCCAGAAAGCTAGCCCATTATATTGAAGTAATATCAATACTAAATATATATGCACCAAGAGTTATAGTATCCAAGTTCTTGGGAAAGAAGTTAAGAGAACTGTCAGAGGAAATAGATAAGCAAAACTTGACTAGTGAGGGATCTCAACCTTGCTCTATCAGAACTAGATAAATCAAACCACAATATAAATGAGAAAGAAGTTAAGGAAGTAAGAAAATTTCCACAGAAATAATCAGCATTTCTCTGTTACCAATAAAGTTCAGAAGCAAGAGATACAATAAGGCATTCCATTTAAAATTACTATATATAATATAAAATATTTTGTAGTCTACTCGCCAAGAAAAAAAATCAGGAACTATATAAATATAATTATAAAACACTTTCCACAAAAATAAAGTGAAATCTAATTAATTGGAAAAATATCAAGTGCTCATGAGTAGGTCAGGCTAATATAATAAAAATGACAACTCTACCTAAATTAATCTACTTATTCAGTGCCATATCAATCAAACTGCAAAGAAATTATTTTTACAGAGCCAGAAAAAAACAGTAATAAAGTTCATCTGGAAAAACAAAAGATCAAGAATTTCAAGGGAATTAATGAAAAAAATGCAAATGAAGGTGGTCTAGCTTTTCCAGATATAAAACTATATTATAAAGTATCAGTCATTAAAACTATTTGGGACTGGCTAAGAAATAGAGTAGTCAACCAGTGGAACAGGTTACCTTCTTATAACACAATATCAATGACTATGGTAATCTAGTGTTTGACAAACTCAAAGACCCCAGCTTCTGGGATAATAATGCACTGTGAGAAAAATTGCTGGGAAAATTGGAAATTTTTATGGTAAAATTTAGGCACTGGCCCCATAGCTAACATCATATCCCAAGATAAGGTCAAAATGGCTTCATGATTCAGACATAACGAGTGATACCATAAGCAAATTAGAAGAACAAAGAATAGTCTACTTCTCAGATTTATGGAGACCATAGGAAATTGTATACAAAGAAGAAATAGAGTACATTATGGAATGCAAAATGGATCATTTTGATTATATTATGTTAAAATGTCTGTACAAACAAAACCAATACAGATAGAATTTGAATGGAAGAAGTAAAGTGGAGAAAATTTTCAAATTGAAGCCTCACTTCTAAAACATATAGAGAATTGACTCAAATTTATAAGAACAAAAGCCATTTCCCAATTGATAAATGGTCAAAGATATGAACAATTTTCAGATGAAGAAACTAAAACCATTTATAGTAATATGAAAAAAATGCTTTAAATCATTATTGATCAGAGAAATTATGACAGCTCTGAAGTACCACTGCACATCTTTCAGATTGGCTAAGATGAAAGGAAAAGATAATGATGAATGCTGAAGGGGATATGGGAATCCTGGAACACTAATACATTGTTAGTGGAGTTGTAAACTGATTTAGCCATTCTGGAAAGCAATTTGGAATTATGCCCAAAGGGCTCTCAAACTGTATATACCCTTTTATCCAACAGTGTCCCCTGAGCCAGAAATAATAAAGAATAAAGTAATAATAAAAGAGAAAAAGGGACCCATATATACAAAAATGTTTGTGGAAGCCCTTTTTATAGTGGCAAGAAACTGGAAACTGAGTGAATGCCCAATAGTTAGAGAATGGCTGAATGAGTTATGGTATGTGATTGCAATGGAATATTATTATTCCATAAGAAATGATCAGCAGGATGATTTCAGAGAAACCTAGAGAGACATATGAATTGATGCTAAATGAAGTGAGCAGAATCAGGAGATCAGTCTTGCTTTCAATCTTACCACCATCCCTCACTTTTTTTATGTAAAGGAAGACCTTGCAAGCTTCAAAGGAAAATGGATGTCATTGTAATATTCCCAGATTAAATGATGGCAGTGTTTCCATTGGGAGTCAAACATAGACTGGAAAGAGGCACATGGTTTCACTAGGATCCCACAAAGAAATTGTACCATGCCTATGGGGAATTTCTTCAGTATTCCACAAGTGGGAGGAAGAGATTTCCATTAACCAAGAGCCATGAGTTACCCCTTTACTACCCATTCTCTCCTCTGTATATATTTATAGAAGAGTATGTCAAGAGCTAAGGTGGAAGGGGGACTTTTATATTAAGTGTTTTTGCTGTTTCACCCCAATAAATATACTTCTTTTAAAACTGAAAGTAAAAAGAAAAGAAATGATCACCAGGATGATTTCAGACACCTGGAGAGACTTTCATGAACTGATCCTGAGTGAATTGAGTAGAACAAGGAAAACATTGTATATGGCAATAACAAGATTACACAATGATCAATTGTGGCTCTTTTCTTTCTTTCTTTCTTTTTTTTAATTTAATAGCCTTTTATTTACAGGATATATGCATGGGTAACTTTACAGCATTAACAATTGCCAAACCTCTTGTTCCAATTTTTTACCTCTTACCCCCCCCCCCTCCCTAGATGGCAGGATGACCAGTAGATGTTAAATATATTAAAATCTAAATTAGATAATTGTGGCTCTTTTCAACAATGAGGTGATTCAGGCCAGTTCCAATAAACTTGTGATGAAAAGGGCCATCTATACCCGGAAAGAGGACTGTGGTGGTTAAGTGTGGATCACAACATAGTATTTTAACTTTTTGTTGTAGTTTGCTTGAATTTTGTTTTCTTTCTCAATTTTTTTTCCCTTTTGATCTAATTTTTCTTGTGCAGCATGACAATTGTGGAAATATGTATAGAAGAAGTGCATATTTTTTTTGGCAATTTAAATATTCATTTACCCACTTCAATATAATCAACACATTTCCATTAAAAACAGCAGGAAATATAAATGAACTTGTAACATTAAGTCATTTTATGCTCATCAAGCAATAATATCTATGAGCAATAATCTTCAGAAGCAAATAAGTACTAAGGAGAAAATCAATGTTATAGCCCCATATATAGAAATATATATATATATATATATATATATATATATATATATATATATATATATATAGTTCAATTTTCTATAGTTAGAAAACAGTCAAAGCAGAATTAAATGTTTCCATGGTTAGAAGACGGCTGAATATCAGAGTGATAGAATCATAGATTTAGAATTGGAAGGGACCTTAGGTTCCACAGAGTTCACTTTTCTCCAATTCATCAGACTTTATATCATGAACAGTTTGTTTCAATGGCCATAAAGGCAGCTCATATAGGCAACATGGAGAGTGTAGAGTTTGGTAAGTCATAGAAGATGTCATCATCATCCACAGCATCCTGAACCATCATCAGTCTTGCCACTAGAAAAGAGAATAACGCTGATGATTTTGTGCAACTTTGTCTCACTTAAATCCAATTAACTCATGAATTAAGACATCATATTGTGATGTCATTGGTCCTCTTTGAAAACAAAGATCAGGCAACAACACCGTGGTGCCTGTTAAAATATAAGAGGTTGCTCTAAATTGTTAAAAGTTCATTAAAATTTCTTTTCATTTTTTCTTAAATAAAGACAGAAAACCAAATATTGAATAAATCAAATCCACTTTTACTTGGTATAAGGGTTCACTGGCATCACTGAAAATTTTCAGTTATTTATTTTTTTATTAAAGCTTTTTTTTATTTTTCAAAACATATGCATGGACAATTTTTCAACATTAGCCCTTGCAAAACCTTGTGTTCTAATTTTTCCTCCCTTTCCCCAAGCCCTCCCCTAAATGGCAAGTAGTCAAATATATATTAAACATGTTAGAAATATATGTTAAATCTAATGTATGCATATATACTTAAACAATTATTGTGCTGCACAAGAAAAATCAAATCAAACCAGTAAAAAAAGAAGCAAAATAAAATGCAAGCAAGCAACCAAAAGAGTAAAAATGCTGTTGTGAACCACATTCAGTTCCCACAGTCCACTCTCTGGATGTAGATGTCTTTCTTCATGACTGAACAATTGGAATTGGTTTGAATCATCTCATTATTGCAGACATCCATCAGAATTGATCATTATATAATCTTGTTGTTGCTGTGTATAATGATCTCCTGGTTCTACTCATTTCACTTAGCATCAATTTATGTAGGTCTCTCTAGGCCTCTCTGAAATCATCCTGCTGGTCATTTCTTTTAGAACAATAATACTCCATAACATTAATATACCATAAGTTTTCAGCCATTCTCCAACTGCTGGTCATTCACTCAGTTTCCAGTTTCTTGTCACTACAAAAAGGACTGCCACAAACATCTTTGCACATGTGGGTCCTTTTCTCTAGAATATCTTTAACATATAATGGATTATTTGCCATCTAGGAGGGAAGATGGAGGGGAAGAAAGGGAGAAAAAAATTTAACACAAGGTTTTGCAAGAGTGAATGTTGAAAATTATCTCTGCAGATGTTTTGAAAATAAAAAAAAAAAACTTTAATTAAAAGACTTATTCCATACTATGTCCCTATTTGTGTATTTATCATCTTCCACACTCAAAATATATTCTTCAACCTCAGCCTTTGAAAAGGCTACTTCAGCACCTAATATCTTATTGCTTCTTAAGCCCTTAGTCTTTTTTTTTTTTTTTTTTTTTTAAGATTTAAGGCATTCAAAACCTCTGATCACAATTCTTTCCTGATTGCCTTTAATGGTATTACTCATGAATCAATGTGTTTTATTCTATTTTTGCCTTCCTCCCCTTCTTGAGGATACAGAAGTTTTGCTTTTGTGTTTTTGCAACTTTTTGATTAATCCAATGGCTTAGTGTGTGCTTAATAAGTGTTTATTGGCTTGTATTGTGCTATATTTGGAAAAGGAACAATAAATAAGGATTTAAGTAGATTTTTCATTCTAAATGGACTTGGGATTCCAAAGGATTAAGCATTCCTTAGGACTTAATGAAGGAGACTCATAAAGACAAACTGGGATATTGGTGAATAAAAGAGATTTAGGAAACATAGAAATGAGCTATTTATAATATTGAGAGACTATGAATATCCAGTTGTTCTATGTCCTTAATTACATTTGTCTTTTTCCACATATCCATTTATTGATTGATTCCCAAACTCTTCTTTCCCTTGTCTTTGATCTTCCCAATTTCATATTCTTCATACAACTCATCCCTATGTAGTCTCCATTTCTTATCTACTTAGGAGGAATGCAAATAAACAGTCAGTGAAATGTTTTCTTTTAATATGTATTTGATTAATACATCTTTTCTCATCATTGTGACCATTTAAAAAACAGCAAGGATCCATACCCAGAGAAAGAACTGATTGTGTCTGAATACAGATTGAAGCATATTTATATTTTTACTTTATCTCTCTAGTTTTTTGGTGGGTTAAGAGCTAGGGACATCTATGTTTTCCTTCACAACATGATTTTTATGGAAATGTTTTGTATGACTCCACATGTGCCTTGGGTTGGGAAAGGAGAAAGGAAGAAAATTTGGAACTCAAAGTTTAAAAAAAATTAAAAAGATTCTTACACATAATTGAAGAATATCCATATGTATATACATCTCTCTATATATTGTATATTATATAAAATAAAAAATAGATAAAGAAAAATCATTATCCATAATCAAAAAAAAAGGAGAAAAAAAAACCTTATTGATAAATTAGTATTGTTATAAAGCCTTATAATTAGATAAAGATAAATTTTCATTTAGATAAAATACAAATAATTCAAACTCAAAAAGGAGACATAACTATTAGATACTGCAGCAAGAAATTTTAAAGTGTTTGACTTTCATCCCTCTTATTAAAGTACATTGTCTTTAAAAAAGAAGAACATTGCTTAATGCTTTACATTAAATTTCATTTGCCACTATGAAATGATTAAATGATAAGTAGCTCCTGCATTATTAATAAAAATAAATAATTAGATGACAATTAAATAACTATCATTAATGACTTGCTCATTAATATGCTAGTAGCTCTTAGAAAATGGAAAGAAATAAGGGTAAGATAGTATAAAATTATTTAAATAATAAAGAACTATGTTTTGTGTTTTTGTTAATTATAAATAGAATTGAGGCTTTAAAATTGCACATAGGAAAGCAGAGAAGACAGGAGGAGTCATGGAAAAAAAAAAAAAAACATTCTAAGTGAGTTGCAAACAAAACTCTCCCAGACCTTTTGGAGATTGAATTTGTTTACTCTTAGAAAAAAAAAAAAAAAAAACTGATTTCCTGTGTCTGAGGAAAATAGCATATAAAAAAGATGAAAAGGCTGCTAAATAGCACTCTAGAAAGAGGATGTTAATGAATTAAGTGTTAATGAATCAAAAACATATGGATTCAACTTCACTTCAAATAGAAATGATTTTAATATTAAAAGTGAAGATACTTAGCAAAAGTTAATAAGATTTTGTCAATCTTAAAACCCAAATAAATTTAGAATGTCTTAAGGGAAGTCAAATCTATTTTTTCAGTCTATCTCCTATTTAATTTTACAAGAGAGGTCAACTGATAAATACTGAACAACTTTTTAAAAACTTTAACATGAAATACTTAAAAACAAAATGTCCTGTGACTTGGCGGGGAAGAGGTCCTAATTAGACCATGCCATGATAGGATATTCAGTCCCTTAGCCAAAGGCCACAATTAAAAACACACACACACACACACACACACACACACACACACACACACACAAAACATTTACCAGTTGAATGACTTTAAAAGTGGTATTTTGTTTAATTTCAGTAATATGTGAATATTCCTGTTTGCAAACTAATCATGACAAATGTTATTTTGGTCACAAATAAGAATTGTGAGTTATACTATTAAGTTATAGTATAATGCCACATGTGAAAATCTTCACATTAAATCTATACTAATGATTCTTTAATCAGAAGTAGAAGTAGTCATGATGAGTTTTTCAATGTAAGAAAAAAAAAGTTGTGCTTTAAATTTTATTAGTTACATAGAGACTGCTTTCATTGAAATTGGGAACTTTTGGAAGGTACAGTAACTCCTTCTGGCACCAGGACATATTCTGGTATACAAAAACACATGATGTCAATAAAAAACTGGTTGACTTCCCATTAGGAAGTGGAATGCCAGTTAAAACAATCTATCTCCTTTTATCTATTGTATTGAGAATTCCTATCTAAAGCTTATAATTGTCTTTTGTATTTAGCAAAATAATTCAAGTTATGCCAGATGTAAATATGTGCTGAAATATACTGTCAATTGACTGGCCTTCCAAATGCATGTTATAGTCTGAACAGAATCAATTTCCATCAATGATTTTTTTCCCTATATGGGGTGTCAGTAATTTTTTAAGTAATCTTAATTTTTATTAAGTACATCCTATAAATTTGGGGACATGAAGCATTCCATACAATGTTACCAACAGAAAGAAACTTACAAAAAGAAAAAAAAAAGGAAACTTTTTCTATTTGGAGTTTGCTTAGGATATAATTTCTCTCTGTCATTCATTATAACATAAGTCAGAAGGTAGCTGAATAGAATTATATCTGTAATTTCATTAATCAAAGAATCTCATACAATCTTAACATGCCTATGACAGATTCCTTGTAGGAACCTAATTTGCTCTATTGTAAAATGTTTAAATTTTGAAATTACATACTCACATATATATACCTATATACACATACATGTTCACACATATGCATATATTATATGGTATATCAGAGGGGACAAGAAATATGAGATAAAGTTGGCTTTAGACATAGAAAGATGTGTACATATACCACCTCTGGCAAGAACTGCCATATGAATTTATCAGTGTGCTAGAAAGTATTAATGAAAAATCACTTAACATCTGCCTATCTCAGTTTCTGCAACTGTAAAATGGGGATAAAAATAGTCCCTACCTCCCAGGACTGTTGAAAATTAAATTAAAATGTATTTGTAAAATACTGACCATAGTATCTGGCTCATAGTGAGTATTTTTTTTTAAATCTTCCTTCTTTCCTTCTATATATACTCATGCAGATATACACATGCCCTACATATAAATCAAGTATATGTGTGTTTAGTATAGGACATAGGCTTGGGATAGACACTGCAGATGGATAATGAATCAGAAACAGAATCAAAAGTAAATTAGGAAGAATTGAACTGGCCAGATTGCATATATAAAAAATGGTGCAGTGCTAATGATCCCAAGCTGTTCCTTGGCACAAACACCCAGCTTTTTAGCAATAATATACTCTAAGTGATGTTATATGGTTGTGAATCTTGGTAATACCACCATTTCTGAAAAATTTGAGTTGCCAAGATCTATAGAGAGTTTCATAGTAGTTATAATTAGGCTCCAGTGGATCTTTAAGGAGGACTTGCATACAAAAAGTGACCTAAATAAATATGAAGATATTTTCAGAATGGTCACCTAATCCTAATGATTTACTTATTAGATAAAGAAACGAAGTTCTAGAAAGACTAATGAATTACCACTGCTCATGGCAGAATAAAGAAAACTATAGACTGTGATCCAGGAGTCATCTGTAACCTGAAAAGACTAGACTAAATAATCACTTCTATTTCTAACATTCGGTAATGTTACAGAATCACAGATTCAGAGAAATATCCAAAGACCATCTAATAATATCCTATATGATAGATATTTTCCTTATATAACTTGCCTCAAAAGACGTAGCCGTTTTTAGACTCCTAATTACAGGAAACTCACTCTTTCCCGATATAGGAAGATATTTCCAACACCAGGTATATAACTTGATTGTACATAATTTACAATTGTATATTGTCTCCCTCAAAACCTTGAGCTTTTTGAGAATGAAGAAGTCTTTTATCTTTCTTTGTATCTTTAAGACTTAGCATGGGACCTGGCACATAGCAAGCCCTTTAGTAAAAGTTCATTTTTTCTTACTGATGTGCTGATTTCTCTTTAGTCTACTTCTATTTGCTATGTTTTTTTTTTTTTTTTTTTTTTTTTGCTTTGACATCAAACTTAAATTTGCTCTTTGAGAATTATAACCAATCATTTCTCGTTGGTCAGCTGTCTAGGGCCAAGTAGAAGAACCACTCTTTCGTTGAACAGTTATTATGTCATCCTAAGTCTTCAAGATAATTTTTCAGGACAAAGACCTCTACTTCTTTCAATCATTTCTAAAACCTTAGCAGCTTTGCCTGGAAGTTGTTCATCTTAATCCTTACTAAAATGTAGTACCTATGGTTGATCACAATACTTCAAGTGTAGTTTGACTAGAAAGAGCATATCACCTTAATATCACTTTTCATGGAATCTAAGACTCCATTAATCAAATTCTTGACAGAGAAGTTATGGGCTTTAAAATTTCAAGTGCAACTAATGTAGAAAAAAAAATTTTGCTGCTTACTATCCATGTTGGATAAAAAGGTTTGTTGATTTTTTTTTTTCGCAAAAAACTTGGGTGGATAGAAAAGGAAGGGATAGATATAGCTAGGAGGAAAGGGGGGAGTAAAGAAGGAAGGAAAAGATCATATTTGATTGAAGTTTTTAATGCAAAGTGAAAGAACTTCCAAGGCATAAGTTAAAATAAAAGCTACAACAAACCCAAATAAAAGAAATTAGAGATAAAATTCTCAGTGTTCATAGGTGGAGATTAATGTCAGGTAGTGTTGGAGACAAAGACAAAGAGAGACAGAAAGAGACAGCAAGACTGAGAGAGGGAGAAGAAAAAGAGAAAGGGATATCATCAAGTTGAGGATAATTCTGGGGAGAAATAATTGAGTCACATTTTTCATGGAGTTCCTTTCAATAGTCAAACTATCAAACAAAGAAAGCTATAACAGTATCATCCCTAGTCAAAATGTTATGTAGACTAAAATTATCAGGATTCCAAGTTAGGGGTTTTACCTTACCATGTTTGCCTCACCATGGGGAAATCTCAAGACCCAGCTATATCCACATATTTGTGCATACATCCACATTTCACTATGTTCACACACACACACACACACACACGCACTCCATTACAACACACCTCATTTCACACTCTAGATTTGGGACTGATTTTTTTTAACCCAAGTTCAAGAGTTTTCATTTATTCCCATTAAATTTTATTTTGTTCAATTTGTTCTAATGATTTAGCCTGCCAAAACCCTTTTGGATATTGTCTACGTTGTTCTATGTTACCTTCAATAATTAACGCAGGAACTACTTACAGGATAGTTTTAAGCTCAATTGTTAACAAATTAAGTTTATAAATGATAGTGAAAAGATATCATAATTTGCATAGAGTTGTACTGAATACCATTTATACCAAATAGAAATGGTAAATGTAGTTTCATACTCTTTTTACTGTTAATTTGACCCTAAATTGATGTCCTTTTTTCCTATCTCCTACATTTCTTGATAACAGCTACTTTCTACAACAGTCCAATTTAAAATGGTAGTTTCTTTAAGAAAATAATTACAATGCAAATTAGTCTTCAAAAATAATAAGGCACATTTCTGAATTAAATGCCTGGGTATAGAGGTTTTGCTTTCTGAAATGCTCTAAACCATTATATAAGTTTAACTGTAGCCATACAATCTATGTACCTAGAAATATAATTCTTTTTGTTACTAATGAAGGTCCTACGGCACAAATTTATTAAAGGTATACGTTTGCATGGGATAATAATTGGGTCGATAATATTAAATTCATAGGCTCATTATTTAATTGCAAGGGCAGATTATGAATACAGCTTCTAAAATGTATTTTAATGAAAAACACTACATCCTGACCTAATCATATCAACCTTATGCTATCTAATTAAGGATGCAAAAAATCATTAGAGTTGCAAAATATTAGTTCCAGCTCCATCAGGCTTCGAGCTGCCCCTTCATGAATATATTTTTTTAACTCTATGATAAATAGTTAATGAGGTAAAAATGACAAAATTTGCATGTAGGCAAATTAGTTTAATAGAGCGATGTCTTTTCTGACTAGTGAAAGTGACCTTTTTCCTATCAAAAGAATGGCTAAAATGATCTGGAATTATAGCCTGGCTGTCTTTGCACAAATGATAAATTATATGTATGAACAATATAAAAATTATAAAATGCAATAACCCTAAATTCTCATCATACTGCAAATGTGTTCTGTGCTGCTGCATTTATCAATTTAATAAAAGGAAATTAAGCATATTATAAAGTGTCCATTTATGGGGTAATTTTTAATCCAGAGAATAAAAATGAGAGGCACGTGATTAAAAAACAGCCTGACTACAAGAGACCAGATCAATTTTTAAAGCATATGATTTTATAGAATACTTACCTGAAATACTTTCACTTAAAAATGACAATTCAGAATTTTGGTATTTTATACTTTAATCAATTGCTCATAATTAAACTGGCATTTTGTCTTTAAATTATCATATTTTATGAATTAATAGTGATATATTCATCAAAGGATCAAAACTTTTCCTTTCATTCTGAGAAATGTTGTGAAAGTAATGCAAGTGAAAATCAAAAAGAGCTTCTTTATAGGAAAGGGGTCTATCATAGAAGCAAATCAATAATTAAAGATAAAAATAAAAAATGAAATAATTATGTTTTCTTCTTTAGTTATTAGGATAACTTTCACAAATTTGCAAAAATTCTATTGACTACTAAGACTTTCAGTACAACATAAAGTTAAGGAAATTCAGTGATTTTTTTTTCATATTTGTCACAAACCAAAGGATGATTCAAACAAAAATATTCTATTTTAAGGCTTGAATAACCTTAACTACCTGTCTACTGAAATCAAATTCCTCAAAATTTAAAAATATTTATTCAGGTTGGAGTGTTTAAACTATGCTCTCTCTCTGAGTGACGTTCCTTGCTTCACCCCATTTCAAATAGGAGTGTATATTATTTATAAAAATTTGCATCCCCTTACTTGATTTTCAAATCCAGTGCTTAACTTTTAATGTCATCTACTTTTTTCATAAGCAATATTTTAAATTCCCTTTGATTATATCAAACAGATTGTATTGTTAATTGTAATGCTCTATGGAAGAACAGTTATTCTTCTCTTTATTAAATTAAACATTTCTAATTATTCTATGCTCCTAATGCTGCAAATCTTAAGTGATTTTGATTCCCCCATTTCTGAGCCTCTAATCATATTAACTTTGAAGGTCTCTTAAAGTTAATGAAATTCTTCTTACATTATGGAAGTAAAAGACAAGACTTCTATCTCCTTACCTTACTTGAAATGAAAATGTTCCTTTCTCCACTTGACATTTTTCCATCTATTGTTTATTTATTTGTTTGTTTTAAGAATTGTTTAAATTATAAAAGGCAGACGTCACAGAGTTTTTGTATCAAGTAAGATAATATAAAGAGTGCTTTGTGAGCCTTAATGTCTAAATAAATGTTAAGTATTTGTAGGTTAGAGCTCTATTCAGAGCTACAAAGAGATTGCCTTTGTTACTAGGTTCATGGATTCAGAGACCTAGAGCTGGAATAGACTTTAATAGTTTTCTAATTTCAACTATGACATTTTACAAAGAGAAAAATAAGGGCCAAGAAAGTTAAGTGATGCATCCAAGGTCTCAAAGAATTAAGCATCAATCATAGGATTTCTCTGCCTCTAAAGGCAATGATCTTTGCACTGGTCCATAAACGACCTACAGGCTGAGATAATTTGGTAAATTATTCTAATAGGCAATGATTATAAATATGCATTATGGGAACTTGATAAATATATTTAAGGGAAATAGTGAATTTATCTATGTAAGCAGTGTTACTACTGGGCTTATATCCCAAAGAGATACTAAAGAAGGGAAAGGGACCTGTATGTGCACGAATGTTTGTGGCAGCCCTTTTTGTAGTGGCTAGAAACTGGAAACTGAGTGGATGCCCATCAGTTGGAGAATGGCTGAATAAATTGTGGTATATGAATATTATGGAATATTATTGTTCTGTAAGAAATGGCCAACAGGATGATTTCAGAAGGGCCTGGAGAGACTTACACGAACTGATGCTGAGTGAAATGAGCAGGACCAGGAGATCATTATATACTTCAACAACAATACTATATGATGACCAGTTCTGATGGACCTGGCCATCCTCAGCAATGAGATCAACCAAATCATTTCCAGTGGAGCAGTAATGAACTGAACCAGCTATGCCCAGAGAAAGAACTCTGGGTGATGACTAAAAACCATTACATTGAACTCCCAATCCCTATATTTATGCCCACCTGCATTTTTTATTTCCTTCACAAGCTAATTGTACAATATTTCAGAGTCTGATTCTTTTGAACAGCAAAATAACGGTTTGGTCATGTATACTTATTGTGTATCTAATTTATATTTTA
This sequence comes from Sarcophilus harrisii, assembly GCF_902635505.1. Lineage (NCBI taxonomy): Eukaryota > Metazoa > Chordata > Mammalia > Dasyuromorphia > Dasyuridae > Sarcophilus > Sarcophilus harrisii. The sequence goes on along the minus strand of NC_045426.1, from coordinate 553,110,972 downwards.
ATATATTTAACATCTACTGGTCATCCTGCCATCTGGGGGAGGGAGTGGGGGGTAAGAGGTGAAAAATTGGAACAAGAGATTGGGCAATTGTTAATGCTGTAAAGTTACCCATGCATATAACCTGTAAATAAAAGTCTATTAAATAAATAAATAAATAAAAGAATTTATCTATGTAAAGACAAGTTACTTTTCATACTGTTATGAAGTATGAAAAGAAAAATAAGAGAAAGAAAATGGCTGGATTCATATGGTACACAAAATATTGTTGGATTGTTATTTCTAATACATTCTCCTACATACTTCCATTTTATGGTTTAATTCATTCAATTCATATTCACATTTATGATCATTAACTGTGTATTTCCTTTTTTAATGTTTATCCTTTTCTTTATCTTTTTGTCCCATTTCTTCTCCAGAGTCTGTTTTACTTCTGGTCACTACCTCTTAACCTCCTTTTCTTTTATCCTTTTAACCTCCTTCTCCTCCCCACATCTCTTATTTGCTTCCTCTTTTATTTCCCGACTGAGTAAGATAGATTTCTGTACCCAATTGAGTATGTATGTGTTTATGTGTATCTATCTATCTAACCAACCATACATATATCTATTCATCTGTCTATCTACCTCTAGCTAGCTATATCATAAAAACATGGAGACAAAGGAAACAAAACATTGAAAAATTGAAGAACTCAAGAACTAGCTCTAAACACAGCAACATAAAAGTTTGAAGATTGATACTGTTTCTCTCCAGTTCCAGATAAGTAGATCTATTACAAGTATTACCATGAAATTCAAAGTGAAAAAAATTAGTCTGGGAAAATGAGCAAACAATAAAAAAAGCTTTGAACTACTTTCAGTGAAGGTGAGGTTCAAACATTGCCAGCCACCTCATCCGGCTATTTCCCCTTCCGATATAAAAGTTCTTCCTCTATTTTTTTTATGAGAGAAAACATTTCTCATTCTACATCTCTCTCTTCCCTTCTTCCATTGCATCCTTCTTTCTCACTCCTATATATTTTTGCAGATTATCCCAACATAACCAACATACGTATATGCCTTCTGTTTATGTTGCTGTTGTTGTTTTTCTTTGTCCTTCAGTTTAGAAGAGGACCAAGGAAATCACAGTGGTGCTATGCCTTATGTACAATCTGGATTTAAGTGAGATGCTTTTGTAGTCAATCTCATTGTCTCTTCCAGAGACATTGAAGACCAGTACAAAGTCAAAAGTCAGGATGACTGATGATGACCCAGGATGCAGCAGATAATCTTGGCATCTTTGATGTCTGATCAAGTTGTAAGCACTGCACAGGGTCTACTTCAGCAATCTTAATGACTATCTAAACAAATTGTTCTAATCCATCCATTTTAGTGGGGTAGTCTTCATGTGATTTTGGTAAACACTCCCCTAACTCAATAATGAGTTGAAGGACAGTCTATCAGCTTCAACCTGCAATAGCCTGTCTACTGAAATATTTTTTAAGATATTGCCACTGCACATGCTACAGCTTCTCGGATCCACACAGGTAAGTGTTGCGTGAAAGATGGACACCAAAGAAAAATGAGTATTTCTGAAAAGAATTTGACAAATCTTCACACCAGAAATATAGTCTTCTCTGAACATCCCATACATCCCAGATTTCTTCTAACTACACCATAATGATAAAATACTTAGGAATTTCAGGTGTTATCTTCCAATATAGTATTGAAAATAGTTTAAATTTACTGAGTTTTTTAATAATCATTCTTTCATATTTATCTTTTAATGCTTCCCTTAATTCTTTTGTTCCAATGTCAAATTTTCTATTCAGTTTTGGTCTTTTTTTTATCAAGTCTTGAAAATCCTCAATTTTTTACATATTCCCCCAAAGAGTTTTATTCAGTTTTGCTGAATAAGTTATTCTTTTTTTGTAATCCTAGCACTTTTGCCTTCTGGAATATCATATTCAAATCCCTCTACTACTTTGATGTAAATGTTGCTAAATATTGTTTGATCCTGATTGTGGCTCCATGATATTTGATTTTTTTTTCCTTTATGACTGCTTACAATGTTTTCTCTTTGATCTAGGAGTTCTTTGATCTAGGATTTTAAAATTCCCAAGATTTTTCATTTGGATACCTCTTTCCAAAAGTGGTTGATGAATTCTTCCAATTTCTACTTCATTCTATGAATCTAAATTATCAGACATGTTTTATTCTAAAATATCTTGAAATATGACATCTAGGATATTTTTTTGGGGTCATGGCTTTCATGTAGTTTAATAATTAATAATCCAGGTAGTCCAATTCTTAAATTATTTCCCAGTCTCTTTTTCTAGACAAGTTGTCTGTCCAATGAGATATTTCACATTTATTTCTCTTTTTTTTCATCCTTTTAATGCTATTTTATGCTTTCTTGATGTATCATGCCACCATTAACTTCCACTTCCTCACTTCTAATTTTAAGAAATTATTTTCTCTGGTCATATTTTGGGCCTTTTTTCTCTTTTTGACTTATTCTGCTTTTAAAGCCATATTTTTTCTTCAGTGAATTATTGTACTTTCTTTTCTATTTGGCTTATTTACTTTCAAAGAACTTTTTCTCCAGTGATTTTCTACTATTTGGTGAATTCCATTGGAGAGGGGGGATTAGGTGTAATTTTCTTCAATATTTTTGTACTGAAGCTTCTACCAAGCTTTTAGTAATTTTCCCTATTTTTCTTGCACCATTTTCATTTATTTTCCTAACTTCCCCTTCAATTATGCTTATCTTTTTCTTTTTGTATCACTTAATGATTCCACTAATTCTTGTTGGTGTGGGGTGAACTTCACATTTTTATCTGAGGCTTTGCTTGTAGCTGTTTTCACATTGTATTCTTGTTTAAAATTATATCTTAGTTGTCCTTTATACCACAATAGTTTTTTTAATGCTCTAGTTCTTTTTTTTTTTTTTAAAAAAACATTTGCTCACTTCCCCAGATTATTTCTTTGAATTTCATGGTAATACTTGAGATCTGCTTCCCTTGGGATGAGGAGGCAACGTAACAACCTTTAGGCTTTTCATGTTACTGTTTTCAGAAGTAGTTATTGAGTTCTGCAAATTTTCGGTAATGTTATCCTGGGAGAGATGTGATCACTATTCTCCTAGTGTACATTTCTTTGCTCATGAAGAGTCCCTATTTCCATGTAGCTATAAGTATTACTGCTCTTCTTAGTCCTGGACCTGTACCCAGGTCCCTTGCTCTGCTCTAGCTACAAACAGCAGCATTACTCTTGGCTCTGGAACTAGGGCCAGGATCTCTGATTGTTGTGACTCTCCAGGCAATCCTAGCACCATTAGAACTGTAACCCATAAGGGAAGATATGTGGAAGTGAGTTAGACGACAATTTTGCATGCATATTAATGGTGCCTTTTATTTATAATAAAAGGAAGAAAAAATTGCAAATGTTATAGTTACTTACCTTCCTTCTTTCACCATGTATTCCTCTCTATTATTCAGTCTTTTTCACTATATAGCTTAGCTCCTGATTTGAAATTTCCAGATCATAGGGAATGAAGAACATATCTTCACCACTGTGGATGTGCTGAAATGTATCTAATACCCAAGAATCATTGTGCAGCCTGAAAGTATAATCATTTTTTTGAGTTCTTACACAAGTTTTCTTTTTATTTTTTTCTATATAACTTTTAGATTTTTTTCCCATTTTAAATTGTATTTGAGGAGATAGGCCTAGATGATTTCTAAAATTCAACTCAATTCAGCAAGTGTACACACACACACACTCACACAGACATACATAGTGTATATACATACATACATATGTATGTATATACACTATGTATGTATCAATGTATATATCACTCCTATTGGAAGTAGAAGTAGAAGAACCAAAAGCAATATTTTTCTTTAAAAATGAACATTTCATAAGATTTTATTTAGTCCAAAACCTTGTAAGTCTATTGTTTTCTTTTTTCTTTTTTTTCTCTTTTTTTTTTGGAATCATTAATAAGTCACAGCTTTCAAATAGTATTCCCCTCATAAATCTACAATGTATAGTCATGGAACTCTAAAAAGAGGTTTCTAAAGAACTCCTAGGAACTCCAGTACATATGACAAATAATATGAAAGACCAGACATTTTTCCTAATCCTTTCTTATTTGCCAAAACTTCCTCAAAGTAGAAATAGGCACCACAGATAAAGCAATTACAGTTGTTTCCCCAGCTAAGATACCAAAAACCTAATGAGGGCATTAACAGCCATGAATGCTAATCCACAATTTATTCACTTAGCACCCATCCACCAGTCATCCTGCTCTGACAGACTATGGAACAAATCCTACTACCTTATACTGTGAAATTCAATGAAGAAATTCCTTCTTCTGGATTTTCTATTCTTCCTTGCACATCATGACCCCCCCTTTCATTTTACCATCCTGTAGCAACTAGCATCAGACTCAACTCTGCCTGTCAACTTTCAGAAAAAAAAAGGAGGGTATAGAAAAATAGGAATGTTCTCTGCCTGGGGGGAAGCACTCATCCAGAAAACTGAAGACAGGAGAAGGCTAGAGTAATGTTCCATCATGCATGTCTGTTAGGCTAACCCAAACCTGAAGTAAAATAGGAAAAATATTCATTTGTGACCAGCTTTGCCCCTCTAGAAAACTTATGAAACTAGGACTGAGAATAGTGGAAAAGCCAATGCTCCATCCAAAGAAGCTAATTATGTGTGCAGATGTAGTGGAGGGAAGCGCTTGACAAATTATGACCTTCATTTATGCTATTCAAAACATCAAATTCAGCATTATATGAAATGGAAATTCATTAGATTCATTTCCAAAAAATACTGGAAGAAGCAAGGATCCCTATTCTCTTAACAATTATTTTTATAGGTCTTACAATACTAAAAATATGAATAATATAAAGGAAATAAGTTATAGCTATGAAGATGGTCAAACAGGAAGGAAGGAAACACAAATCTGTTGAATGGCTATGATATGCCAGGCACTATGATTAGACCTTAACAAACATAAAATTTAAAGAGAAGATAAATTTATCCCTCATTTGTTGAAAAAAAAAATGATGCTTTTCTTAGAAAAGTCATAGAACTAAGATTTACCAGTGAAATAGATTAGCTACACAATATAGAGAAACAAAGCAGAATACTGTTTTAGTGCTTTGATAAACCTAAAACTCAGTTACTGAAGTAAAAACTTGCTTTTGATAAAAATGAGTGAGGAAAATTAGAAAGCAAATTGCCAGAAAGTAGGTATAAATCAAATTCTTACACTATATATAAACTCCAAATGGATATATAATTTATACATGTGTGTGTGTGTGTGTGTGTATAAATATAAATATATAAATAAGCAAATTAGGGTATCAGGGAAGAAAACATGTCATGTTTACATATGGGAGAAGAATTTATGACTAAAGGAATAAAAAAGATAATAGAAAGTGAAATGAGAAGTTCTGGTCATAATAAAATTTGGAATTTTTTTTGTATAAATAAAATAAATGCTAAAATTATAAAAGGAATGTAAATGGGGGAAATGTTTGCAGCAAGTTTTTTTTTTTTTAACAAAGATCTTATTTTTAAGATATATTAACAATGGATTCAAAATTGTGCTATTCAAAAAGTGCTATTTCTCAATTGATACACAGTCAAGGGATATATATGCAGTCACTTTTCTGAGGAACATTTCAAAACTATCATTTTTCATATTAAGAATGATTAAAATAACTAATAATTACAGAAATATGCATTAAAACAACTTTGAAATACTACCACACACTCATCATGTTAGCAAATTTGACAAAATGACAAATGCTGAAAGAGCTATGGGAAAATGGATATATTAACACACTGTTGGTAGAGCTATGAGCTTATTGAAACAATCTGAAAAGCAATTTTCAATTAATCTAAAGTTTCTACACTGTGTGTGCCCTTTGATTAAGTCATACCATTACGAGTACTGTAGTACTCAAAGAGATAAAAGAAAGGGGGAAAGGATCCATGTGCAAATAAATGGTTGTATGTGTGTATTAGCATTTTTTTATATGAAAAAGAACTGGAAAAAGACAAAAGATTTCAATAGGCCACTCAATAGCCAAAAGTCAAAGAAGAACTAATACATCCTCATTAGAGCTCAGTATAATACTTGGACAATCTAGCAGCTCAAGAGCTGGCACCCCCTCCTGGAGAAGAATTGAATAGTAGATAACAACAATGAATAATTGAACAAAATAACAAACAAATCAAAAGAACAGATTCAGCCCTTGTTAAAAACACAAAGAATAATAGCAACAGGGAGAGGAAAATTGTGGCCAAAATATCAAGGAAGCAGGGAATATTGACATAGTAGAATTAACACAAACTTCTAGGAAAGCAACTGTACTTAGAATCATAAAGACTGGGTTGAATTCTTGCCTTTGGATTTTACTGCTTACTTATCTCTAGACAAATGATTTAACATAACAAAGCTTCACTTACTTCATTGATAAAATGAGAAGATTGATTTAAAAGAACTTTAAGGTCCTGTCTACTTCTTAAATCTTTCTCTCCTCTGAAGACTCTTTCTAGGGGTTGACTCAGGTTAGTTATAAGAATAGAAGAAGCAACTGGGAAGAATGAGAATAATAACATTTTGGATTATATGTGCGATCATAAGTGAATCCCATCTAGGTCATTTCCTTCATAAATAAAACACTTGTGTCTTTCATCAGTGTAATCCTGGCAAGGTTATAAGAGGATATCATTGTTACCAGTGTGGTAGTACTATATACAAAAATTCTCAGTTTCCCACTTGGAATGGGGAAAAAGTAGATTAGGAAAAAAGAATGTCTTCAAAATGTACCTGGAACCTCTGAAACAGAGGTTACATTCTTTTGTTTGTTTGTTTAATAGATATTACATGGAATGAGGGGGAGAAAACAATAACAAGTACATTGCCTAGTTAAATAGATGGACGAAGATGAGCCATATGGCTTAGCTGTATTCTGAAATGTTACTACTATACTTAAATGTGCTTTAAAATTCCAGGTCAACCATCTAAATGATTTACTAGTTGTTTTGTTAAACAAGAACTAGTCTTTACCATCTTCTTAAGCTCATTTAATGAAACATTCATCTTTTTTTTTTTCTTTTCTTTTAATGGTGGTAAATTTTAATGTAGTTAAATTACTGTCAACTCCCTGCCATAAACATTTTCTATATGAAGATTTTAAGAGCAGGATTATCAACAATATAATTAACTTTGAATTAATTAGAAATCACAAAGCCTGTTTCTGCTGGCTTCTGTTTCTTTTGCCCAGAAAAAAAAAATCCTGCCTTTTTACATTGCCTTCATTCTGCATGTGAAAAATAATTATGTAAACATTCAAGCATGGATCTACAGAATAGCAAGCAAATGTTTTGGCAGATAAACTGGCAGGGAGGGATGTGGGAAATAGCATCTGGATAAATAAACAACTTCCCCTTTTCTCACCTTGTTTTTAGCTTGGTTTCCAAACATTTGTGTCTGCCATCTTGAGGGGAGTTTTACAAGTAAAAGCCTTAAAATTGGTTATTAATTAATTAGGCTCCCACCCACAATTTTTGCATAACCAGATGCTACAACATGTCAGAAAATAGCCTTTCTTTCTACCTATATAGTACAAAAATTTTATGGACCTTTGACAACTCCTTAATTCTTTTGATAAAGAAGATATTTCAAGTATGCCCAAAAGAATTAGTTTCTTCTACCCATAATTCAAATTATCTACCATGGCTACCTACATTAAACTAATTAAATCAAAAGTTGTCATGTTTCCATTTCATTTTTTATTCTGCTTAAAACAACAAGAATTTAAGACAGGTTTTATAATAATACTCCATATTAAACTCCTTCATAACTGGGGAATTATTAGCAAGAAAGAGGGAAAAGTGAAATTACAGCTTTTTCTACTTAGGTATAATATTAAATTCATTTACTAAATAAACTGCCAAATTTTAAATTTTCAAATTAAATTCATTTTATAAAAATTTGATTTATTGATCATTTAGTTTAAATGCACAGCATGGCCCTGTCTCACTATGCATTTGAATGCCAGTAAAGAAAATAAACATCATTTTACATGTACAAATTTTCTGCTGGTAGGAAATTATACCTACAAAAGGCTCCAAAATGTAATTAAAAGAGAGCAATTTCATTCCACCTGTCCTTATGGCCTCAGGCATTATTGTTTAGAAATAGGTCACACATTAAGTCACAGGTTTTGAAGATGGCCAATGAAACCAAGAAATTTACAAAGTCCTCAGCCCTGTGTCCTACATTTGTAACAATTCCTTGCATTGTGAGTGGCAGAAGCTATTATGTTTGGTTCATATCTGAATGTGGGTCATTTACAGAAACCCAGCCTGGATGGTTTATTTTAAAGCTAAAAAGGACAAGTGTGAACATTTAGTTAATATGGCTTTTAGGGCTTGGGGGATGGGCTATACAGTTTAAAAAAAAAAAAAAAAGTTGATTGCTTTGTTCAGTCTCCTGGTATGCCCCAGACACAAGGAATAATGGAAAGCATGCTGGTTTTGAAGCAAGAGGGTGTGAATTTTGAATCCTAACTCTCCTATTTATTAGGCAATCCTAGATTCACTCCTATGAACCCCCATTTTTTCTCCTATAAAGAAAAAGGGCTTAACTAGATCTCTAATATCCTTCAGGCCTTTAAGATTCTACACATCAATAAAAATCTAAATTTGTCCCTGTGATAATCAATAGGACCATCATTCCATCTGCCAAGGTTATACCAGGATGATGCATATAAATATCTATTAATTCAGAATATGTAAAGGTGACTGATTTGTCAGTAAAGAGGTCAGCAATTGTTAGCTGAAAGGAATGTTACTTTCTAAACTTGAAATATTCACACATTTGGAGGGTTATTTGCATGCTTTATTGAAAAATATATCATTGATGCTGCTGATGTTTGCAATATCCCTTTTCCCTATCTCTAAAACTTTTTTAATATTATGAATAGAAATACAGATATCCTATCTTTAAATAATGCAAAATAGGCGACAAAATATAAGCCACACTCTCTCTGCAACACCCATACAAAGAAATATACACAGATGCAGTAAAACTGGATTGCATAGAACCTGAATTTAACTTAAAATCGTGCTCTCATATTCACAGTTTAACCTGTCCCAATCTCCCCAACAGTTATAGAAGAAACAGCAGTATAAGAGAAAAATACAAATAATAAATGTGATAGGAAAGATTTGTTATGGCATTCCTGTCTAACTGGGAATGGGGGAGGAAAAGAGAGTGAAAGGGGGTAAAAAGGGAAGAGGAGGAAAAGGTAGATAGACCAATAGAACTGCTGAAGTAGAACTTTGATCACAAACATACACACAAACATGTACCCAAGTACATGTACACTACACACACATACACACACACACTTGCTGGAAGAGCCTATACTCATACTTTTAGAGAGTCCTGGTGATAATTTGGAGCTGAGGACAGTGAAAGTCAAAGGTCTATGGCCTTTTCAGTTTTCTGTAATCAGTTTTACCCTTGTAATTTTCCTAGAACATAGGAAATAGATTGAGAAAGTTTAAAATCAGTTTTTTTGCTACATTTTTGCTCATATATTTTTCCATTTGATGAAGTAAGACTCAGATATTATTTGCTTCAGACAGAGGAATGTGATAAGAACTAAGAATAAAAATTAGCTTCTGACCATAAGTCAGAATAAAATTGGCCCCAGAGAGATGGGGTTTCTTTGCTTTCTTCTAGCAAACAAAAAATATAAAAGAAAGTTCAAAGAGTAGGTGTGATAATGCTTTCTGTGAGGATGCTGACTGAGGAAAATAACTTCATAGTCATTGACTTTCTGAAGAGAAGTTTCAGAATCTTTGGCTGAGAAAGCTGACTACAAAGCTCTCCAGTTCTTCAATGCAGAAAAGAGGTCTCTTTAACACACAGCACCCTTATTGGGTGGTAAATAGAGTAATCCTTTAGATATTCTGAAGACTGCATGAATTTCAGAAGTGATGATTAGCAGAAAGTAAAAGAGACAAGATAAATTGCAAGCAATAGCATAAATCTCATGCTTGGTAGAAAGCATCAGAGAAATCACATCTAACAAGGAGCAAGCCAAGAAGAAAGCATTATGATAGTGTTGATACAAGGCATCAGTAGCTAAGGACAGAAAATCTGAATTTCTCCTTATCACATTATCAAGTCACACAATATCTTGTTTCTTGTATGTGCAAGTGTATGTACACTTCACATCCACTCTATACATTGCTTATTTTCCCTCTCCATCTCAGACAAGTCATATGAAAATATTATATTTCCCACTTCATCTATTATTTTCGTTTCAATGATTTTAGTTTTTAAGAATCTCTCTTTTTCTTTTTCTATTTCTAGTATGTCTTATAAACTATTTTCAGGATTTCAAATTAATTAATTGCACCTGCTAATTCCTCTTTGCACCATATACCTGCTACACTCAAGACACTAGACACTCCCTTTTCATTGTATTTAGTATTTAGGAGAATGGAGTGAATTTCTGAAAGCTGTTTTCCTGAAGGGATCAATCTTACCAAAACATACTCAACCAGAATAAAACAACAGAGTATTATAAGATGCTATCTTATCCCTCTCTTTTATAGGATTATTTTGTGCTACTAGAGAGGACATTAATTTTCAGCTAATAGGACTTACCTCCCACTTTTCCCTTAGTGATCTGTTCCCTATGGTCTAAAGACAAGGGGAGAAATTAAAAGCCTTCCATTGATTACTTTTCTTATTCCTGAGCCCCATATTACTGGTATAAAAGAAACAATAAGACATGAATGAATTGTTAAACAAAAATGACTTAGAGGGGCTTTTCAGGTAAGGATGAAAAGTGGATGTCAAAGTTGGTTTCACTTTGATATCAAATAAAATAATAAACATCATTTCATGGATTTTTTTTCACTTTGCAGTGGTCATTATAACTATTAAAAATAACTGAATGTTGATAATGCATTAATATCTGTTGAAAATAAATAATAAAATATATTTTATTAAATATATGAAAATATCTACTAAATCAGGTTAAAAACACATATGGTATAAAGATTTGCCTATTGTTAACCCTTAAATGACAACAGTAATTCCATGTTAGACCAATGACCTTTCTATGTATGTCCTCAATATTGATTTAGTCCGCTTCATTTAGGCAATGATAACAAAAGACTTAATAATTCACAAATATCTCTTGTATATATACACATACATTTATAAATATATTTATGTATTTAAGTATATATGTATGTAGCCTGATTATTGGGCAGCTAGATAGTATGGAGCCAGACAATGACCAAGTCACTTAATATGTATTTGCATCTGCTTTTTCATCTATAAAGTGGAACTAAAAATAGAATTTTCCTCCTAAGGTTGTTATTAGGATTAAAAGAGATAATAATTGTAACACACTATGCATAGAGCTTGGCACATTAAATATTATACAAATATTAAATAAATAAATAAAAATAAATAAAGCATTTATTGTCATCATCATTATTTTAGCAAACTTCATCTAAGCCAGGTTAAGGTTAAGAAGCATTCCTAATCACAATAACCTTAAAGCTGAGGGAGGGACAGATCACCTGCTGATTGATAGTTTCTAAAGTTTCTTTCTCACTCATTCTTATGAATCTCAAGAGAAACAACAATAAGATATTAGGAGAAGAAACCTAGAGAATATATTGTACTATACATCAGAACAGCATAATATGGTTGTCTGACTAAGGTTAGGGAGCCTTATGCTGGCATTCCTATAAGTAATAAATTACCTGTCTTGTGAGAGTTACAATGCTTATGTTTTTTTCTAGGTATCACATCCATGATCTCTTTACACTTTAATAGATAGTAACCTCAAAAGTAAAATTGCATATAGGAAAGGGAAGTAAAAAATGAATTACAAAATAATATAATTAGGGAATAAATAATAAACAAAATGTATCCAAGACTTTTAGACTACTGAGAAACCTTATGTGTGGAATCAAGGGATTTTTTTTTCTTTTGCCTAGAAAGAAGCCTGGAAAAAAATGTGGAAAAGGAGAAAAGTGGTGGAATAATGGCTAAATCTAAACTAAATTATATTCTCAAAAAAAAATAAGAGATATGACAAAGTTTACAAAAACAATTATCAAAAAATTCATGTACAAAAGGCAATAAGACCAGTATTTTACTGTGCAAGTTACAACTAGAAAGCCAAAAAATGATTATAAGAACTCCCCACATTCATGAAAAGCCTTAAAATAATTTAGAGGATTACAAAAGAAATTAAAAGATTTTAATAAAAATTTCAGAAGGAACCTAACTTATTAGAAAAGATTCTGAAAAGTTTTAGAAAAGACCACTTATTCTTGTGCAACCAAGATGGTAGAGAAAGCCCTCAAAATTTCCCTCCAAACAATTTTTTTGAATGCCTTATACATAATTTTTGAGTTTCAGAGGCAACAGATATTAAGAGTGAGACATTCTGTCAGCTCAAATCAAGTCAAGAGGTTGGAAAGAGAGATCTATGACCCAAGGATTGAGGATAACCCAGCACCCACATGGATAAAATATCAGTGGTTAGAGCAAGGTAGTGGTGACAGCAGAAACAGCAGCAACAGCTTCAAGAGCTGTCAAGACAGAGATTATAAAGACATCTGTTAACTGGACAGAAAGAGATTAGAAGGGAAACCTAAGCTTCTCCTGGACTCAGGATCAGGAATTATTTGGCAATTCCATTGTGTATACCCACTTCTGAACCATGGTTCCAAGGGACTGAAGAGCATTTTCAGTTAAGAGGTAGCAAGAACCTTGAGGAGCAGTATTGATTGTAATCAAAAGGGATCAGGGCCCAGTGCACAGTCCAGAAGAGGAATGACCACACCTCTCTCCAGATACTATTATATGGGAAGCACCAAAAATTTCCATACCCCCAGAACTATTTTTGAAAATAGCAATGGAAAGAAACCTACAGCTTGAGGTAGAAATACACAGATAGAAATCATAACTATGAATGTGAATGGGATGAATGAACCCATAAAATGGAAGTGGAAGAAAAATGGATTAGAAACCAGAATCCAAGACAAGGATGTTTATAAGAAATACATGTGAAAGAGAGCTACATAGTTGAAATAAGATACTAGAGTGGAATCTATCTGAAGATGCTTTCAGCTGAAGTAAACAAGACAGGGATACAAATCATGATTCCACACAAAGCAAAAGCAAAATGAGACTTAATTGAAAGGGATAAGTACAGAAATCACATCTTGCTAAAAGTCATCATAGACAATAAAAAAACACAGATACAAAATATATAAGCACCAAATGATATCCAAATTCATAAATGAAAATTTAAATAAATTACTCAAGGAAATAGACAGTAAAATTAGAGAAATGAAGGACCTTAACTTACTTTTCTCAGAGCAAAATTAAACTACACAAAATAAATAAGAAAGAAGTCAAAAAGATGATTAGAATTCTAGAAAATTTAAAGATGATAATCAAGTAAAGAAAACTGAATAGAAACAAAAAAGTATATCTTTTCTCTTTTTTTAGAAAATAATGTAATAAAAACTAAATTTCATAAAGGGCCATGGAAACATAGATTTGAATTAATTGAAAACTTAACAACCTAATCCTAAAAAAAAAGAGTAGGTCAAAGAACAAATGATAATTTTATTAAATATAATGAAAATGAGACAACATATCAAACTTTTACTTAGAGGAAAATGTAATGCCTGTAGCAAGAAAAGGGGGTAAGAATATATAAATTTATTTGACATGCATATAGAAAAATTAGAAACCAATTTAAATTTTCCAATTAAACAACAAATTGGAAATCATAAAAATTTAATGTGAAAGTAATACAATTGAAAATAAAAATAGCCGTTGAATTAATGTATAAAATTAGGAGCTGGTTTTGTGAAAAAAAATAATAAAATAAACTATTGATTTATTTGATTGAAAAAAGAAATTTAAATTACCAGTATAAAAAATAAAAAAGTTCATCACCAATGAAAAGAAAATTAAAGCAATCATAAGGAGATATTTTGCCCAAATATATGCCAATAAATATGAAAATCTAAGTGAAATCGATGAATATTTATAAAAATATGAACTACCCAGATTAACAAATGAGCAAATAGAACACTTAAATAACCTATCTTAAAGAAATTGAGCAAGTCATCAATAAATTCCCTATGGAAAAACTATCCAAGGCAAGATGCTCTCAATTTTAGTGATTAGAACTACAGATTAAAACACTTCTGAGATATTACCTCACCTCTATCAAATTAGCTAACATGACAGAAAAGAAAAATGAAATATATTGGAGGGGGGGTGGAAAAAAGTAGGACACTAATGCATTGTTGATGAAGTTGTGAACTAATCCAATTGCTCTGTAGAACAAATTGGAACTAGAGCCAAAGAAGTATGAAACTGACAAGATTAGAAAGGAAGCAATAAACTGGGAAAACATTTTTACAGTCAAAGGTTCTGATAAAGGCCTCATTTCCAAAATATATAGAGAATTGACTCTAATTTATAAAAAATCAAGCCATTCTCCAATTGATAAATGGTCAAAGGATATGAACAGACAATTCTCAGATGAAGAAATTGAAACTATTTCTAACCTTATGAAAAGATGCTCCAAGTCATTATTAATTAGAGAAATGCAAATTAAGACAACTCTGAGATACCACTACACACCTGTCAGATTGGCTAGAATGACAGGGAAAGATAATGCGCAATGTTGGAGGGGAAGTGGGAAAATAGGGACACTAATATATTCTCCATTCTGGAGAGCAATTTGGAACTATGATCAAAAAGTTATTAAACTGTGCACACCCTTTGATCCAGCACTGTTACTACTGGGCTTATATCCCAAAGAGATCATAAAGAAGGGAAAGGGATCTGTATGTGCACGAATGTTTGTGGCAGCCCTTTTTGTAGTGGCTAAAAACTGGAAACTGAGTGGATGCCCATCAGTTGGAGAATGGCTGAATAAATTGTGGTATATGAATATTATGGAATATTATTGTTCTGTTAGAAATTACCAACAGGATGATTTCAGAAAGGCCTGGAGAGACTTACACGAACTGATGCTGAGTGAAGAGAGCAGGGCCAAGAGATCATTA
Organism: Sarcophilus harrisii; assembly: GCF_902635505.1. Taxonomy (NCBI): domain Eukaryota; kingdom Metazoa; phylum Chordata; class Mammalia; order Dasyuromorphia; family Dasyuridae; genus Sarcophilus; species Sarcophilus harrisii. Next base: position 553,095,826 of record NC_045426.1, on the reverse strand, counting down.
TATACTTCAACAATAATACTAGATGATGACCAGTTCTTATGGACCTGGCCATCCTCAGCAATGAGATCAACCAAATCATTTCCAGTGGAGCAGTAATGAACTGAACCAGCTATGCCCAGTGAAAGAACTCTGGGAGATGACTAAAAACCATTACATTGAATTCCCAATCCCTATATTTTTGCCCACCTGCATTTTTGATTTCCTTCACAAGCTAATTGTACAATTATACAGAGTCTGATTCTATTTGTACAGCAAAATAACGGTTTGGTCATGAATACTTATTGTGTATCTAATTTATATTTTAATATATTTAACATCTACTGGTCATCCTGCCATCTGGGGGAGGGGGTGGAGGGTAAGAGGGGAAAAATTGGAACAAGAGGTTTGGCAATTATCAGTGCTGTCAAGTTACCCATACATATAACCTATAAATAAAATTTAAAAAAAAAGAAGTATAAAACTGTGCATATCCTTTCACTCGGGGATACCATTAATAGGTTTATATCCCCAAAAGATACAAAAAGGGGGAAAGTATATTTGTACAAAAATATAGCAGTTCTTTTTTCTATCACCAAAGAACTGGACATCAAGGGGATTCCCATATATTGGGGAATGACTGACCAAGTTGTAGTATATGATTGTCTTGGAACACTATTGTTCTATAAGAAATGACAAGGAATAAATTTTATGAAGAAATTTTGGAAGATTTATATGAATTCATGCAAAGTGAGTTGAAAATAATGAGAAGAACATTGTACATAGCAACAGCAATATTTAAGGATAATCAACTGTAAAATATTTTGCTACTCTGATCAAGACAATGATGCAAGAGAATTCCCAAAGGCCCATGATGAAAAAGACTGTCCACCTCCAGAGAGAGAACCGATGAATTCTTAATACAGATTGAAGCATAGGTGTTTTTTTTTTTTCAATTTATTTTTGTTGTTGGTTTTTTCCCAGTTTTCTTTTGCAATGTAGCCAATATAAAAACATATTCCCATGAGTTCAAATGTACAATTAACATAAAATTGCTTATTTCTTCAATGATACAGAAAGAGACAGGAAGAGGGGATACAATTTAAAGCTAATTTTTAAAATGTAAATTAAAATTTTATGTGTAATTGAGAAATAGTTAAATGAAAATAAATAAAATATATTTATACATAATTTTGCTTATGGACAATGCTTATGAACAAAGGAAAAATACAGTATTTTAAGATATTATGATAGAAAACTGCCAAGAAGTATTGCAATTAAATAATAAAATATAACTAGCTAAAACATAGATTACAACCAAAAACAAATTCAAGAAATGCAATTATTAAGCTACTAGACATCTATGTAAAAGGATTAAAAAATACTCTAATGAAGTAGAAAAAGACAGTTCATGCACAAAAAAAAAAAATCTTATTCAGTACGCTTGGGACCCTTGGAATGGGAATGAAAATATTAGAACAAAATATGCTAAATAGAAAGGAAAGTCAATCTGTCACCAAAATTGTTTCAGAGGAAAATAGATATCTCTAAACATTTAATAATTTTCATTATTACACAGAAGAGAACTTTGTATACACCCTTTGTGATGCTATGTGAATGGCATTGTCTATAATAAATACTTGACACTACATATTTTTACCTGTTACTTTTTTTACTCTCTTTCATTATGATATTAATGAACAATATGAATTGAAACTTGCCAAAGAGAAAATGTATGTTTTATTCTATCTGGAAGACCAATTATCTATATATCACAATTGTTTATATTATTGAAATTCAGTTATATTATTCTTCTTTGAGTCTCTTTAAGGAATGTAAGAAAATGTAGTAGGAGCTTATTTTTCCCCTGGTAATAGCAGTTAAAATATTCAAATTGGTTTCTTTGAGAGGGGGTGTTTATCCTGTATATCATTTGCTATTGTAAGTGATTGTGATATCTTTGGTGAATTTCTACTGTTGTATACAGAAGTATGTAGCTAGGAAATATATGTCAGATTAAGTGATCATTCTATGAAATGGATTTTTAAAAGGAACAATTTTCAGCACCTTCCTTTGAAATAGCTTTGGTTATAGACTTCTCTTTTGAAAAATTATAAAAACCTAAAGAAAATAACATATCATGTTGAAAAACAATTTTCAGTGCCTGATGATGATGAGTAAAGGATTTTGAACTCCTCTGTCCTATATGCTTAGGTTTATTTCTTCCTTCCCTTTAGATATAATTTGTAGACAGAGAAAAATGCATAAATGCAGAGAAAAAGAGTATATGCTGATATGTGAGCATATGACTCTAATTTTGTCTGTCTAAGTATAAAATGTGTTAATTTCTGCGAGCATATTTTCTTATCCATGGCTCTAAGTACCCATGACTGATTGTATACTTATGATTATCCAACTATCTTTCTGGCTAGGTGAGTAGGAAATCTAATCCCTCTGCCTACTATTACTACCTCACAATCACTTCTAGTTTCTCTTCATAAGCAACACTATGGAGTTCTATTTGATGATTCCATTGTAAGAGCTGAGTTGAGCCCTGTTCAATTTAACAGTAAACTAAAGTTTCTCCTCTCTGATCACAGGTCAGGGGTTATAGATGAGTAAGATAAGAAACACTGGACAAAAGATCAATAAAAAGTGAGTTCTATGAAGAATAGTATGAATAAATGTTTAATAAATCTAGGAAGTACTGAAATCAGACACCAGTAAGTGGTCACACACTGATCCACAGAAAGAATCCATAACAATATATAGAGGATTAAGAGTCAACATTTCCTTGTGAATACTTAAATTGGCAAGATATCATGAATTTCACTTTTTGTTTAGTTCTGGTGTGAGGAAAGCTCCCTTTTTGTATGTGGCAATGAGGAATGCTTTATGCAAAGTCTTAAAATTCTATAGAACGTGACATTAAAAGAAATTCAACTTCCAACTAGAATGTAAGCTCCAAAAGAAGAGGAGCAGTTTTTTTTTTTCTTTATATCCCCAATATATAACATATTGCACTTGCTCATAGTATTATTGTAATACTTGTAATATGCAATATTGCTTATAAACACTCTAATGAATTAAATTGAATTGTTGGTTATATTGTAGAAGAGATTCCTATTCAGCAACAATTTGGACTATACGGCCTCTAAGATCCATTCTAAATATAATTCTAAGAATCTGCAAAGACAGAAAAGAAAATCTCTTAGTTACACCTACTAAAATTTCTACTTAAAACTATGGATTGAACTGATGAAGTCTGGCATTTACAACTTACATTCAATTGTATTGAAATATACAGATTCTAATAAGATTTTCAGCCATATTGACTTGCCAAGAAACCCCAAAACACATCACACATGACTAGCAAAACCAGTCTTTCTCTTTTGCAGACCAAAAACATGCAAATCAGAATATGCAATTTATCTTTTCCTGTACAAAGGGCTTAGAGAGTCCACAAGATTTGTGAGATTCCCAGTGATCTCAATTTGTTTTTCTATATACTAACTACATTTTTACTTTTTTATAGAAGGATAAATCTTGAATTTTTTTTTTTACATTTTCTCAGAAACAATAGGAGATTGATTCAGAAGACAGAAAATCTTTGATGATTTTACACCTGTTCCCTAGACAATGAGTATGTTCATAATATTCTCATAAAACCCTATCTTACAATTGTTTTAATCTAAATTAATTTTCCCAAGTAATAAATGATGGCAGCTAAAACTTATGAAGCTATTCTATACCATTAAGTCAATGATTAAGAAGGCATTAACATCTCAAAGCTAATTAGCTAGACTACCAATACATTCGAATTGTATACAGCTTCCAGGAATGTGAAAGCTTAGAAATATTTGGTTAGGCGTTTAGATTGTGATTTGTCATTCTCTGCATTTTGCAAAGGAGTAGAATGCTTTATTAACAACCTTGGAAAGAAGACATTCTGTCAGCCTGAAATGCAAGCACAGGTGTGGGGAGTCCTAATTCAAAAACCAACATTTTATTGTGTTCAAACACTTTCTGATTAATATACTCAATCCAGTCTCTAAGGAACAATAACCAAATTAATCACCACAATAAATCAAATATGCCATTTGCTCAATATGATAGGTACTTGCCAATTATTGCTGGGACTTTTAGCATATTGCTATAACATAGAAAAACTATGTTTCAAGGAACAAGAATGTTGAGGTGGGAACAGTGTTTACTTAGCAGAAAAACTAGACTGCCTTGATTTTTGTTACTTCAGAGATTATTTGGAGACTTTTCAATTACCATATATTGTTAATTTAACATAACCTCACAAAAAAGGAAGTGCTCATTACTATAGCTTAAACTGCATCATCATACTTTTCTTTTTTACATTTTTTTAAATTACATACTTCCCTTTGAAAACTTGTAGGTGTATGTATGAATGATTAAAATCAATTATATTGTAATGAGTCTATTTGAACCTTTTTTCTAAATAATTTTGAGATCTCTTCATGTTATTTTCTTTACACATGTAGAAAATTTAAAGTCAATAAAATGAACATCTCTGTCTACAATTATACAGCAAGTTAATGATGTAATCAAAACTGAAGGGAGAGTGGAAATCTTCCATCCGCAGGGAAGTAAAGTATTATGGAAAGATGACATACCTTTTATGACATGTCAAAATGTGAACCAAGGCTGTATCTAAGTGGCATGTGTTCACTGGAGAATTCATTAATTCGACAAAAGTTATCTGTGATGTGTCCTAAAGGCTCCACCAGAGAATTACAAATCTTTTGAACAACTGGCAAGCCAAAATCTCTGACATTCTGGGCCAAATACATAAAATTTTTCATATTGGGCATTTGGCATCATAAGTCTTATGAAAATTATAATGCCTTGTTTGATATTATGAGTCATGAAACCTATACCTGAATTCTACTTATTCCTTATCCCATATATCTTATCATGTGCCCAATTTTACCATTTTTATCTTCAAAAGTTTTCTCATATTCAGCCCTTTCTCTTTACTCAAAAAATTAGCTTTTTAGGTTTTTATCACCTCTTGAATACATTATTGGAAATTTTCTCCTAACTTTTCTTCTTAACTAAAATCTCCCCCAACTCTAATTTATTCTCAAAATTCTTCCAAAGTTATTTTTTTTTTGGATATAGATATCACTATGTGTTGGTCATATGCATGATTCATTTATCCTTTTGGTTTTAGTTCAATATTGGGATAAAATGAAAACCTCATAGATCATTGGTTCATAAAAGTCAGTTTACTTAGTCCTAACATAAAAACAAAAGCCAATAAGAATATACTAGCATTCAGCTCTGGAAGATATAATACCCCCTTGTCTTTATGAAAATGCTTCTGTTCAACTGAAAAGGATATGTTGTCTCTCAGAGTGGTCTTGGGATATCCTCTAAGTCTGACTTCCCATATCCATTTGGTTAAAATTTTTTATATCCTTAGATGACCAGGAATCTACTTTAAAAGGACCAGAGACTACCTGAAAACTGAGTTCAAGGAGGAACATTTTCAACTTTGTTTTATCCCCTGTTGAGTCAAATCCAAACTTTGTCTCCATTTAAGGTAAAAATTCACCCAAAGCATACTGGAGTAGAAGAAGTGGGGCATCCTTAGTAGATATTTGTTTTATCAATTCCAATGGCTTACATTGCCTCTAGAATAAATCATGAACTTCTTTTAGTTTTAGTTTTTTTGTTTGTTTGTTTGTTTTGTTTTGTTTTGCTGAGGTAATTGAAGTTAAGTAACTTGCCTAAAGTCACACAGATAACAAGTGTTAAGTGTCGGAGATCTGATTTGAACTGAGGTCATCCTGACTTCTGAGCTGGTGCTGTATCCACTATGCCATCTAGCTGCCCTAAATTCTTTTGGTTTTAAAGCACTTCACAGCTATGAATCAAGCCATCTTTCTAAACTTGTTATAAATTATTCCCCTCCCATAGTCTATAATCTAACTAAATTTATCTTCATTTTATTCTGCACACATATTACTATATCTCTCATCTTTATTTCTTTGAATTGGCTGACCATAAACTCTTAAATTCACTCTTCTTTCACCTCTGCCACATAGCATCCTTCTCTTTTCATAAGAGGCAGCTTAAGCACAGCCTTCTACAGGAAAGATTTCTTGGTCTCCTTCCAAAGTTCTGGGTATCAAAGCACTTTATATTAATTATCTTAATATTAATTCTATACAGACAATGGTAACTTTACATAAAATAGCATTATGCAAATTTAACTTTTACATAATCTAAAAGAGATCTGCATTCAAAAAAAAAAAAAAAGGCACTCATCTATGTCAATTTTTTTGTATTGTACTACACTTTCCCCCTTTGAACTCCCTCAGATTTCCACACTTTCCGCCAGCAAACCCCTTCCCAATTTCAGGGTCTTATGCGGGCCTTACATAGGGTAGATATTTAATAAATTGTTATTTGTTCTTAATTTTCAAAGAATCCCATGAAATGGGGGAAGTGATGCCATGACATTGATAGGAATTGGATATAAGCAATATTGTGCAAAATGAGAAGCATCACTTTCTCTTCAGGAGTCATCTAGGTCCAGTGACAAAATAAAGATATAAAATGACTGGAGATGCCCCGGGATTCAATGGAGTGAAATGGAATGAAGATCTTTAATGATTTTTTGTTGACAGAGGCAACAGCTAATCATTAAAACTGATCTCCTTGTTCCAGTAAATTAGAGACTTGATTCTCTGGTTCCCCTTATTCCTATTGTTATTATCTCTTTATATTACTTAATAACCAGCTTTTATTTGTTAAATTTTCTCTTCTTTGAGAGAGAGAGAGAGCAAGAGAGAATGAGAGTGAGAAAGAGAGAGACAGAGTACAAAAAAAGTATTAATAACTTTAGGGAAATATATAGGGGGACTGGTACCTCAAGAAAATGTATATGAAACTGAGTGTTAATATTTTCATATCCTTCTTACTCATGTTAGACCATTTTTTTTTCCATTTTTTAAATCCAAGGTTAGTCATGATAGCTTAAGTTTAGATCAAAGGTTTGAGTATGTTTCAAAGTTTCTAAATAAGGTAGATTTAATTTTTAAAAAGCTGCTATCTTTTTTTTAACTTTATCCAACCTTATTTATTTTTTTTTTAATTTCAGATGTGGAAGGCTGCCTTGCTAAAATCATTTATATATTCCTTAAAACTCCTTCTTTTATTCCAACAAGATTTTGTTTGACATTATAGTTGTTCTGTAAGTACATTGCATTTGTCTTTTACTTTCTCATGCTCAATGGCTAAAAATCTTTTGTTTTCACATTTGGCTCCTGGAATAATGATAGTAATGAAAATGATGACAATGACAACTTTTCCATCTGAGTTCTGGATTTTAGTATCTTTTTATACTAGCTAAGCAAATATCTTGATCCTTTTTATTCATTCACTTGGCCATGTTAGAGCTAATTCTCTTATTCTCTCACTCCCATTTGACTTATTCATGTTTAGCTTAATTTTCCTTTAAATAATAAAGAGAGAATGAAAAAAGAAAGAAAAGAAAGGACAGAAGGAAAAGACAGAAAGAAGGAAGGAAGGAAGGAGGGAAAGAAGGGTGGGAGGGAGAAGAATAAAGATTTAAAAAGAAAGAAAATGATTAGCAAGATATAAAAGCTGCCTCCACCCTTTCATGAAATTGGGCTTCTCCGTCTATTACTCTAAACTGACAAACAAGCCTCCTTTATTTCTAAAGTTATATATCCATTGTACAGAAGGTTTTAATCATACTGTTCCTCAGCTTATTTTCTTCACACCTACATTTTGAAAGGATTTCTTGTATGGATGGAATTCTAACTCTGCCATTTATAAAATTTTTTTTCTTCATTTACAAAATGCAAGATTTTCAGATGATCTTTGAAGTTCTTTCTAATACCAATTACATGATTAAACTTGGGTTTTTTTGTGTTCCAAAGCAGTTCTTCCTTATATTTGACATACTGCTACCTTCTAGTTTGTTGGTAAAACTGATATAATAGCTACATTTTGAATCAATGAGTATGTCATGTTCCCAATCCAAATGTCTACCTTATCTACTTCCTGACATCAGATTTATGATTTATTGTTCAAGTTCTGTCTCCAAGGCAGTGGACTAGCACCCTATAAAATAAATATTAAAATAGAAAACTATCTATAAATATAAATATGAATATCAATTACCCTTTCCAAATACATGCCCTTATCACATACCAATAAGACCAGGTCATGATACCACAGGAGGAAGAAGAAAAGGGAATCCCAGACAAGCATCCCCCCAAATAAGACATCTACATAAAGGGTCTCCAATGAGTCCTCTCTATTGTTTGTGGTATTGAGTAAACTCAAAAATTCAGAGAATAACTCATAAAATAACATGTTCAGCAATTTGTGCCCTAAGAAACAGTTTGACTTGAAGGCAGCATCTCCTGTGCAGTGACAGCCCCTCCTAGAAAAGTTTTTTAGCTCAACAATGTTAAACCACAGGGGTGGTTCTGCAACAGCATTTGTCCTTGACTTCATTTAGTAAGTAAATTCCATACAATTTAACCATGGAACACAAGTATTTTGGCCTAAACACTTTAAAGAATAAATTGGGTATAGATAGATAGATAGATAGATATAGATATATAGATAAAGATATAGATATATGTGTGTGTGTGCACGCGCATGTGTGCGTGTGTGTATACATACACTACACACATATATCTATATCTATATACATTATATAGATATAGATATAGATATGATCTTACCTGAGACAATACAAATTGAAAACTGCCCAGGAAATGATGAATAGGAGGAAGTAAATTAATACTGTGATTACTGTTCCAGGAATTCCTGATTGCTTCGTTCTTACAAAGTTCCAGTATAATTTTGCAATATCAGTAATTGGAGTCTCTTCATCATAAGCAAATGTTGATGTTTAAAGAGAGAAGAAAAAAGTATGACACATATGATTCAACTTATCAAATGAATTAAGTAGCTCTGTCCCAGTCACTGTAATAAATACATAGATAAAGATACATAGGTACATAGATAGATAGATGGATGGATGATAGAAAGATAGATGATAAATGATGGGTAGATAGAAAGAAAGAAAAAGAAGGAATGAAATGATAGAGGAAGGAAGGAAGGAAGGAAGAATGAAGAGAAAAAAGGAGAGAGAAAGAGGGAGAATTGTATGGGATATTTATTAAGCATTAATATATTCTAGACACCAAATTAAACACAGGGAACATAAAAACTATTAAAAAACAAAATCCTTACTCACAAAGAGCTGAAATTCCAATCAGGAAAAGATAATACATAAATTCTAATAGGAAAGGTTGCTGCAATCTGGGAAGAAAAGGATCTAGGTTGTAAAGAAAAGACCAAAAATGAATCAGATCTTTCTGGAGAGGTAGTTTCGTCATGTGTGCAAGACTCCACACTGCAAAAGTAAAAATTAAAATGTTCCTTCCCCTCAAGGACCTTACATTCTATTGGAAACCATCTAGTAGAATATTCAAACTGTATATTCAAACAGTATGAATTTTCTTTAAATAATAAAGATGTCAAATTTTATTTTCATAGAACAAAATCTGTAATCTCCTAGGCTCTTCTGCTAAATAAAGAAAAAAGAAAAGCTAAGTTGGTTTCTGTTCCATTGCTTTACTCAGGTTTTTCCCTCTCTTTGTTTTCCCCTCCATGATTTAAAAGCATGCATCAGGGGATGTACACTATACATGCAATTCATGAAGTAAAATCCATGTTTTATTTATGTACTATTAGCTTCTGAATTTAATGAGCACACATTGTATGGAGAAATTAAATATCAGCACTGGGAAGATTCATTTTCTTCTTAAGAAAGACATGATATGAATGCAATTATGGGCAGTATCATATAAAATGGTTTTTAAAAGTCACCTAAAAAGCTATCTAGCCATTAGAATTTTAAAGACTCAAGATCAAATTGGATTAATAAAACAATAACAGCTTATCATAGTCAAAGGAATATCAGGATCTCCAGGTTCTAAAAATACAAAAGGAGCAAATCTCCAGACACCTATTGCTGATTCTACCACTAGCTTTCTATGGGACCTTAATAAGCCAGTAGGCATTGATTCTTCATTATTCTCTTTAAAAGCATTAATAACAACTATTTTTGACTTTCTGTGGTGTTTACATGGAATTTTAATGTTATTTCATTAGATCATCATAACTCTTTGAGGCAAATGCTATTATTATCTTATTTTAGAGCTATGGAAATTGATTTGGTTACAGATTAAGTGATTTACCCAGGGTCACACAGAACCCAAGTGTTTGAAACAGAATTTGAACTGAGATCTTGACTCTAAGTCCAGCATTTAATCTATTATATCATTTAGGGAAGTACAATATAAATGAAAAGTTGATTGGGGTTTTTTTTTGTTGTTGTTTATTTGAAATTTTTCTAGTATATTTAGTGAATAAGAGCAAAAGAAGTGAAGTGAAATGAATTCAATGCCAGGAATTCTCAATAATTTAGGGTAAATGGGGTCTATAGTGCATACCAGGAAGAGGAGATTCTTTTGGGAAGCTAGCTCTCCTGGGGCTTCCATAAACAACTGAATTTAATTAAAACATTAAAGCCATTCATATAGAGTTCCCTTTCTTCCCTCTTCCTTATCTCACATCCGCTTCTGTAACTCTCTCATCCATTATTCCTATTTCACATAATGAGGTAACTTTTCTTTTTACCAAGCCAAATGCCTCTACATACACAGATAATCCCATTTCATCACTATTTCTCCAGCAGATTGCTCCCTCTATCATCTTTGCTCTCACTTATTTTCAAACCATCACTGTTTACAGGTTCCTTCCTTACTTCTTATAATACGTTCATACTTTTCCCATTCATAAAGAAAAAAAAACTTCATTTGATTCATCTTTTTTTGCTAAGTATCATATCATGTCTCTCCTTGCTCTTGTGACTAACTTCCTTGATAAATCTGTTTACAATGAGTATATCCATTTTCTTTCCTCTCATTCTCTCAATTCTCTATAATCTGGTTTCTGACCTTATCATTCAAATGAAACTGCTTTGTCCAGAGGTACTTATGATCCCTTAAATATCAAAACTAATGGCCATTTCTCAAATCTCATACATCATGGCCTTGTGGTAGCATTTGACATTTTCAATCATTCTCTTCTCTTTCATACATTTTTCCCTCTACATTTTCATGATAATACTCTTTCCTGGTTCTCCTCAATTTCCTTTTCTGTATTTTCATTTAGGCCTTTCTTGCTAAATTAGATGCATATCCCATTGCTGATAGTCCTGGAACCACTTTTCTTCCTCCTATATGTTATTTCACTTGGTGATTTCATCAACTCTCATGGATTCAATTATCATCTTTAGGACCCTATTCTACTCATCTAGCCCTAACTTCTCTGATGACTTCCAATTCCAAATCTCTAGTAGTCTATCAGATAACTTAAACAGGATATCTGAACTGAAATCATCATTTTCCCCCAAAGACTCTCCTTTCTTCCTAATCTCCTTATTAATGTTTGGGTTGCCACCATTATCCCAGTTACCCTGCATTGCATGCTAGGGATCATCTTCAAACTGGAAGTTTATTTCACCCACTCAGATCCAAACTATTCCTAATATCATTAGAAGACCCAGAGATAATTCACAATGTTCATTTTGTTCATCTGTCTTTGACACAACTTACTATTAGAACATTATTAATCTGCCTAAAGGACTGGATTGAAATAACTGAAGTAGTTCCAGGATGGCTTGCAGTCTTCCTTTATGAAGAGATCTCAGAAGATTATAATGGGCAGCTGCTCCTCCTCCCCAAATGACTTCACATGTGGAGTACCACTGGGCTCAGTACCATCATCCCTCCTGTTCAATATGTGCATTGGGCCTCTGGGAGAAATCATGAGATGCCATGGGACATGATTCTACCAGAAAGCAGACAGCACTCCACTCTACATCTCCTGCTCAACAATCCTTGACAACACAATCTCCCTGCTAGCATTGAGTATGAGAGAGGTAGTAATATGGACTGAATCCAGCTGGCTCAAGCTCAATCCAGACATCATCAAAATGAGGATAATTGGCAGGGTCTAAGAACTTAGAGGTTGAGGAAAGTATAGAACCATTCTTAGTACTAAAAGGGCTTTGTTTTTCACATGCACATGTGATACACAAAAATGAAGTAGTTGGTGATAGTCCTTAGCTTTCCAGATAGCATAGTTAGCAGAAATGCCTGATTGAGTGTCAATAACCACCCCCTTTCATTTTTGTTTTTAAACAGTCTCTCTACTACTAATACAAATTTCTTAGAATTTTGTTCGGACAATAATCATCTACAGTGGCAAAAAAAAAAAAAAAAGATTCTTTACCCTATAAATCTTGATATGCATGATATTTGAATTACTTGGGCACTATCGCAAGTAGGGACAGAAAGAAAGAACTGGGTTAAAATCCTATCTCAAACACTTACTAGTCGTTTGACCCAAACAAATCGCAATATCTGTTGGTATCAGTTTCCTCATTTGTAAACTGAGGGAGGTGGACTTGATGGCTTCTAAGGCCCCTTTCAGTTTTCAGTCTATTATCATTGGATCCATTGATTGAAATGAGAGGGTTATAAACTACACCATTGGCCAATGGCCAATTGATATGGGAAAAAAAAAAAAAAAACAGTTACAACACATCAACACATTCGGTTAATTTAGACATTTATTAAGAATATCATGTGAATTCTAAAGTATGCCCTAACTTTGCTGATGTGGGATGAATCTTATGCATAGCTTCAAACACAGCTATATTGCTGTGGAATTGTGAAAAACAAATGCCTCATCACAGCCAGGTTGACAGACAGCAGTTAGAAATGCTTTGATTCTAAATATAATCCTCAAGTGCACTAAAAAGCCTAAGAAGCATGAGCACTAAAAAGGACTAGTTGTACAAGTAACAGCTATCTCCAAATTTACCCATGAAAGGAAGGGCTACTTTATGCTCCCAAAAGAATAAAAAAATTTGTCATTATTCAATCTTTTCATGCTTTCTTATGTGAGTAGGAATAGCAGTATAAAAGAGAGCAATTAAAAGGAAAAATTACAAAAAAAATAAAAAGAATTTTAATCTGTTTTTTATCTATTTCTTTCATTGGATATGTTTAAGAATTTCTTTTTAAATTACTTATTCAATTAATAAACATTCATTTTCCATTTCTGACAAAAATGAGATAAAAGAACTCCTTGTAATAAATACACATAATTAACCCCCCAAAAGAAAATTCCTATATCAATCACATCCAAATATTCTTATTTCAAAGTATGAGTATGGCTGGATACTTTTGCAACAGGTTCATTCATGTATTTATGATGTGATCAGGGAGAAAGTTTAAAATGGAAACGAGAAGTCCCAGGATAGAACTATAAGAAAATACCCACCCTTTTTATTGGGAGAAGCATGACAATTGTCCTGGTGAAGAGAATTTAGAACATAATTTCCTTGAGGACAAGGATTTTGCTTTTCTATTTCTAGCATTTACTAGCATATATTATCTCAGAACATGTTGTTTTTATTACATGTTCTTTGATTATATTGAAAGAAGACTGAAAAGGACCAGAAAAGATGGGGATCATAAGAATAAGGCAGGAGAGGGTATCTAGGAAAAAAGTAGATGGCAGCATTAAATGTTGCAGAAAGGTCAAGAAAATAAGGAATGATAGACATCTGAATATAGACAAATATCAAATCATTGATGACAACTAAATCAGACACAGAGAGATATGGTTTATTAGCCTGTCTACCCTTGATTTGCTCCAAATTTGTGTGCAATTCTCTTAACTTTTCTGCCTGCATCTTCAGATATAAATGTGGATAACAACACCCTTTTTTGATTTAACAGGTACAAGTACTAGAACATGATCATCAAATTCTTGTTGATTGATTGCTTTTGAAAAAAAAAAAAAGACCTAATTGGAGGGCTAAGGGTAAAACACTAAATATCTCCCAAAGCTTTCCTTCCTAGAGGGCTGGACCTGGACATTCTGACTGATTCTCTATTTTCTATCTGCAGCTTTGCTTGGGATGAACTCCAAGTAACATGTAGCCTCAGGTATGTCCTTGTACCCCACCCTTTCAAGTCTCCTTTAGGGTGTTGTCTTCCACTGTTAGATTATAAATTTACTGAGGTCAGGGACTGTCTTTTAATTTGCATTTACAGCACTTAGCACAGTGCCTAACACATAAGGCAGAGAATAGAAACATCCTTAAAAGTTGTTAAAAGTGTTCTCAAACTGAAAGTATTTTTGATTGAGTAAATATGTATCTTTGACTTTAATTATATTTTCATACATTAAATAGTAAAAATGTTCATTCTCTAAAATTATATAAAATTGATTTTGATACTTGTATCAACATAGAAAGTGAATTTATTTTGGAATATTCTATAGTAAATAGTTCATTTTCAACATTCTACTGTGAAATTTCTATAGATGACTTATTTAATTAGAGCATATAACAAGATTGTATAATATTATATAATAAGCAAGCTAAAATATTTCTATTAAATGAAATTCAATAGCTTTGTTTCTTGTTTTAGGGGTGCCCATTCAATTCTAAGTTAAGGAAAACATAGTGTTGGGTGTTTTGGGTTTGATTTTTTTTATTATTATTATTTTGTTACTATGTGTATTTGTTCAGAGCTGTGCAAACAGAACTGCAGATACAAAGCTAGGAGTCTAGGTAGAGAGTCCAGGTCCAGCCCTCCCAAAAGGAAAGCTTTGAGAAGAGATTAATGCTTCTTTCTTTGCCCCCCAAACTGATATTTTCAAAAATCAATTAATCAATAAGAATCTATCTTTTTTTTTTTTTTTGCTTGACCTGTGATTTCATTAATGTAGAGAACTTCCATTTAGGAAATATCCTCTATCCAAAGGCACTGAGAGATTGAGGGGCTTGCTCTGTCAGGTTTTTCTTACTCAGAGATCATTTCTCTATTAACATCAAAATATCCACCTTAAAACAAGAGGACTGTTATAGAGATTTAAAAAAATGTTCCTTTAATATTTTTGTAAGCATTAAGTAATTTATTTCATCCAAGAAGCATTGATAGAGAATAAATACATTATATTTTATATTTATTTGTATTCCTTTATGTAGGAAAAGAATACAAATGCTAATACTAAATAAGTAAATAAGTCATTATGGTAATTTGAAAAACATAAAGATCCTTGTTTAAAGACTGTATTTTAAAAATATTTTTATAAGCATTCTTTTATCAAAAGTAGAAAAAATAGTTCAGTTTATCAAATGATATTGCTGTTTGTTTTGAAGGAAGATTTAATACTTATTTTTTTCTTAAGCAACCGAATTGATCAGGAGTGAAATGTCATATTATCAACCAAATCATGGAATAAAGCTGATTTCTATGTCAAGGACTCATATCCAAATTACTTACGTGACTTACCCCCAGGATAACATCCACTACAAATACTGCCAAGGGGTCCAGTATTGTCCACAATCCCAAAGCAATGATTAACTTTGACAGGAAAGCAGGGGATGAGGAAAACAGTTGTTGACAGCCCCATCTGATGATAGCCAAGAGAAGTATAAAAGCATTTGGGGCTAGTGGTCCCACTAGGACCATGGACAATTCTTCTCCTGTTCAAAGTAAAGAACATGGGTAGCAAAGTTCAACTGTGTGAAGATAAAAACGGAATCTAGAGATAAATGAAACAACCACACATGTAACAAAGAAGACATAACCAATTGTCAAATGTAGTAAACATTCTGAAGCTTAATAATGCTTGTTAACCACTCATTGTATAAACTGTTCGCTAAAACTATATCACAGGAATATCAGGTGAATTGCTTTTTTTGTTTGTTTGTTTGTTTGTTAATGTGTTTATGTGTGAAATGATTTCTTTGTTGCCTTCAAATATTTTTCAAAAGAAACTTAGTACTCCTCAATATTACCACTATTCACCTCTATAATAATAGTAGCTGATCTGGATTATGACTCTAAGTAGTTTTCAAAGTTTTTTTTTTCTCTGTCCTGTCTATCTGTCTGTCTGACTACTTATCTTTTTACCTCCCTCCCTACATATCTATCTATAGATCATGGATCTAAAATTAAGAACCACTATTCTAGGCACAGATATGATTAGACAACCAAAATCCTTTTCTATTCTGGAATTCTGACAAGATATCTCCTATTTCTAGAGTTCTTAATTATTCTTGTATAATATGGCAAAACAAAATCAAACAAACAAACAAAAAAAGAAAGAAAAGAAAAACAGAAAGAAAACCCCAAACAATTATTTTTGAAGTGGGAAACAGAAAGAAATTTACTGTTTCCTGGATAGTTTTAGGGTATATAGACTTTCTTTTTTTACATAGGTCCTCCAGCTAAATTTCTCTTTAAATACTCTTTGAGATGTATGCCAGCAACAAATAACCTCATATTGTTTAGCTGATCTAAAAGGGACAACTTGAAATTACACCAGTGCTGGTGCTAAACCAGGACCAAGCCCCAATATTTCAAGCAGTCACTACCCCAGACATAAGAATCCTCTTGTGAGGACAGGTCAGATTAAATGATCTATCTTCCTCCCCATTTCTGCCAACTGAAATACAAATCCTTGTAATGCCACTTCATGGATAAGTCTGCTTCTGTACTTTAATATTCCTTCAATTAATCAACTAACTACTAAATGAGCCTCATTGTACTCTCTTCTTTGTCTCTGCTTCTAACAAACTAGCTATTTTGTCCTCCCTTAGTGAGGAGGGTGATTTTGTCAAAAGGTACTATAAAAATATCCTACAGTTGGTGTTTTGCTCTTAGACTCCATGCCCCTTTTCTGGACCAGCATGAGAAGCAGATCTCACTTTAAAAGAAATGCTATGATGCTATGAAAAGAAATGATTAATATGTTGATACTTGTGTGCAAATGAAAGATAAAAGATTGAATGTCTGGAGTTGCCACAGTATCAACACAATGCTGCTGGAAATGACTTTTAGTGACCATTGACATTTTTTTTCTCTACAGGTTTTGCAATTGTGACCTTTTCTGTGTTGCTTTTAATATCCTAGAAAACTAACCTATTATCTAGAATTGGAACAAGTCTGGAACAGATAGAATTAACACACATTTACTTAATCCACCATTACCACCCAGTCGGGACCAAGATTTCAAAATCCATGCATTAAGTTCATTGTTATATTTCAATGAACATGAGTACCAAACTTAAAGGTTTTGCTAGTATAATTTGTTTGTTATTAAAAAAAAAAAATTAAGTGCCCACTGAGTACAAAAATCACAAACAAAAGCCTATCATATATTTTCTCTTTTTAAACAATATTTCTTTTTATGTAACTCAGGACCAAAAAGTGTAAGAAAGTAGAATTATGAGTCCACATCAATTGATTGATTAATTAGTCTGTATTAATTAATTAGTTGAACATCCCACAGCTGTTTTAAGTTTTGACCCATAACTACTTATATAACCTTGAGTAAATTATTCTAATTCTCTGAACTTTCATGTTCCTCAGCTTTAAAATGAGGTTGTTGGATCAAGATGATCTCTATCATTCTAGCACTATCATTTTAAAGCATTTTAGATCTCTATCATTCTAGCACTAAAGTATTGTGATTCTAAAATTTTGTGACTCTAGTTTGGAGAGTATTAGCCTCTGCTCATATGTGCTCATTGGCTATCTTCTATCATTTTTTTTTCCCTTTTCTTCTTTTTCCTTTGTATTCCCAGATACTATCACAACATTTGTGATATATAGTAAATTATTTTTGACTGAAAACTATCTTCATCATCCTCTCCTCTTTCTTCTTATATATCCCAACTGGATTATATAAATTATAGTCAATTGGAAAGCAGGAACAAATGTGCATGACACGTATTTGTATCTTAATAAGGAGAACATTTGCAAGTTGTCTTTCTGTAGTTTTCAAAAATTAATTGTATATAGATGAGAAAGTAGATCATTAATTATTGATATTCTTGTGAATATCTTTTTTACATTAATATGGGTAAGATTTTTTCATTCCATTAATATCTTCTGATTCCCAAATAAATTTCCTTCATATATATTTGAAATAATTCAGTTGCTTGCTCCATCTTAGTCCAGGAATGTTGTGACTTTTTGAACAATATCCATAATCACAGAAAATAGATTATCTTAAACATTGACACAAGACAAACTTACTACATAAAGAATATCTTGTATAGCGCTGATCCAACAATTTTTGTGTGTGTAGACACAGACATATATTCCTATATGTGTGAGTATGTATATCAATCTGTCTATCTATCCATCTGTTTTATAATTTTCTGTCTCATCAAGATCATAAGTACTTCAAGAAATGAATCTATGAAGTTGTACCTCTTTGAGCTCTGTGTAACCACATTTCCATCAAAGTATCCAGTATATAAAAGGTACTCAATAAATGTTTCATAATTATGATCTCATATAATTCAAGTATTTTATTCATATCAGTTAGGTATTATTTATATGCCAAAAATTCAATTTCTGAGCTCCATATTTTATCATAACTAATATTATACATTTATGCACTATTTGAAATATACTATAGCATATTTTTCCATCTATCACTAGGTTATACAGGTGGGTTGTGAAATTAATATATTATTTCCAAACATCTTTATCCTGAAATGCTATGAGAAAAGATAGAGCAAGAATTGTACCTTTTGAGAAAAGATCAAATAAAATAATATATAAAAAGCAAATATTTCATGAAAATGTTAAAAATAAAGATTATCACTATTGTTCATTTAATTATTTTTATTTGCTTTTCATGGGATTCAGCTAAAAAACAGTCATGCAACAGGTTGCTATCATAATACTGTTTTCTTGTATTTAATATTCTATAAACTCTTGCAAGGTAGATTAAATAACTGAATTTTTTGTAATTTAATAAAAGTTTTTAGGTGTAACCTCCACTTCTCTAAGATGATTAAAAATCTTTTTGATAACTTAATTAAGACACAGGACAGCAAATATGTACCTTACTAATCACACATGAGGGAATTATGTGTATTTGTTATGGCAATAGTTATTTTCAAAATGTGTTCTTTAATTTTTTATGGATTATGTCAGAAAAGCTGTAAGTAAAAGTACTGTGTATGATAATGATTCAGTTCTGATATGATTTGTGTAGTCTCTTATGGATATTTTGAGGTCTCTCTTTGTTATATAAGATTCAAGCTTCTGTTTTGTTATTGGAGACACTAGATTATCTTGCTAGGTATTTGATAGGTATTATATATGTTTGGCTACCACTATGTTTTTCTGAGTTTCTACCATTTCTTTGAATAATTTACCTTGTTCAGTAAGTCTGGGCTTCATAAGAAGATCATGTCTTTAATTTCTGGTAGCAACTGTCTCATTCTAAATCATCCTAATGAACCTATTTCCACAAATAAATATGCATATTTCAACAATATGTTTGGCAATTCTGTGACAAAATCTCATTGTTTGAGTTCATGTGGAACTCACGATCTTTTTTTTTTCCTGGGGCAACAGTTGGAAGTGTTAAATATCTGAGGACAGATTTGACAGGGCTGGTGCTCTAACCACTGTGCCACCTAGCTGCCCTTCAATATCTTTTAATACTACCTTTGAACCTAAGTCATTTTATTTGCTCTTTTATTTGCAGAGGTTCAGGTATGTGACCAGGTAACTAATGACAAACTAAATCTATTCATAAATAGTCATTTTTTTTCTTCTAGATGTCCAATCTTTCTTTCAAAATCATCATAATATACTTTAATATACAATTAGGTTTTATAATTAAAATTAGAATATGCAATACTTTTTGTGTAAGGATTTATGATTTTCCATAAAGAAAAATATGTCAATAACAAAAGGCATTCTGTTTATATAAAACTTAAAGTTGTTTGTAGCCTCCTTAATTTAAAATCTAAACACATCCTTATTTTTATCTCTACCATCTACATTTGAAAAAATGAATTTTTGCTTGTATTGATATCTATCTCTTTGTCAATCTACACTGTCTGTAGAATCATTTTTATGAAGAGATAACCTTTAAAATGTCATATTTTTCCAAAGGGATAATGCCCCAGAAAGCTGTCTGTGCATGGGTTAGGAAATTCTTTGAATTCAATCACTTTTCAGAAGAAGCAATCTTTGCTTCTCTTAGTAGAGGTGATAAATCAGACCTATATTACTTGTAAAATTCTTATGCCTAAGTCACCGTTGTAAAAATAAAAAAGGTAAAAATGTTGCTCAATTCCTTTTTGGGTTCCTGCTTAAATATTAGAACATATTTTCTTCAAAACACTAAATTAAAAAAAAAGATACAAAATATGTCTTCATAAAGAAAAGACTACAAAATGGGGATAGAGCTATAAGAAGAAATATGTGTTGCTACATAAAGATATTTTTGTCTTAAGTCATACTTATATTTTTGAGCTCTATCTCGAATGGAAGATAGGAGTTCTTTGCACATATTCATTTTACCTAATAATATAAAAATAACCTCATTTGACTTTTTGGAGAAAATACTCACTTTGTAACAGGGATTGAGATGACTTGAAGAAAAAGCCACTGGCTACAGTAATGCAAGTAGAGCCTCACAAACTAGATGAAAGCCAGCAGCAAAATAATACACCAGAAGCTTTGGATTTGCCACTGTGTTACTTGAAGCTCAGTCACTGTTTTCAGAAAGTGGGTGTGCTTGAAGAATATTCTGGTTTGTGTCACTTGGGAAACAGAAGAGGAACTGAAAAATGTACAAAGAAGCAACTTCAGTAAATTGCTGTATACAACATAGAAGCAACAGTAGCTATGGAAATAGGAGGGCACAGTGTTGTGAGTGTTTTAAGGAATAGCTATCATTTTGTTCCATTTTTATTATAATTATATTTGTTCTGGATATTTTCCCTTTCTCCTACTCTATCTGATAAGTCACTTTTTAAAAGAAACAGAAGGCCAGTTACTTTATTCAAAGCCACCAATAAATGCACAGAATATAATATGAAATGTTAAACATTCATAGTACCCCACTTCTGTAGAGAAAGTAAGAATACTCTTCTATACAATCAGGCTTAGACATTGTAATTATACAGTGTTCATTTTCAGGTTTGTTTCTTAGTTCTTGCCTTTTTTGATCAACATTTTTGGAAAATTATATTGGTTAAGTTATTGTAATTATTTAATTTGTAGATATGTTTAATTTATTATTTAAATAAAAAATTTAAATCCTCTTTCATTATTTAATTATTTTCATAATATTCTTTACTTATGTAGATAAAAGTATTTCTTAATGTATCACATCAAATAAACAGCCCCTTTAAAAAAATGAAAAGGGCAATGCTTTGTGCCCAATATATTACTAGTGGGATAATTGATGCATGGAAGGATTAAGAGATTTACCAATAAATAAACCAGATTTCTTGCATTGAGAGGAACCAAAACAATTTATATATAATTTACAAACATATCAAAAGATGCCAAATAAGTCAAAGGAATTATTCTTCCCCTGACTCCTTTAAACCACCAAACATCATGAACTATGGTAACTGCTATGAACAAATGGGGAAGATGTCCCAATAACTGAAAACCTTCAGTATAAATGAGCACCCATGTCCATCCATACTTCCAGCCAGGAAAGAAGCATTTTTAAGTACTTCCTATGTTCCAGGCACCACGTTAGAAGATACAAAGACAAATTGAAAACAGTTCTTGTCTTGAAGGAGTTTAGATTTTCCCGCTAGAAGGAAATAAGCAAAAAAAAAAAAAAAGAAAAAAGAAATGAAAACAAACAAATGAACAAAAAACACCATGCACACAAATCAATCAAAACTGGTCAAAATCAATGAGTCAATCTCAATTCTGATTGGATGGAACTGAACTAGGTGTGGGGTATGCCATCATTGGCTCCATCTGGATTGTGACTATTCTTTCCCAAAGGTGTATAGCAGTATCTTGCTGTAAGTAAGAATCCATTGCTGTTGTCCACATGTTTTTCAATTAAACAAATGAGTAATGGTTAAACTGGAAACAGGCACTCATGAGGCTTTAGTAATACATTCAAAGGTCTAAACTCTCTTATATAACAGTCACCAAAAAGCTAACAGCATTTACCATCATGTCAAATAAAACCCAGAACTTCTTACACTGCTGAAATGAAGTATTCAATTCTACGTGTGATCTTCTCTTCAGTTAATTATTCCAGCACTGCTAGCCCTCTTCAAAGGCTGGGGAAAATCAAATGCAGACTTAGCATGATGTTGTTTGAAAGTAACTGGAAAATCATGGATGATCCAAAACAGAAAAGACAGTAGCTTCTTTAACCTTTGGAAACGTCCATCTCTCTCCTCCTATCCACTGACCTGAATGACTAAGCAGTTTAAATATTTAAGTCTAGCAGCTATTATTGTGTCATGTTGCCATCTTAAGTTTCTGCACTAAAAAATATTTTAAAGGTTTAAACACAGAAGAATACAGACCAGGAAGAAGTTCTCATTGACATGGGAATTTTCCAAATAAGGAAGCTTACTTCTCAAGAATAAATTAATATATTCTCTTCAATTTACTGTTTTAAAATGCTGACTAGATCAGTGGAATTGCTACTCACCATACATAAGGATCACAGCAAGTCACATATTGATTTATTTAAAATTTTAATATTACCTGTATTATATTTTATTTATTTTGTTAAATGCTTATCAATTAGCTTTTAATCTGGTTCAGAAACATTTAGGGATTGTATGTATATCAAAGGTGGGAACTGAATCCAGATCTTCCTGGTTTTGAGGCCTCCTCTTTTCAGAAAATATTTATTTTCTGTTTGCCCTACCCCAACTACTACTATGGTATAATACATGGCATACAGATATATTTGTATATGCTTGTCTTGAAACCATATAAAAAGTAATAAATCCAGTAGCATGCATTTTTATTTTATCAGTGTAATCATTTCAATTCTTTCTTATTGTTCAAATAAGAAAAAAAATTTTTTTTTCAAAGAGGCAAGTCATCAGAAAGATTTTGGAATTTGAAAAAGAAAGCAAGAATGATCGAGGTATTTTAGGGATTTAAAAAGAAATTACATTATTTATTCAATCTTACAGGGGCCAAAGGGACAGAATAAAATCAAAAGGCCAATACTTTTCAAAAAAGGATAACAAGGAATTGTTTTTGTTTTTGTCTTTATTTTTTTTAAAGCAGGATGATAAAAAAATGTTAGGATCATTTCTTATACCTAAAATTTCATCTGTAGAAATATTTGCATATGAAATGGAAATGTAGATTCATACTATATTTATGTTTTTTCTCTCTGTAGTGAAATTTGTTCTTCATATATCTTGTTAAAAAAATAAAACTCTATTTGCACATTCTACTCTCAAGCTTTTGGAGCAGCTTGTGTCTCCCTCTTCTTGTCTCTAGCCAGAGAACATTTTTTAAAATGTCATCACCTTGTGAAACATCCTCAAACATATCCCAACTGCTCTTCCCTACATCTGTGATCTTTCTTGGTTATATATGAAAAGTATGACCATCAAAGAATAATAAATGGCCTTTGCCACTGGGGTGTGTAATACATATAGCGGGAATTGATTTGTGGCTTATGAAGAAAAGCAGAGTGCATACAGATCACTGCAAAATCAGTATGAGTCCAGAAGCTACTAGGAAACTCAGAAACAGTTTCTCCATTGCCCTGCCAGAGTATTGGAAGAATATTAAGTCAACCTGAGTTCAGTTGGCAAATGAAACCCATTTTCCTGAATTTCACTGATATTTCATATGATACATACCCATTTCCATACATGAAAAATTTCTGTATAAAAATTTGAAATATTTCTCTGTAATGGTCAAAGGAATAAGAAAATATGTATATTTATTCTTATTTGAAATTACATTGAGAAAATCACATACAGTGTTAAAATTTGGTATGTTATTGAGACGTGCTAAGTCAGGCATGGTAACAGATATTCACTTTTTAAAAATAACATTAATTGTGCGTGATCTTTTAGGTTTTATTTAATTCTTATGACCTGGAAAACATTTTAGTTACACTTATTTTCTTTTACGTGAAATTAGCATTCTATAAAAACCTTCAGTGGGTATATAGGCAAGTGGGTTGTGTCATGGACAAAGTGCCAGATTTGGAGTCCTTAAGATGTAACTGAGTTCAAATCTTGACTCAGTTATTTACTAATTATAAGTACTAAATCCAACTGGCCCTGGGAAAATCATGTAAGCTTTCCTTGTATCAGTTTTTATCGGTAAAATGAGAATAACAATAGCACCTATTACATTAGGTTCTTGTGAGTATCAAATGAATTAATTTATTTAAAGTACTCTGCAATCCATAAAATACATAAATACTAGCTATAATTTACCAGTTTATTCTCTATTTATCAAAAACATCTATTCATATAGGAAAATATTGTAGAAAAATGTAGCACCCTGGGCAGAATCAAGATGGTGGAGAGGACACACATTTCTTTCCGACCTTCTGCTACAACCCTCAGACTAATTAGCAAATCTAGCCTCTGAATTAGCTCTGGACTGGCAGAATTAACAAATATTAGGGTTGCAACAAATTACCAGCAGAAGATAATTTCAAAGATCACCAGAAAAGGTCTGTTTTAATCAGGAATGGAGAGAAGCAGGCCTAACACAAGCAGGCTGAGCACAGATACCAATGCAGACAGCTCAGAGTCCCCAGGGCAGTTCAGTCTCTGACTGGCAGAGAAATATGGGAAGGAATCTACAGCAGCAGTCTTGACTATTTTGCCCTAGTTGTAAACCTGTAGATCAGCCGAGAAATTATAAAACATCCAACACAAACACAAAAGGTAAATAGTGAACCTCCTGAAACAACAGAATCTCATGGGACCTGGCCACACCAACACAGCACTGGGAGTGAATCAGCACTGATCCATCTGTTGCTGCTTATAAAGGAAGCCACCACTTGTAGAGGAAGCTTGGAAAACCTCCCCTCCCTAAAAGCAAATCTTAACATTTTTTTTTTTTAATGAGTAAAAAAAGCAAAGAGAACTCTGACAATAGATAGTTTTTACAGTAAGACAAACGAACAGATTTCAAACCCTGAAGAGGCTAAAAGCAGATCATTACCAGATGAAGCCCCAAAGGGTGATATAAATTGATCTCCACACAAGGCTCTCCTAGAAGAAATTTTAAAGGATCTTAAAAGAGAGCTAAAAGAAAAATGGGGAAAAAAAAACTTTGTAAGAGGTTTAGGAAAAGGCATATAACTCATTAAAAGATAGATTTGATAAAATGGAAAAAGGAAACAACTCCCAGAAAAATGGAATCTATGAAACAGAAAAGGAAAATAACTCCTTAAAATGGAATTTGTGAAAATTCAATTGGACAAATACAAAAAGAAGTAAAAAAAAATTCAATGAAGAAAATAATTCACTAAAATTCAGAACTGAACAAATGGAAATAAATGAGTGAGTAAGACAACAAGAATCAGTCAAGCAAAACAAACAAACAAAATGGGGGGGGGCGGGGAGGAGGAAGGTAAAATACCTAATTGGAAATACAACTGACCTGGAAAATAGATATAGGAGAGACAAACTAAGGATTTTCAGACTCCCTGAAAACTATGATGAAAAAAAGAGTCTAGATACTACTTTTCAGGAAATCATCAAAGAGAACTCCCTGGATGTCACATAAACAGAAGGTAAAATAGCCATGGAAAGAATTCACTGAACGCCTCCTGAAAGAGACCCCAAATTATAACTCCAAGGAATATCATAGCTAAATTTCAGAACTATCAGATCAAGGAATACATATTACAACCAGCCAAAAAGAAACAATAAAAATACTTTGGAGCCACAAGAAAGATTACTCAGGACCTAGCAACTTCCACTTTAAAAGATCAAAAGGCCTAGAATCTGATATTGTGAAAGGCAAAGGAATTTGGAATGGAAACAAAAATAAATTACCATGCTGAACTGAGCATTTTCTTTTAGGAAAGAAGATTGGACATTCAATGAAACAGGTAATTTCCATTTATTTCTGATGAAAAGGCCAGAGTTAAACAAAAAAATTTGATCCCCAAATAGAGAATTTACGAGAAGCATAAAAAGGTAAAAAGAAAAGAACTCTTGAGAACTGTGAGTGCATGTATAATCTGATTTTACTGTTATGATATAAAAAAGAACCTAGAGGTAGAAAAGTAAATGTACTGGAAAAAGGTAAAAGGAAGGAAATTATATCTCAGGAAGAGTCAAAGAAAACCTATTATAACTGAGGGAAAGAAGGGATGGTGATGAACATTGTGTGAATCTTACTCTCATCAGATTTGGTTTCACTGAGAAATTTCTCTCACCTTATAGAAAAGTGGGAGGGGAAAGGAAAAAAAGGGAAGTTGTAAGCTAAATAGAAAGGAAAACAAATAGTAGGGGAAAAGTATAAGAAAGGGGGAAGTTCTCTAAAGGGGGGGGGGATTATAAAGGGAGAAAGCTGCTTGAGGCAAATAGTGCTCATAAGTAAAATACTGGGGAGAGGGGGAGGGGGAAAAGGAAAAAAGTATAATTTGGGGCTAATAAGAAGCCAGGAAATACAGAATTAGTAGTTTTAACCATAAATGTGAATGGGGTAAACTCTTCCATAAAGCATAAGCAGATAACAGACTGGATTAAAAGTGATAATCCTACAATATGTTGTTGCCAAGAAACACATTTAAAGCATAGCAATACATACAGAATAAAGCTAAAAGGCTGGAGCAGAATCTATTATGCTTCCAGTAAAGTAAAAAAAAAAAAAAAAAAGAAGGGGTAAGGGTAGCCATCCTGATCTCAGATCAAACAAAAGCAAAAATTGATCTAATTGAAAGAGATAAGGAAGGAAACTATATCTTGCTAAAGCATACCATAGATAATGGAGCAATATCAGTATTAAACATATATGCACCAAGTGGCATAGCATCTAAATTCCTAAAGAAGAAGTTGAGTGTTGCAAGAGGACAGCAAAACTATAATAGTAGGAGATATCAACCTTGTACTCTCAGAACTAGATAAATCAAACCACAAAATAAATAAGAAAGATATTAAAGAGGTAAATAGAGACTAGAAATTTTAGGTATGATAGATCTTTAGAGAAAACTGAATGGAGACAGAAAGGAGTACACTTTGTTCTCAGCAGTTCACAGGACCTATACAAAAATTGACCATATATTATGACATAAGGACCTCAAAATTAAATGCAGAAAGGCAGAAATAGTAAGTGCATTCTTTTCAGATAACAATGCAATAAAAACTACATTCAACAAAAAGCTAGGGGTAAATAGACCAAAAAGTAATTGGAAACTAAATAATCTCATCCTTAAGAATGAATGGGTGAAATAGAAAATCATAGACACAATTAATAATTTCACCCAAGAGAATGACAACAATGAGACACCATATCAAAACTTTTGGGATGCAGCCAAAGTGGTAAAAAGGAGAAATTTTATAATTCTAGATGCTTATTTGCATAAAATAGAGAAAGAAAAGATCAATGAATTGGGCTTGCAACTAAAAAAGATGGAAAAAGAAAAAATTAAACCCCCCCTAATCAAATACCAAACTTGAAATTCCAAAAATAAAAGGAGAGATCAATAAAATTGAAATTAAAAAAAAACTATTGAATTAATAAATAAAATTGAGTTGGTTTTATGAAAAAACGAACAAAATAGATAAACCTTTAGTAAAATTGATTAGAAAAATGAAAGAGGAAAATCAAATAGTCTCAAAAATGAAGAGGGAGAACTTTCCATCAATGAAGAGGAAATTTGAGCAATAATTAGGAGTTATTTTGCCCAATTTTATGGCAACAAATTTGACAACCTAAGTGAAATGGAGGAATATCTATAAAAAATATAGCTTGCCAGATTAACAGAAGAAGAAATAATTTACTTAAATAGTCCCATTAAAAAAAATGAACAACATTAATCAAATCCTTAAGAAAAAATCCCCATGACCAGATGGATTTACATGTGAATTCTACCAAACATGTAAAGAACAATTTACTCCAATAATATATAAATTATTTGAAAAAATAGGGAATGAAGGATTCCTACCAAATTCCTTTTATGACACAGCATGGTACTGATACTTAAACCAGGTAGCATGAAAACAGAAAAAAGAAAATTATAGACCAATTTCCATAATGAATATTGATGCAAAAATCTTAAATAAAATTTAACAAAGAGATTACAAAAAAAAATCATTCCTAGGATAAAACACCATGACCAGTTAGGATTTATACCAAGAATACAGGGCTGGTTCAATATTAGGAATACTATTAGCACAATTGACTATATCAACAAAGAAATTAACAAAAAACATATGATTATCTCAATAGATACAGAAAAACATTGGATAAAAATCCAACACCCATTCCTATTAAAAATACTAGAGAGTGTAGGAATAAATGGACTTTACATTAAAATCATCAGTAGCATCTATTTAAAACCATCAGTAAGCATCATATGTGTAGTGTTCTTCTTTTTCTAAAACATAATGATTCTCTGTGGAGCAGGTTTCTTGGGGAGTTTTTTTTGAGGCAGCCTTAGTTTTGCTTCAGAGTAATAATCACTCCGAATACAGCCAGGAGTTAAAATCCAATCTTTTATTGTCTCTTCCAAAACAGCCCAGTTAGCTTTCTTTGGTTCTGAGAGCTCTCATTGCTAGTCTTTTGCCTCTGCCAGCTTCTGCCTCTAGCTCAACACCAACTTCTGGCAATCTTTTGAACTGACTGACTTCTGGCTTTCAATCTTTTTCAATTGACTTTTCCCGAGCTCAGGTTTTTTTATGCTCTTTTAGAGGTGTAAACTCAAAGGTTGACTCCTCTGAGAGTGGGATTATGGGCGGTGTGAATTCACAAAGTTACAAAATTAACTTTGTGTATTTCCCGTACTTGTGAACTCCAATGTGTGAGCTCTAATGTATAAACTCTTAAAGGTGTAAACACAAGCATTGGTTCTATCAATTCCATTGAGTTAACACTAGGATTCTAACATCTCCTGCTTTCTTTTGATTTAGAACATAGGTGGTCATGACCTCCCTAACTTCTCAAGGAGGTGACAACTCCAAAAAGAAGATGATCACGCCTCCCCTGAGTGCTCAAAACTCAAATGCTTGAGTTTTCACTCAAGAAGTGAAAACACCATAAAAAGGAGGTGGTCATACCCTCCCTGACTTCTCAGGAAGGGAGATGAAAACACCAAAGGAAATGGAAAATCAAATCAGATTAGTGGGTTTCTAAAGAGGCTCACTTGAAACAGGTATACATAAAACCATCAATATGGGAGGTATTACACGTAATTACATAAATTTCATAAGCACATAGCAATATAACACAGGCTAGAAGTGATGTAACAAATAACATGAATCAACATGAGAATTTATACATGTCCATAAGTCCTAGAAATCGTCCAAAAGGAATCCATTGTCCATAGTTCATGTGCCAGGAATCCAATAATTCTTGCAAGCTTTGAAGTACTGCAATAGTCTCATCAAAATTTTTTTATCTCAAGGAATACAATGATTCCTGCTGGTTTTCAAGAACTGAAACAGTTTCATCTTGTGTTAGGGAATCCAATGATTCATGAAAATTTTCAAGTCTTGAAACAATCTTTATCAATAATTTTTCAGCTCAAGGAATCCAATGATTCCTGCTGGTTTTTGTTCTTAAATCTTCTCCTTTGTTTCCAGATTTTTCTCTTTTTCTGTTTCTCTCTGATGGAGAATCTATCTAATTTGGTTTGTACATTAACAACTGTTTGCCTATTTTGTTGGGCTTGAATCCTACATAATTCATGATGTTCCAAAAGCCATAACAAGTTTTGCCCAGATTCTAAACATGTCCTAGCTATGGATTTCAAATCATTGGGGGTTTAGATTTCATAAAACAAATTGTCTAGTAACATCTTAACATAAGAGGATGTAGCCCAATAAAGAGTGCAACTCTTTTTCAAATCCTTAATTTTTTTCCCAAATTAAAAGAAGTATATCTTCTCCTTTTTTGACCTGAAAGGCAAGCTCTTGAATCACAGGATATGCATTTATAAAATCAGATACATCTTGTCCTTCATTTTTTACCTTAATTAATGCCTTTTCTAATCTTGTCACATTCTGCTTCATACCAGATGCTGATTATGTTTCTGCCTCACCCCCTCCTCCTTCTCCCTCCACCCATGAAGGGTTAATTGAGGGGGGAGGGTCATGAGATGAGGTATGATCTAACTTCTCCTGCTGTGAATCTGACTCTTCATCCATTTCACCTAGTTTAGTTGGCACCTCCCCTCCTGCTCTTGCTTTTTTTTTTTTTCCTTATTCTAACATTTATATAATTTCCTAAAGCCAGTTGTATTAAATTATATGTATTAAGTGTGTCTTTGGAAATTGAGTCAAGTCCATTTTTATTATAGAATTGACAAAGATCCTCTCTTACTAATTTTCCACTCCACTAGATCCAATTCTTTTTCCATAGAGAAACAAGGACATATGTACTTTACAATTTCTAAAAGTTCAGTGATCTGCTCCAAAATTATAATCAAACCTTGGCTTTTCATAACCTTGATAATGCTCTCTAAACATTTTCCTTGAACAGAAACAAAAGGCTGTTTTCTAAACATCTGTCCCATTTTAGCTGAAATTCTACTTTAACTCTTTTGACAAAATTTCTTTGTTGTACTCACCCTAATTTCTGGGTTGAGGAGACTTTTCCACTGGATTCAGGATCAGAGGTTTTTCCACTGAAATCAAGATCAGAGGCTTTTCCACTGAGATCAGGATGCTGTCAGTCCCTATTTGAATGCCAAAATGTGGTGTTCTCTTCTTTTTGTAATATATGATGGTTCTCTGGGAACAGGTTTCTTGGGGAGGTTTTCTGGAGGCAGCCTTAGTTTTGGTTCAGTGTAATAATCACCTCAAACGCAGCCAGTTGATAAAAATTCAAATCTTTTATTGTCTCTTCCAAAATAGCCCAGTTAGCTTTCTTTGGTTCTGAGAGCTCTTGTTGCTAGCTTCAACCTCTAGCTCTCTCTGAATCTTGGTTCTACCCAACTGCAGATTAGCTTCTCAATATTCTTAAATGACTGACTCCACTGACTCAGCTCCTTTTTATGCTCTTTTAGAGATGTAAACTCAAAGATTGACTTCTCCTCCAAGAGTGGGATTATGGGAGGTGTGAATCTCATTCTTGTGAATCTCATACTGAATTCTGACTTGTGAATCTCCCAAACTTGTGAACTAATGTGTGTGAGCTAATGTGTGAACTCTCAAAGGTGTAAACACAAACATTGCTTCTATCAATTCCATGGAGTTATCACCTTGTTTCAAGTTCTGGCCCATAACACATATGTAATAGGGATAAACTGGAACCATTCCCAATAAGATCAGGAGTGAAACAATGTTGCCCACTATCACCATTACTATTCACTATTGTATTGGAAATGCTAGCTTTGGCAATAAGAGAAGAAAAAAAGATGAAAGGAATTTGAGTAAATAAGGTGGAAAACAAATTATTACTCTTTGCAGATGATATGATGGTATACTCAGAGAACTCTAGAGCATCAACTAAAAATTATTAGAAGTAATCCCCAACTCTAGCAAATTTGCAGGATACAAAACAAATCCACATAAATAATCAGCATTTTTTATACAGCAAGAGATACAAAGAGAAATTCCACTTGAAATATCTGTCAATATAATAAATATTTGGGAATCTGTCTGCCAAGGGAGGGTCATGAACTATATGAGCAAAACTGCAAAATACTTTCCACATAAATAAATTCAGATCTAAGCAACTGGAAAATATCAAATGGTCTTGGATAGTTTAAGCAAATATAATAAAGATGATAATATTACCTAAACTAATATATTTATTTAATGCTATAACAATCAAACTTCCAAGAAACTATTTTAATGACCTGGAAAAATAACATCAAAATTCATCTGAAAGAACAAAATGTCAAGAATTTCAAGGGAATTAATGAAAAGGAAAGAAAATGAAGGTGACCTAGCTATACCAGATCTAAAACCATATTATAAAGTAGTGGTCATCAAAACCATTTGGTATTGGCTAAAAAATAAAGTAGTTGATCAGTAGAATAGGTTAGGTTCACAGAACAAAATAGTCAATGACTATAACAATCTAATATTTGACAAACCCAAAGACCCTAGGTTTGGGGATAAGGATTCACCATTTGACAAAAACTCCTGGAAAAAATTGGAAACTAGTATGGCAGCAACTAGGCATTGACCCACACCTAACACCATAAACCATGATAAGGTCAAAATGAGTTCATGATGGAAACACAAAGAATTATATTATAAACAAATTCGAAGAACATAAGATAGTTTACCTCTCATGTCTGTTGAGGAGGAAGGAATTTGTGATCAAAGAAGAATTAGAGATCATTACTGATCACAAAATAGATAATTTTGATTATATTAAATTAAAAAGTTTCTGTACAAATACAACTAATGGAGACAAGATTAGAAGGGAAACAATAAACTGGGAAAACATTTTTACATTCAAAGTCCCGATAAAGGCCTCATTTCTAAAATATATAGAGAGAATTGATTCAAATTTATAATAGTTCATTCTCTAATTGATAAATAGTCAAAGGAAATGAACAAACAATTTTCATATGAAGAAATTGAAAGTATTTATAGTCATATGAAAAGGTGCTCCAAATCACTATTGATCAGAGAAATGCAAATTAAGACAGCTCTAAGATACCACTACATACTTGTCAGATTGGCTAAGATGACAGGAAATGACAAGGACCAATGTTGGAGGAGATGTGGGATAACTGGGACACTGATACATTGTTGGTGGAACTGTAAATGGATCCAACCATTCTGGAGAGCAATTTGGAACTATGCTCAAAAAGTTATCAAACTGTGAAAACCCTTTGACCCAAAGAGATCTTAAAGGAGGGAAAGGGACTCATATGTGCAAAAATGTTTGTGGTAGTCCATTTCATAGTGGCAAGAAACTGGAAACTGAGTCATGACCATAGATTGGAGAATGGCTAAATAAATTATGGTATATAAATGCTATGGAATATTATTGTTCTGTAAGAAATGACTACTAGCAGGATGATTTCATAGAGGCTTGGAGAGACCTACATGAACTCATGCTAAGTGAAATGAGCAGAACCAGGACATCATTAGCAAGCATGGCTTGCTACATGGCAGCAACAAAACTATACAACAATCAATTCAGACACAAGTGGTTGTCTTCAATAATGAGATGATTCAAACCAGTTCCACTTGTTCAGTGATGAAGAGAGCCATCTACACCCAGAGAGAGGACCGTGGGAACTGGTGGACAACAATATAGCTTTCTCACTCTCTCTGTTGTTGTTTGCTTGCATTTTGTTTTCTTTCTCATTTTTTCTTCCTTTGTAATGCTAGAGAAACTGAGGCAAGATAGAGATTAGAGAGTTTTTAATATTTTATTTATTGGAGAGCTTAATTAATTAACTGGATCAGACTCACATCTCAAAATGTCCAGTATCGAATGTGAGATTCCAGAGATTCTTTATAGGACTTTAGTGATAAGAAAAAATAAAGGCAGAAGGGGGGAGGTCAGAATGAGCCCTGGACATTCTGATAAGTTTGGAAGGCCAGGAGCCAGGATGTCTGAAACAGAAGACCTCCCCCTTATCTGAGTTAAGCATTTACAGTTTATGACCCTAGAGTAACCAGTCCTAAATTATATCAGTCTTAATGGTCATGAGTGGTGGAGTTGCAACCAGAGAGACTGAGGCAGAACAATTCAGGGAAACTGAGGTAGAACAATCAAAGAAAACTGTGGCATAACACCTTCCTGATTTGATTTTTCTTGTGCTGCAAGATAACTGTATAAATATGTATACATATATTGGGTTTAACATATATTTTAACATATCTAACATGTATTGGATTACATGTCACCTAGGAGAAGGGGTAAGGGAAAGTTGGGGAAAATTTGGAGCAAAAGGTTTTGTAAGAGTCAGTTTTGAAAAGTTACCCATGCATGTGTCTTGTAAATAAAAAGTTTTAATTAAAATTAATTAATTATTTCTTTTAAAAAGGAAAAATATAGCACCCACTGTCAGACATACTACTTCTGTTTTTGTTTATGTTGTTGCTGTTGTTGTTTTTCCAATTGCTTTTTTTTTTACTTTGTTACAAGGAAAGGTTACCTGGCTGGAAGGGGCAGAATGGGGCTAGATACATCCAGAAATGACTATCATTTAAAAACAAAAGGCACTAATAAAGCCTTTTTTAAGGATTAATGTCTACCTATTGCTCAATTAATATGTATTCAATAGACATAAAAGTTCTCTCAAAGTATATCTAAAGACCACAGGAATTCTATCCAATACTTTCTAGGATATGTGATATCAAAACTATTTTCATAATAATATTAAAATGTTTTAATATGATAAAAAAAAAAAACTCTTTGGGATATAGATGGGAGGCAAATGCTTCTTAAGAATGTAAAGAGGACCAGAGATCAAAAAGTTTGAAAACCTCTGACAGCCTCCCAGGTATCAAAAGCTATTTGCACATATACATCCTCACTCTTTGTGATTTCTTTAAATGTATTTTTCAAAATTGCCATCATTTACCTAGTAGATTCTGCCATCAAGAGTAAAAGCCACCTTTACAGCTAATCTCAAGCATTTTACTACAGACGATAAGAATTTGTAGGGTTTTCTTCTGTGACACTAACCAAGAGCAAACATAGTACTTGGTTAATATATGATAATTGGTAAGGAGAGCGAGTAAGGAAGATCACTTGATGGATTATTCCATCTCCTTGTGATGGGGTTCTAGTGGCAGTCAGAGAATTGTAGGAATTCCCTCTTGGTGGGCACAGGTCCTTCATGAAAGAATTCATAAACCCAAAAATATTAAGTGACAAAAATGAAAGTTTATTTTTGGATGAGAAGTCAGCTTTGCTAGAAGAATGACTTCCAAGGGTCAAAGTCCTATTAGGAAAATGAAGGCTGGCACTGAGAATAAAATGTTTTCATAGCGGGCAGGGTCCTGGCAGCTATGCCAAAGAGGCAAAGCATACTACTTTGGACATTCTGCAAAGAAGTGAGTTTAAAATTGCCCTTTAAAAGGCAATCTTGAGGCTCAGGCTCAAGATTGAAAAGAAAGCCAAAGTCCCCAGGCCTAAATCTCCAATTGAATGGAAATTACTTTGAAGGCTTCTGGAATTTGGAATTTCCTAAAAAGGGTCTGCATACCCAAAATGTCAATGGGATGATTTGCCTTAGAAAAGCCTAGCCAGGAGGATATGCTCTCTCTCATAGACTCTCTAGAGTCAGGGAGACCCCAATCTCTCTTCTTTTGTAGATCAAAAGGGGACACAATTTCAGAGTGATTAACTTTACAGATTAAAGAGAATACAGTTTTACATCCCTATCACTTGGAGTAAAAATATTCCCTATATAGGAATGTATTCTTTGATAGTTATATCCTCCTATTAATAGAGAAAAGTATAAGCTCTTATCTGCTTGTAGTTGTGCAGAGACAGCTCTGAACCTTTATTGCCTGTACTGCTGCTTAAGACGTGATTTGCCAGAAGCTAAAATTCATTTCCCTAAGACCTCTATGTAAACTTTTCTCAAGGATGGGGTTTTATACTAGATTGGGATTTGTGGTAACTTATCATAACAAAGTCTGCCAGAGAAACCATGTTGAATACTGGAGAAAAATTCTGTCTGATTTTTTAAAGTCAAGAATCTGGGTTGTTTCCATACTGTCCTGTTTATTTCATATTGGACAAGTCACTCTAGTCTCAATATTCTCATTCTCATTAATAAAAATGTGTTAATGTTCTAGTTATTTACCTCCTAGCCAGGATGGGATGAAAGAAAGAAAAAAAACCACCTTTTCCAGGTTGTAAAGGAATAAATAAATGTGTCCTTAATTTTAAAGGCAGAAAGAACTACAACCTTGCTATTGCTTCTGTTGTTTTCCTATATAGGGAAATAAGTACAAAAAATATGATATGAGAAATCTCCTTAGGTCAATGGCATAATGAAAGAAGCTAAGAAAAAACACAGAATTGCTCAATTATCATTTTGCTTTTTCTTTCTCTGCCAAAAAGAATATACAGTAGAAAGGAAAGGACAAAACAAAAATACCCTATAGGAATCTATAAACTAAAACAAGGAGAGAGATAACAAGAAAACTACTATCTATTTGGGAAATCACCATATCCTGAAAAAAAACTACATCCAAGAAAACTAGAAGAAGTGATAGATATGATTGCTGAGTTCCAGTTAATGATCTGTGAATGCTAATAAGTTAGTTGCTTCAAGATTTGAAAGAATAAAAACGGCTTTAGGTGAAAGAAAATTTTAGATTATTTCAGAATCAATTAAGTTAGTCCATTACCCATACCATACCACATATTCATGTATTAAAGGTATGAGTATAATTTTATTGAGCAAAGGTTATTCATACCTCTTTTGGGGGTCCTTTGAGAATCTATAAATCCTGATTAGGCTTTTCAAGTTAGAAATTGAGGAAGTAGTAAAGAGTTCATAGCAATGATTAGGTGAAAAATTAGGGATGTCATACCTTGTAGAAATAAATTCATCCATATGTCACTTATTGATAAATAGAATAAAGTGAAAAGATAGCATAAAATTATGAATAATTTACCTAATGAAGACAAGATTTTGGTTCCAACTTAAACTACAAAAGTTATATCACTATTGATTAATATAAAGAAATTAAGGCCAATATGAAATACTTATTTGAGTTTATATATGATTTATTAAAGTGGTCTAGATTTGCTCTTACTTTTATTTGTTACTTAGTTGTATGGGGAAATTATCAATTAAAAGGATCATCCTCATCACAATACATATACCTAGTTTATCCCTTCTATACCCTGCATTGTATGTTGATAGTATTAATCAGATCTCTGGTCAATTGTTCATATAGTTTTTTCTAGTAGATGTAATCTCCTGTAAGATAGGGGTTTATCATGGTCAAAGGATATGAACAGACAACTGTTAATCGAAGAAATTGAAACTATTTCTAGCCATATGAAAAGATGCCCCAAGTCATTATTAATCAGAGAAATGCAAATTAAGACAACTCTGAGATACCACTACACACCTGTCAGATTGGCTAGAATGACAGGGAAAGATAATGCGCAATGTTGGAGGGGATGTGGGAAAAGAAGGACACTGATACATTGTTGCTGGAATTGTGAATAGATCGAGCCATTCTGGAGAACAATTTGGAACTATGCTCAAAAAGTTATCAAACTCTGCATACCCTTTGATCCAGCAGTGTTACTACTGGGCTTATATCCCAAAGAGATTTTAAAGAAGGGAAAGAGACCTGTATGTGCAAGAATGTTTGTGGCAGCCCTCTTTGTAGAGGCCAGAAACTGGAAACTGAATGGATGCCAATCAATTGAAGAATGGCTGAATAAACTGTGGTATTTTAATATTATGGAATATTAATGTTCTGTAAGAAATGACCAACAGGATGATTTCAGAAAGGCCTGGAAAGATTTGCATGAACTGATGCTGAATGAAATGAGCAGGACCAGGAGATCATTATACACTTCAACAACAATACTATATGATGATCAATTCTTTTCAACAGTGTGATTAACCAAATCAGCTCCAATAGAGCAGTAATGAATTGAACCAGCTACACCCAGCAAAAGAACTCTGGGAGATGACTATGAACCACTACACAGAATTTCCAAACCCTCTACCTTTGTCCGCCTGCATTTTTGGTTTCCTTCACAAGCTAATGGTGCACTCTTTCAAAGTCTGATTCTTTTTGAACAGCAAAATAACTGGACATGTATCTTAATATTGTATTTAATTTATACTTTAACATTTAACATGTAATGGTCAATCTGACATCTGGGGGAAGGGTAGGGGGAAGGAGGGGGAAAATTGGAACAAAAGGTTTGAAAATTGTCAATGCTGTAAAATTACCCATGTATGCTTATAACTTATAAACTTATATAACTTATAAATAAAAAGCTATAATAAATTTTTAAAAGATGGGTTTATCTTTGATTTTTTTTTGTTATTTTGTTCATCTTTCTTTTAATTTGAACAATATGGCCTTTTCTCAATCTATAAATAACAAGGAAAATACATTTGGAAAAACTCGTGTCCATTCATTTTTTGGAGAAATTGTTGAAAATACATACTGCTCAAAATGGCTTCTCATAATGTTATTTTGCATATAGCTACCTCTCCTTTCCCCTAAAATAAGGACTCTTCTGT
Organism: Sarcophilus harrisii; assembly: GCF_902635505.1. Classification (NCBI taxonomy): domain Eukaryota; kingdom Metazoa; phylum Chordata; class Mammalia; order Dasyuromorphia; family Dasyuridae; genus Sarcophilus; species Sarcophilus harrisii. The sequence continues at coordinate 553,057,546 of NC_045426.1, read as the reverse complement.
CAGATAGAGTATTATAACTTTAATATTACAATTCAAATCGAATGTGTTTAATAATGACATTAAAGAATTCAATTTAAGAATTAGCTGACAAATAAAATTAAAAGATCCTCAAATGCTGCCTGCTACAGCTTAGAATATCATTACTTCTCATGACACGGCAAGAATTCCCCATTCAGTGTAGGCAGCTCAGACGTGTGCCATAGAAGAAGCATGAAATAAAGTATGTAAAAGCTGAGGAAACATACCAGGCTATCACATTGGGTAAGTTTCTAAGGGAATGAAAGATCAGTCTTGGCAAAGCTATTTTTTTTTTTTTTTTTTTTTTTGAGGATTGATGTATATTTGCTTTAGGAAAAAAATTTAACTTTGAGCATAAACTTGCAAAACAAAGACATCCCTTGAGTAAAAGGTGACTAAAGCCCTAATCCAAAACCTCTTTGCAAAAGCACTTATCTTTTATTCAGTGTTTGGATGTACATTTCTGTTTTAGGAACATTCATTTTGCCATTTATGAATAAGATTTTTCATTGGAACACTCACAGTAATGAATACTTGACACAGTATTAGAATGCATCTATTCTTTCAAGGGAAATTCTCTTAGAGAATAGGAACAGATGTTATGGAGAGAGTGTTTATAATAGTAGAAATGTAATGTAAAGGGGCTGAGGACAATTATTGTTTTCTGACTGAGCAAGGGAATTGGGGTGGGAAGGAAAAACTCCTGAGCTCTGCTCCTAGCCTTGACACCAACTTCCTCTCTAGCTTTAGGCAAGTCACTTAACCCCCCAGCTAATCTATCAGAGGAGAAAACAATGTTTAACTTACAGAGATTTGCCTGGTTTAATTAGTTAATATGTTTACAAAGTATTTTATAGATGAAAATAGCTGCATAATTTAGAAATAGGAGAATTAATAATATTAACTATAACAGTAACTTAAAGACAGTTAACTTTGGCAAAACTTGAATTATAGCAAGGACATCAATGATAATGCAAAAAATAGGCATATGAATAATTTACTGAAAGTATTTGCCTACAGGAATTACCTCCTCAGAATGTATATAATGCTTAGATTCTCAGCCTAAGAAAGTAAAGCTTTACAATATGAGTTCAGTCCTATCTAATACAAATCTAGTCATTTGAACTGATACTTGAAAAAAATCTAATTTTAAATCTACTATAAAAATCAGGGAAAAGAGGGACAGAGAAAGGCATCATTTTTAAAATCAGAGTAATTTCCCCTTGATTTGTAATATTATATTGGGACTCATTCCACTTCAGCAAGGATTTATTAAATATATGTTATTTATTGGGTTGTTGCTAGGTACTAGAAAAAAAAAAAGTAAAACAAAATTAAAAAATAAGCCCCTGCCTTTAAGCAGATTATATCCACTAGAATAAAAAATATGAGCAATTGAGAAAGATATGATGAATAGTATCAACCTATAATAAACAATATAGAAGGCATAGAATATGTACATGTGTAGTGATGATGATGATAATGATTCTTCTAAGTGATTAAAAGTTACTTAATATATAACTGAAAAATAAAACACAACTTGTAATGAGCTGAGGTTTGAGCTGATGCACTGAGGTCCCAAGTACATGAAGCTAGATAGTAATTGGGCTACACTCTATTAATATACATGATTGGATAAAGAATGGTCCCTGCCCACTCTCCGTGCAAGTCCTGATGTGTTGTATAGGAAATGACGATTTTGGTGGGTGGAGGCAGAGAGAGGGACAGGAAGAGAAGCTGGGAGAGATTGGGCCTGGGTTCGAGACTCCAAGCTGCTGGTTGTGTGGCTGCTGGTCGAGCTAGCTTCTTGACTCAGCTGCACACATTGCTATCGCCAATTCCCTTCCACCTCCGATCTTTCTTCACTGAGAATAAAGACTGACGATTTTCCCCTAACCTGAATTCCTGTCTCCTGCTGATTTAAAAATACACGATCTTCACAACTGAGACTGTTTTCACAAGATCCATGCACTTAGTACACTAACCTAAAATTGGGGTCTCTATTTCACTTTTTCTGAACAACTTACTTTAGATGTGTGATATTTACCTCATATTACTGGATATGTTATGTGCACTCAATTGAAATCAATTCAACAAGCTTTTATTAAGTACCTACGATATTCAAGTTATTCTCCCATGTGCTTAAAAATAAAGATAAAAGAAAAAAATAACCCTTACTCCTGACTTCCTAAAGAGCTGATATTTTACTGGAAGAATAGTGAGATACAATATAATTGAAGAGGTAGGAAACTAACCATTAGGACATGAGGAAAGGTTTCCTATTAAAAGTGTTATGTGAGCTAAAGTTTGAAAGAAATTTAAAGATTCAATCTCTGGTAAGAAAGTATATTCAAAGATAAAATTACTATTGTAACAGTTTATATAGGGCTCCAAGGACATAAAAAGCTAGAATAATGGATACCACAATAGTGCCAATAGAAACAGTGAAACTAAGAGAAGAAACAATTTACAGGGAGTGGATGTTTGAGGTAAACGAATAAAGGAAAAAAACAATGTAAGAAAAAGAGGGATGTCTGACATTCATGGAGTACTTTCCTCTTTGACATGCTTTATATAAATTATCTCATTTGATCAGGCTGAAAATATGCTTTGGGTACAGATCTGCTCAGGTCATTTTACTAGCAAGTAAACCTCAATGATTCCCTATTAAATGTAAAATTTTTGGGACAAGAACTCATTATTTGATTAAAAACTACTTTGAAAACTTGAGGGAACAACTAAATGGTGCAGTGAATAGAGCATTGGCACTGATGTCAGGAGGACATGAGTTTAAATCCAGCCTCAAAAGACTTAACATTTACTAGCTGTGTGACCCTGGGCAAGTCACTTAACCACAATTGCCTCTCCAAAAACAAACAAAACAAAACAAAAACAAACTGTATAATAGCCTAGTAGAATAGATACAAATCAAAATCTTACATTATATAGAAAGATAAAGTATAATGGGTATAAAGGTGTAAATATTGGATATAAGATGTAAATATAAAGGATGATACCATTAACAAATTAGGAGAGCAAAGAATAGTTTGTCTGTCAGCTCTATGAAGAAAGGAAGAATTTAGGACCAAACACAAGATAGAGAGCATTACAAGATATTAAATAATTTTGACTATATTAAATATAAAAAGTTTGGCACCATCAAAAAAAAAAATGCAACCAAGAATAGAAAGCTAAAAGAAAGCTGAAAAATACCTTTTTGTTGCAAATTTCAGAAAAAGACCAGATTTTTCAAATATATATAAACCTAATTAAATTTATGAGAATACAAGTCATTCTCCAATTTATAAATGGTCAAAGGGTATGAATAGGCACTTTTCATATGAAGAAATCAAAGCTATCTATATTCATGAAAACTGTTCTAAATAATTGTTGATTAAAGAGATACAAATTAAAGGCATCATAAGATAGAACTTCATACCTATCAAACTGGCTAATAGAACAGAAAAGAAAAATGGTAAATGTTGGAGGAGATGTGGGAATATTTAAAGTCATACTTATTAGTAGAGTTGTGAAATAAACCAACCATTCTAGGGAGCAATTTTTAACTGAAGGGCTAGAAAATCACGCATACCCTCTGACTTAGAGATAATACTACTTGTTCTGTATCTCAAAGATATCATGTGAAAAGGGGAAATCATCCATTTTGTACACACACACACACACACACATTGTAACAGCAAAAAATTGCAAACTGAAGAGAGGCTCGTTAATTGGGAAATGGGGGAACAAGTTGTGGTTTATGATTGTAATGCAATGCTATTGTATTATTAGAGATGATGAACAGGATCAGGAGGATTTACATGAACTGATGGAAAGTAAAGTGTGAAAAAGCAGTAGAACATTGTACACAGCAATATTATATGATAGTCAACTTTGAATGACTCCACTAATCTCAGTAATAAAATCATCCAAAACAATTCCAAAGGATTCATGATAAAAAAAAAAGCCTATCCACTTTCAGAGAAAAAGTAATTAAATCTGAATGCAGATTAACACACTAATAGCATTACTATTTTTTTTCTTCCCATGGTGCTTTTCTCTCTTTGATTTGTTTTCCTTCACAATGTGACTAAAATGAAAATATATTTTTTTAATAATTGTACATGTTTAAATTATACCAAATTTCTTACCATCTCAGTGAGAAAAGAGGAGAGGAAGGGAGATAATTTGGAACTCAAAAAAAAAAAAATTCTGATAAATTGTTTACATATGCAATTGGGAAAAATAATAAAATAATTAATTTTTCTCCCTAAAGGACAAAATTATCCAATTTACTTCCATAACCAAAACTGTTTATGGCTCCTTTCTGCTCAAAAGACAAAACTCACCATAATTTGACTTCTACCTACTTTTCCAGACCTATACACGAATGATTTATTTAAGTACTTTATGTCTAATTCAGTTAATGTGTACAATTTATATGTATGCAAATACCCATTCATTTTATTTATATTGTTAATTTTATTGACATAAAGTTGAGTGAAATAGCTCCTAATAATTGTTTTTATTTCTTCATTAGTTGTCAAACTCACTTTTCCCTTTTTTATACTAGTGATTTATTTTTCTCTTTTTAAAAAAGTCAAATATTTCCTTCAATAGTTGTTCTTTTGATCATTTTCTAGTTTTATTTATTCATACACGTTTTCTATTTTGCTAATCTCTTTATTGATTTTTAGAATTCACAATTTGGTGTTTAATTGAGGGAGATAATTTAGTTGCATGGCCAATTCAAATATGCTCTTTTTCTTTTGTATTGAAAAGAAAATTTAGAGAAATAAAGATTCCTCTAAGTGCCCCTTTGGCCTAATGCCAAAAATGTTACTATATTGTCTCATTATTGCTATTATCTTTAATGATTATTTATTTGTATCTTTGACCCACCCATTTTTATGATTAATTCTTTACTTTCCAGCTAATTTAAAATTTTGCTTCAAAAGCCATATCTAAGCAAACTGCAAAGATGACAAAATATGAGAATAGTCAATATTGCAGCAGATGGGGAAAAGACAGGTAAATGCATTGTTGGTAGAATAACTTCATTTAACAATCAACTCATACTTAAGTAAATAAAGTGATTAAAATGAGATATTCTTTGATTCAGACATCTCATAGCTAGTAATATACTCCAAGGAAGTCTATGACAAAAGAAGAATCACAAAACACCAAAATGTTATAGCACCCCTTTATGTAGAGTAGAGAACTAGAGGAAGTGTAGGCCATCAACTAGTAGATAAATGTCTTAACCAATTGTCCATGAATACAATTGAATATGTTCAATTACTAATGGTAAGCAAAATAAATGCAGAGAAGCATAGAACAACGAACATGAGAAATATAATATGAAGTAAACAGAGCTAGTAAAACAATATACACTGTAACTACAACAACTGAAATGGAAATGATAACAAAACAATCAAAGCTGAATTTTGTAAAATTATAAACAAAAATCTTGACCCCAAAGAAACTTGAGAATATATTTCCCCCATTCTTTTGCAAAGATCAAAGTCCATAAATGTCAAATACTATATAATAATGCCATATATTTTTAATATGTTCATCAATTTTGTTGGGGGGGTTTTCCTCTTTTTTTTTTAAGTCATTATTCTACAAGATGGCTCTTTGATTAGAAGAAGGGAGGGAGACAGAGATAATCTTAGTGATAAAAGAATCAAAAAAATATTGAAACTAAAGTGAAGGAAACATTGTAAGATAGTAGTTTGAAAAAGTCCTGCGGGTTTTAGTACACTCTAAAGTTCCAGTATACTCTTAAGTTCAACATAAGGTAGCATTGTGATGAGAGAGTCAAAAAAATCCAAGCAAACAAAACTCAAAGCTCTCTTGGGTACATAAATAGAAATCTGACTTTCAGGAATAAAGAAGTCATTATCCTAATGAATTCTCTCCTCAACAGACCTCATCTGCAATGCTATGTCCAATTCTGGGAGCTTTGGTCTAAGAAAGACTTTGCTGACCTGGTAAAGCAGAAGAGGTCAACCAAAATGTTGAAGGGTTTTGCTTTGTCATATGTGAGACTTGGTTAAAAACACTCGACATGTTTAGCTCCGAGAAAGGAAGATGCAGGAGGAATATAACAGCTGTTTTCAAGGATGAGGCAGGGAAAAATAATTATTAATTGTCTGCTATATCCTAAGTACTTTACAAATATTACCTTATTTGAAAGGTAGTCATGTGGGAAAGAATAAGACTTACTTTGTTTTAGAAAGCAGTAGCAAAGAGCTATTTGTAGAAGTTTTAAACAGGAAAATGTAAGCTCATTATCAAGAATAATTTCCTAACATTTAAAATTATCTAAATTAGATTGGAATAATAGATTCTACTTCCTTCTAGGTCTTTTTGAAGGGGGATGATCAATCATCTGCCAGGTATAAGTCATATTTAAGATTCCTTTTGTATACAGTGTTGACTGGACGAATACTGAGTCCCTTTATCTTCTAAGGTATTTGAGCTTTCCTGACTGTAGAGCCACCCAGTGCTCAATTCACTGCACCACTTAAACATTAAAAAAATTACTTTTCAAGTAGAGATTATAGAATCATAAAGCTAAAGCTGAAAGAAACCTTAGAGGCCATCTAGTTTACATATACACCCTGATGTACATACAATACTTTGGTACATATTGGTGATGAATCAAAGATAAGGGAAGGCACGTCCCCAACTTCCATGGAACTTCTGTAAAACTGGCTTTGAATAGTATATAAGTGAGGTTTCAAACAAAATGATAGATAAGATCCTAAATAAGGAAAAATAAGCAGGGTACTATATATGTGTTGTGAGGAGAGGATCAGGAAAGAATCACACTGGGTTTTAAAGAATAAAAAAAAAATGAAATCTTAAAAGATGGAGAATGGAAGAACATACTAGCATGAGGAGATGCAACTGTGAAATTTAAATAGTGGCAAAATGTGGTGGTATCCCAAAGCTTGGCATATCCTAGATCCTTTACAAATACATCACCAATTAAACTGAATGAAACAAGTAAATAAAAACAAAAATCAGGAGGCAGATTTATTTTGCATTACTCATTAGATGACCTTTGAAAATTCTACTTGATTCACAAAAAAATGAAGAAGAAAAAAAAAAGTGATCTTTCTATCATGGAATTTTTAAATAAATTCAATCTCATCCTTTAAATGAATGTATAATGAGGAATTTTCCATGTCAACATGGTTGTCAAAATCTTTTTTACATTGGTGACCTGCCACAAATATCATGAACAGCTAGTGACATTTAATGATAATTAATTATAAAGCCTAGAGTATACTAACAGGTTAAACGGAGATCTACCCTATACCAAGAGAAGGTCCAAATAGGTTCATAATTTAACATAAAGGATGACATTATGAGCAAATTAGGAGAACAAGAAATAGTCTATCTCTCAGATCTATGGAGAGGGAAAGAATTTATGGCCAAAGAAAAACTAAAGAACATTTTGAAATGCAAAATGGATAATTTTGACTACATTAAATTAAAAGGTTTTTGCACAAACAAAACAGTGCAGCCAAGATTAGAAAGGAAGCAGAATATGTTGGGAAAAAATTTATAGTAAACATTTCTGGAAAAGGGCCTCCTTTCTAAAATATAGAGAGAATTAATTCCAGCCCCCAGTTGATAAATAGTCAAAGGATGAGAACAGACAATTTTAAGATGCTAAATCACGATGAATTACTGAAATGAAAATTAAGACAACTTCAGGGTTCTACTTCAAATCTATCAGATTAAGATGAGAAGAAATAATGATAAATGTTAGAAAGGATTGGGAAAACTGGGAAACTAATGCATTGTTAATGGAGTTGTGAACTGATTCAACGATTCTGGAGAACAATTTGGAATTATGCCCAAAAATCTATAAGCTGTCCATACCCTTTGATCCAGGAATGTCTCTATTGGGCCTGAATTCCAAAAAAAGATCACAAAATAAGGAAAAGCACCCACATGTACAAAAATGTTAGTAGCCAGTCAGTTGGGGAATGACTAAAGTCATGTGGAATATGAATATAATGGGAAATTATTGTTCTATAAGAACTGATGAGAAGGCTGATTTCAGAAAAGACTAGAAAGAGTTACATGAATTGATGTTGAGTAAAGTGAGCAGAACAAAGAGAAGAATGAACATAGTAACAACAAGGTTATGTGATGATCAACTGTGATGACTCTTCAACATTGCAGTGATTCAAGGCAATTCCAATCAACTTGTGATGGAAAATGACATCTGCATCCAGAGAGAGAACTATAGAGACTGAATATGGATCAAAGCACAATATTTTTATTTTTTTCTTTGCTGTTCTTTTTTTGCTTGTGTTTTTTTTTTCCTTTCTTATGTTTTTTTTTCCTGTTTTGATCTTTCTTGTACAACATAATATGGAAATATTTTTAGAGATTGCATATATTTAACCTATATTAGAAATCTAGCAAGCATTTTATTTTCAGGATTTTTTGAGGGGTTATCAGGTTCCTGGGAGGTCTTTATGTCAATGAAATGATAAAGCCAATACCTAACTCTCTTCTTTGAGAAATAATTTACTGTAACCAAGACTGAAACTTTCTAAAGTGAAGAACAGGAACAAGAATCAGAAAGAAGCTTAGAATTGTTGAACAAAGCTATCATATGAAATGTGAAATTCCTTTGTTTTTCCTTAGAGTTATTCCACTAATAACTTTATATCAAAAGATCAAAAAGAAATATCAGCTAATGATTAACTTGTCATAAAATAAGGAGAAAATGTTACATGAAAGAAGAAATGAAATGAGACAGTGAGAGTGAGTGAAGTAATTGCTTTCTGAAGTGATTTTTAAAACTTTTTCTTCTCTAGCTACAAATTCCTTCCTCTTCAGTTTTCACACAGCTTTCATACAGCTTAGGGTCTGTACAATCATTCATTTGGTGTTACATTACTGTAACTTTGGGTCTTCTCGTGGCTGTCCCTATACCTGAAATGTTCTTTCTTCTCAGTTGTACCTCTTGTCTTTCTGGCTTCCTTCACAACTCAAATTAGATGCAACTTTCTTTCCTACACTCACTATAACTCCCACTGCATGTACATAGTTATTTACATGTCTTTTTCTTAAATGGGAGCTCCTTAAGAACAATGTTTTTACTTGTTAGTCATTTTAATTAAGTCTAATTCTTCTTGGGGTTTTCTTGGTGGATCCTAGATTCTTTGCCTTTTCCTTATCCAATTTATTTTTCAAAGGAGGAACCTGAGGCAAATAGGATTAAGTGATTTGGCTAGGGTCTCAAGCTAATAAATGTCTAAGGCTGGCTTTGAACTCAAGTCTTCCTATCTCCAGATATAGCACCCTATTATCTGGGCAAGGATTGTTTGTTTGTTTTTCTTTCTTTCTTTCTAACTCCAGCACTGAGCATAGTAGTTGACATGGAGTAAACTTATAATAAATGCATTTTTCCTGAATAAAAAGAAAAAAAAATGGATGGAACTAGTAGGAAAGCAATAATGATAAATCAATAAAATGAGTTTAAAGGAGACATATCCTATCAAAGTGATACAAATGACTGGATTTAGATGATTTGCAACTTAAAAGGGAACCAAAGGACCTTGAAATCATGGAATCATAGATGTAGAACTGAAGAGGAGGCCAGAGATGATCTAATCTAAAAACTGTCATTTATTAGATGGGAAAACTGAGATCCAAAGAAACTAAAAGTGTTTTGTCTAAGGTCCTATGGTTCATGTTACATGTATGATTTGAACCCAGGTCATTCAACTGTTCTACTAGCTATTGTATAGGAAGAATACAAAAATTAGTGGTTATATTCAGATAGGAATTTACAGTAATAAGGTATTGAATGATCTCTTTATGCCTTCTTTCATTATGTTGTTTACACTGTGACTTGTTCTGCAGGAGGAAAGAGATGAAAGATTAGATTCTTTCATATTGTTAATTGAATTGAGGCATTTTGTTTTGTTACATTTTATCTGAAAAGTTGTACTCCATATGGCCTGGATTAGAAGCCACATTATTGTTCAAAAAATTGACTAAAGTTCCAAAAGGATGTGGTTGTATTTTAGCTATTGTTCATGATTATTATTTATAATTTTCAATGTGATATATAGCAAATGAATTAAATTCATAACAAAATTCATAAACTCATAACTCGTCAAAAATTCAGAGTTGTAACAAGATCCTTATTAAGGAAGATGAATAATAAGGAAGAAATTATGATTATACCTTTAAATAAAACAAACAAAAAGAGAGTAAAAAGGAACAAAAGATTAAAATTAATTACAAATGATGAGAAGCTAATGAATAACTATAACAGTCGAAGGTCATAAATGAGAATGTGAATAATCTTCTGTTTTAAATTTCAATATTTATTTGCCTTTGAACAGATTATTTTAAATACATGAGCCATTCTTTAAAGTTTAATTTTCTAAGAATTGTATTAGATATAATTTTCTTGTAAGTTAGAACAAAAGATTCAAGAAAAGAGTGACCATATTATTTGCTGTTGGGGCAGCTAGATAAAAGAGTGGGTAGAACACTGGCCCAGAGTTGTAGTCATGTCCTGTACTGAATTACTTCATTTACAGCAGTCTGCATATATATATATATATATATATATATATATATATATAAAATTTATTATTCTATCCTTAGATCCATAATGTGGTTAGGAAATTCATATCTCTTGTGTATACTCAAGAGAATGGTATGGGATGAGATGATAGTTTCTGGTTGGGATTTAGAAATAAAAAAATAGCAAGTCAAGGTTTCAAGCCCCATTGCTCAAAATGATTATGTATTATTTCCCTCTTGTCAATTTACTTCACCTCTAAAATTCTGGCCTCTACCAAGATCATGCTTTCATAGACAAGGTTCCTAAAAGAGAGTAATTTTCCTTCTATAATCAAGAGGTAAAATATGTATCTTCATACAGTATGAAGATCTTTTGTCACCAAAAAGGTAATCTTTTTGAAGCCTTATAAAACAAACATTCCTGTATTGCAATTGTAGTAATTCTGTATAGGGCAAGACTACTGTTACTTAATGGGGACTAGAGAAGGATATCAGGCCTGCAAGTGAAAAAAACATCCTTATTTCTAATCCATACCTCTCTGAAGATATTAGATACTCTTCATGGCATCTAGAGAATGCCTATGTATATGAGTGGTTGAAACTTAATTTTCTTCCATAGCTTCAGGAACCTTCCCTCTCCTTCCATATTCAAAGAAGTGAAAGGTAGAGATGACTGTTCTTCAAAACATTTTATTCAAGGTACAAAAGTGAGAAAGATGAAGCAAAGAAACTAGTGTGGGGAATAGATAAGGTGAAGAACTTACAGGAATGTATGAATTCTTTTTCTGTATTTTATTTTCATTATTTCTGTGTTTCTCCTATGACCTGTATAATATGTGCAAGCCCATATCTACTTGAGCCTTGGCCAGCTAGAAACATATTTACTTAATCTGAGCTGATGACATTTATTGGTACTTGACATTTATTGATATTTAGTCTATTAGCTGGACCACTATCTGCTTGATTAAGCCTGAAGGCCTGACTTTCTGCTTCCCTAAAATCAGGAGATTTCAAGGAAACAGAAATGTTCCATTCCAATTTCCCCAAATAGCACCAACCAATTAGATGCCTCCACCTCCCCTTCTCAATGCTCTCTTACTTGTGATGTAATTTCTTGTATAAAAGCTATGTATCTTTACTACTTCCTTAGCCCTCCTACCGCGAGCTTTCTCTTTCTTATCTCACGATGGGACGGCTCATCCTCCCGAGGTTTTCAATAAACAACTTTTCTGCCTTCTACTGAGTAATCCCTGAGTAATCATTTTGGGGTAAGGATCTTTTATATCCCTCACACTAGCAAAGAATAGAGAAGAATGCTTCAAAAATAAATCACTTAAGGAAGCAGCAGCAATAAATCACGTTATACATTAGAGATCATTTATTGTTTGAATGTTATGGAATATTATTGTTCTATAAGAAACAATTAGTAGTATTTTAGAGAGGCCTGGAGAGATTTACATGAACTAATGCTAAGTAAAGTGAGCAGAACCAGGAGAACAATTTACACAGCAATAGCAAGATTATATGATGATCAGTTCTGTTGGATGTGGCTCTTTTCAATGTGAGGTGATTCAGGCCAATTCCAAAGGTCAATGAAGTTAGTCATCTCCACCCAGAGAGAAGACTGTGTGGACTGAGTGTGGATCACAACATAGTACTTTTACTTTTATTATTGTTGTTTACTTTCATTTTGTTTTCTTTCTAATATTTTTTTTTCCTTTTTGATTTGATTTTTCTTGTGAAGCATAATAATTGTGGAATATGTATAGAAGAATTGCACATGTTTAACTTATATTGGATTACTTGCTTTCTAGGGAGGGGGGAAGGAAGGGAAAATTTTTTCAAGCGCACGATTTTTCAAAGGTGAATGTTGAAAATTACCTATGCATACCTTAAAAAGCTTTAACAAAAAAGAATCACTTATTAGTATATCTAAGGTAAAAATGGAAAGTACATCTAATCAGAAAATATCTGATCCAATGACAGCATCTGGATTAGGGAGCAGAGACATTGTTATGGAAGATTTGTGTTTTCATGCCTGCTATAACACTAGCTTTGTAATCTTAGGAAAATTGCTTAAATTTTATGAATTTCAATTTCTTCATCTGTAAAATGGGGGTGATACTTATCTCTCAGGGTAATTTTGATGAAACTATTGTATAAACCATAAACTATTAAGAAATTTGTACTTTTTATTTTTGTTATTGTTGGGGTCTGACCACTGATCTTTTGGATTTTTTTTGTCTAAAGGGCTGTTAGAAAAAGAAAGCTGCCCTTGTTTCCCCTCCAACATTGTTGCTGTAGTATTTTCATTTAGCCATGGAAGAGAAGAGAGGAAATGAAGGCAAGTTGCCAAAGTCTGATGCTAGGCAAGTCCTTGAAGTCAAGCTACAAAACTAAAATAAATACAAAACAAACATGCCTACAATTAAAAGATAGTAACACTGCATTATAATTAATTGTCTCAGGAAGTAGAGATAGCTTCAGTTAACTGAATGGATGACAATTACATGGATTATTGTCATACTTAAAATGTCAGTGTTCAACAATTGCTTTAAGCACATAATAATAAATTCTACACTCTTAAGTGGCAAATACAATAAAGCCAGATATAGAGAATGTTTTTACTGGAAGTGAAATTAAATAGCAACAGAAACTATAATATGTTTCCTTAAAATCACATAATACTCAACAGGAATAGCTAAGCAACCACAACTCTGGCACTTGGATTTTTCTTTGAAAGTCAAAAACAATTTTGCTACTCAAAAAGAAAACTTGTTTTTGGATGGGGGAGGATAGTCAAATTTTAAAAGAAAAAAAAATAAGTAAGTCCCAAAACCAAAAATTATGAAATACTAAGAATAATTCACCAGGATAATGATACCAGGTATGCAAAAGAGACATACTAGTTTCATATGTATCATGAAAACTTACATGATTTCCTGTGATGTACTGTGATTTTTTTTTGGTAGTGATGAATACTCAATCATTCAAAGATAAGTGTCAGTAGATTTGAACACCATGAAAATGTCATTCACTCATCACTAAATGTAACATGTCCTCAAATATCTAAATATAAGTCAAATGGACTATAGCATAGTGCATTATGACCATAATCTGAGTGATCTTGAATACTCTTATAAGTACAAGAAAGGGTTAGGGAAGGAGTAAAGTCAAGTATGAAGCATTCTTACATCCTGTTTCTCTCCGAAGCAGTAAACCTTGTAGTTGTCTGACAATATAGCCAGAAGGGGAAAAAATGTCAAATACATGATAAAGGCCAGCCAAGAAGAAACTTTTCATTGCATAGTAAAAGTAATCTCAGCATCCTATATTTATACTTTCAGAGGAAAGACTGGGAAGAAAAACAGTTTTCCCTTTGCCAATTATCATCCATCTATGGTGAAACCAGGAGGATACATAGGTATACTAACTGCACTATTGCTGCATCAGGAAAGAAACTGTGGGATGACATCTCCTTAATATGTATTGTTCAACTTCATGGATTCCCTGATTCTCTTTGAAATCTACAGATTTTCTATGAGTTCCTTTTTCATTTTCTTCACTTAGCCTCTTAGGTTTGATTATTCAGTGTCTATCTTTAGCTCCTTGAGAATCCCCTCCTTTCCTAGGAGCATTCTTTCTTTCAAAGACTAATCACAAATACAGGCCAAACCTATCTCCTCCTTCCACCCAAATAAGGAACTGGAATTTGAAAATCTTATCTTTTACAAGAGACCTCCACAAAAACCTCAGGTCTTCCACCTCATGGTTATTACCTACTAGATCTACCCTAATGTCCAAATGTCCAAACTAATGCCCAAACTAAATGTCCAAAGACTATGATCTTTGTAGGAACTGTTTGACCAAACCTCCACAAAACTAGCTATGCTGCAGAGAACTGTATGAAGCCACATCAAAAATTAACAAGTGATTCCAGAATTAGGTAGAGTTAGCTATCTTACCAAACAATGAGCACAGATTTTGTCAAAAGAGCAGGGCAGAAGGTTCTTCCCAGAGTTACAGATAATATGTAGACTTTTGTATTCCTTTAAGATCAGGGGTAAGAACAAATAGCATCTGTCATTATTTCCTGCAATCTAGAGCCAAGTGGCATTTATTTATGTAATATCCTCTGCCTTGGTGGGAACAGGTTGTCCACTGAAATGCCTTTCACCTCATATTACATAATGAAAAAAAGTCTATCCATGGGGCTCAAAAAGAAACTTTTACCTCCCAGACTTTGAGAAAGTCAGGGGTCAGAGTTCAGGAAAACTGAGTGAACCTCAGCTGATTAGGAATGTTTAGGTCACCTGCAGAGACTAGGCCCTGTGCAAAAAAGGAAGCTGTACATCTGCTGAATGCAGGGATGCTGCTGATTTCAGGCACTTGGAGAAGGGTCAAGTTTTTGGTTTTGAGTTCCAGGTCAGAGGGGAGAGCTGATGTAAAACTAGAGGCACCATCCCTCTATTAGAGGTGCTTATACTTATACTTCTCATTTAAAAATAAATGAATTTACAAAGAAGAAAGAACCCAAATATAAAACCTTACTATGGGAATAGGCAAGAATGTGCTTCATTTTCAGATTAGAATACTGAAATAAAAAAATATTCTTCTATTCCAAAGAGTAATGTTAAATGGTTCCCTGCCCAGAGAGAATTTATGGAACCTAAAAAGATTTTAAGAATCAAATAAGAGATATTGAAGAAAAAAATAAGAAGAAACATCCAAGAAAAACTAATAGATTATGAGAAGAAAAAGATATCCAACTAGATAAGGAAATACAGAGAATTAAAAATGAAAGTACATCACTGAAAATTAGAATTTGGCAAGAGAAAGCCAGTTAAATCATATGAGATCAAGAATTAACAAAACAAAATATAAAGAATAAAAAAATAGAACAAAATGTAAAACATCTTATAAGGAAAAAATTGGATCTGCAGAACAGATCAAAAAAAGAAAATATAAGGAAAATGGGACTACACAAGAATTGTTACAAAAAGAAAAAAAGAACCTTGACACCATAGTGAAAGAAATAATGCAAAAAAATTGTCCTGGAGTGAGAGAATATCGAAGGAAATTCAAATAGAAAAGAATTCACTTATCAATACCTCAAAGAGATTATTTATAGAAAACACATAGGAATATCGTTACCACAGCACAGATCAAAAACAAAATTTTGCAAGAAAAAAAAAATATATATACAATTCACATGTGCTGGATTCACAATTAGAATTGCACAGGACTTATCAGTAGTCACAATAAAAGACTGCAGTTCTTAGAATCCTACATAGTAGCAATAAAGAAACTAGGCCTGTAGCCAAAAATATCATAACCAGCAAAACTATCCATAATATTGAATGAAAAAAAATTAATATTCAACTAATTTCCAGATTTTCAGGACTTTCAGCTAAACCCAAACTCAATAAAACATTTAATATATGAGTCAAGGAATTTAACATGGACAAATTGTTTATGTTTTTTACATGGAAACATATACCATATGTTTGAGATTGACATCAGTAATTGGGTAGTTCAAAAGAAAGATTTATACAAATGAAGTACAGAGGAAGCATAGTACAGAGACAATAGTGGAGGGAGAAGGATTCATAGTTCTAAAAACTTACTCACATCAGGAATGGATTAAATAGGCGACCAACATATATAGCATGGGGATCACAACACCCTCCAAAATCTATGAAGAAATATGGGTTGGAGAGGGAAGCAAAGGGTGGAGGCAGAAGATAAGGGAGTGATCCATGGAAGAAGGAAGGAAAAGTAATGACAAGGCAAATTAAGGAGCAGTATTAAAGTAGAAGAGATAGCAGAGATACAAAAGAAGTGATATATATAAACACTATATAACAAAGATTAGGAATCAAATTTAGAAAAGTATGATTAGTAATCATGGATTTTAGACTAAGTTAAACTTAACATTCAATCGAGAGAAATCTATATTTTATGTCAGCCATACTAATATTGTTTTATATATATGTTTACATATGGCTAAATGCCTCTGTGTGTGTGTATGTGTGTGTGTGTATATATATATATATATATATATATATATATATATATATATATACAGAGAGAGAGAGAGAGAAATATATGTATACAGACATATACATATGTGTGTCTAAGTATATGAAGTCAAGTATGCATGCAGGTCTATATATGTATGTATATAGCTATATGTATATATGTGTTTGTGAATGGGAGTAAATATCTATGAATATGTGTGTATGTATATATGTTGGGGGTTAAAGGTTGTAGTTCTGTGTGTGTATATGTATATATGTATTAAATATATCTGTTCTTATCTATAGCCTGCTTGTGGGAGGTGAGGGGCATGAAAGGGAAGAAAAAGAATAAAGTATAAAAAGCATGCAGTAGAGAACAAAAGAAGAACCTCCAAATCTCTCCTCTCCTCTCCTCTCCTTTCCTTTCCTTTCCTTTCTTTCTTTCTTTCTTTCTTTCTTTCTTTCTTTCTTTCTTTCTTTCTTTCTTTCTTTCTTTCTATTATTTTTTTTAAAATAAACATACTATTTTTTAAAAAGATTGTAAGGAAAGCAGTAAGCTGGGGAAAACATTCACAACCAGAGTTTCTGATAAAGGCTTCATTTCTAAAATATAGAGAGAACTGACTCAAATTTATAAGAACGAAAGTCATTTCCCAAATGATAAGTGGTCAAAGAATATGAGTAAACAAATTTTAGATGAAGAAATTAAAGCCATTTCTAGTCATATGAAAAAATATTCTAAATCACTATTGATCAGAGAAATGTAAATTAACACAACTCTGAAGTATCATTTCATACCTCTCAGATTGGCTAAGATAACAGGAAAAGATAATGCTAAATATTGGAGGGGATATGGGAAAACTAGGACCCTAATGCATTATGGGCAGAGTTGTGAAATGAACTAACTATTCTGAAGAGCAAAATCATAAAAGAGGGGGAAAGACCTACAAGTGTCAGCTTTTTTGTGGTGGAAAAGAATTGGAAAAATGAGTAGATGTTCATCAGTTGGAGAATGCCTGAATAAGTTGTGGTATATGAAATTAATTAAATATTAGTGTTCTATAAAAATGATGAACAGGATTGTTTTAGAAAAGCCTAGTAAATTTTGCATTCTACATGGTAACAGTCATATTGTGTGATAACCAACTATGATTTATTTAACTCTTCTCAGCAATACAATGATCCAAGACAATTGCAAAAGACTCATGATAGGAAATGCTATTCACATCAAGAGAAATAACTATGAATTCTGAATACTGGTTGTCATATACTATTTTCACCTTTTTGTTTGTTTTTATTCTTTCTATTGGTTTTTTCCCTTTTTTCTGACTTTTTCTTTCATAATATTACTAATGTGGATATTATGTTCAACATGATTATACATGTATACCCTATATCAGATTTCTTACTGTCTTGGAGAGAGGAAGAGGGATAGAGAGAGTAATAAAAAGTTGGAACTAAAAATCTTATAAAACTAAGTGTTAGAAATTATCTTTCTATGTAATTGAGGTGAAACTATTATTAAATGAAAAAAAAAAGAATTATGGTCAGAGGTTCACAATAAAGGATAGAAATAAAAAAAAAAATCAAAGCCAAAGGAAAAAAGAGAAAGAAATAAAAAACAGCTTTCCTATGAGGCTTTACAAATATCAGGAGAAAGAAGAAAAGCAAAAGATAAAGGAGAAAGACAAAGATGTGTTCAGCTGAATGAAGAATGCCAAAGAATAGCAAGGAGAGATGAGATTTTTTTTTCTTGAATGAGCAATAGAAAGAATTAGAAGAAAACAATAGAATGGGGAAAATGGGATTGCAAGAAATTTAGAGATATTAAGGGGATATTTCATGCAAAAATAGGTATGAAAAAAGATAAAAATACTGGAGCCTTAATAGCAAGAGGAAAAAAAGCAAAAATAAAAATTGTGAAAGAAAGATTCACCAATATTGTGGTTGTTAATCTAGATTCAAATACCCTGGAGAATGACATCAAGGTGGCCTTAGAAAGAATGGTTAACAATCAGACAAGTAGAGGTGACAAAATGCTAACTAACCTAATTTAAATCCTAAAAAGTGTTGCTTTCAATATGCCAACAAATTTGAGAGATGTAACAGTTGGCCACTGGACTGGAAAAGCTCATTGTGTGTCCCAATCCCAAAAAAGGACATCAAGGAATTTTCAAATTACTCAATAATTTCACTTATTTTACATGCCAGCAAGATTTTGTTTAAGATTCTGCAAGATAAATGCTATATGTAAACTGAGAATTACCAGAAAATCATTGGGTTTTGAAGAGGCAGGAGAGCTAGAGACCAAATTGTCAACATTTGTTGGAATATGGAGAAAGCAAAAAAAAAAAAAAAAAAAAAAATCCAGAATGAAAAATAAATGTACTTTTTCACTGACTGCACTAAAGCTTTTGACTTTGTGTATCACAACAAAATGTGGCAAGGATTTAAACAGATAGAAGTGCCATATCTTCTTTCCTAAGGAGCCTGTATCAAAAAGCAGCAAATAGAACCCAACCTGAAATACATGTCGGTTTAAGATTAGAAAAAAGAACAACAAAGCTGTATATTGTCACCTTATTCATTTAATTTATATGCAAAGAACAACACTGAAATGACAGGCTGGACAAAAAAAGAAGCTGGAACAAGATTACCAAGAGAAATATCAAGATTATCAAATACCACTAAGTGGTATCAAATATAACACTCTAATAATAACTGAAAATGAAGAGAAATTAAAAAAAAAAACTCTTGATGAGGCTAAAGAAGAAAGTGTAAAAGCTATCTTGAAGCTTAACATGAAAAAAAAAAAAAGGACTAAAACCTTGGCAACTGGTTCTCTCACTTTCTAGGAAATAGAGAAGAAATGGAAATAGTGTCAGAATTCTGGGATATTTCTTGAGATAAAACATGTCTGTAGATGGTGAGTGACTATAGCCATATAATTAAAACATACTTTCTCCTTAGATGGAAAACTATGACTAATATGGACATTATACTAAAAAGCTGAGACCTTGCTAACAAAGATCCAAACAGTAAAAGCTTTGATTTTTTCCAAGTAGCAATATATGGTTGTGAGAATTGGACTATAAAGAAAGTGGGTCACTGTAGAACTAACACTTTCAAGTTGTGGTATTTAAAAAGACTTTTATGAGTCCCTTACACAGCAAGTTGATCAAATCAGTCAATATTGAAAGAAATTAATTCAGAGTATTCACTGTAATTTCAAATACTGAAACTGAAGTTTAAATATTTTTGGCCACATAAGGAAAAAATAGGACTAATTAGAAAAGATACTGATGTTTGGAAAAACTGAAAGAAAAAGTTAAAAAGGAACAAGAGAGGTTGAGATGGATAGATAACATCTTGGAAACAATCAACATGAACTTGGGCACACTTTGAGAGACAGGTATGCTGTGGTCTATGAGATCATGAAAATTCAGAACATACTGAATGACTGAATATCAACAACAACAAAACCAATAGTGATGAATGCAAAAAGCTAAAACCTTGTGGCTACATAAAAATACATGTGTGATTATGTATATACAAACACACATAAGCATACATATGGAATATATATACATACATAGAATTTACATATAAATATATACATATACATATATATCATGAAGTATAAACACACACATATATAATAAACTTACTCTTAGAAAATGTTGGATCAAACAAGTAACATGTAGCATTAGAAAGAGCAATTAATTATACATTAACATACTAGAAGTGATAGGAAATTGATATGGGAAATATTTCCAAATCAAATGTGTATAGTCAGATAATTCATTAAAGTAAAAATCCATGCCATGAGAAGATATGATATACAATTGAAGATATTTCAACTTTACATGCTGCAACAAGTTACTAAGGAAAATAAATATCGAAAGCAAAAGAAGAAACACTGCTAAAGAATTCATCAATATGTAAGGAATGTTAGCCTGTGCAATTTGATGTCATGACAAGGAGACCAAAAGAGTACAGATTCTGATCTCTGTCAGTGAACATCCTATGCTTTTCCTAAATAGACAGTTATTAGCTGCCAGACAGTTATAGGGCATATAACTTATGCCCTAAGTTATAGCTTAGGGATCTATAGTTCCCTATACATCTGTAAGATCCCACTAAGGAAATATTCTTATGTGCTCTTTGCCATTTCTGTTGAGACTACCACAGGACTCCAAGGATGGGAGATTTATTTCTCCCAACCTGTAATATGCCAATGGCATATGAATATGCCATTGATATAATGAAATATAGCATTATTTCATTAATAGATGAAATGGCAGCTATTAATTTCAAATAAACATTTGTTAATAAAAACTTATAGAAGAGGATAGTGGAAGATTAAGAGTGCTACTGCTCCCAAAAAAAAATGATAAGAAAAAGGTGAGAGTAAAAAGAATTATAAAGAAAACTTGGAGGGAGACCCAACAAGTCAAAATCATTCTTAGCACACTAAAAAATGGAACTGGCTACAGAATAACAATTTAATGAGAAATAGAAAGATGAAAGGATTTTTTTATACATAAATTGTTATGGTTCCAATATATTTAAAGACTAGAATCAATGTACTGGGTGGTCTAAATGCGGAAGCAGAATTGCCACTGACTAAAACCCAGATGAGAACAAGAAGCAGAGACATTTTAAAGAGGAGACATTCTACCATGGGCAGAGTTTCATACTTATGAGAATTTTGAGGAATTACTTCTAAAAGTTTCTAAATAAAACACAAAATGTGTAAGAAACTCTCAAACTAATTATTTAGCTCCCCCACAATTACTGCATTATTAAAAGTAAATTCTAATTTCCCATGTCTATAAAGGTTAAAGAAATTTTCTCCACCTAAAGGGGAATTTGCTGTAATGAACAATGGCCTGGATTTATAGTTAGGAAAAACTAAATTGAAGTTCCAAGTCCAACACATATGACCTATGTGACCATAGACAAAAAAAAAATAATAATAACTTATAAGTTATAAGTAAATTGCTAATTTTCATCAATGGAAAGAATTTCCATATAGAACATTTCCTCTTCTACTCAACAAGTCATTGGACTGGATCTTACTCTGTACATTCAGTCTCCATCCCAAATAAATATACAACAAGGCCACTCTGGATGAAGGCATAAAAAGGAAAGAGAGGTTTTTGAAAATTATAATCTATATCATAATTCATATTTGTAATCAAATACTTAACTAAAATAATAGCATATTAAATCCCATTGTGTTTATTTCTTAAATTTAACAATAATTTGATTAGGCAGATAAAATGTTAATTAGAAATTTAAAATGTTAATTAAAACTCTTTCAGCAAGATGTCTTTTAAACACTAACATTGTACATCATACCTACAAAAATAGGAAAACAGGAAAACACACTACAGTATAGCAATTTAATGCAAAAATATTTATTAATCACCAAATATTTTGTAGGCACTTATAAAAACACTCTTCAAGAGCTAATATTCTGGTGATTATTATATTCTGAAGGTCTATTGCTATATTCTTTTATGCATTAGGAAACTACAGTGAAAAAATTAGTTCTCTCAATAGAAATCCCTTATTTTGCTATTATACAACACTTTACAAATGAGAATATTAGAAAGGCTATTTAAATAAAGGGTATAAACACAGAAATGTGTTATTGTATCTCCACAATGATATGTACTAATAGTTCTGAACTCTAAGTAGTACTACTCCAGAGAGAGAGACAGAGAGAAAAAGAGAGAGAGAGAGAGAAAGAAAGAGAGAGAGACAGAGAGAGAGAGAAAGAGAGAGAGACAGAGAGAGACAGAGAGAATGAACTGTGTGGGATATGTACAGAATATATTTAGAGTTCCCT
The DNA here is from genome assembly GCF_902635505.1 of Sarcophilus harrisii. Taxonomy (NCBI): domain Eukaryota; kingdom Metazoa; phylum Chordata; class Mammalia; order Dasyuromorphia; family Dasyuridae; genus Sarcophilus; species Sarcophilus harrisii. The sequence continues at coordinate 553,035,073 of NC_045426.1, read as the reverse complement.
ATACATCTGTAAGATCCCACTAAGTAAATATTCTTATGTGCTCTTTGCCATTTCTGTTGAGACTACCACAGGACTCCAAGGATGGGAGATTTATTTCTCCCAACATGTAATTTTTCTTGTTTTGATTTTTATAAATCATAATTCCAGAATACTACAGCAGAAGAGACACTGAACAACAGCAATTTATCTTGTAGTTGAACTGAAAATTGGATGAGTACCCAAAAGGATATATTTGCTCATAAGATAGAATGGCAAGTGAGCAAAAAGAAAGACATGATGGTTGAGATTTAAGCCATGGAGAAAGCTAGGTTAAAAGAACATAGCTAAGAAATCCACCCTAGGACATGCCTTGCACCCAGGGACAGCCACAAGAGAAAACCACAAGAGGTCATTATGCCCCTGAAGTGCAAGATTTGTTAATTGCCTTGGTCCCATGGATGTCTAAAATCTGGGACTGTTTAATAACAGTATAAATATATGTTGAATTTCCCCACTAATACTGCTTTTGTTGTAAAAAAAAAAAAATAGAACAAAGATTAATGTAGAGTTGGAGAAAGCTTCTGTGTTCTTATTGTTCTCATGATATCATCTGGATAAAAAAAAATTGTTTTGACCAAAATGTTTCATGACTGACTATTAAAAGTATACACACACACACACACACACACACACACACATATGTATGTATATTAAGGAAAAATACTTCAAGCTTCCAGAAAAAGGAATTCACTTATTAAGAAGCAGCATTCAGGATTACCCAGGATCTGGCAACTTCTACAATAAAGGGTCACAGGGCCTGGAATACCATATTCCAGGAAATAAAGGACTTGGATTTACAACCAAGAATGCAGCAAGACTGAGCATCACCTTTCAAGGGAGACAATGATCTTCAATCATTTCTATTGAAAAAATTTTGAAGAAAATAGAGATGCTGGATAGAACAGAGGACAGAAACACTAGGAAAAAAGTTAAAAGAAGGGAGAGGATGATAGAAAATGAGGTAGTAGGCAGGATGGGTTAAAAAAACACTACCAAGAGAAAGGGGAAGAATGATAGGAGATAAAGTAGTGGATAATGGGTCCAAAAAAAAAAAAGCACTAGTAAGAACAGGGTGGAAAGAGAGAACAAAAGTGTATAAAGGAGAGAAAACATGATGGAGGAAAATACATAGCTGATAATCATAACTGTGAACATGAATGGGATGAACTCTCTCATAAAACTAAAGTGAATAGAAGAGTAGATTTAAAAAGAATCCTACACTATGTTGTTTACAAGAAACATATTTGACACAAAAGAGACACATACTGAGTAAAACTCTGGAACAGAATGCTTAGGTTGAAGTAAAAAAAAAAGCAGGGGTCAAAATTCTGATCTCAGATAAAGTAAAAGTAAAAATAGATATAATGAAAAGAGATAAGGAAGGAAAGTACCTCTTGATAAAGGGTGCTATAAATAATGAAGTACTAAAGATATTAAATGTATATCCACTAAATGGTAGAGCATACAAATTCCCACAGAATGCTTTATGCCAGTTACAGGAAGAAATTGACAGCAAAGCTATATTAGTGGGGCATCTAAAAGTTCCCCTATAAGAATCAGACAAATCTAACCATAAAATAAACAAGAAAGAGACTAATGAGGTAAATAAGATCCTAGAAAACTTTCTAGGGGAAACTGAATAGAAACAGAAAGGAATACACCTTTTTTCTCAGCAGTTTATGAAATCTACACAAAAATTGATCATGTATTAGGGCATAAAAATCTCACAAAGGCAGAAATAGAAAATCCTTCTTTTTTGGACCACAATACAATAAAAATTAGATTCAATAAAGAGGCAAGAAAAGATGAACTAAAACCAATTGGAAATTAAGTAATCTAATTTTTAAAAATAAGTAAGGTAAACAACAAATCACAGAAGCAATCCATAATTTCATCCAAGAGAATGACAATGACACAACATGCCAAAACCTATGGAATGCAGCCAAAGAAGTTCTTAAGGGAAATTTTATATCTCTAAATAGTTGTATGAATAAAATAGAGAAAGAAGAGATCAGTGAATTAGGCATGCAACTAAAAAGCTAGAAAAAGCACGAAAAAGCACAAATTAAAAACCCTCAATTAAATACCTAATTAGAAATTCCGAAATTCAAGGGAGAGATTAATACAGTTGAAATTAAGGAAAATATTGAACTAATTAATAAAATTAAGAATTATACCAGTGCTGAAATCAGGAGGACCTAAATTCAAATCTGGCCTCAGACACTTAACATTTGCTAACTGTGTGACAAATGGGCAAGTCACTTAACCCCACCTGCCTCAGAAAAAAACTAAATAAACAAAACTAAGAGTTGGTTTTATGAGATGATGGTGTTTGGTAGACAGAGTATATTAAAATCAACCAGAGTCAGAATAAGGGAAAATCCTTGATCTTTATTCTTTGTGGAGGTGAAGGGGAATGGCCATAGGAAGTGAGAGCAATTGCAACACGAATGAGGCCTGCAATGCCTCCGGCTCTCACACCCCATCACCCAAATCCTCTATGCAATCTCCTATACAACACATCAAACTTTCACAGGGAGTGGGCGGGGCCATTCTTTCTCCAAACATATATTAATAGAGTATTGTCCAATTGCTAATCAGCCTCAAGTGCTTGGGACCTCACTGCAATGAGAGCTTCAAGAATTTCAGCCCATTACAATTTTATGAAAAAAAAATAACAAAATAAGTAAACTTGTAGTTAATTCATTTTAAAAAATGGAATGAAAAAAGCAATTTGCCAGCATCAAAAAAAAAAAAAAAAAAAAAAAAAAAGATAAATTTACCACCAATGGAAAAAAAAATTAAAGCAACAAGTAGAAGCTATTTTAATCAAATATATGGCAGAAATCTAACTGAAATACATGAATATTTACAAATATAAATTGCCAGATTAACAAAAAAGAAAATAAATTATTTAAATTGTCCCAATTTAGAAAAGGAAATTGAACAAATCATTAATGAAGTCCATAAATAAAAGAATCCAGGGCCAGAAAGATTCACAAGTAAATTCTACCAAACATTTAAAGAACAATTAATTGCAATACTATGTAAACTATTTGGGAAAATAGGCAAAGAAAGAATATTGCCAGATTCCTTCTATGACACAAAAATGTTGCTGTTATTTAAACCAGGGAGAGCCAAAACAGAGAAAAAAATTACAGACCATTTCCTTAATCAATATTGATGCAAACATTTTAAATAAAATATTAACAAAAATATTACAGCAACTTATAAGAGGATAATACACTATGACCATGTGGGATTTATACCAGGAATGCAAAGCTGGTATAATATCAGGAATACTATTACCATTATCGACCATATCAATAACAAAACCAACAGAAATCATACAATTATATCAATAGATGCAGAAAAAGCTTTTGACAAAACACAGCACCAATTCCTATTAAGAACACTAGAGAGAATAGGGATAAGTGGAGTTTTCATTAAAATAATATGCAATATCTATTTAAAACCAACAGCAAGCATTATCTGTAATGGAGAAAAGCTGCTTGTTTTTCAATAAAACTGGGGTGAAACATGGATGTCCATTATCACCACTATTATTCAACTTTGTAATAGCAATGTTGGCTTTTGCAATAGGAAAAGAAAAAAATTAAAGAAATTGGAATAGGCAATGAGGAAACAAAACTACAAATCATCAGCATTTCTATATGTTACTGACGAAAATAAGAGATAGAAAGAAATTCCATCCAAATTAACTGTAGACAAAACAAAATATTTGGGTGAATATCTGCAAAGATAATTCTAAGAACTGTATGAACACAATTACAAAACACTTTCCACACATATAAAATCAAAAACAATTGAAAAAACATCACTTGCTCATGTCTACGCTGAGCTCATATACTAAAAATTGAAAATTCTGCCTAAATTGATTTACTTGTTCAGTGCCATACCAAACTGCCAAAAATTATTTTGTAGAACTAGAAAAAATAATAGCAAAATTCATCTGGAAGTAAAAAAAGGTCAACAATATCAAGGGAATTAATGAAAAATAAATACAAAGGATGGTGGCTTAGCAGTACCAAACCTAAAACTATATTATAAAGCTCCAGTCATCAAAACACTTTATTACTGGCTAAGAAATAGAGTGATGGATCAGTGGAATAGGTTAGATACATGACACAATAATCAAGATATATATGAATCTAGTAATTAATAAACCCCCCAAACTCCAGCTTCAGGAGTAAGAACTCACTATTTCACAACAATTGCTGGGAAACTGGAAAATAATATGTCAGAAACTCATTACAAACTTACATCTCACACTTCATTCCATAATAAGGTCAAAGTGGGTACTTATTTTGGTCATAACAGGTGATACCACAAACAAATTAAGAGCAAGGGATAATTGATCTCTGGAGAAGGGAGGAATTTATGACCAAACAAGAACTAGAGAACATAATGAAAGGCAAAATGGACAACTTTGATTACATTAAATTAAAAAGGTTTTGCATAAACAAAGTCAACAGAAACAAGATTAAAAGGGAAGTATAAGGCTGGGGGAAAATCCTTACAGTCACTATTTCTGATAAAGGTTTCATTTCTAAAACATAAAGAACTGAGTCAAATTTATAAGAATATAAATCATTCCACAATAGATAAATGCTCAAAGGATACAAATAGAGATTTTCATATGACAAAATTCAAATCCTCTATAGTCACATGAAAAGATGATCTAAATCACTCTTGATTGGAGAAATGCAAATAAAAACAACTCTGAGATTCCACCTCACACCTCTCAGATTGGCTAAGTGGCAGGAAAATATAATGATAAATGTTGAAGGGTATGTGGGAAAACTGGGACACTAAAGCACTGTTGGTAGATTTGTGAAATGATCCAACCATTCTGGAGAGCAATCTGGAACTAAGCCCAAAGACCTATAAAACTGTGCATAAGCAGTGCCATTATTTGCTTTGCATTCCAAGGAAATCATAAGGAAAACAAAAGAACCACATGTGCCAAAAAATATGTAGCAGCTTATTTTGTGGTAAAAAAAAATTGAAAATAAGTAGATTCCTTTAATTGTGGAATGGCTGAATAAGCTGTGGTATATGAAGGTAATAGAATATTATTGTTCTATAAAAATGATGAACAAGCTGGTTTTAGAAAGATCTGAAAGAATTACAGGAACTGATGCTGACTGAAACAAGCAGAACCAGGAATACATTGTACACAATAACAGCAAGAATGTGCCATGATCAACTATGAAAGACTTGGTTCTTCTCAATAATTCAGCGATTCTATACTTTGGACAAAAAATGTCATCTGCATCCTGAAAAAGAACATAGAAACTGAATGTAAAACAATACATGGTATGTTGTTCACTTTTTTCTGTTTGTTTTTTTTTTCTCTCCTGTGTTTTTTTTTCCCTTTTGTTCTGATTTTTCTCTCACAACATGTGTTATAAAGGAATATGTATTAAAATAAATAAATAATTTTATTAAAAAGTATATAGGCTCACAAGCTATAGTTTTAGGAATGTACCTTGAATCTTGCAATAGCAATTCCCTTTAGTAGTTAACTGATATGTATGATTTGGGTTACAATGCATAATGAAAATTATACATATATATGTATATATATATATATATGTATGTATATGGTGCTTGTATGTATACAAACATACACATGTACATATATGTACCTATCCATTCACACACATATACATAATGGCAGTTAAGTGGCATATATACATACATATATACAAGCATTCCTACAATTATGGATGTACTTTGAGTATTTTGCATTACAGAAATTTTTATGAGTATTTCAAGTGTTCTCCTTTAAGTGCAACACAATTTCAAACAAATGTATATATCTTCCCTTGCATTCTCACCCCTACCCCAACCATGTGTTCTACCACCTAGATGATTCTGTAGTTACAGAGTATACAAAAGAACTTCATAAATAACTATTAATTTTATATTTTTCATATAGGAAAATTAATTGTAAGGTAATTTTAAATATATAATTTTTCTAAACAAATATTTTCCATAAAAATTATTGTATTATTTTCATCATATCTTTCTCCAATGAATGTAAAGCAGGATGCCAAATGGTATGATGTGCCAATATAGTTATCCAAAGTCCAGGATCAATCTTGTGATTGCCAAGATGTAAGCTTTGAAAACTGTCATTTGCATTCATAGCTAAAATAATCTTAATATAGTGACTACAGTCACTGTATCTCTCTACAAGGGGGAATGAATAAATCAACAATAATTGAAGTACTAAGTGTCTAATTTCCAACGTAGTGCTTCCAGCAACAGCTGAAATTAAAAAAAAAAAAAAAAAAAAAAACCTGTTACAGCATAGCTCCATAGCCACCCAGTCTTGTCATGAGTGCACTGAAGCAAAGGTTTAACAAATAAAGAGAATAAATATGTATTTGCAGCTAGGATGTAGTGTTGCTTGATCTACCAGAGTGATGAAGTATATAAATGTCAAATCCAATCAAAAACTCATAGAAATCCTCATCTTAAATGCACAGAAATTCTGTCTCATTTATCTAGTGTGACTCTTTCAGGAAAGATTAAATTTTCATTCGTGTTAAATACTTTTAGAATTTTCTTTAGTTCCTTAAAGATATTTGGTGTCCTGGGTTTCACAATTAGAATAACTTTGCACTCTGAGAAAGAATATAGTCCAACAAAAATTATCATTCATTCTTTTTATGACACTACATTCATGAGAAATATAGAAGGCCTTCCCTAACTACATGTGAACAAAGTAGATTTGAAAGTATTTCCTATCTTCTTATAGAATGATAACATTTCCAAGGTGGATGTGACCTTTGAGGCATTCTATTCTAACTTCTCTTGTGTTCTGGATAAAGAAAATAAAGTCAGGATATAATGAATGAGTTATTAACAGGATTAGAACTCATGTCTCCTCATTCCAACCAATTCTTCTGCTCTAGCATTTTGTAAATATAATTTATAAAAATCTAAAAATATATACCTATTAGGTTGTGATCTTTAAAACTATAAAATGATTTTAAGTTTCTGAAAGTATTCAAAGTAATTACTTTTAAATAGCAAATTACCCTAAAAATGTGACTTGATCCCATAAATCTTCTATTTTTACCATTTTCTGAACACTGATGTTTTTATAATTTATCATTTACTTGTATACTTTGGGTTATATCCTTAAGTTCTCTAAATCTTTGACAGATGCCATCTGCTACATACACACACATTCTCTCTCTCTCTCTCTCTCTCTCTCTCTCTCTCTCTCTCTCTCTCTCTCTCTGTCTCTTTCAAGTAGTTTTGCATTGTACTTAAGTCAGCTCAGAGGCACCTTTATTAGAAGCTGCTGCAGAGACAGTATCCAGACCAATAAAACATTACCACATAGTTCTAAGAACTTTGCCCATATTCAGGAAAAGCCAAACATTAAACATCTATATCTACGAATGTATATATACATATATATATATGCATATATATACATACATATACATATATGCTATATGTATATTTTATATGTAATTGTTGTCTCCCCCATTAGAATATAAGCTCTCCCTAACAGTAGTGATTGTTTCATATTGTACTGGTTTCCCCTTCACCTGTCACAGTACTTGGAGAATTCTGTCTAGAAACACTAATTTATTGATTTGAGTTTCAGCAAATACTATTTAATAACATGCCCAATATGGAAATTAATTTACATGGATTAGAGGTGGTATAAGATAATATCTTCTAGGTTCAATAAAAACATGGCATTTTGTCATTTTTCTGGAGGGAAGCCATTTTATGTGACATCCATTATCACATGAGTAGTAGATAACTGCAACAGATATTTGAAATCATATCTTTATTTGTTTTAGCATCAGTGCTTTATTCACTGTATCACCCAACTACTCTTTAAATGTGGCATTTCTTAAAAGGACCTTGTATCTTCCTTTTATGAATCTGGGATCCTAGGATTCTTGCTCTGGTTTGCAACAGGATTCAGAATCTGGAACAATGGATAAAAGTTTCTGAGAGGCAGCTTTAAGTTTAAACTAAGAAGCTTCTCAACAATTATATTTTATCTTTTATAAATTTAGTGGACTACTGGATAAGATAGGATCCCTATTGCTGAAGATCTTCAATCACAGAATAGATGGCCACTTGTTGAGAATGCTATACAAAGACTTTCTTAAAAGGTAGAGGTTGAACTAGGTATCTTCTGAGGCTTTTTCCAATTTCAAACTTAGTGATCTGGGATCCAGAAGGTTGGATCTTACAGCATGGGAAATTTGTAGCAGGTGGTTAAGCAGTACCCAGGGTGAGAACAGTGGAAGCAGGTGACAGCTGGATTAATATGGGGTGCAGAAAGGAGTGCTTAATGAATGTTTGTTGACTTGGAAAAATGTTATTTTGCCCTGAGGCAACTGGGTGTATGCTTGCAACCTGTTCTCATTTGGAGTAAAGAAAATATACACCTGACTGGCTCTGAATTCTGAAGTTTCAGGGGGTTAATAGAAGCTCACCATGTTTCTCCTTAAAGATAAAGAAAATGATGAAGTGTACATTGAATATCTTCTGGGCCTTCAATGTCTGTATTCCAGTGCCATGCGGTCTGGAACATCCCTCGGCTTGAATGGGGATGGTATTTTCTACTTGATTTTTCTATTATACATGATTTTCCCACTCTGACCCATCTTCACTCTTTTTTTTTTTCTTTTTTTTTTTTCTTTTTTTTTTTTTTTTTTGGTAATCTCATGCCTATCTATGACATTATTTCTTAACTTTGTGCATATGACTTCCAAGTCTATTTCTCTATTTTGGGGGCTTTCCTCCATCAACTTTCCCTCTTGATTTTCCAACTACATGCTATATATCCTGCTCCATTTAAATTTCCCAAATGTATGTCAAATTCAACATATCTAAGACCAAATTCATCATCTTCCACACTCAATTTGTCTCCACTCCAAACTTTCTATTTTCCTTTGATAATTCTTTTATACTCAGTCACAGACTCAAAATTTTTTTCCTCTTCATTTATATTCTACTTCCTCCAGTCTTGTTGATTTTGCATCTGAAATCTCTCTAAAAATTATTTCCTTCTTTTTCATTCTATAACACTAGTTCAAGTTCTTATTACCATTTTTCTCTATGTTCTTCCTTTTGCAATTTGTGCTTTATATTTTCCAGCATTTTAATGGTAGGTCCCATTTGGTTCATGCTTTGCTCAAAGATCTTCTATGGCTTCCAACCCTCTTACAGACCAAATAAAATTTATTATTATATTCAAGGCCTTACACAATCTTTTTTTCAATCAAAATTTTCGCATTATCTCATAGTGTTTCCTTTTGTTAATACTATATCCAATCCATAATGCATCACTAATCATGCTTGTGCATCACTTTTTTGCTTTTCTGATCTTTTTCTGACCATTTCCTATTCCTGAGGCATACTTCCTCATTATTTGAACCTGTTGAAGTCTTTTTTCCTCCCTCAGGACCAACTCAGGTTCCCTCATAAAAGATTTGCTGAATTTCCCAGCCAGAAACTGGCATTTCCCTTTTCCAATCTCTCATTCCTTTGTGCTTGAGCTCTAGGAATTCTATTTTAGTTACTATATATCTATGATGTATGCCTCTCCTAAATTGTAAATTCTTTGATAAATGTTGTTCCAGTATTTAATCTTTAGTGACTAGTACAGTGAAATAAATGTAGAAGAGAATTGAATTGAATTTAACTTCAATGACCATTAAATATTGTTAGGAGTTAAGACATATTTAATGTGAGGGTAGTAAAATGCATTGGAAGTAAGTACATAAGCAAATAAAAACCTATTATTGAACTAAAGTGGAGAAATAAGGATGAACCTATGCCTATAGAACACATAGAGTAATAATGATATAAGTAACCTCACACAACAAATATAATTAAAATATAAACCATTTTAAGCAGTTTTGCAAATTGATTTCTCTCTTGAAATTTTAATCTTGCCATATTTTAACTGCTGAAACCATATAATAGATGAGATGGAAAAATTATAATTATGTATCCATCTTTATTCTCACATTTGGTACATTCTCCCATTAAAATGAGATTGTAGCATGCCATAACTCCCCATATTTGTACTAAGAATTATTTTGACTAGATTTTCAAATACATATTTTTATTTGGAAATTATTTATCAGTGTGCTCTAATGTTTTCTTCTTCCACTCTATACTTCACTGTCTCCAATGGCAAGTATTTTTACCCTTAAGAAAAGAGTAAAACTTGGTCATCAAGGAATCTATGAAGAGATTTCAGCAGATACATGAACGAATAGAAAAAAAAAAACACTGCATCTTTACTTTCACTAATTCTATATGAAATTTAGCTTCTTCAATTATGAATGTTATCATCAAACAATAGTAAAATCTGTATATTGTTATCAATATCTGTGATTTATGATTTAAAGAAATTAGAGATATTTTATAACATATTACAGGTACTATATACATCTAAAATATTATTATTTAGATATCTGGCCAAAAACATTAAGACCATTCCTTAAGATTCTTCTTTAATAAATTTTTTTCAGTATCTGAATTTTAGTGTCAAGAGTATATTTCTAATAGACTCCATTTGGGGTTTTCTTGCAGTGGTTTGCAATTTCCATCTCCATTTAATTTTACAGATGAGGAAATTGAGGCAATCAGAGTTAAGTGACTTGTCCTGCTTTGTATAAAGATGTATATACATTGTTAAGCTTGTAAGCTTCCTGAAGGCAGAAATTGTTGTCATTTTTGTCTTTCCATCTCTAATACCCAGAATCAACAGCATCACAGCATTAAAAAGTGCTTCAAGATTTACAAAGAATTTTACACATAATTCCTCACAATCTCATGAGGTAGATGTTGCTATTGATAGTTGGAGAAACAAACACAGGTTACTAAACTTCCTCCTGGTCACAGAGCTAATATGTGTCTGAGGCAGAACTGAATGTCAGATCTTCCTGGTTCTAAGCCCTATGTTCTATTTACATACCAGATGCATGGCAGTCCCTTAAGAAATGTGTTTTTGTTGTTTTTTTTTTTTAATTGGATTGATCAACATGCATTTTTCTACACTAAAGGATATAAATAGCATTCCTGATACATATGTTAAAAAAAAAGACACCAAATGTAAATAAATTTCTGAAAAATACATTTGCAATCAATAAAATTCAGTTTCTCCACATTAAAAAAAAGAGGAGTGGGTCATAGTAGAAGTCATGGAAGGGGAGAGGGTGATGATATAGTGAAAAGAACAATAGGCCACATTTCAGAAGAGCCTGATTTCAGCCTTACTTATTGTATGATCTTGGGCAGGTTGCCACCTCTCTGAACCTCTGTTTCCTCATCTGCAAAATGAGGATAACAATATTTGCCTTATCCATTTTACAGGGTTGTGAGAAAACTGTAAATATTAATGCACTATATAAATGTAAGCTACTAATTATAGGACCTCTAAAAGATAGTTCCTAAAAAAATCTGAACTAGTAGTTACACACACACACACACACACACACACACACACACACACTACTCTATGGTATTGCTCCAGAAACTGAGCAAAGTCCTTGGAGCAAGTAATAGTTTCAAGAATATTCAGTAGTTGAGCTAAAGCTGCAATGAATCTAAATGTGAAATGACAAAGATCATCTAACATGGAATAAAAAGTGAAAGCCACTAACATTATATCAGCCTTTGCCTTCCCCCTTGCTCACTAGAACCAGTCATAAGAGCACTCAGATCATCAAGGCATACACAGGAATTTGGGATCCATTGGTAAGATAGATAGATAGACAGACAGACAGATAGATAGATGAAAGATCTCTGTAAAATGACTTACTCTGTAATCACTAGATAATAGGATTGATCAAATGGTAAGAAATTTGAATGCTTCATTAAAATAATGCTGAAACCTTCCTGCTTTGGTTGAAGGATTAAAGGTCAGCCAGGGCATTTCTGCAGTGCCAGTGGATGGCACTAAAGCAATTTAAGAAGGACTGATCCAGGACTATTCTTGCTAACAGGTTTTGTCCACCTAAAAGTGAAAAAGCAAACTATCTGGAGCATTTTAAATCAGTTTCCTAATGGGAGACTGAAAAATCAAAGGGGCCAAATTCTGCCCTTGGTTACTCAAGCAGGTAGCTCTCATTACCCTTAATGGCAGTTGTGTGTGAGTGGGAGAGGAAGAAACCATCCCAGTATCCAAAACAATTAGTAATCTACACTTCCATTTTAAGTAGTTCTCAGAACAATGGGCGCCATTCTTTGACCTTCTGCTTAGCCAGTCATTTAAGTGGTGTGGGGGTGGGGAATCATGCCATTTTAGGTAGGAAAGGCAGATGCTAAAAAGCAACTGAAAGATCACAAGGAAAACAATGTTCTGGCAAGATCTTGGATTGTGGAGCTAAGTGAGGATATGGATCGAACACTAGAGGAATCTGGCATCTCACCCACTTGAGATTCTGGCCTCATTACATCTGCTATTCTTCCTGCAAAGTTCTTTAAACCGCTACTTGTTGAAAACTCCATCCCAGGTAATGATGGAACATATTCTTCCTTAGTTAATTCAATAAGAATTTATTGAAAACTCACTAAATTCCTGACATATGTGCTATTGCTATGAGGAAAAAGGATATAGATGCTGTAATCCTGACATTCAAGGAGTTTACTTACAGTTTCTTTAAGGAGACAAGATGGAATTAACTATTACAGACTAAGGCTGATTCTACTTAGGTCCCATAAAGGCAGCAAAGACAACAGTGATATTAAGAAAAAAGACTAACATGGGCAAGAAAAAAACATAAAGGAAGTAGAATTTGTCCCTGAAGGCTGTTGATTAGGATGGGGAGGAAAGAGTAAAGAGTTTCATTCTCTATATATCAAAAGTTACTAGGCTTGAAAGGGAGAGTGAAAAATAATATATCTAAGGCTGTCGATTTGAAAACTTGTCACACATGTATACATAAGCATCAATCTTTGATATACGATTGGCTATTTGAGCTGAACTCAGCAAGTTCTGGGATATAGTTAAGACTGGTACTGAGTCACTCCAGCCATACTTTCTAGGAAAGCCTTCACATTCTCTGATCCAGATATTTTCATGTTCCCAATTTGCAAATAAAGATGAGTAAACAAGATGATAAAGAAGACCTTTCTGGAAGCCTAATTCCTGACTAGGCTAACTACGGTCAAACTGGACCACTCAATGTTTGTGATTATTTACCTCATTTCACTATATGAGAAACAGTGGAATTTTTAATCAGGTTGGCTCTTTTGAGTCTCTCACTAAATGTTACTGAATCAAAAAGTTAGCATATTATATTTTCTTTTTTTTAATCTTTCCATCTTCCTTTCTTTTTAATGGACTAAGGAAACGATATTAAAATCTTGGTGAGAAGTCCAGGAATGACATCTATCAACTTTTGTATTCAGCCTGAAAAACCTATAGCTAATTAAGATGAGCAAATTTAAACACAGAAATATATTTTAAAGGAAATAACACTATGCTATTTTTCCAACTAGAGGCCTAAAGAACTGAGCTCTAATGATTAAAATATAATCATAGACTTCAAAGTGGAAATATACCTGGACCTTTATAATCAGGCCCATAGCAACTGATTTACTTGCCCAAGATCACACAAATAGTAAGGAAACCAAGACACTCCAATGTACTTATATCTGAACTCTTCCCCAAATCCTCCTCCTTCTCCTCTTCTAGTTGCATTGCCTATCCTGAGAAGCCTCTTCCCCAATGCCCTTCTCTCAGAATTCCTCTCTGGGATTCAGTATATTAAGGAGGATTCCAACTATGTTTTGAACAATTTGTACAGTGGGATGGTCTAGTGGACAGAGTAATAGTGTTAGAAACAAGAAGACATCTTCATGAGTCCCAAACCAGACTCAAACACTTCCTAGCTGTGTGACTCTGTACAAATCACTTAACCCTATTTGCATCATTAACTCATCAATAAAATAGGATGGAGAAGGAAATGGCAACTCTTCCCAGTATCTTTGCCCTAAATGGGGCTATGAAATTAGACACAACTGAAAGAATTCAACAAGAACAGCCAAGTATGCTATACTTGATCCATACCTGGTCTCTCCAAAATCCTCTTCCTCTTCACTTGTAATCCTGCCCACTTCACAGGCAGCCTTACCCTTTTCCCATGGCATCTCTTTTTATATAATGTATTCTTTATTAAAATGTAAGCTACTATACTTTTTAGTATCCCAGCACTTAGCATGCTGTCTAGTCCATAATAATCACTTTGTAAGTCCTCTATTTACTTTAAAATCAATCTTCTCACTATATCATTTTGTCATTATAGAATACTCCCCTATTCCAGTTTTTAGTCATTTGCTCTTCAAAATTTCCAGTGACTAAAGAGTATATATCTATACCTATCTACCAATAAATAGATACAAAACATAGTGAAAATTATATTATCAGCAAACAGTATAAAATATGCTAAAACATATAAATCAATTATTTTTTTTCTATTAAATGTAAGCATGGATATACTTTCCTGGTTCATCACAAAATATAATAAGACTTTCATGTGTTTAGTTAAGAATTTGTAGGGACTAGTTTAGGGAAACGAGTAAAAGTATGTATTTCATTATCAGAACCATTCTAAATAAACTCATATTGAGGAGATGATGGATGTGAAAATTATGAGAAATTTTGTAAACACATGAAAGAGAATTTAAAAAGGGAATTTCTGTACTTTTATTTTCAAGAGTTTGGAAAGAGAAGGGAAAGTATGAGCATATCATGCAAGGTCATCTGTAATGAATAAAAATATGTTCCTTGTATATCTGCTGCAATGCCTTCTTAGGTTCAACTGGGAAGTTTAATTAGAAATTATGTATGTAAATAGATGACAAAATTGATAACATATCTTGTGTCTAATTTAACAGTTTGGATAAATGAAGTGATATATCGATGCTTTTTATATATCAGTTCTATGACATAAAAATTACGTACCACATATGTAAAGAGTCTGGTTTATTTCAGTACATTCTAAAACTCTTTTAGCTTTATCTACTACCTTTTCCTCAAAGTGTTTATCTATTTACTAGGAGAGTACAGAGGAGCCTGCTATTACTAAATCATGTACCTGATCCTCTCCTCCAGAATAGCAGAAGGAAGTCAAAGCAAGTTATAAATTTTCAAAGTGTTCTTATGTCAAAATGGGTAGGGGTGGATAGTGATTGTTGTTGTTTGTTGGGTTGTTTTTAATGAAGTCTACATTTTAGTGAAACTATTTATAGTCCATCTGCTATACTAACAACTTTCTAACATGTAAGTTCCAACTCTACTCAGTCCTAGTCTTACTCACTTTGTGGACTGGAAGCCCAAATCCTTAGAGCAAAGCAATATGGCAGGCAGGGAGTTTGATCCCAGCCTAGGGGATTCAGTGTGAACATTTAAAAATCTCTACAATATTCTCAGGGGATGCATCAGATTTTGTGCAGTTTTCAGCGTCTTCTCTAATATTATTTACAATAGCTTGGCTACTTCTCTAACTTCCCATCATTTCTGTTTCACCAAACAGTTCTCAACTTCTGAGAAACTTAAGGTCTAAGAGAAAAGTTATTATTCATTGTTTCTGATGTCCTTAATATCTCAAGTTTAGAAATGTCCTCTAAATTCTTGTAAACTGTAGGCTATGTTCCCACATGAATCATCACAAATGAAGAGTTACCGTGAGACTTGATAAAGTTGGGGAACTTTCTCATATTACAATGGATATCTGCTCAGGAAGACAGCAGATCTCTTTATTGTTAATATTTGGTACTTCTTATTGATACCACTATACTCTTTTATTTTCAGATTTCTCCAGTTACTCATAGACAATAACAGAAACAGTACTTCTCCCATAACAAGTATTTCAGATCACTAAGGTCTTGGCTAAGCTAATTAGAGTAATTGAGTACTTAAAGAATGATAGGGAAAGATAATACGCAATGTTGGAGGGGATGTGGGAAAACAAGGACACTGATACATTGTTGCTGGAATTGTGAATATATCCAGCCAATCTGGAGATCAATTTTGAGCTATGCTCAAAAAATTATCAAACTGTGCACACCCTTTGATCCAGCAGTATTATTACTGAGCTTATATCCCAAAGAGATTTTAAAGAAGGGAAAGAGACCTCTATGTGCAATAATGTTTGTGGCAGCCCTCTTTGTAGTGGCCAGAAACTAGAAATTGAGTAGATGCCCATCAATTGGAGAATGGCTGAATAAATTTTGGTATATGAATGTTATGGAATACTATTGTTCGGTAAGAAATGACCAACAAGATGATTTCAGAAAGGCCTGGAGAGACTTACATGAACTGATGCTGAGTGAAATGAGCAGGACCAAGAGATCATTATATACTTAAACAATACTATATGATGATCAATTCTGATGGACCACGTGATGGACGTGGTCATCTTCAACAATGAGATGAACCAAATCAGTTCCAATAGAGCAGTAATGAATTGAACCAGCTATACCCAGTGAA
This sequence comes from Sarcophilus harrisii, assembly GCF_902635505.1. Classification (NCBI taxonomy): domain Eukaryota; kingdom Metazoa; phylum Chordata; class Mammalia; order Dasyuromorphia; family Dasyuridae; genus Sarcophilus; species Sarcophilus harrisii. The sequence goes on along the minus strand of NC_045426.1, from coordinate 553,018,515 downwards.
AGAACTCTGGGAGATGACTATGAACCACTACATAGAATTCCCAATCCCTCTATTTTTGTCCACCTGAATTTTTTATTTCCTTCACAGGCTAATTGTACACTATTTCAAAGTCCGATTCTTTTTGTACACCAAAATAACTGTTTGGACACGTATACTTATATTGTATTTAATTTATACATTAACATATTTAACATGTATTGGTCAACCTGCCATCTGGGGGAGGAGTGGGGGGAAGGAGGAGAAAAATTGGAACAAAAGGTTTGGCAATTGTCAATGATGTAAAATTACCCATGCATATAACTTGTAAATAAAAAGCTATTAAAAAAAAAAAAAGACTACTGCTTTGTAATACAATTTGTCATCTGCTACTAGTAGGTGACTTTACTTCATATTATTTTAAATCAATTCCTTTGATATTGGTGAGATTTTTCCCTTCCAGATAAATTATGCTTGTTCTTTTTATAACTCCATAAAATAACTCTTTGTTAGTTTCATTAGTATGACACTGAATAAATACATAATCTTAAATAGAATTGTCATTTTATTATGTTGGCTCAGTCTACCCATATGGAGGTTTGTTGAGTAAAGTGAGAAAACATTGTACACAGTAACAGCAAAATTGTATGATGATAAACTATGATTGAATTAGCTTTTCTCAGCATTACAATGATCCAAGATAATTCCAAAAGACTAATGAAGGAAAATGCTTTCCTTACCCAGAGGAAGAAGTATGAACTCTAAATGCACATCAAAACATACTGTTTTGGATAGAGTACCACTAAAGTTGGTGGAAGTCAGGAGGAGCTGAGTTCAAATTTGACTTTAGAAATTTAATACATCCTAATTGTGTGACCCTGGGCAAATCACTTAATCCCAATTGCCTCAGTAAAAAAGTTAAAAAAGAAAAAAGGAACATACTGTTTTTATTTTTTTATTATGGCTTTTCCTCTTTGTTCTCTATCTTCTTTTACAACATGTCTAAAGTGGAAATATGTTGTCATTATTTAATATGTATAATCTACATAAGATTTCTTCCTATCTTTAGGAAGCAGGGGAAAGGAAGAGGAAGGGAGAAAATACAGGACTCAGTTGGAAACTGGTTGGACTAGTTGGAAAAATAAAATATTTCCAAAAAAAAAAAAAAAAAGAATAATAAAGAGAAAACTGTCTGAATGTTTTTAATTTCACATTTGTAGAATATACTGTAAATAGTATCACTTGGTATATGTATCTTTTTACAATAAATCCTTCTACTAAACACATACTCAAGTTTTATTTTTATTAATACAAATAATACAATTCTCTATAATTGAACATTTCAGTTCTCAAAAAGTAAAAAAGAAAAATGAATTCTTTTTTTTTTATTTAATAGCCTTTTATTTACAGGTTATATGCATGGATAACTTTACAGCGTTAACAATTGCCAAACCTCTTGTTCCAATTTTTCACCTCTTACTCCCCACCCCCTCCCCTAGATGGCAGGATGACCAGTAGATGTTAAATACATTAAAATATAAATTAGATACACAATAAGTATACGTGACCAAAACATTATTTTGCTGTATAAAAAGAATCAGACTCTGAAATATTGTACAATTAGCTTGTGAAGGAAATCAAAAATGCAGGTGGGCATAAATATAGGGATTGGGAATTCAATGTAATGGTTTTTAGTTATCTCCCAAAGTTCTTTCTCTGGGCATAGTTGGTTCAGTTCATTACTGCTCCATTGGAAATGATTTGGTTGATCTCGTTGCTGAGGATGGCCAGGTCCATCAGAACTGGTCATCATATAGTATTGTTGAAGTATATAATGATCTCTTGGTCCTGCTCAAAAAATGAATTCCTTAATTTAATTGTGGCCTGTTTTTATAAAGTAAATTTTAAAGAAATATTTCTTACTAATGGAAGATTAATGAAGGTCAATAATGATAAAAATAGTACTTACTCCATGCAAAATTGTATATAAAGTTAATGTTTTTATATTAGATTATCATTAAAGACATATGTATGTATATATATATATATATATATATAATTTATATCTATATCTAATGGCAGCCATCATTTGAGAGTGGGATAAAGAAAACAAAAGAAAGTTACATGATAGCTTTATCATATATTTAAAAGGAATACCAAGTTGTATATAATAGATGTAGTTTCCTGTGGAATTTTTTTTAATTACTATATTATAGAAATGTTTGTTTTATTTCTTAAGTTCAGAATAAAATAAATATTTTTATGTACTCTAAAGTTTATAAAAGGTTTTATGTATCCCTAACATATAGATTAACCTAACTTTGTCAATTGAGCTTAAGAAGATTTGTGTTCAAATCTTAACTCCCCTTATTTCTCTCTGTCTGACTGTGATTCAGTAGAACTTATTTAATTTGTCTTGGCCTTTGTTTCTTGATATATGAAATTAGGTAAGCTGAATGGTCTCTAAAATTTCCCTCTAGTCCGAAGTCTAATAATTCCCTACTTAAGGAACCAAGTGGTCCAATTAATAGAACACTAGATTTGGAGTAATGAAGACAAATGCTCAAATCCAGACTTGAATCTTTAATAGCTGTTACTTAACCTGAGCAAGTTTCTTAACCTCATCTACCTCAGTTTCCTCATCTACAAAATGGGATTATAATAGAACTTGCCTCAAGGTTGTTGTATAGAGAAAATGAGATTTTTGCAAAATATTTTACAAACCATTTGTTTTCTAAAATTACTATAATACTGGTCAATTAATTTATGGCAATTGATAAAAAATTGAGACATCATTAAATTAGTTTTGTTCTCATTCTGACTTTGACAACATGGTTGCTGGGTATCCTGCTTTGTATCCAAATTTCCCCATAGTAAAAGGGATGCTGCTTCTCTCAATTCATTAATAAGAATATGTTTGCCTTGTTACTGTATTTCATGAGTAGCTGGGTATCCAATTTTATGTCTTCTTCTCAATGAAGTTGACTTGCCTAGAATCACATTAAGTATCTGAGGGTGAATTTGAACTCAGGTCTTTCTGTTTGCAGGTTCATCACTCCATTGACTGAGACATTTAGCTGCACAATGTTTCCTTCCTTTGAATTTCAATGTCCACAATCTAATGTGAAACTTTCCCCATGATTTCTGTCAACCTAGATCTCTGCCAATCCTTCAGTGCTTGAACTTCTATTAATCACTTACCCTATCAACTTGTTATTATTTTTTCTTAGTTGTTTTTTATCTTGTTCCTATTTTTGCTTGAGATGTTCCAACATAAATAATGTTCCCATTTTTACCCTATCTTTGTACTCATAGTACTATATATATCGTACTAATACTATACTACATGCATTCTTATAATACATACATCCCTTCCACATTTAGATTTCCTCCTTTCCCTGTCCATTTAGATTTATTCAGGTTAAGGTGCCACGTCTTTAAGCTTCCCTACAAATTTCCTTAGCAAACTGCAAGACCCAATTATAGCAAAACCTGCAAAAAAGTTTAATCAGTACAATCAGGGAATTTTGGATTGGAGTTGTATCACAGAAGGCTTAATACTACTTAATCTGATAGCATTCTTTTTATTTCTTTATTGCCACAATCAATAATGTAGTCATCATGAAGTTCCATCTTATCCTGGAATATTCTTGCCACCAATCAGCAAGCTAACATTAAAACCTGCTCAAGCTATACCTGACATTGGTACCCTGAAAAAAATCAAATTGCTAAACTGTGAAAGGATTCTTTACTCGCCCATAGTACCAAAGTTGTTTTTAATAGTAAGTCAGAGAGTACCCTACACCTGCAAATTCAAATAGTCATCCAAACATTGCCATTTATGGTAGGGATCCAAAGACTTAAAATCATTTTTTTTTCCCAATAGTATACAGTCCAGTACAGCACAGTTGGATAAAGAGATAGCAATTCTCATTAAATAAGTAAGCTGATCATTTGAAAGATCATCAGGCAGGCTGTGAAAATAAAGTGGCTTCAAGTGGCAGCTGAAAATCTAAGTTGATAAAGCTGCAGTACTAGCATAATTACCCTTATAGAGGAGTCCTGCATCTGTCACCAATGTCCTATGGCATCCCTAGACCAGTACCACTAATACTATTCAACTGCCACACTCAAGATCAAATGACAGCATCAGATCTCCAACTGTGAAATCCTAAACTAAGGCAATGAGGCTACTCTAACCACACATCAGTCTGTCAGATGGGATGTCTGAGGAGAGGGTATGAGATAGAAATTTTCCTGCTAAGCTGACAGAGGGTAAATGAATAGATTATGGTCAAATAAAATAAAATATCACTCTAAACGTAAATCTGAAGTAATAAGAGAAAGAATAAAGGCCATGGATGAGTTTGTTTAACCTAGTCTCATCAAAATAGATAGTAGGACAGGAATTTTAGCTAAATAAATATATTGATTTTATTTCAAAAACTTAACATGAAGAATAGCATGACATTATTGGTCATTTGTTAGACATGAAGTCAATAAAATCTGGACTCAGATTCTGATTCTGTTATCCAAAAGCTATGTAATCATGACAATGTCAGGCATCTCTGTGAAGATAGTAAGTTATCTGTATCAAGGAAGGGAATTCCCAAATAAAATAAATCATAGATACTTACTATACTGATATATTTATATGTCAATTTTACTAGAAATTATGTGTGTCGGGGGGAGAAAACAGAATAAGAGACATGTCTCATTCTTCCTTTTATTTCCTAAGAACATCTATTAGAAAATGGAATTAAGAAGAAAAGGGGATAACTACTTATTAAAAAGCTACTATATGTCAAGCATTGTTCTAAATGATTTACAAATGTTACCTCATTTGTAATTGTAATTGTAATTTGTAATTTGTAATTGATAACAATTACAATGTAATGGTTGCATTTCCATCAGTCCTAGCTACTATTATTATTCCCAGACTACAGCATAGAAAACTGAGGGAGATAACGGTGCAGTAGTAATAGTAATGGTAGTGTTAGTGGTAGTGGTGATATTAATAGTGATAGTTTTAGTAAACAGCAGTAGCTACTGCTACTAACCTATAAATCAAGCACTGTGCTCTAAGATTTACACTTATCTGATTTGATCCTCATAACAATCCTGGGAAGAAGGTGATATTATGATTTCCATTTTCAGATGAGGAAATTGAGGCACACAGAAAATCAGTGACATATCTAGGGTGACCCAGCTAGAAGTGTCTGAGGCCAAATTTAAACTGAGATCTTTCTGACTCCTAGCTCAGTGTTCTCTCTGTTTTCCTTTAGAGCAATCTCTATAAAGCAGTCTCATGAAGTATTGAATTCATGTTCACCATAAACACTGAAGCACAGCCTGAGGGACCACTAGTTAAGGAAGTAGAGGTAGGTGGATAGAGGAAGTAATGAAGAAGAATCCATATATTGTGTTCTTTGCTGGATCATAGATTTAGATTTAGGAGGAATTTTGGAAGATACCTTGTCTAGCCCTTTCATTTCATAGATGAGGAATTTAAGCTGAGAGGCTGAAAATAACTTGACCATGAACAAAATGATTATAAGAATTTGAAGCAGTAATTAAACAAAGATCTTTGTAATTCTAAGCCCAGGGTTTACCCAGTAGAGCATTCTATCTCTCTATGAACTAGATGACCAATAAGTTCCTTTTTAAATGGTTCAATAAAGAAAAAAAAATACTTGCCTCTCTTATTATGCACACGTTGGAGAACTAAGTTTATCCTTTGTTGCAGGACATAGTTATCTAATAGGTGTCTTCTGTATTAGAAATTCCTTCTCATTCTTTCTATTTGCATTCTAAAACTTATAAAAACAGAGAGCAGATCAGTTTTTAATTTGAGTTAACAAATGATTAAATGAAAGATGAGATAGTATAAAGCAAAGCATATTTTTAAAATTTTCAATAGTATTTTATTTTTCCAAGTTCATGTAAAACCGCTTTTAATATCTACTTCTATAATATTTTTTCTTCAAATTTTTTTCTCTCTCCTACCCCTACCTTCACTCTCCCCAATATATCAAATAATCTGACATAGCTTAAATATGTACAATTCTTTTAAATTTAATTTCCATATGCATCATGCTAGGAAAAAAAATCAGGCCAAAAGGGAAAAATATGAGAAAGAAAAAACAAACAACAACAAAGTCAAAATGCTGCTATGGTTCTCCCATTAGATGAGTGGATTACATTTTCCATAACAAATCTATTGGAACTGTTTTGAATCACCACATTGTTGAGAAGAGTCAAATCCATCACAGTTAATCATCCTATAATCTTGTTAATGTGCACAATGTCCTCTGTTCTTCTCACTTCAATCAGCATCACTTTGTGTCTTTCCAGTATTTTCTGAAATCAGCCTACTCATCATTTCTTATAGAACAATCATGTTCCATTACATTCATATACCATAACCTATTCAGTCATTCCCCAACTGATGGACATACATTCATTTCTAGTTCCTTGTCACTACAAAAAAAGGCTGCTACAACCATTTTTGCACATGTGTGTCTTTTTTTCTTTTTTTGATCTTTTTTGGATATAGACCCAGTAGTGAGATTGCTGGATCAAGGGTATGCACAGTTTTATAACCTTTGGGGCACAGATCCAAATTACTTTACAGAATGGTTGGATTATTTCACAGCTTCACCATTTACTAGTCCAAATTTTCCCATATCACCATCATCAGCTATTCTGTCATCTTAGCCAATCTGAGAAATGTAAAATGATACTTATGAACTGTCTTAATTTACATTTATCTAATAAATAATTATTTAGATCATTTATTCCTATGCCTAGAAATTGTTTTAATTTCTTCATTTGAAAACTGTCTGCTCATAGGCTTTCATCATTTATCAATTGGTGAATAACTTGTATTCTTATAAATTTGAATCAGCTTTTAATATATTTTAGAAATGAAAAAAAAAAATACTAGTTTTCTGACTTCCTCTAAACTTGGCTTCATTGCTTTTGTTTTTACAAAACTTTTTTAATTGGCCATAAATTCCTTCTTTCTCCAAAGGTCTGACAGGTAGACTATCCCTTGTTCTCCTGATTTGTTTATAGTATCATCCTTTATGTCTAAATAATGAACCCATTTCAAACTTATCTTGGTATAGGGTGTGAGATGTTGGTTTATATCTAATTTCTGCCATGTTCTTCCAATTTTCCCAGAAATTTTCATCAAATAGTGAGCTCTTATCCCCAAAGCTGGAGGCAAAATTTATCAAGAAGTTACAATAGTCATTGACTCTTGGTTACCTAAACTGTTCCACTGATCCACTACTCTATTTCTCAGCTAGTAACAAATGGTTTTCATGACCTCCATAAAGTAAAGCTTCTTAAATTGTGTGCCTCATAGGGGCTGTGTAACCAAATATGAGGGTCATGAAAAATTGCAACATGTATCAAATATTCTGCTGAGATTTAATTTTTATGGAAAAATAAACAAGTACATCCATCTCATTAGGTCACAGATTGCTTTCACCTTTAATAAATAGTAAAATTTCATGTATATCAAACATTTTTTTAAAAATAAATTTTGTTATTATTTATTATACGTAATCTTTGATCTGTATACTTATTTTATATAGCTATATACCAGGGACAGTATAAAAGTTTCTCTGGCAAAAAGAGGTCTCAAGTGTAAAAAGTTTAAAAAGCCTTGGTATAAAGGAGAGAGCACTACTTGGAATCTGAAGGACCTGAGCTCAAATATTGCTATGGATACCACTTGTTTATCCTTAGGCAAGTTAACTAACCTGTCTTAAGTTCAGTTTCTTTATCTTTAAAATTGAGGTGATAATAATAGCTAACTTACATGGTTTCTATGAGTTCAAATGAAAGAGTAAATGTAGAAAGCATTTTATAAATCTTAAATAACTATAAAAATATTAGCTATCATTGTTTTAAGGAGTGGCTTAGTGGACAGAGTCCTGCATTTGGATTCAGAAAATCCTAGCTATGCCACTGTGAGTAAGTAACTTAACTTCTGTTTGCCTTAATTCATTAAAGAGGGAAATACCAAACTATGTCAGTATCTTTGGAGATCATAATGTTCATGAGGTTTTCTTGACAATGTCATGAAGTTTTTGACATGGCTGAACAATAAGAAGAGATAATTATTTTAAGAGATACACAATGACTTAATAGAGACTGGCAAGAATGATTTTGAAACATATTGGCTAAAAGATTCTTGAACAAATGACTTAATCTTTATGGTCTCTAGGTAACACTCTAAGACTCTAAGATGCAACAATAGTGCTGACCTTTGTTGGTAAGGGAATTTTCCTCAACAAGGAGTTCTATCCTCATTATCATGTCATTCTAGGAAAATCAGTTTTCAACATCATGCATGAAAGAATAAAAGGAGGACAGACTACAGGTGGAACCATAAAAAAATCTGTCAGTTTGAAGAAAGAAATGAAAAGAGCCTGGACAAGAATGGTAGCATTGAAAATTAAGAGAAATGGGAAAAATTCTAGGAATCTGTTGGAGTAGTTGAGGTGTGAGATAGAATTGGAATGGGGATTATTATGGTAATAGGGACAGAAGTAGAAGCGTCAGAAATGAAAATGTAAACATTTTAATTCTAGTTGTCTTGAGTTTGAGATGATTAAGAGAATTGTTCTCTTTAGAGCCAACCATAAAGGCCCATTATAATTCAAATATAACTTTAAATTATGCAGAAAGAATATGATCTGTACTATTACATTTTGAAAAATAGAGAATGGTACTGATGTACTGAAACCTCTTTGTCTACACAAGAAAAGTATTTTTACATTCAATAAATCCTACTCATACTCACAGATCATTAGTCTACACATACATATATCTCATGTTCTACTAAGTTCCTTCTCCCATGCCTCATGATGATTTATCAATTGCCATGAGATGTCATGGACTATATGAGTAGATTAAAATCTATGGAGGATCCTACCAAGTTGTAAAGACTTTGAGTACAGACTATACTGGACTTCATACATCTACTGTCTCAAGACCAGCCTCCCAATTTAAGGGATGCACATCACCATAAACTGGCAAGATGGGATTGCTACAGCAACTCATAAAAATTCTCTTTTAAGAGTGTGGAAGTCTGTCCTCAAATTAATAATAATATTCTGAAATTAGGACTATGTGTACTTATAAGTTCCTTCTCAAAACATATGTTTACTATGAGGTAGGCAATGCATTGTGTGAGTATAAATAAAATACTTTCATATTGAACTGATGTGACCTCTTTGGGTAAGAGGAATTTTTGTCTATACAAAGAAAAATCACAGAAAAACACATGTGACCATATATCAAGTGTCTCTGAAAAATTCAATTCATACTTTTCATTTTTATTTCTTTAGCTGGGCTGAAAGTACATTAGTTACTCATAGATGATCCCAATGATTAGTCTAACCATTTTTACCTGCTTAATTTTTTTTTAACCTAGGGTAGTTTGTCCCTCCTTAGGCATCCTAGCTATTTTCTCTTCTAAGGGGTTCACCATATTAGTACCACAGCACAAACATCCAATTTTCATGAACCCTACTGGCACTCAGAACACCTGATCTCAAGCAAACCTCCATCCTAAATCTCCTGCAGTAGTAAAGATTACAGGCCCATGCTAATATGCATAATTAATGCATACAATTTTGCACAAACTCTCCATTCTCCCCACTCAGCCCTACTCAATCATCAGTATTTGTCTTGGCAATCAAAAACACAAAGTAATTTCATTGCAAAGACCTATCTTTGAAATGATTTGAAAATAAATCTAGTCCCTGTAATTATGAAATCTTTTTTTTATTTGTTTGTTTACATCTATCTATTAATTTATTGAAGCTCTTTATTTTTAAAACACATGCACAGATAACTTTTCAACACTTATCCTGGCAGTACCTCGTGTTTCAGATTTTCCTCTCCTTCCTACCCCCTCCCCTATATGCCAAGCAATCCAATATATGTTATACATGTTAAAATATATGTTAAATTCAATATGTGTAAACATATTTATACAATTCTCTTGCTGAATTAGAAAAATCATATTTAAAAGGACATAAAATGAGTAAGAAAACAAAACGCAAGTGAACATCAAAAATGTTGTGATCCACATTTAGCTCCCACAGTCCTCCCTTTGAGTATAGATGGCTCTCTTCATCCCAAGATCATTGGAACTGGCATCAATCATTCCATCATTGGAAAAAGTCACATTCATCATAATTGATTGTTCTATAATATTGATGTTGCTGAATCATGAAATTTTTTTTTTATAATTAACAAGAAAAGATTGTTATTTGCACCCAAATAGAGAATCATGAGCTGATATGGAAAGAATTCTAATATGTCAGATTCTCTTTCTAAGCCTCTTATTTCCAAAGTAATGCTGCATTTTTTTTTTTTAATTTGAAAGGGTGAGGATAACAGGACACAGCATAAAAATGTTTTCTTTAATTTGAAGAAATATTTCAGTGTTGGGCATCTTTCTGATAAGATGTTGTGATGGTTTAACAACTCACTGATATATAGCCAAAGCAATCCTATATATCATTAACATATTTGAAATCCTTGTGGCTTCCTGTCACTTTGTATTCATCTGTAGAAAGACTAAAGGCAGACCTCAAGATTCTGCAATGCCCTGTGGAATCAATGATTCTAAACATGTATTAATCTGTTTGATATTATGGTTTGGTGATTCCAAGACAAAAAGCAGTCTCAGGTAACACAAAATGCTGAATAATCATGAAAATTAGTGGATTGTGAAATGAATGACCATCTACCATTGCAGATGATGCCTGCTGTGACTTTCTAGTTTATTAAAGAAAGCATAAAATGTATGAGAGGGAAAGAATTTTACAATGCCTGAAGCTCAAAACGTACCTATTGAATTGTTTTCTTGGTGCTGTTTGCTAGCAAATATTACTCAACATAATCTATTTTGCTGGCCATTTGAATTTTTGTATCAAATAAAACTCCACATAGCCTCATTCCCAGGTTTACATCCTTTCAGCATTTAAATTATGTAGCTTGAATCTATATTGACTGCTAAAACAGAAGATCCTAGATATTTAAATCTTATTATTTCCATCATGTTACATTTCCAGACAGTTGGCTAAATTAATTTCATACACCTCATTCTCCATTTCCCTAACTGCATCCATCTGATATCCAGTGACAAATCCTTTGTACCATACTGTGCCCATTTTTGGAATTGCACTAAACTTAACTGGTTTTAGACTTTGTTTTAAAGGATCCTGAGTACTTATAAAGATTTTTATTACCCTATGCATGTAATCATTTGTCTATAGTATTGAATGGTCTGTAAAACTAAACAATATTGAGTGAATTTACTAGAATTTTTTAAATCTCTAAAGTAAAAAAAAAAATGTACAATCTTAAAGCTAACTCTATGCAGGTTCATTTTAGTGGCAGTTTGATGCAATTAGCCATATAATTCAACTTAAGAATAATGTTGTTGATCTTAAGGAAAATAGGATGGAGAATTCAAATTATCCAGACCTGTCATTTATATTAAGTTCCCTATTTATATTTTAAATTATCTTCATTGTTTGCTTGTATAAAACAGATGAAAAAGGGATTGATATTAACTTTTTAATAAAGTCTACATACTAAGTTGACCAAAAAGTAAAATCAAACTTCATGACCTTTGCATATACTTATCAACAGATAAAAATGGCAAAGGAAAACTTCTGTGAAGATGCTTGTCTTAAAAAACAAGCTGGTTGTTTCAGTTCAGAAATTAACATCTATTAAGCACAGAAGGGGATATGGTATTAGATAAGGAATAGCATCCCAAAGAGGAAGGAGATTTAGAGACCTTTTATTTAAACAATCCTACATTGGAAGGCGGAAATAAACTCCTCATTTGATTCATTCATCCTAGAATTTCCTTCATTTTTTTTTATTTCCTTCATGGCTAAACTGTTTGAGAAAATCATCTACAATCATTGCTTCCACTTCCTATCTTTCACTCTACTTTTAACTTTGTAGTCTGGCTTCTAATTTCATCATTCAAATGAAATCATTATTCAACTTTCCTGTGCAAAGCTGCCAATTATTTTTAATTGCTAAATCAGATGACTTTTTTTTCTCAATCCTCATTCTTTTTGACCTATCTTTGGCCTTTGCACCATTGGTCACCCTATAATCTTGGATAACTTCATTCTAGAAACTGATAATACTTCTCATAAAGTGTTTCCAATGAACTCTCGCTCTCTCTCTCTTTCTCTCCCTCTCTCTTTCTCTCTGTCCGTCTGTCTGTCTGTCTGTCTGTCTGTCTCTCTCTCTCTCTCTCTCACACACACACACACACACACACACACACACACACACACACACATTCAGAAAGAGAGAGAACTCCAATGACTGACTTTTACTTCCATGATTAACTGTAAAGTTCTCCAATTTTGAAAAAATTTAATAACCTTATTTCTTTATATCTTTCCAGTCTTCTTACACTTCCTTCTTCTAAATATTCTCTTTGATCCAGTAACACTGACTTCCATTCTAGTTCTCACAAAGAGCACTCCATCTCTTAACTTTGGTCATTTTCCCTGGCTGTCACTTTATCCTGGATTTCCCTTCCTTCTCATCTTTTCATTTTACCTTCCCTAAATTCCTGCAAGTTCTAACTAAAATCCCACCTTTTTAAAAAAGTCTTTCCTGATTTATATTAATCTCAGTGTCTTATCTCTGAGTTGATCCCCAATATATTCCATATCGTTTTGGCTTGTTCTGTCTCCATTAGTCTGTGAACTCCTTGAGAGTAGAAACAATCTTTTTCTTTCATTTTTATCTCTTTTACAGGATCTGATACACAACAAGTGTTTATAAATGCTTGTTGAATTTGATTCACTTTTGATTTCTAAATGATGAAATGTAAACCCAGTGAGTTTAAAAGATTTGCCCCAATTCATATAGGCAGTAAATAACAGAAGTGTCATTTGAACCTGTGAATTCTCGGTTTACATCCAGGACTCTTAACATTCCACTGTGATTATTCTTTGGAAACTGATAGAGTATGGCTATCTATGTAAATTCAAAGGGATAGAACAATAACAACAACAAAAAAACAAATGCAAGAAACATACATATGTATAAGTTAATTCAATTTAACTGATGTTTATTGAGCACTTACTATGCTAAGTTCTAACTATGTAAAGACAAAAGCAAAACAAATTCTGAACTCAGGGAGCTTACCAACTACTGGGGAAAATATCATGTACACATATGAGTGTGTTGGAATGAGCTGGTATTGATTTCCATGAACCAAAAGGGGAAAATAGGAAGTGGTACTTATTACAGTTCATGTGGTTAATTTTTAGACATAAGAAATTAATGGGGAAGATGATAGTAGTGCACACTAAGTTTAAATTTTTCATGAGTTTTAGAGAACTGGTTACAAAATATTATTTTTTTGTTGTTCACTCATTTTCAGTCATGTTGGACTCTTTGTGACACAATTTGGGATTTTCTCAGCAAACATCTTAGAATGATTTGTCATTTTTTTTTTCTTCAGCTCATTTTATAGATGAGGAAACTGAGACAAACTGTTAAATAACTTCCCCAAGATCATTCAGTTAATAAGTGTGTGAAGCCAGATTTGAACTGGTTTCATGTCATCTTCAATCTATCCAACAACCAGTTATGACTTGAAATCAACTTGTGATTTCCTGTCTCTGTACATGATTACCAACTGTCTGCTTTACCTATAATACTTTGCTTTCTGAGATCTACCTCTCTAAATTCTTATCTGCCTTGAAGGCTCAAGGTCAATTCCATTTCCTTCAGGAAGATATCCTTCATCCCACCAGCTATTATCATTTTGACTCTCTACAAAGTACCTTGTGTATTTATTCATTGGTTACCTTTGGCAAGCTTTTTAAAGCAGGAACTGGTTCATTAATGTCTTTGTATGTCCAATGTCCAGAACATTGCCAAGAGTATAATGGGCACCTAATTATCCCTTTGTCCAACCTTTGAATTGAATTGAATAGAACTTTTTTGAATCATTTATTATGCACAAAGCTCTAGGCAAGTCCTGGTGAAAAGAACGTCTAAAGGTTTTTCTGTGTGTTTGTTTTTTACTTTTGAAAAACTTATAGCCTAATAGAAAGATAAGTAATGGGCACAGATGATTCTAATATAAAAATAAATTAAGTCCATAAGAGATGCATGAAGTACAGTGACAGATATATATATATATATATATATATATATATATATATATATATATATATGATTTATTCTGAGACATAGATAAATTATTTGAATCTATAATGATAGTTGGTGCTTTGGGGATAGTTACAACAATGAGGCCACTGTAGTGCTACTAACATTGATTGAATGGCACATACTCAAAAAAAAATTGTTAAATCTATGAAAATGCAATTCATCTTAATATTTTTTGTACACTTAACCCTTAAACAGTGATCATGCAAGAGAGGGATCTTGGGAGTACCACAAGAAACTTTTCCAAAAGGCAACATTTATTTTCAAATGTTTGGATCACTCAGACAAGGATTTTTCTCCAACGTATAATTCATCATCATCCTTACTCACTGTAAAATCAATCTGTTCTCTTTGTGTGACATAAACAACAAGCCATGTCAAGAGAATGAGGCAGGCCAGATGTGAAGGTGTTTTAGAAAAGCACAACAGGGATTACACCAAACAAAGAAACATCTGCATTTATTTCAATGTCAAATCACATGTGTGTTATAAAAGGAAAGTTTATCACTTTTATTAAAGAATAACTTTCCTGTTATGATGTTTATAGTTAACTCATACCTTCCCTAAGCTTTGAATTCAAGTCAGCTGCACAAATCCCTGAGACAATGTGTGGATGACAATTTATGTATGGAACAAACTACTTAGATTCCATCTACAGCAAAGTAGCAAACCTTCTATTCTGCCATTCCATCCCATCATCCAAAAAGGAGAATTTTCTAAACAATTATGGTATATCTATTGTAAATAACATATCTCATTAGAATGTAAATTCTTTTTTTTTTAATAGCCTTTTATTTACAGGATTTATACATGGGTAACTTTACAGCATTAACAATTGCCAAACCTCTTGTTCCAATTTTTCACCTCTTACCCCCCACCCCTCCCTAGATAGAGGATGACCAGTAGATGTTAAATATATTAAAATATAACTTAGATACACAATAAGTATACATGACCAAAACATTATTTTGCTGTACAAAAAGAATCAGACTCTGAATTATTGTACAATTAGCTTGTGAAGGAAATCAAAAATGCATGTGTGCATAAATATAGGGATTGGAATTTAATGTAATGGTTTTAGTCATCTCCAGAGTTATTTTTCTGGGCATAGCTAGCTCAGTTCATTACTGCTCCATTAGAAATGATTTGGTTGATCTCGTTGCTGAGGATGGCCTGATCCATCAGAACTGGTCATCAACTAGTATTGTTGTTGAAGTATATAATGATCTCCTGGTCCTGCTCATTTCACTCAGCATCAGTTCGTGTAAGTCTCTCCAGGCCTTTCTGAAATCATCCAGTTGGTCATTTCTTACAGAACAGTAATATTCCATAATTTTCATATACCACAATTTATTCAGCCATTCTCCAACTGATGGACATCCATTCAGTTTCCAGTTTCTAGACACTACAAAAAGGGCTGCCACAAACATTCGTGCACATACAGGTCCCTTTCCCTTCTTTAGTATCTCTTTGGGATATAATCCCAGGAGTAACACTGCTGGATCAAAGGGTATGCACAGTTTGATAACTTTTTGAGCATAGTTCCAAACTACTCTCCAAAATGGTTGGACCCGTTCACAACTCCACCAACAATGCATCAATGTCCCAGTTTTCCCGCATCCCCTCCAACAATCATCATTATTTTTCCTGTCATCTTAGCCAATCGACAGGTATGTAGTGTATCTTAGAGTTGTCTTAATTTGCATTTCTCTGATTAATAATGACTTGGAGCATCTTTTCATATAACTAGAAATAGTTTCAATTTCTTCATCTGAGAATTGTCTGTTCATATCCTTTGACCATTTTTCAATTGGAGAATGGCTTGATTTTTTATAAATTAGAGCTAATTCTCTATATATTTTGGAAATGAGGCCTTTATCAGAACCTTTGACTGTAAAAATATTTTCCCAGTTTATTGATTCCCTTCTAATCTTGTCTGCATTAGTTTCATTTGTACAAAAACTTTTCAGTTTGGTAAAATCGAAATTTTCTATTTTGTGATCAGTAATGAACTCTAGTTCTGCTTTGGTCATAAAGACCTTCCCCTTCCACAGGTCTGAGAGGTAAACTATCCTATGTTCCTCTAATTTATTAATAATTTCATTCTTTATGCCTAGGTCATGAACCCATTTTGACCTTATCTTGGTGTCGACGTTAAGTATGGATCAATGCCTAGTTTCTGCCATATAGTTTCCAATTTTCCCAGCAATTTTATCAAACAGTAAGTTCTTATCCCAAAAGCTGGGATCTTTGGGTTTATCAAAGACTAGGTTGCTATATTTGTTGACTGTTTTGTCCCTTGAACCTAATCTATTCCACTGATCAACTAATCTATTCCTTAGCCAATACCAAATAGTTTTGGTAATGCTGCTCTATAATATAATTTTAGATCTGGTACAGCTAAGCCACCATCATTTGATTTTTTTTTTCATTAATTCCTTGAAATTCTTGACCTTTTGTTTTTCCATATGAACTTTGTTGTTATTTTTCTAGGTCATTAAAATAGTTTTTGGGAGTCTAATTGGTATGCTAAATAAATAGATTAGTTTAGGTAATATTTCATCTTTATTATATTTGCTCGCCCTATCCAAGAGCATTTAATATTTTTCAATTGGTTAGATCAGACTTAATTTGTGTGAAAAGTGGTCTGTAATTTTGCTCATAAAGTTTCTGATTTTCCTTGGCAGATAGATTCTAAATATTTTATATTATCAGTAGTTACTTTAAATGGAATTTCTCTTTGTAACTCTGACTGTTGGATTTTGTTAGTGATATATAAGAATGCTGATGACTTATGTGGGTTTATTTTATAACCACCAACTTTGCTAAAGTTGTGGATTATTTCTAATAACTTTTAGCAGAATCTCTGGGGTTCTCTAAGTATACCATCATGTCATCGGCAAGAGTGATAATTTGGTTTCCTCATTGCCTATTCTTATTCCTTTAATCTCTTTCTCAGCTCTTATTGCTAAAAGCTAGTGTTTCTAATACAATATTAAATAGTAACTGGTGATAGTGGGCAACCTTGTTTCACTCCAGATCTTATTGGGAATGGTTGCAGTTTGTCTCCATTACATATGATGCTTACTGATGGTTTTAAATAGATGCTGCTGATTATTTTAAGGAAAAGTCCATTTATTCTTATACTCTCAAGTGTTTTTAATAGGAATGGATGTTGGATTTTATCAAATGCTTTTTCTGCATCTATTGAGATGATCATATGGTTTTGTTAATTTGGTTATTAACATGGCCAATTATATTGATAGTTTTCTAATATTGAACCAGCCCTGCATTCCTGGTATAAATCCTACTTGATCATAGTGTATTATCTTGGAGATGATTTTCTGTAGTCTTTTTGCTAATATCTTATTTAAGATTTTAGCATCAATATTCATTAGGGAGATTGGTCTATAATTTTCTTTCTCTGTTTTCAGCCTACCTGGTTTAGGTATCAGTACCATGTCTGTGTCATAGAAGGAATTTGGTAGGACTCCTTCATTCCCTATTTTATCAAATAATTTATATGCATTAGGGGCCAATTGTTCTTTAAATGTTTGGTAAAATTCACATGTAAATCCATCTGGTCCTGGGATTTTTTCTTAGGGAGTTGTTTAATTGCCTGTTCTATTTCTTTTTCTGAAATGGGACTATTCAAGCAATTTACTTCCTCCTCTTTAGTCTGGAAGTCTGTATTTTTGGAGGTAGTCATCCATTTCACTTCGGTTATCAAATTTATTGGCATAAAGTTGAGCAAAATAACTCCTTATTATTTCTCTAATTTCCTCTTCATTGGTGGAAAGTTCTCCCTTTCATTTTTAAGACTACTAATTTCATTTTCCTCCCTCCTTTTCTAATCAGATTTACCAAAGGCTTATCTATTTTATTGGCTTTTCATAGAACCAACTCTTAGTTTTATTAATTAGTTCAATAGTTTTTTACTTTCAATATTTTAATTTCTCCTTTTAATTTTAGAATTTCCAATTTAGTATTTGATTGGGGTTTTTAATTTGGTCTTTTTTAGTTTTTTTAGTTGCAAGCCCAATTCATTAATCTTTTCTTTCTCTGTTTTATTCAAGTAAGCCTCAAAGGATATAAAATTCCCTCTTATTACCGCTTTGGCTGCATCCCAGAAATTTTGGTATGATGTCTCATCATTGTCATTATCTTGAGTGAAATTATTAATTGTATCTATAATTTGCTGCTTCACCCAATCATTCTTTAAGATGAGATTGTTTAGTTTCTAATTACTTTTTGGTCTATTTCCCCTAATTTTTTGTTGAATGTAGTTTTTTTGCATCATGATCTGAAAAGAAAGCATTTACTATTTCTGCTTTCTTGCATTTAATTTGAGGTCTTTATGTCCTAATATATGGTCAATTTTGAATAGGTTCCATGAACTGCTGAGAAGAAAGTATATTCCTTCTATCTCCATTCAATTTTCTCCACAGATCCAACATACCTAATTTTTCTAATATTCTGTTTACTTCTTTAATTTCTTTCTTATTTGTTTTGTGGTTTGATTTGTCTAATTCTGAGAGTGCAAGGTTGAGGATCTCCTACTATTACAGTTTTGTTGTCTATTTCTTCTTAACTCTTTAACTTCTCCTTTAGGAAGCTGAGTGCCATACCACTTGGTGCATATATGTTTAATATTGATATTGCTTCGTTGTTTATGCTCCCTTTAGCTAGGATGTAGTTTCCTTCCTTATCTCTTTTAATTAGATCAATTTTTACTTTTGCTTGATCTGAGATAAGGATGGCTACCCTCTTTTTGACTTCACCTGAAGCATAATAGATTTTGCTCCAGCCTTTTACCTTTACTCTATATGTATCCCTGCTTTAAATGTGTTTCTTGTAAACAACATATTGTAGGGTTCTGACTTTTGATCCAGTCTGCTATCTGCCTCCTCTTTATGGGGAGTTCATCCCATTCACATTTACAGTTAGAATTACTAAATCTGTATTTCCTGCCATCCTAATAACCCCAGATTGTGCTTTACTTTTCTTGCCTCCCCAACCTCTTTCCCCTTTTAAACTTATGTACCCCTCTTGTATCACGATCTTATCCTCTTTATAATCCCTCCCTCCCCCCCTTTGAGTCTTTCCCCTTCCTTCCTTATTACTCTTTTCTTTTCCTTTTCCTCTCCCCGTTTTAATGAGGGAGAGAGAATTTTCTCTAAAAAATGTCAATTATTTTTTCTTTGAGCTCAACTCTGATGAGAGTAAGATTCACCAATGTTCCTCCCCCTCCTAAATTCCCTCAGATATGATGTTTCCTTAGCCTCTTTGTGGGATGTGGTTTCCCTCTTTTATCCCTCCTTCCCACCTTATTCTGCCATCATCCCTTTTCCATATCTACTTCCTTTTTATGTTATATCAGTACAATCAAATTTTACATGTATTCTTTTGTATATCCACAACAGAAATACATTCTCAAGAGTTATTTTTACCTTTTCTGCATCTCTTGAGTTCTATTCTTGGAGATCAAATTTTTTGTTTAATTCTGGTTTTTCTTCATAACAAATGGAATTCATTTGTTTCATTAAATTCCATCTTCTTCCCTGGAAGAAAATGCTCAGCTTAGCTGGGTAGTTTATTCTTGGCTGCATCCAAGTTCTTGAGCCTTTCGGATATCATATTCAGGCCCTTCTTTCCTTTAATGTAGAGGCAGCCAGATCTTGGGTGATCCTTATTGTGGCACCTCGGTATTTAAATGGTTTTGGCTGCTTGTAAAATTTTTCCTTAATCTGATAGTTCTGAAATTTTGCCACAATATTCCTTAGGGTTTTTATTTTAGGGTTTCTTTCAGAAGGTGTTCGATGAATTCTTTCAATGCCTATTTTACCTTCTGATTCTATTACATCTGGGCAGTTCTCTTTGATGATTTCTTGTAAAATAGTATCTAGGCTCTTTTTTCATCATAGTTTTCAGAAAGTCCAATAATCCTCAGATTATCTCTCCTAGATCTATTTTTCCAAGTCTGTCGTTTTGCAAGTAGATAATTCATGGTTTTCAGTTTGTCATTTTTTGTTTTCTTGACTGATTCTTGCTGTCTCAATGCATCATTAGTTTCAATTTGTTCAGTTCTAATTTTTAAAGAATTATTTTCTTCATTAGCTTTTTTACTTCTTTCTGTATATGTCAATTGAGTTTTTGAATGTATTGTTTTGGTCTGTGGAATTTTTTCCATTTCACTAATTTTTTTTTTTTTTAGTGAATTATTTTCTTTTTCAATTCACAGATCCTACTTTCTTGTGTTCTTTGTCTTTTCCAATTCACGGATCCTACTTTCTTGGAGTTCTTTGTCTTTCAATTCACAAATCCTACTTTCTAGTGAATTCTTTATTTTTCAATTCACAATTCTTACTTTCCTGAGATTTTTTTACTTTTTCAATTCGTATTTCAGGAAGTTGTTTGCTCTCTTGTAAGGCTTCTCTTTCCTTTCCCCATTTATCTTCTAACTCTCTTTTGAGACTTTTAATGGTCTCTTCTATGAGGAGCATTATGTAAAGGAGGACAGTCTGATGCGTTTTGCTGTTTGAGGTCTCTTCAGGTTTGCTGACCTGTCTTTTTTGCATAGAAGCTGTTGATCGTTCTTTTCATCTTTTTATTCATGTTTTAAAGCCTTTAGGGTAGGTCTCCTAGGCAAGGGGTTACCAGCTTCCTCTGCAGAGCAGGGAAAGATTTAAACCGATTTCCAGCTCCGAGGTATGGGAGTGCTCTGGGTGAGAGTTTTCCCTTCCCCCAACAGGAAGTGGATTCAGCACTGGCAGAGCTATCAAACTGCTTAGTAGGGCTGAGTGGATTAGCGATTGCCCTTGGCTAGAGACTAAGGGGTGAAAGTGTCACTGCCCCAGGCCGGAGCCTCTTGTGGGACTGTGAGTTAGCAGCTGACCACAGACCACAGACCGCAGACTGCAGACCACCGCAAACTCTGCCCAGCGTCTCTGCCTGATGCAAATCGGCCCTGGAAAAGCTCTATGGCCCCAAGCCGAGCTCCCCACTGCGCAGATTGGAGGCTAACCCGGGCTGCATCCTCCTGCTATGCAGGATCACAACTGCCCCAGGAGAAGCCTCTACTGCGGGTTGGGGCTCGCGCTTGTGCTGAGATCTGTGCCTTCACCCTCGAGTTTGAGACTCTCCTAGGAACCTAATTTCTCTCCTCCTGTCTGCGCCGATTCCCCTGGCCCCGAACCAACCTTTTTGGCAGGACTGCAGATTTTCTTCGGCCGGTGAGTTGTTCTACTTCTTATCTTTACAATTAGCAGATCAAGACTACTTTTGAGGCTCGATATAATATTGATAAAGAGGGTAAGAGAAGAGCTTAGAAAGTCGCGTGTGTCTTCTCCGCCATCTTGGCTCCGCCCCCAGAATGTAAATTCTTGAGGGCTTTCCCTTTTATTTTCCTATACTCAAATACCCAACCTCCAGCCCAGTGCATTGCACATAGCAGATACTTAATAAATGCTGAATTGAATTTATTGAATAGCATGAATTTTATGGACATAGACATAATTAAAGATAAAAGTTGCCAAAGAAGTACCAAGATCACCAAAAAAAAACCATAATATTTTATAACAACCTAGATAAAATCATGCCTATTTACTCAAATAACAATAGATTTTTTAATAGAGTATTTGTGAATCTGAACTACACTTTAACTATGAGTAAAGTATTTTGGAAATTGCATTAATTCTCCAAGAAAAATTAATTCTACTAAGAGCAATTTTCAGATATTTAATTGACTCTATGTCTCAATGTCGAGATTGATAAGATTTGAGTCCTCCACCAAGATTTTCTCATGAGTCATTGAACAATTATTTTAGATTTAGAGCACCTATAGCCAAATCAAAATTATAAAATAACTCAAGAAAGTATAAACTTTGTCTGCTTCTCTGCTGTCCTACCACCATCACTGCAGAAAAAAAAATGATGTTTTTTGTTTTGTTTTTAGATTTTCATTATTTCATGTGTTACCATGGCTTAGAACATCTTCATCTTCATTCAGGTGGTCAACTTACTAATGAAGTGTCTCATCATACTTACCTAGATTTGTCTTTTCAAACATACTCAGACTGTTTCTATAGCCATGCTCAAAAGTTATCTAGTGTCAGAATTGTAGATTATACACCTGCTGAAGTAGTCTGCAAGAATTATCATCTCCATATACTGATGAGGCAGCTGAACTAGCTTTTGTGGAAGACATTTTATCATATGAAAACAAGATGGCTTGTCATATAACAAAGATGAAGAATGTGAAAAGTAAGTATCACTCACCCCCTGACAATATCAGGAGAAAGAGAAAGACTTCTAGCATCTTGAATGAATTGCTTTTGGCAAATTTGTGGGAGAGTATGTGCAAGAGTTGCACAGAATGGATAGACCTAGATGAGTAATGATCCAAATCATGAAAGAAGAAACTTCCAAATCCATAAGATCACAGATACATTTAAATTTTTAAATATGTACTGGTGAATTAGAGGCATCTTTGCATAAAGAACACAAATTTAGAGCCTAAAGGATATTTGAAGTTTATGGTCTAATTCCTTCATTTTATACATGGGGGGGATGGGAGGAAAGGAACCTAGAGATATATATATGGCTTAACTAAGGCCACATAAGTAAGGCAAAATCAGATATCAAATGTCTATCCTATAATCCTGCAGAATTTTTTCTATATTAACTATGTCACTTGTCTATACTGTATTGTAATGCTGAATATCTATGGATGACCAAGATTACATGGAAGCAGAAAACTGAATTGTTTCTCACTCACAGCTCAAAAACTCTGTATAAAAGCAAAAGAAGCAGTAGGAAGAGGTAGAGAAATATTTTTATTTCTCTATAGTTTCCTTCTAATTTTCCCTTTGTTTATTTTTTTTAATTCCTCCTTCTTTCCTCTCTTCTTTTTTATCCTTGCTTTCTATCTTTCCTTCCTATGTCACTTTTTTCTCTTATTCTCTTCTTCTCCTCCTCTTCCTCTTTCTTCTCTTCCTCCTCTAATCCTCCTCTTCTTTCTCCCCCTCTACTTCTCCTTTTCCTCATCCTCCTTCTTTTTTCTCTCTCTCCCCGTCTCTCTCACACATACACACGCATACACACAAACCTTAAATAAAGATTTTTAGGAGATTTGGGTTGCCTTCTCTATTTGATCTCAATTTTACATTTTTTTTCTTTCCACTTAAACTTATTCATTGAATGAATTCAATTAAGGTTCTAAACTCTCCTTTCCTACTCTTATTATAATAATATTATAGCATACCTACACACCTTCATGGAAAATCAAATACTTGAGACTTTGAAAAAACAATATCTGTAACAATTAGATTGATAACACTGATTCTATAGTGAAAATCAATGCTATTACTTTTTAATCTAAGTTAGCTCTAAAAATGATATCAATCATTTGCTATTTTGTCTTCTTAAGAGAACCTACTAGTAAGTTCCTATTTCAATAAAGGTTGACCTAGATAAGTGCTGAGATCTCTTCGAATTCTGGTATTTTAATAGTGTGGAATTTTCTTTTTTTAATTTATATTTTTGGTGGGATTCTATTAAAATGGTAGATGCAAAGAAGCTCAAAAAGGAACTTACACCAAAGGTTCTATCTGGAATCTTGGTACTTTGGTAGATCAAACATTTAACTGATGGTTGTTTTCCCTTTTCAGGTATACAATGAAAATACTAGGGACAATTTTACTTGTGTAATTATTCTTCAAGTCATCCCATGAACTCTTCACAGAGAACCTAGTCATGTACCAGAAAGTACTTTTGGTCCAACTATTATTTCATGGGATCTATATCAACACACCCTTTTCTTCTGTTCTTTTTTCTCATTACATGGCTGGTTCATTTGCTCTTCAAGGAACAGAGCCCCCTAATGATATCTTTTCAGGCATTTCTCATATGGAACTCACTGGGTAAGACACAGTTTATCTCCACCAATAATGCATCTTTCCATTGTCCTTTGGATCATCAGCAATTTTGTTTCTTTTGTAATAATCATCTTAAGAATATTTATAAATATATAGTATCACTTTAGAATATTGTTGATAAAAACAAGAAATTTTGGGCACAAAAAGTAGCTTGAGATAGCTGAAAACAATGCATAATTTTTCAAATATGATGTGATTGTTTTCCTTGTTCAGTTCACAGAATAGTTAATTTTGCATATATGCAATGTTTGTTTTAATGTATTGTCAAAAAGTTAAAATCTTTGTTGACTTCTATTTTTTTCCTAAAATCAAAAAAGGGTCTTAATTTTATCATAAATATTTCAGGTTTGTTTTTTTTTTTTTTTTGGGCCTGGTATATAGTAAGAGGCTAAATCTGCTAATAATTGAAAAGGGAATAAGAATTTAGAGCCTAAATTCTTCAAAATAGGAATGCAAACATGAGAGACCACACACAGAAGAGATATAACCAAACAAAAGGAAAGTGAAAGATGTGTTTAAGCAATAGGGTTGTCCTAAAGATATTTTAGAGTCTTGTGTGATCCTAATTGTTAGAGAACATGTCTATTGCCCTATACTTTATTCACAAATCAAAATAGTAAGAAAGCAATGCTATGCACTTTGTATACATAAAACACATAACCAAAAAAAGAAATTATGTGGCCTATATTATGGGACAGAAGCCTTTATCTGTAGCCAACTGAAACAGATCTAACCAGGACAAAAAAAAAAAAAAAAAAAAAGCTATGGTAGGTTGACAGAAAAATTATTCTGTCCTTTCTCTGTATGCATGACTTGCTAACTAATTACCTTTCTTCCAGAAGAAAAGGAAGAGAGTCTTTGGAATCAAATTAAGAAATCATACCTTTATAATTACTTGTAGTTATGAAATGCATGAAAGAGCTTCAATTTTATGTCACTGCAATTCTTGTGACTTCATAGATAGCCTTCTAGGGCTTTTACAGTGTTACAATGGAAAAAAAAACAGTATTTAAAATTAAGACTTTCCTAACTTCAAACCCAAAACTTTGTCCACTTCTCTATCCTACAATCATTGCTAATGAAATAAATACAGTTCAAAAATACTTTTGCCTGAATTTGAAAAAAAAAATGAAGATATATCTGATTACAATCTGAAAATCAAATTTTACAAATTTCTAAGAGCAAAAAAATGCATTTAGAATATTTATTTTTTCCATATCATCTTATTCAGTATGATGTAATGTACATGCTGTGGTAGCAGAATTGATATAGTGAAAATGATGTTGAATTTAAGAGTTAATACTGGGCTTATATCCCAAAGAGATTATAAAGAAGGGAAAGGGACCTGTATGTGCACGAATGTTTGTGGCAGCCCTTTTTGTAGTGGCTAGAAACTGGAAACTGAATGGATGCCCATCAGTTGGAGAATGGCTGAATAAATTATGGTATATGAATATTATGGAATATTATTGTTCTGTAAGAAATGTCCAACAGGATGATTTCAGAAAGGCCTGGAGAGAACTGATGCTGAGTGAAATGAGGAGGATCAGGAGATCATTATATACTTCAACAACAATACTATATGATGACCAGTTCTGATGGACCTGGCCATCCTCAGCAATGAGATCACCCAAATCATTTCCAATGGAGCAGTAATGAACTGAACCAGCTACGCCCAGAGAAAGAACTCTGGGAGATGACTAAAAACCATTACATTGAATTTCCAATCCCTATATTTATGCCCACCTGCACTTTTGATTTCCTTCACAAGCTAATTGTACAATATTTCAGAGTCTGATTCTTTTTGTACAAGAAAATAACGTTTTGGTCATGTATACTTATTGTGTATCTAATTTGTATTTTAATGTATTTAACATCTACTGGTAATCCTGCCATCTGGGGGAGAGGGTAGGGGGTAAGAGGTGAAAAATTGGAACAAGAGGTTTGGCATTTGTTAATGCTGTAAAGTTACCCATGCATATAACCTGTAAATAAAAGGCTATTAAATAAAAAAAAAATAATTTAAGAGTTAAAGGATTAGACCCAAATGCTGACACTGTCATTTGTTATCTATATGTCTGAGCAAGTTACTTAAAACTCTCGATATTTCTTTCCGTTAAGGACAATACCTAAGTGAAAGGGTAGGTCAATTCTCTGAGAGTCTCTGTTATGGTCCAGAATTCTGAATTTGAAACAAGGATGCTTACAAGGTACTAAGTAGAATTGAGGAGAAATGGTCATCTAGTTTAACATGGATCAGTATGACTCGTTTAATCCTACAACAAATAATGGTTTCCTAGTGATATAATGATTGGTTTGTACTCAATGTGGAGCATATAAGCTGGGAGTCAGAAAGCCCTTAGAGATAGAGGCAGAAAAGCCAAAGACTGGTGGCAGGAGCTTAACCTCACAGAATCAAGGGGAGAAATTCAATTCAATCTTCAATCTTCCTGGTGACTGGCCTGGGGCATGGAGACATAGAGGCAAAAATAAGATACTACTTAAGAGTATCAATTGGATTGGAAGAGTGATTCTATGAACATGACTAAAATGAAATTAGACTAGAAAGAAGTTTGGAAGAGAGCTCATGGAGGTTATTAGTTGCATTGTAGAGGATTTTGTGGTTTATTCTAATGGCAAAAAAAAAGAGTTATTAAAGAATTTAGAGGAGGAAAATTGTATGGAAAGATCTAGAATTTAAGAATATAAGTTTGGCAATTATATGAAGGGTATATAAGGGAAACCCATTATGAAGCCATTGTAGTTTAAGTGAAAGTTGAAAAGAGAGAGAATTGAGGGAGTAGCTACATGATTGGAGAAAACACAGATGTGAAAACTATTGTGAAGGCAGAATCACAACTTATTAAATTTATATACAGGAAGCAAAGTAAGAGAGACATAGTTAAGATGATTCCAAGGTTTTGAATGTTGGAAAAGAGCTAATAAAGAGCTACAATTTCTTATAGCAAACAATATTTTTGCTACTATATCATTGATGATTCATGCTGAATACATTAGTTTAAAAAGTATTTGTTAAGGACTTAGTCTGTGAAAATCACTTTCTTAAGTACCAGAGACAAAAACAGAAAAGAAAGTTTTCAAGGGGCATACATTCTAATAAAGGGAGATAGCATTAGATGTTTCAGATTCAACTGGAAAGTTTCCATGTTCCTTGGAGTGACTTGGCAAGATAAATGTAAAATGCATCTTTATAAAATGTCATATCCACTGATAAAACCAACATCAGTTTCTGATATTAAACCATTTGAATGCCCAGAGCTTTGGTATTTTCAATGGTCTTTACTAGATTTCTAGTACATGTGATTTCTGAGAAGGCAAAAGTAAATACCACCTATGTAAGCAGTTACAACATTGTATTTCCACAAAGGGTGTTTGTGGATTTCTAGAATTGGCCTAGAAGCAGGATTTTGATGGCAGGAGAGGGGGGGAGGTCGAATGGGATATAGGAATGCTGCTAGTCCTGAGCTTATGGGCTTCCTTGACTGATTTTGGAAGTTGATCAACAATGATGGCAGGAAAAATAAGTCTCCTTCTCCATGGAGTTATTCTGCCTTGTGATGGCTAAGACACTTGAGCTGGAAACAAGGAAAATGGTCTGTGGAGCTATCCCAGGGACTGGGGTTCAACATCTTAAACTGTCTTCATTAGCATGACATAGTCTATACATACTATGTTATGTTATATGCTAAACTATACTATGCATTGCATCTCACATGAGCATATAGCTACCTCTTCATCCTTTGAGCCAGCTCACTCAACCTAATTTGCTCTTATACTAGCAAGTCAAGATTTCAAGGAAAAGCCTTGATTATGCTCAATTATTTTTAGGGCTTCAGAGAGAAAGGGTTCCCCTTTGAGAGGAAATATATACTCCCTACTCACCACTTTAACTCTTGAAAATCTGCTATTTCTATTCACAGAACCAATTACATACAATGATGATACTTACAGTTTTTAAAACAGCCATAACCATAAAAAAGAAAAAAAATGTAGATAGTACAATAGTAAAGCAAATGCACAAATAATAAGCACATCATAATTTACACTTAAGACTGAATCACATTCTCTCATTAAAATACTCAAACTGTGGAGATTTGAAAGACAAATACATGCCAAGGAGATTGAATACAGAGAAAACCCAATACATTTTTAAAGACAAATGGTTACATGATCATACCTACTCCATTTTATACTTGTGAATATAAACATTAGAATTTGCATTTTTTAAAAATATGTCAGCATTTTATACTTAGATAAATAGTTTAATTTGTCATGATTTAGATGAGATTCTGACTGTTATTCAATATGTTGTTTATCTTTTCCACTTTTGTGTCATCTAAAAGATTTGTTTTTGTGTATTTTTAATCATGTCTGATTTTTTTGTGATCCCGTTTGGAAATTTATTGGCAAAGATACTGAAATGCTTTGTCATTTCCTTGTCCAGTTTATCTCAAAGTAGAAGAATCTGAGCCAAATAGGATTAAACAACTTGCTCAGGATCACAAAGCTTAGTAAAATTTTGAAGCTATATTGAACTCTGGAAGATGAGTTTTCTTAACTCCAGGTCCAGCCCTCTCTGTCTACTGTGCCTCCAAGTTTCCCTAAAAAATATTCCCTTAAATTCACACTCTTTCTGTACCTCTATATTTGTACCAGTTGTCCACCATGTTTGGAATGCTATTATTATTGCTCTCATTCAGTTATGTCTGAATCTTTATGATCCTATGAATCATATTGATTATGAGGTTTATTTGACAAAAATATAGGAGTACTTTAATATCTTGCTCAGGATCACACCAGTAGTGTCTCAGGTCAAATTTGAATTCAGACCTTTCCAACTTCAGGACCAGAATTCCATCCATTGAGTTACCTAGATATCTCCTTTGTAAGCATAACATCTATCTATTTGTAAAGTATTAAACAGTACAGGGTTAAAGATTAAGACTTTGTTCTAAGTTTACATATTTAATAATTTAACCAATTTCAATTTTTTCTAATTGTGCTGTTTTCTCATTTTTTTTCTTTTTCTCTCCCTTTTATACACCATAATATCAAGAGATATTTTATCAATGGTTCCTTAAAATATAGGTAAGATATATTTATGGCATTTTGATGATCTACAAATCTACCAACCCTTTTACAAAAGAAATCAATTTAGTCTGGTATGACCTGTTCTTGATGAAGCCATGATGAGTCTATCTTTCCTTTGCTAGATTCTTATTAATCATCTTTTTGGTAGTGTTCTAAAATTTTATCAGAATTTAATTGAATCTCACCAGCTTGTAATTTTTATGCTCAACTGTATTCCTTTTTTAAAAAATTAAGTTGGGGTAGAGCAAAGATTGTGGAGAGGTCACACATTTCTTTTTGACTTCCTACAATCCTCAGACTAATTAGCAAACCCAGCCTCTGAATTAGTTGTGGACTGGAAGAATCCATCAATATTGGGAGTGCAACAAATTATCAGCAGAAGATAATTTTGAACATCACCAGAAAAGGTCTGGTTCAATCAGGCATGGAGGAAGGTGAGCCAAGCGCAAGCAGGCAGAGAACAGATGCTAGCGCAGATAGCTCAGACCCTAGGAGGTATGGACTCTGTGGGGCAGTGCAGACTCCATGGTGGAGAATCTACAGGAAGTAATCTACAGCAGTGCTAGCTACTCTGTCCTAGCTGCAAGACAGTACATCAACAGAGAAATTATAAAGCATCCAACACAAACACAAAAGGTAGTGAACCCCAAAATGCCAGAATCTAATGGGATCTGGTCACATCCAACCAGCACCAGGAGTGAGTCAGCACGGACTCAGCACAGCTGCTGCTGCTTGTAGAAGTTTGGAAAAGCTCCCTTGTCCTAAAAACAGACCTTAACATGAGAGAGAGAGAGAGAGAGAGAGAGAGAGAGAGAGAGAGAGAGAGAAAAGCAAAAAGAGCTCTGAGCATAGATTTTATGGTGAAAAAAAAACACTTTTTAAACCCTGAGGAGACTAAAAGCAGATTGTCTCCAGATGAAGCCCCAAAAGGTGACTTGACCTGGTGCATATCACACAAGACTCTTTTAGAAGAAATTAAAATGGACCTTTAAAGAGAGCTAGAAGAAGGGGAAAGAAAATGAAAACTTTGCAAGGGGGTTTGGAAAAGACATATAACTATTAAAAGATAGATTTGATCAAATGGAGAAAGAAAACAACTTTAAGAAAAACAGAATTTGTGAAATGGAAAAAGAAAATAACTCCTTAAAAACAGAATTTGTGAAATGGGGGAAAAAATTCCATAGAACAAAGCAACTCATTTAAAAATTCAATTGGACAAATACAAAAAGATGTAAAAAAGTCAACAAAGAAAATAATTCACTAAAATTCAGAACTGAACAAATGGAAATGAATGACTCAATGAGACAATAAGAATTAGTCAAGCAAAACCAAAAAAAAGAAAAAAAAGAAAAAAAAATATTTTTTAAAAAATGTAAAATACCTAATTGGGAAAACAACTGACTTGGAAAATAGACCTAGGAGAGACAATCTAAAGATTACTGGACTCACTGAAAATCATGATGAAAAAAAAAGAGTCTAGATACTATTTTTCAGGAAATCATCAAAGAGAACTGCCCAGATGCCATAGAATCAGAAGGTAAAATAATCATTGAAAAAAATTCACCAAATACCTACTGAAAAGGGCCCCAAAATTAAAACTCCAAGGAATATCATGGCTAAATTTCAGAACTATCAGACCAAGGAAATATATTACAAACAGCCAGAAAGAAACAATTCAAATACCAAGGAGCCAGAATAAGGGTAACCCAGAACCTAGCAGCTTCCACTTTAAAAGATAGTTTACCTCTCAGTTTTCTGGAGAAGGGAGGATTTTGGAGCCAAAGAAGAATTAGAGTTCATTACTGAACACAAAAATAGATAATTTTGATTATATTAAGTTAAAAAGTATTGTATACAAAAAAAAAATTAACTAATGCAGACAAGATTAGAAAAAAAGCAATAAATTGGGAAAACATTTTTACCTTCACAACTTCTGATAAAGGCCTAATTTCTAAAATATTCAAGCCATTCTCCAATTGATAATAATCAAAGAATACGAACAAACAATTTTCAGATGAAGAAATTTAAACTATCTCTAGTCATATGAAAAGGTGCTCCAAATCACCATTGATCACAGAAATGAAAATTAAGACTACTTTGAGATACCACTACACACCTCTCAGATTAGCTAAGACAACAGGAAACGATAACGACAAATGTTGGAGGGGATGTGGGAAAACTGGGACACTGATACATTATTGGTGGAACTGTCAATGAATCCATCCATTCTGGAGAGCAATTTGGAACTATGCTCAAAAAAGTTATCAAACTGTGCATACCCTTTGACCCAGCAGTATTTCTATCTTATATCCCAAAGAGACCTTAAAAAAGGGAAAGGGACCCACATGTGCAAAAATGCTTTGTAGTGGCAAGAAACTGGAAACTGAATGGATGCCCATCAATTGGAAAATGACTGAGTAAATTATGGTATATGTATGTTATGGAATATTATTGTTCTATAAGAAAAGACAGGCAGGATGATTTCAGAGAGGCTTGAAGAAACTTACATGAACTGATGCAAAGTGAAATGATGCTAAGGAGATCATTATACTCAACAAGAAGAAGACTATATGATGATCAGTTCTGGTGGTTGTGTCTCTCTCTTCAACAGTGAGATGATTCAAACCAATTACAATTGTTCAGTGATGAAGAGAGCCATCTACATCCAAAGAGAGGACCGTGGGATCTGAGTGTGGACCACAACATAGCATTCTCACTCTTTTTACTGTTGTTTGCTTGTATTTTGTTTTCTTTCCCAGTTTTTTTTTCTTCTTGATCTGATTTTTCTTGTGCAGCAAGATAACTGTACAAAGATGTATACATATATTGGATTTAATATATAATTTAACATATTTAACATGTATCAAAGTACCTGCCATCTAGGGAAGAAGGTGGGAAGAAGGAGGGGATAATTGGGAACGGAAGGCTGTGCAAGGGTCAATGTTGAAAAATTACCCATGCATATGTTTTGTTAAAAAAAAAAAAAAAGCTTAAATAAAATAAATAAATAAAAATTAAAAATTTAAGTCGTTACATGAACTGATGTGAAATGAAATGAGAAGAACCAGGAGATCATTGTACATGATCATATTAATGTTACATGATGATCAATTCTGTTGAACATGACTCTTTCCAACAATGGAATGATTGATGATCTAGTGATGAAGCAATGAAGATATGATTTAACATATATAAAATATATTGGAATGCTTTCCATCTAGGGGAGGGGGTGGAGAGAAGGAAGGAAAAAATCTGAAGCACAAGGCTATGCAAGAGTCAGTGTTGAAAAATTATCTGTGCATATATTTTGAAAATAAAAAGCTTTCAAAAAAATAACCCAAAAAAGTCATTTTCTTTTCTCTAATTCTGTGACATTTAACCTGTGATTCATAGTTATTGATCATTGTTGAGCAATGATTATTGTCAATGGTTCATCATTCCTTTCTTCCAGTTCTTTCATTGACATAGATAACAGTTCATCAATGTCTGGTGACTTAAATAAATCAAGAGAAACAAAGTGTTCCCTAGTATTGCCTTCCTTATTCTATTTCCTCAAGACTTATTTTTTTTTTTATTTTATCCTTGTTTAAAGTTTATCTTTGATGTCTTAATCAGATGAGAACATTTATCAACTGAATTAGTCTTATGAATTAGGTGTGAACAAGGTCTGTACACACCTGTAAATCAGTCAAAGGCATTTAAACCAGGTGCTATTTGGGTTAATTGAAGGGCTTGAATAAATCTTTTGGGGCTTGTATAAAATGACTGAGCTAGCTTAGAATTGATTATCTAATTATCTAAGAGATTAGAATGTAAGTCTCTCAGAGAAGGAATTTCTTGGGGGAGGAGAAGAAGGGCCTATTTTCTCTCTTATCTCCATCTCAATCCTTCTAATTTTCTGTATTGTCTGAAAGAAGACCTACTACACTTTAAATGGTTAGTGGACTTAGAATTATTCCTCAAAATGTTAGCAACATTTCCAGAAGAGGAGTGACTTACAGCAGTGACTATAACAGGAGTTGAAAACGAATCAAATGAACTGAAGCTTCAAGCCTATGACAAATCCAGCAGAAAAGCCATACCATAACTAAAGACAAGAGTGTGATGGTAAATGTTGAACAATGCCTCTCTATGGGAAAAAAATGTATATATGACACAGTGTTCAACTTAATCTTTATTACTAACATTTCCTCCATTACTTCCTTAAATCTAGAAATCAACCAAACAACAAATCAAGCCCTGCTCGGTATGTATAGTTTGCCAATTTCCTCAGTGTAAATGCTGAAGTTGAAATTTTAACAACAGGCTCTCAAAAGACCTTCAGAACTGGCTCTTTCTATTCATACCTTTGACTAAAAGAAATTTTGTTACCACCCATGAAGGAGAGAGAGAGGATTCTTTGTAAATATTTATGAAATGATGTATTATAGAGATTGGGAAGTATAATGTATTCTTAATGCTTCTACAATGTCATCTTAGTCAATTTTTTAATAAACTAATTAAGTCTAAATGAATAATTGGTATTAACTAATGGTAATGAGGTAGGCAAGTAGAATGGGACCCATGAGCTGTATCATTAGACTGATACTCTTAGTTCCCCAGGATTACCCCTAGAATATGAAGATATAAATAGCAGATGAGTTCTGGAGAGCCAGCCTACTAATATATGTTGGGGTTGAGAAAACATGTTATAATCCAGAACTGCTACATTTGACCAAAAAAAGAACACCTAACATCAGCGATTAAGGGTCAAGTAGCTCTATGTTATTTTAGTTGGTAGAGAAAATATAAGCAAGATTATCAGAATTGTTGTTTTCTCTCCATTGTCTAATTCCATTGTCATCTATTCTAAGCAGCAGTTCCATTATTCTTTTTATCCTCCTCTTTTCTCTGATTTAACTATAAGACAAAATTTATATTTGTGTGTGTGTGTGTGTGTGTGTGTGTGTGTGTGTATCCTTAATGTTCTCTGTTCTCTTCAATTCCTTCTGGGGTTTAGCAAGTTGTTCTTAGAGCGTCATGCCATATTTTAGTATTCAGACTTCTTTATTGATCTTCAATTTCATCTTCTAAGATGTGCATTTTAACATTATAGAAAAATCTTTAAGATTCCCCCACCACATTTTTCCTATTTATTTGTTTTTATATTTTTACAGTTACATTATTGAGTATCTCTCATATTCTTTTTTGGGTTACCTTCCCTTTTAGAATTTTTGGTTATGATCCTATTTAATTCACTAAGGACCATCAAATATTCATTTCTCCAGCAATCTAATGCAATTGCTAGAAGTGGCAGAAGCAGATTTCAGATTGGTGAAAGTAGAAAAAAGCAAAACTCTCCAATAATCAGAGCTATTCAAAATTATAATAACTAGTATGAGACAGAATCCTATTTGTTAGATCATTAATGTGACTAGCTTGTGCTGCTTGTTTATAACTGCAGGTATAGGATTTCTGGGATAGAGCCAAGATGGCAGAGTGAAACTAGGAAGGTGCTGGAACTTTCCCAGTTTCCCTTGAAAAATGCATGAAACCAAGCCTCTGAACAGTCTAAAGGAATGAAACAACTCTCCAACTCAAGATAAACTGGAAAAACTTCAAGAAAGGTCAGTATCTCTAAGGTTAAAAGGGTAATCAGCCCAGCTCTTACTGAGGGAAAACGAGTGAGAGGATCTTAATCACAGTAAATCAGCAACTGAAACCTTCAGTCCTGGCTCAGTTCAGGAGCAGGTAAGTGGAGCAGCCTCCCATCCCAGCTCTCAGAATGCAAAGTGAGAAAACAGGCTTTTCCAGCAAAAAGCAGGCAAAGCTACCCCCTGCAATCACAAGGGCCCCTATGTTCAAAGCTGAGGCTCAGAATTGCATAGAAAGGTAGAGAGAGCACCCCCTTTACCTGAGGAGCAGAGCTCAATTAAAAAAGTAAAAAAGCAGAAAATACAAAAAGAAAAGTGAGTAAGAAATAAAAAAGGACCTTGACCATAGAAAGCTACTATGGTGACAGAAAAGGCTAAACCGTCACTTCATATGAGGACAAAATATCCAGAGATGAAATCTGAAAAAGTGATGTGAATTGGTCTGAAGCCCAAAGAGGCTTCTGGGAAATGTTCATAAAAGACTTTAAAAGGCAAAGAAGAGAGGTAGAAGAAAAAAAATGAGAGCTATGCAAGAAAGAGTCAATGGCCTGGGAAAAGAAGGCAATTCCTTTTAAAAGATAACATTGGACAAATATAAAAATAATAATAATAATAATCTCTGAAGAACATATCTTGAAAAGTAGAATCAAGCAAATGGAAAAAGTGATACAAAAACTAACTGAAGAAAGTCACACATTAGAAACTACTACAGGACAAATGAAAGCTAATGATTGTATGAGACATCAAAAATCAGTCAAACAAAAAAGAATGAAAACTATAAGCAAATGTGCAATACCTCTTTAGAAAAACAGAGACCATCAAGGTATATTGCACCAATATTCTAGAAAAAGAATGGGGAAATATTCATTTAAAGAATCCAATGATCACCTCAGGAAGAAATTCCACAAAGAAAATCCCAAGGAACAAGCAAAACTTGAGAATTATAATCTCAAGGAAAATAAACTGCAAACTGCTAGACAAAAGCAATTCAGGAATCAAGGAAAAACCCAGGATCTGGCAGCATCTACAATAAAGAATCAGGTGGC
This sequence comes from Sarcophilus harrisii, assembly GCF_902635505.1. Taxonomy (NCBI): domain Eukaryota; kingdom Metazoa; phylum Chordata; class Mammalia; order Dasyuromorphia; family Dasyuridae; genus Sarcophilus; species Sarcophilus harrisii. The sequence goes on along the minus strand of NC_045426.1, from coordinate 552,982,563 downwards.
CTGGAATATTATATTTCAGAAAGACAAAGGAACTGAGTTTACAACCAACAATTAACTACTCAGCAAGACTGAGCATCATTTTTCAGAGGAGGAGTGGATCTTCAATGAAGTAAAAGACAACCATTTCTATTGAAAAAACAGAACTAAACAAAAAATTTAATCTTCAAACACAGGACTTAAGAGAAGCAGAGAAATGTAAATGGGGAAAATGTATTTTATTTAAAGGTTAAATTGTTTACATTCCTAGATGGGAAAATCATATTTGTAACTCTTGAGAACAGTAATTGTTATTGGGGGCATACATGGATGGAGAGTGTGGTTATGAATGGGTTGTTATATGATTATATCAAAGAAAAAGATATTAAGGCCTGGGAAAAGGACTATACAGAAAGAGGAGGAAAGGAAAGGTACAATGGAATAAAATAGATCCCATGAAGAGGGACAAAAGACTTATTATAATAGAGGGAAAGAATAGAGGCGGATGAGCATTGAAGAGCGATATCATCAGGTTTGATTCAGAAAGGGATTAACAATCATTCAGTTGGATATAGAAATATATATTTACCCTATAAAGAAATAAGAAGAGAAAGAAGAAAGAAAAGTGAGGGTCTGGATAGAAGGGAGGCAGAAACACTAGCAGAAAGAGATAAAACAAGAGGAAAAAGTGAAAGAAGGAAGGGCAGGTAGTAAGTGAATAAATTAAAAAAAAACTACTAAAAAGAAACAAGGTGGAAAGGAAAAAAAGTATATAAAGGGAAGAAAATAGGATGGAGGGAAATACAGAGCTGATAATTATGTGTGAATATAAATGAGATGAACTTTTCCATAAAAGTAAGTGAATAGCATAATGGATTAAAAATTAGAAGTCCTACAATATGTTGTTTACAAGAAACACATTTGACACAAAGAGATACATGCAGGTTAAAGGTAAAAGGCTAGAGCAGAATTTATTAAGATTTAGCTGAAGCAAAAAAAGCAAGGTTAGAAATCTCTATTTCAGATGAAGCAAAAGTGAAACTAGATCTAATTAAAAGAGATAAGAAGGAACATACACATTGTAAACAATGAAGTAGTAACAACACTAAATGTATATGGGCCAAGTGGTAAAACACCCAAATTCCTGGAGAATATGGAAGAGAAAGACAGCAAAACTATACTAACATTCCCATCTCGGAATCAGACAACTCTAACCACAGAATAAATAAGGAAAAAGGTAATAGAATCCTAGAAAACATAGATAGGTTAGACCTCTGGTGAAAATGGAATAGGGACAGAAAAAATCTACCTTTTTCTCAGAAGTACATGGAATTTACATAAATTTGACCATGTTTTAGGGCATTAAAAGCCTCACAATCAAATATGAAAAGATAAAGATAGTAAATGTTTCCTTTTCAAACCATGATAGAATAAAAATTATATCAATGAAAGGACAAGGAAAGATTGACTAAAAGTCAACTGAAAATTAAGTAACATAATTCTAAGGAATGAGTGGATTAAATAAGAAATCAAAGAAACAATCCATAATTTCATCAAAGACAATGACATCAATGAATTATTTTCTTTCCAATAGGAGTGGGAAAATAGGAATGCGAAAGAAGTAAAAATAGATAGTATTTATTTAAAATTAAAATATTTTAGCTTATTAAATTAATATATTAAAATTTAAAATATTTTAAAGAGATGAAATTAAGCTTATTTTTATCTAGCCAGTCCTGCTTGCCTGGCAGGCCTAGACTAAACCATTACTCACATTTAATTGAATGAAGAGTGTTATTTTTCTGATTCTAAATCTTCCACATCTTTTTCACAAACTAATTGTAATCTAATTATAACATTGTGATTGAAAAGACTTAATTTTATGGTATAGAATAAATACAGGTACAAGCTGAGAAGATTCGGGACTAGGTCTTCATATAAATCTAAGGAAGACAAACAGATATAATAGAGACAGAAATAACATTCCAAAAAGTTAGCTAAGAGAAGAATGAAACAAGTACCTAGAAACAATGAACCTAGAAAATGCCTGGGGTATAGAAGTTCAGGTAAATGACTGGCAAATAGAGAAATTAAAAGTCTAGGAGAGAAAGTATGGGTATCAAGAGGTCAGATACCATAGGCCAAAAAATTTAGTATAAAAATAAAAGCCACAGGGTTGTGACATCAGAGAAAATTTGATCCTGATTTAAATGAGTCATAGACTCCTTAAATATTTTCTGCATAAGCCAAGAATTGGTCCAGTAAAAGTAAACTTGAACCCACAGTTTGAGCCCAACTAAAATGTATAAAATCCTGAAGAGTATGGGCGATGTGAACATCTAATCTAATTTCCTCAATCCTAATGTACTAGAAACTGAAGATATTCCTAGATACTCAAAAGACTGAGTTTTAAGAAAGAAAAAGGACATGCTTTCAGAGAAAGTAGTAAATTTTAGAACTAAGAATCAGTCACTTGAGGGTTGAAAGGGATTTTAAAGGTCATTTAGTTTACCACTCAGAATAATGATTATCACTACCCCTACCTTGGCCAATTCTATCATGTTTCCTACTTTCCCATTATCTTTATCCATACTACCATCAGACTCCTGGCATGAGTTTTGGCTTTTTGTTTGTTTGGTTTGTTTTCCAAATCAGACTTTTAGGTTTTTTCCAGCCATCACTATACCTAGATGCCTGCGAAGAGTGAACCCCTTCTCAAATCTTTCTCTCTCTCTCTCTCTCTCTCTCTCTCTCTCTCTCTCTCTCTCCCTCTCTCACACACACACACACACACACACACACAGATACTTCCAGCTAATCTTCATGGCTTCTCTTCCCCCATTAGGCTATAAATTCTTTGAGGTCAATGAACATTTTTATTTCCTTGTATTTCTATCCAAAATGTTTACCACGGTGCCTAACATATATTAAATAACAAATGTTTTCTTTTTTTCCCTTTATTCTTTATTTACCTTCTTCCTTCCTTTCTTCTTTTTTTTTATTCCTTCCTTCCTTCCTTCTTTTCTACATCCTTTATTTTATGGATTGATATAAGCACTGCAAAATAAAACAGAGCTATTATTTTCTTTTTCCATTCACTCTCTAAATATCAAGGCAGTTTAGGATCTAATTAGTTTTTAGGACCACCAAATCACATTGTTTTTCCATTAAGTGTACTCAGATGCCTTACTATGATTAGGAGATTATTCTGTATTCTTTACATATATACCAATGTAGGCCAAGTTTTTCCATGTGCTGCAAAGCTGGAAAACCTTCCAACATAGATACACATATATGTTCATCATCTAAAGATCAACCTAAAAAACTAGTTGGGTGTCATTACCTGAATAGACTATGGGGTGACAATTATCTAAGACCCCAAATATCATGAAAACCATTCAAGAGGGAGCAGTGTGAAATAGAAAATTGATACTTCACTTTATTTTATATTATTTTATTAAGTCTTCATGTAGAGGAATACATGAATTCAATCACAGATCTTTTGAAAAAAATGCCATATATAACTCCCTTGTAGCATAAGAGATATATAACAGAATTAGTATGAGAGGACAGCCTTAAGTATCAGTTAAGACTAGGTTTACACATACTTACTGTCTGGGTCTGAGAAAGTTAATTATTCAATGTTCTAGGTACCTCTCTAAAAGTATAAACTATAAAAGAGATGCCAACTTATATTGGTAGAAACAGTTTTCTCTTTGAGAGTTTCCTTTATCAATTAAATCACAAGTTCAATCTCTATTTCTGAAACTAACATATTATAAGCTTACAGAAAACTAAAGCCTTGGGATTATTTTTCACATCACTAGACATACTCATTCATTCTTCATTCATCTTCTTGAGTTTTCTTTTCACCCAAGTGCAATCTTCATATTTATTCTTTTTCAATTCCTTTTCAATCTAAAGATGCAGCCCATAATTTTAGTCAGTTGTGAATTTTTGAATCCCTTAGTCTGTCAATTAATTGAATAGATTTTCTTTCCAAATTTGGGTCATCTATTAATTAGTAAGAGAGAATTCTGGCCTCTTGTGTCTTCATCCAAGTCATTGATAAAACATGTTGAACATGACTGAGCTGAAAAATGAAGTCCTTGGCAACCCTAGAGACTTCCCACTATGTTGACAATGATTCATTAATTAAGCCTTTGTGGATGTGATAACCCCAACTACTTATAAAATCTATCCATATATATGCTCACCCAGCTCTTATTTCTCCATCTTACCTGCAAGGATCTTAAAAGACTTTGTCAATTGCTTCCCTAAAATACAAGCATTTAGCATTTCCTTGATCTAGCAATATGATTTTATACAAGGAAACAAGGATAATCTAGCATGATGTATTATTATGAACTACTAATGAACTAATGAACTAACTAATGAACTACCATTAGTTAGCTTATATTAATCATTTCTTCCTTATGTGTTTGCAATGATTCACACACAATTGATTTAAAATTCTTGGGGCAAAGACAATATGACAAGGTAGAGAAAGTACTCAGTGGACTATTCCCAATATTTATCTCCAAATAACTTTAAAGTAATTACTCAAATCATATTCTGGAAGAATAGAACTAACAAAAGACCAGGGAGAGATACTCTTTTAGTCCAAGACAATTTAGGACCAAAAGAAATCTAGGAGGGGAGGGCTGCCCAGAGCCCATAGGTATGCAATACCAGTGGTGGAATGAGGTGATGGTAAGAAAAGCAAGAGTAGTTTTGGAAGCTCTCAGACCGAAATGCTAAAAGCAACTGGCAATTTGTTTAAAAGAGATTAGAAGAAATTTCTATGTTATCACTGGACACAGGATTGGAAGCTATTGAGTGACTCCATAGCCTACACCCTCTTCTGAGTTACAGGTCAAGGATAGAGAGGAATATTTTTGGTCAAGAAGGAGCAGTGTGAAATAGAAAACTGATACCTCACTTTATTTTAAGTCTTCAACAATTTACCATACATATATTAATGATCAAGTTTCTATATATTATTTTCTCTTATATGTGAATGCCATAAGCCTGCAGCTATTAATCCCCTATTTTGAAATACAAGTCACCCTCCACTCACTAAGTTTTGTTTCTCAAGAGTTTCCAGACACAATATCCTCAGTTGCAACCCAATTTGTTAGAATTTGCTAGCTTGGAAAACACCAATGTTGGAGGGTGGAACCAACATGGTGAGAGTACACAGGTATTTATCTGAGCTCTTCTTGGCATCCCTCAGATCAATACCAAATCAAGTCTCCAAACTGGCCTTGGAGTTACAAAACCCACAAATATTTGGAGTGTAACAAATTTCCAGAAGATATTTTGGAAGAACTTCAGAGAAGGTCTGTTTCAATTGGGAATGGGAGAGGCAGTTGAGCACAGGCCTAGCAGAGGAACCAAGGTCAGTGTGGAATCCATGCCAAGGAATCTACCAGGAGACGCTTAACATTGTTGACTACTCTGTCCTGGTTCAGAAACCAGTGGATCAGCAGATTAGCTGTGAGACATCCAAGTGAAATTTAAAAAGACAAATAATAAGCCTTTAAACCCCAGAATAACACAGAACTTAGGCACAACCACCCAGCAGAGTAAGAAATTCAGTAGCACTAACTCAGGACAGCTTAAAGCTGCTTTCTCATGTAGAGGAAGCTTTAGACAAAGTATCTTTTTAGACAATCTCCCCTTTTGCCCTAATAGCAGACATTAATCTTTAAAAATGAGCAAAAAAGGGGAAAAAAAGATTTGCCATAGATAGCTTTTATGGAGACTAAGAACAGACCTCAAACCCTGAGGAAACTAAAGGAAAATCATCTCCAGATAAAGCCCCAAAGAATGATATGAGTTGGTCCACATCTTACAAGGCTTTCTTGGATGAATTCAAAAAGGATCTTAAAAAAGAGTTAGAAGAAAAAAAGGAAGAGGAAATGATAAGTTGGCAAAAGAGTTTGGAAAAGGAAACACAGAAATTATTTGAAGAAAACTCCCTAAAAAGAGATTCAGTGAAATGGAAAAATCATTTAACTCCTTACAAAATATTCGATGAAATGGAAAAAGCATATAACTCCTTACAAAGTAGATATGAAAAAGAAATCAACTCATTGAAAAACAGAATTTGTGAAATGGAAAAAAATCCAATAAACAAAAACACCTCATTAAAAAGTTCAATTGGCGAAATGCAGAAGATTAAAAAGCTGACTAAAGAAAATAATTCACTAAAAAATAGAATTGAGCAAATGGGAGTGAATGACTCCATGAGACTTCAAGAATCAGTCAAGCAAAAACAAAAAAAGTGAAAAAATAAAAGAAAATGTAAAATATTTCATTGGAAAAACAATTGACTGGAAAATAGATCCAGGAGAGACAATCTAAGAATCATTGCATTACCTGAAAAGTATGATGAAAAAAAGAGTCTAGACATCATCTTTTAGGAAACCACCAAGAAAAATTGCCCTGATATCCTAGAACCAAAGGGTAAAGTAGCCTATGAAAGAATTCTCTGATCACCTCCTGAAAGAGAACCCCAAAATGAAAATTCTAATGAATATTGTAGCTAAATTTCAGAATTATCAGATCAAGGAGAAAATATTATAAGCAACTAGAAAGAAACAACTCAAATATTGAGGAGCCACAATCAGGATTACCCAGACTTAGCAGACTCCACTTTAAAGGATCAAAGGGCCTAGAATCTAATGTTCCAAAAGGCAAAGGAACTTGGATTGCAGCTTAGAATCAACAATCCAGCAAAACTGAGCATTATCTTTCAAGGAAAAAAATATGAACATCAATGAAATAGATGAATTTCATTTCTAATGAAAAGAGCAGAGATGAACAAACAATTTGATTTTCAGATGCAGAACTCTAGAGAAGCATAAAAAAAAGTAAAAAGGAACGAATAAAATAACTTTCTTGTAAAAGTTCAAAAGTTTATATCCCTATATGAGAAGATATGTTTAATTCTTGAGAACTGTATTTCAGTTATAGGTATACTTAGAAAATATAGCTATATTTTCATTTTATTGGGATGATATAAAAAGAAACTAGAGGTGGAAAAGGGATTATACTGGGACAAGAGGAAAATGGAGATAAAAATTAGATAAATTACATCTCATGAAAAGGCAAAAAAGACCTTTTAGAATTGAGGGAAAGAAGAGGGATGAGCATTGTGTAAATCTTACTCTCATTGAATTTGGCTCAAAAAGAGAATATCAGATATATTTAGCTTTACAGGGAAACTTGTGTCCCTATAGGGAAGTAGGAAGGGAAAAGGGGAGGCTAATAGAAAGGAGAACAGGAGTAGAAGTGGAAAGCTATAAGAAGAGGAAGGGACTGTATAAGGGGAGGGTTGTTTGAGGAAGGTGGTAGTCAGAAGCAAAATACTGGGGAGATGTGAAAGAGGACAAGGAAAGAGAAAAATATAATTTGGGGAAAATAAGATGATGGGAAATACAGAATTAGTAATTTTAACTGTGCATGTGAATGAGATAAACTGTCCCACAGAACAGAAAAAGATGGCAGACTGTTTTATAAGCTATAATGCTACAATGTGTTATTTACAAGAAACATATTTAAAGCAGAGTGATACATTCAGAGTAAAGATAAAAGGCTGAAACAGAATCTATTGTGCTCAGCGGAAGTAAAAACAAACAAACAAACAAACAAACAAACAAAAAAACAATCAGGGGTAGAAACCCTGATCTCAAATCAAGCCAAAGCAAAAATAGATCTAATTAAAAGAGATGAGGAAGAAAACTATATTTTACTAAAGGGTAACATAGATAATCATATGTACACCAAGTGGTAAAGCATCTAAATTCATAGAAGAGAAATTAAGAAAGCAGAAAGAATTAGACAGCAAAATTATACTAGTGGGAGATCTTATGCTTGCTCTCTCAGAACTAGATAAATTGAAACACAAAATAAAAAAGAAACAAATAAGGAGGTAAATTGATTTTTTTTTAAATGTTAGGTATGATAGACCTTTGGAGAAAATTGAATGGAGACACAAAGAAATACCCTTTTTTCTTGGCAGTACATGGAACCTATACAACAATTGACTATGTATTTAACATATATTTTAACATTTAACATGTATTGGGCTATTGCCATCTAGGGAAGGGATGGGGGGGAAAAAGGGAAAATTTGGAACTGAAGATTTTGCAAAGGTCAATATTAAAAAACTACCCATCCACATATTTTGTAAATAAAAAGCTACAATAAAAAAAAATTTACCATGTATTAAGGCAAAAATCTCAAAATCAAATGCAGAAATAGTAAATGTGTTGTTTTTTTTTTTTTCAGATTATGATGCAATAAAAATTACACACAATAAAAGCCCAGGAGAAAATAGAACAAAAAATTAATTGGAAAGTAAATAATCTAATCCTAAAAAAATGAGTGGATGAACAAATAAATCATAAACAATCGACAATTGTATCCAAGAGAATGACAATTATGAGACAACATACCAAAATTTATGGAATGCAGCCAGAGCAGTTCTTAGAGGAATTTTATATTTCTGGATGCTTATTTTCATAAAATAGAGAAGAAAAATCAATGAATTGGGCATGCAATTAAAAATGCTATAAAAAGGCCAAATTAAAAAAAAAAATAAATATCAAATTGGAAATTCTGAAAATAAAAGGGAATTTAATAAAATTGAAAGCAAGAAATCTATTGAGCAAATAAACTAAATTAAGAGTTTGTTTTATGAAAAAAAAAAAACAACAACAACAACAACAACAAAATAGGTAACTTTTAGGTAATTTGATTAGAAAAAGGAAAGAATCATATGGAAAAACAAAAGGTAAAGAAATTCAAGAGAACTAATGGGGAAAAAATCAAATGAAAGTGGCCTAGCTCCACCAGATCTAAAATGATATTATAAAGCAGTGGTTACCAAAACTATTTGGTATTGGCTAAGAAATAGACTTATTGATCAGTGGAATAGGTTAGGTTCAAAGGACAAAACAGTCAATAACTTTAATAATCTACTGTTTGACAGCCCCAAAGACCCCACCTTTCTGGATAAGAACTCACTGTTTGACAAAAACTTCTGGGAAAATTGGAAATTAGTATGGTAGAAACTAGGCATTGATCTGTACTTAACACCATACACCAAGATAAGGTCAAAATGGGTTCATGACCTGTAATGGGCTGAAGTTCGAGTTGATGCACTGAGGTCCCAAGCACGTGAGGCTAAATAGTAATTGGACCATACTCTATTAATATATATGCTTGGAGAAAGAATCCCCCCCCCCCCCCGCCTACTCTTTGTGCAAGTCCTGATGTGTTGTATAGGAAATGACGATTTTAGTGGGTGGAGGCAGAGGGGCAGGAAGAGAGGCAAAGAGAGACTGCTGGCTGGCTTCTTGTTGCAGCTGCTCACATTGCTATTGTGATCCCCCTTCACCTCCACAGAAAATAAAGATCATTTTCCCTTAATCTGAATTCCTGACTCCAGCTGATTTTAAAATATGCAGTCATCACAATGACCTAAGCATAAAGATTGAGATTATAAATAATATAGAAGAACATAGGTTAGTTTACCTCTCAGACCTGTGGAAGAGGAAGGAATTTATAACCAAAGAAGAAGTAGAGATCATTATTGATCAGAAAATAGAAAATTTTGATTATATCAAATTGACAAGTTTTTGTACAAACAAAACTAATGCAGACAAGAATAGAAGGGAAAAAATAAACTGGGAAAACATTTTTACAGTCAAAGGTTCTGATAAAGGCCTCATTTCCAAAATATATAAAGAATTGACTCTAATTTATAAGAAATCAAGCCATTCTCCAATTGATAAATGGTCAAAGGATATGAACAGACAATTCTCAGATGAAGAAATTGAAACTATTTCTAACCATATGAAAAGGTGTTCCAAATTATTATTAATCAGAGAAATGCAAATTAAGACAACTCTGACATACCACTACACACCTGTCAGATTGGCTAGAATGACAGGGAAAGATAATGTACAATGTTGGAGGGGATGTGGGAAAACTGGGACACTGATGCATTGTTGGTAGAATTGTGAATACATCCCGCCATTTTGGAGTGCAATTTGGAACTATGCTCAAAAAGTTATCAAACTGTGCATACCCTTTGATCCAGCAGTGTTACTATTGGGTCTCAAAATGATTTTAAAGAAGGGAAAGAGACCTGTATGTGCACAAATGTTTGTGGCAGCTCTGTTTGTAATGGCCAGAAACTGGAAACTGAGTGGATGCCCATCATTTGGAGAATGGCTGAATAAATTGTGGTATATGAATATTATGGAATATTATTGTTTGGTAAGAAATGACCAACAGGATGATTTCAGAAAGGCCTGGAGAGACTTACATGAACTGATGCTGAGTGAAATGAGCAGGACCAAGAGATCATTATATACTTCAACAATTCTACATGATGATCAATTCTGATGGATGTGGCCCTCTTCAACAATGAGATTAACCAAATCATTTCCAATAGAGCAGTAATGAATTGAACCATCTACACCCAGTGAAAAAACTCTGATTATGAACCACTACATAGAATTCCCAATCCCTCTATATCTGTCTGTCTACATTTTTTGATTTCCTTCACAGGTTAATTGTAATTTGTAATCAAAATCTGATTCTTTTTGTACAGCAAAATAACTGCATGGACATGTATACATATATTGTATTTAACTTATACTTTAACATATTTTTACATGTATTGGTCAACCTGCCTTCTGGAAAAGGGGGTGAGGGGAAGGAGGGGGAAAATTGGAACAAAAGGTTTTGCAATTGTCAATGCTGAAAAATTACCCATGTATATATCTTGTAAATAAAAAACTATAATTAAAAAAAAGAAAAAGGAAAGAAAATCAAATTGTTAATATCAAAAATGAAAAGGGAGAATTTCCACCAATGAAGAAGAAATTTGAGCATTAATTAGGAGCTATTTTGCCCAATTATATGTCAATAAATCTGATAATCAAAGTGAAATTGAAGAACACTTACAAAAATGTAGATTGTTCAGATAATAGAAGAGGGAATAAAATACATAGATAGAACCATTTTAGAAAAAAAATAAATTGAACAAACTATTAACCAACTCCCTAAGAAAAATTTCCAGGGCCAGCTGGATTTACATGTGAATTCTATCAAACATTTGTAAAAATATTAATTCCAATGCTATACAAATTATTTGGAAAAATAAGGAAAGAAGGAGTTCTACCAAATTCCCCTTATGGTACAGATATGGTGCTGATACCTAAAATAGGTTGAAAATAAAGAAAAAAAGAAAGAAAATTATCCACCAATTTCCCTAATGAATATTGATGCAAAAATTTTAAAATATAATATTAGCAAAGAGATTACAGTAAGTTATCTCCAGTACAATACACCCTGACCAAGTACGATTTGTACTTGGGAATGTAGGGCTGGTTCAGTATTAGGAAAAGTGTTGGCACAATGGACTATATCAATAACCAAACTAACGAAAAAGTATATGACTATCTCAATAAATGCAGAAAAATAATTTGACAAAATCCAACATGCATTTCCATCAAAAACACTAGAGAGTTTAGAAATAAAGGGAATTTTCTTTAAAATGATCAGTAGCATCTATTTAAAACCATCAGCAAACAACATAAGTAATGGGGATAAATGAGAAATAAGATCAGGAGTGAAACAAGCTTGCCCATTTCACTATTACTATCAATATTGTATTAGAAATGTTAGCTTTTGCAATAATAGAAGAAAAAGATATTAAAGGAATTAGAGTATCTAATGAGGATACCAAATTATCACTCTTTACAGATGATATAATGATATACTTAGAGAATCCTAGAGATTAATTTAAAAATTACTTGAAACAATTTACAACTTTAGCAAAGTTGCAGGATACAAAATAAATCCACAGAAATAATTGACATTTTTATATATTACCAACAAAGCAAGAGATACAAAGAGAAATTCAATTTAAAATAACTGTAGATAATAGAAAATATTTGGAAGTCTACCTGCCAAAGCACAGTCAAGAACTATAGGAACACAATTACAAAACACTTTCCACACAAATAAAGTCAGATCTAATGAATTGGAAAAAAAGCAAGTGTTCATCAGTAGGTTGAGCGAATATAATAAAAATGACAATACTACCTAAATGAATCTACTTATTCAGTGCCATACCAATCAAACTGCCAAGAAATTATTTTACATAGCTAGACAAAGTAATAGCAAAGTTCATCTGGAAGAACAAAAGGTCAAGAAATTCAAGGTAATAATTGTACAATATTTCAGAGTTTGATTCTGTTTGTAGAGCAAAATAACGATTTGGTCATGAATACTTATTGTGTATCTAATTTATATTTTAATACATTTAACATCTACTGGTCATCCTGCCATCTGGGGGAGGGGGTGGGGGGTAAGAGGGGAAAAATTGGAACAAGAGGTTTGGCAATTGTCAATGCTGTAAAGTTCTACCCATACATATAACCTGTAAATAAAAGGCTATTAAATAAAAAAATAAAAATTAAAAAAAAAAAAGAAATTCAAGGTAATTGATGAAAAAAATCAAATGAAGGTGGCCTAGCTTTACTAGACCTGAAACTATATTATAAAGCACATCATCAAAATATTTTGGTACTGTTTCAGAAATAGGCTAGTAGAGCAGTGGAATAGGATGGATTCAAAAAACACAAGAGTCACTGACTATAGTACTCTAGTGTTTGCCAAAATCAAAGACCCTAGCTTTTGGGATAATAACTTATTATTTGAGAAAAATTGCTGGGAAATTTGAAAATTAGTATGGCAGAAACTAAGTATTGACCCACAACTAAAAATCTATGCCAAGATAAGGTCAAAATGGGTTCATGATTTAGATATAAAAAGTGATATTACAAGCAAATTAGAAGAATAAAGGATAGTTTATATCTCAGATCTGTGGGGAATGAGGGGATTTATTGTCAAAGAAGAACTAGATTACATTATTGAGGGCAAAATGGATAATTTTGATTATAGTAAGTTAAAAAGGTTTTGTACAAACAAAACCAATGCAAAGATTAGAAGGGAAGCAATAAACTGGGGGAAAAAATTACATTCAAGGGTTCTGATTAAGGCCTCATTTCTAAAATATATAGAGAACTGACTCAAATTTATAAGAATTTAATCCATTCTCCAATTGATAAAAGACAATTTTCAGATGAAGAAATCAAAATCATTTCTATATATTTGAAAAACTTCTCTAAATAACTATTGATCAGAGAAATACAAATTAAGACAATTTTGATGCACCTCTACACAGATTGGCTTTCAGATTGGCTAAGATGATGGGAAAAGATGATGACAAATATTGTAGGGAGTGTGCAAAAATTGATGTACTAATCTATTGGTAGAATTGTGAACTAATTCAACCATTCTGGAAAACAATTTGGAACTATGTCCAAAAGGCTATCAAACTGTGTATACCCTTTGATCTAGCAGTGTCTTTAGTGGGCCTGTATCTCAAAGAGATCATAAAGTTGGGTAAAGGAACCTTATGTGCAAAAATGTTTGTGGCAGCCTTTTTTGTAGTGACAAGAAACAGGAAACTGAGTGATTGTCCATCAGTTGGAGGATGGCTGAAAACTTATGGTATATTAATGTTATGGAATGTTACTGTTCTATAAGAAATAATGAGCAGGATGATTTCAGAAAGTTTTGGAGAGACTTACATGAATTATGCTAAGTGAAATGAGCAGAACAGGAAATCATTGTGCATGGCAGCAAGATTATATGATGATCAATGTTGATGGATGGGGCTCTTTTCAACAATGAGAAAATTCAAGTCAGTTCCAATGGTCTTATGATGAAGGTAGCCATCCACAAGATGACTAGAGAGATGATTATGGAGACTGAGTTTGGATTACAACATTTTCGCTTTTTTTATTGCTGCTTGCTTGCATTTTCTTTTCTTTCTCATTTTTTTTCCTCTTTGATCTGATTGTGTGTGTGTGTGTGTATGTGTGTGTGTGTGTGTGTGTGTGCAGCATAATTGTGGAAATAAGTATAGAAGAACTATACATGTTTAACATATATTACTTGCCACTTAGGGGAGGGAGTGGGAAGAAGGGAAGGAAAAATTTGGAATACAAGATTTCGAAAGGGTGAATGCTGAAAACCCCATAGGTTTTGAAAATAAAAATCTTTAATAATAAAAAATAAAATTTAAAAAAAATAAAAAGAACTAGAGAATCTACAACAAAAGAAACAAAATGCCAATGTTCTTTACTTTCTCAGAAATTGCCAACATGGGTTGCCCCAAAAGATGTTAATCTACCTTGTGATAAACTGATGTAAATTATTGTGACTTTAACATTGATCAGTCTGAAATGAGATGCGCTTCTGCTGCACCAGATGATTTTACTTTACTCTGTATTACTATGAAAAAAACATCCTTAATTGTCATGTGGATACTGGGCTAGTGAGAACACTTGGATCTTTTTTCATGGTAATTGTTAGCCTTGGTAATATATTGAACATGCCTAGAACTTTATTGCGTTAGTTTCTCTTTAATGTAGTTTTTATTGTGTCATTAGGGTTCTGAGGAACAGTGTCATTTTCAGTAGCAGGGTTCTTGAGAAGCAGTATCCCAAGAGAACAAGAACCTTCAGAGGCAATAATAATTGTAATTCCCACATATCAGAAACACTTCACTGGTAAGTATCAAAGCACAGACCAGAAGAATAGTAATCTCACCTCTCCCCATATCACACTACCTCGGAGACACTGAAAACTTCTAAAATCTCTGAAAATATTGGTGCAAAAAAATATAAATCTTGTTTCAATGCCTCTTCACACCCTATAATGAACAGAATCCAACTTTAAAACATTAAAAATAATAAATGGGATGAGAAAAATGAGCAATCAACAATAAAAAAATCATCTAAACATAAAAAGCTACCATGGTGACAAAGATCAAGAAACAAACTCACAAGAAAGACAATGAATTCGAAAGAGCTACAGGCAAAGCTTCAAAAGGGGAGGATCTAAATTGAATACAAACCTATATAAATTTCTAGAAGGGCTACAAAAGAAATTTCAAAATCAAATAAGAGTAGTAGAGGAAATGCAATTAAGGGGAGAAAATTATAAAAGGACAATTAATGGCTTGGTAAAAACAATAAGAGCAACAATAACAACAAAACCACAAAAATATCTAAGAAAAGAGCATCTTTAAAATGAAAATGGCCAAATGGAAAATGAAGTACAATATTGTGTTAATGACAATAACTTATTAAAAAGCAGAGTCATATAAACAAAAATAAATGCAAAAGCTTGCTGAAAAAAATTAACTCTCTAAAGATTAGCTTTGCGTAAGTAAAAGCTAATGATTCTATAAAACAACAATAAATAATAAAAGAAAGTCAAAATAAGGGAAATATAGATTAAAATGTGAAATATCTTATTAGAAAAACACATGACTGGAAAATACATCAGAGATAATTTAAGAATTATTGGATTACTTGAAAGCCATGATAAAAAAAAGAAAGAGAGAGAGAGAGAGAGAGAGAGAGAGCAAAAGAGCATAGACATCACATTTCAAGAGTGATAGTGGAGTAGGTTAGACACACAAAATGTTATAAATTACCACAGTAAAATAGAGAAAGAACTCTCCATTTGACAAATGTTGCTGAGAAAACTGGAGAGTAGTTTGATAGAAGCCAGGTTTAGACCAACATCTCACACCAAATAACAAAATAAGGTCAAAATGGATATTTTTAATTAAAGCTTTTTTATTTTCAAAACATATACATACATAACTTTCAACACTCACTTTTGCAAAACCTTGTGTTGCAAATTTTTCTTTCCCTTCCCTCCACCTTCTTTCCTAGATGACAAGTAATCCAACATGTTTAATAAACATGTGTAGTTCTTCTATACATATTTCTCCAATTGTCATGGTGCATAAGAAAAATCAGATTAAAAAAAGGAAAAAAATGAGAAAGAAAACTAAATGTAAGCAAATAACAATAAAACAGGTGAAAATACTATGCTGTGATGCACACTCAGTCCCCACAGTCCTCTCTCTGCATGCTGATGACTTTCTTCATCATAAGACCATGGGAACTGGCCTGAATCACATCACTATTGAAAAGAGCCACATGCATCAAAACTGATCATCACATAAACTTCTTGTTGCTGCGTACGATGTTCTTTTGGTTTTACTCACCTCACTTTGCATCAGTTCTCCAGGCCTCTCTGAAGTCATCCTGTTGTTTATTTCTTATAGACATAACATTAATATATCATAATTTATTTAGCCATTCTTCAACTAATGGGCATCCACTCAGTTTCCAGTTTCTTGTCACTACACAAAAGAGCTGCTACAAACATTTTTGCACACATAGGTCCTTTTTTTCTTTTTATGATCTCTTTATGATATAGCCCCACTACTTTGGGATATAGCACTACTGGATTGAAAGGTATGCACAGTTTTATAGCCCATTGGACACAGTTCCAATTTTCTCTCCAGATTGGTTGGATCAGTTCACAACTTCATCAACAGTTTGTTAATGTTCCAGTTTTCCAACATTCATCATTATCTTTTCCCATCATCTTAGCCAATATGAGAGATGTGTAGTGGTGCCTCAAAATGTTCTTAAATAGCATTTTTCTGATCAATAATGACTTAAAATATTTTTCATATGACCAGAAATGCTTTTGTTTTCATCTGAAAATTTCATCTGAAAAATGAAAATCTGTTCATATCCTTTAACCACTTATTAGTTGAAGAATATAAAAGCCTCATTTCTCATATGTATAGGGGATTGAGAAAAATTTATAAAAATAAGAGTCATTTTCCACTTGACAAATCATCTAATAATATGAAAGCAACTTTCAGAAGAAGAAATTTAAACTATCATTAGTCACACAGGGGAAAAGGTTCTAAATCACAATTTCTTTAGAGATGTGCAAATTAAAACGATATGAGATATCATCTCACACATATCAGATGCAAGAAAAGGAAAATGTCAATGCTGGAGGAGATGTGGAAAAATTTGGATGCTAAAGTACCAAGTTGTGAACTAGTCTACCTATTCTGGAGAACAATTTGGTACTATGGTTTGAAAATAATAAAACTGCTTATACCAAATGACTTAGAAATACTATTACTCTGTCTCTATTCCAAAGACATTATATATATATATATATATATATATATATATATATATATATATATATCTAGTACAGTATTATCAGTGTTAGTGTAGGAGAAATGTATTTGTACCAAAAAAAATTAATATCTGTGTTTGTTTTGTTTGGGGCAAATAAGAAATGGAAATTAAGGGGATGGGGAATGGCTGAATTAGTTATGATATATGGTTATTTTGGAATACAATCACACAATTGAAATAACAAGCATGATGTTTCAAGGTTCCAAAAAACCTGGGAAAATGTATATGAACTGATGCCAAGTAAAATGAACAAAACCAGGAAAACATTTTACCCAGTAGTAGAAACATTGCAAGGATGAACAACAGCAAAAGACTTACTTAGTCTGATCAGTACAACGATCCAAAACAATTTTCAAGCTCCCATAATGAAAACTACTATTCTCATGCAACGAGAAATGATGAACTGAATGCAGATTGATGCATACTTTTCTTACTCTCTTTATTTTTCTTGTTTTATGTGTTTGTTTTCTTTTATAACATGACTTCTATAGAAATGTTTTGCATGACTTTATATACATGGTCAGTATCATATTACTATCCTTTCAAAGGGATGAGAAGAGGGCAGGAAGGAAGAGAAAAATTGAAGCTTAAACTTTTTTTTTAAACTGAATATTAAAACATGTACATGTAATTGGAGAAATATTTAATGAAATAAAATTTTTAAATACATGTATATATACATATTCACATATATTTAAAAATCCTGTTTTAAAATTTTGCCAGAGCAGATGATAAACTTAATATTTTCTAGCTATTTTTTTCCATTTCTTTGAAAATTAGTGGGGCAGGACAGAATCAAGATGGAGGAGAATAGCTAAGATATTGGCTTAGGTCTCCCCAGCTTTCCTTAGAATCAACTCTGTAAATGAATTTTGGAGTGACAGAACACACAAATATTCAGAATGTAATAATTTTCCAGCTTAAGATATCTTGGAAGGACTTTAGGGAAGGCCTGTTTCAACAGGGCAGGGGGAAATGTAACTATGTGCAGGCCTAGCTAGAGAAGTCCAGTGTGGGATATCAAGTGGGAGTCTCTTAGCCAAAATATAGCATTGTCGACTACTCCGTCCTGGTTCAGATGGCCAGTAGATCAGCAGACAAGCTGATATCTTTAACACAATTACAGACAGCAAATCATAAGCCCCAAGCCTTGGCAGAACTTTGCCAGGCTCACCCAGCACAGTGGGAAAGTCTGCGGCATCACCAGCACAAGCACAGTCACTAAATAACTCTTGTTGTCTTGTGGAGGAATCTCAGGACAATCTCTCCTATACCTTCCAAGCAGATCTCAAGCTTAACAAATAAGCAAAAGAAAAGGAAAAAAAGCAAAAAAAAAAAAAAAAAAAAAAAAAAAAAAATCTCTGAATATAGAGAGATACTATGGAGACAAGGAAGATCAGAACACAAATCCCAAAGAGAACAACAAAGGCAAAATGCCTTCAGATGAAATCCCAAAATGGGATATGAAGTAAGCTGTAACTTGAAAGGCTTTCTTGAAAAAATTAAAAAGGAATCCTAAAAGAAATATTAAAAATGGGAGAAAGAGATGAGAGGTGTGCAAGAAAGTTGTGAAAAATTTGGAGTAGCTAACAACTTTGAAAAGGAATCCCAATAGGAAAAAAAAAATCCACCAAACAAAACAACTCCTTTAAAAGCATTATTTTTTAGGGGAAAAGATGGATATTCATTGAAACAAGGGATGAAAAGACCAGAACTGAACAGAAAATTTGATCTCAAAATACAAAAGCATGAAAAAGTAAATGGAAGGAGAAAAAAAACTATTTTTAAGGTTAAAATGTTTCATCCCTGAATGGGAAGTTATATGTAACTCTTGAGAATTGTATAGGCATTTAGAAGGGATATACTTAGAAAGTATATTCATAAACTGACTTTAATGTAATGATATAAAAAAGAAATTAGAAGTGGAAAAGATATTTCTCTGGGAAAAGAGGAAAGGAAAGGTAAAATGGGATAAATTATATCACATGAAGAAACACAGAAGACCTATTACATTTGAGGGAAAGAAGGGAGGGGAATGAGCACTGTTTGAACTTTAATCTCAATGGATTTAACTCAAAGTGGAAATGGCATGCATACTTAATTTGGTATAGAAATTTATCTCACCCCCATAGAGAAGTAGGAGGGGAAATGGGAAAGGAAAGGGGGAGGATCATAGAAAGGAAGGCAGAAATAGAAGGGAAAGGAGGGATTAAAAAGGGGGATCGAAAGAGGGAGGGCAGAATGAAGAGGATAGTGGTCAGAATCAAAACACTGTGAGGAGAGAAAGGGTAAAAGGAGAGAGAAAAGTATTATATTGGGGAAATATGATAGTGGGAAATACAGTTAATAATCTTATCTGTGAATGTGAATGGGATGAACTTTCCCATAAAATGAAAGCAGATAGCAGAATTGATTAAAAAAAAAAGAATCTTACAAAATGTTGTTTACAAGAAATACATCTGAAGCAGAGAGAAACATAAAGAATAAAGGTAAAACTCTAGAGCAGAATATATGTCTCAGTTGAAATTTCAAAAAAAGTAGAAATAGTGATCTAAATCTTAAATCAAGAAAAAACAAAAGTGGAGCTAATTAAAAGAAACATGGATGAAAACTGCATCTTTTTAAAGGGTATCATATAATGAAGTAATATCAGTACTAAACTTTGATGCATGAATGGTACAGCATCAAAATTCCTAGATAAGTTAAATAAATTGCAAGAAGAAGTGGATAGCAAACCTATACTAGAGGTGGATATAAATCTCTCTTTTTCAGAACTAGATAAATCTAACCATGACATAAACAAGAAAGAAGTTAAGAAAGTAAATAGAATTTTATAAAAGTTAGGTATAATAGATCTTTAGAGAGATTTGAATGGAGACAGAAAGGTACATTTTTTTTTTCTCAAAAGTACATGGCACCTATAGAAAAAGCGACCATGTATTAGGGCATAAAAACCTCACAATCAAATGAAGAAAGATAGAAATAAGAAATGAATTTTTTCGGATAATGGTGTAATAAAAATTAAATGCAATAAAAGACCATGGAAAAAGAGACTAAAAATAATTGGAAACTAAATAATCTAATCCTTTAAAAACGAGTGGATCAAAGAAGGAAGGAAACAATCAATAAGTTCATCCAAGAGAATGACAATAATGAATCAACATACTAAAGCTTATGGGATGCATCCCAAAAAATTCATAGGGGAAATACATATCTAGATGCTTTTTGATAAGGTTTAGCACAGGACAGAGAGTTGTGGGAACTCCTTCTAGTCGGTTCAGGTTCTTCGTAAAAGAATTTATGAACCCGAAAAGTTAGACTGGGAAAAAGAAGTTTATTGTTGGAACTGAGAAGCCAGCCTTTGCTAGGTGAGAGAGATAAAGAGGGATTAACTCTGAAAAGAGAATGTTTTCTCAGCAAGTTAGAGAGTCCTTGAAGGCAGCTATGCCAAGGAGACAGAAAACGAGAGAGAGAGAGAGAGAGAGAGAAAGAGAGAGAGAGAGAGAGAGAGAGAGAGGTTCTTTTGCATGCTTCCTACTATTGGCCCTCTGAAAAAAGTACACCAAGTTGCCTCTTTTTATAAGGAATTTGAAACTTGGCTAGAGGATGGTTCAGTTTGAGTTGAAATCAGACAGAAATCTTTGAATGGAATAGAAGTTTCCATTAAATGAGGTTACTGCCCCCAGGCCTAGATTTCCAGTAGAATGGGACAACTTACTGGGAGTGGTGGAGCCAATTTTCAGCTTAATAGCTGGTGCTGAGTTGCAGTGGTCCTGGACTCAACTAGTCCCACCAAGATAACAGAATGAAAACACTTATCTATTCCCTAGGGCAGATCTCTCAGGGGAGAGTTTCTCTGAGGGTTCAAGGAGTTTCTCAGACATTCCCCCCAAAGTCAGAGAGAGAGAGAGACAGTTTCAGGGTTCCCCACATCATTTCCATTAATAAAAGAGAAAGAGGAGATCAATGAATTAGGTATGCAATTTAAAAAGCTAGAAAAAGAACAAAAGCTAAAAAAAAAATCCCAATTAAATGCCAAATTAGAAATTCTGAAACTCAAAGGTGAAATTAATAGAATTAAAATAAAGAAAACTTTTGAACTAATTAATAAAACTAAAAGTTGGTTTTATGAAAAAATGGACAAAATAGACAAATATTTAATTAATTTGATTAGAAAAAAGGAAAGAAAAAAGCAAATTACCAGCATCAAAAATTGTAATGCTGGAGAAACTGAGCAAGATAGAGATTAGAGAACAATTTAGTAATTTATTTAAAAGGGAGAGATTTACTGGGACCAATGGATCCATGTTTGGTCCCAAGACTAAATGAGACTGTCATCTCAAAGAATGCAGCAATGAATGTCAGATACAAAATTCTTTTATAGGGTAACAAGACCAATGACATAATGGGGGAAGTACATGGATGGGGATGACCTAATTGGGGAGGGAGGGGACCTAGGATGAGGATGACATAATGGAGGCAGGTACCTAGAAATACATAATGAAGTGAGGTACTGGAGAGGCTCCTGATATTCTAGTGATGTCTAAAATGGATAAAGACCTTTATTCCATCAGACATTAGAGGGAATGATTATAGCTTAAGGTCTAAGATATAAGACCTTTATCCTATCAAACATTAAGAGCGAATGGTTATAACTTGAGGCAGAGTAACTCAATAGGACAATTAGGGAAACAGGGTCAGGACATTAAAAGGGTACTGTGGCACAACAAAAGGAAAATTGTTAACTTACCTTCAATGAAAAAGAAATTAAAGAAATAATTAGGAGCTATTTGTCCAACTCTATGCCAGCAATTCTGACAATCTAACTGAAATAGATGAATACTTATGAAAATATAGATTGTATAGATTAATAGAGGAAGAAATAAATTATTTAAATAGACCCATTTTGGAAAAAGAAATTGAATAAACTATGAATGACCTCCCTAAGAAAAAAATCTCCGTGGCCAGATGGATTTACATGTGAATTCTACCAAACATTTAAAGAACAATTAATTCCAATACCATGAAAACTATTTAGAAAAATAGGGAAAGGAGTCTTACTAAATTTCTCTTATGACACAAATATTGTGCTGATACCTAAACTAGGTAGGGTCAAAATAGAAAAAGAAAATTATAAACCAATTTCCCCATTATTTTACAGAGCTAGAAAAAAATAATAGCAAAGTTCATTTACAAGAAAAAAAGATCCAAGTATTTCAAGGGAATTAATGAAAAAAATGCAAGTGAAGGTGGCCTAGCTATACCAGACCTAAAACTATATTACAAAGAAATAGTCATCAAAACCATTTGGTACTGACTATGAAACATAGTTGATCTGAGGAATAGGTTAGGTTCACAAGACCCAGTTGTCAATGACTATAGTAATCTAGTATTTGATAAACTCAAAGACTCCAGTTGTTCAGATAAGAACTCACTATTTGACAAAAAGTGCTGGGAATATTGAAAAATAATGTGCATGACCAGCACCTAACACCCTATACCAAGATAAGTTAAAAATGAGTTCATGATTTAGACATAAATGGTGATACTCTAAGCAAATTAGGAGTACAAGGGATAATATGCTTCTCAGATCTATTGAGAAGGAAGAGATTTATAACGAAAGAACTAGAAAATGCTGTGCAATACTGTAGATGACTGAAACTATTGGGTTGATGCACTGAAGTTGGGACTACTGAGCGCTTGAGGCTAACTACTGATTGAACAATACTCTATGGGCATATGCTTGCAAAATGGTCCCTTCCACTATTCATACTGGCTCAATGATTGATGTATAAAGAATTGTAGGAGGGATTAGGGGGTGGAGAAAGCTAGCCAGGGTCACACACTCTTGGCGGTAGATGAGGGAGAAGGCAGTCACGGAGATTCTGCTTCCATCCTGTTCAACCCTGTGTCTAAGACAAAGAATAAAGACTGAGGACTTTTGCTTATCCTGACTTTGGCTGATTCTAAGGTATCCAGGGTGCTAGTATGGTTGTTACACAATACAAAATGGATAATTTTGATTACATTAAATTAAAATAAATTTTGGACAAACAAAACCAATGTAGCCAAGATTAAAAGGGAAGCAGAATGGGGGGGAGGGGGGGGAATTTACATCTAAAGGTTCTGATAAAGGTGATATAGAGAGAAGTGACTCAAATTTGTAAGACCTTTCTCCATTCTCCAGATGATAAATGATCAAAGGATATGCATGATTTTCTAAGGAATTAAAACCACTTATAGTCATAAGAAAAAATGCTTTAAAGCACAATTGATTAAAGAAATGCAAATTAAGATAAATCTGAGATACCATTACATATCTCTCAGATTGGGTGAGATGAGAGGAAAAGATATTGGAGGAGGTGTGGGGAAAATAGGACACTAATACTTTGTTGGTGTTCAAGCTCCCAGTTCACAACTGATCTGAACATTCTGCAGAGCATTTGGAACTAGGCCAAAAGAGCTATCAAACTGTGCAAAATCTTTGATGGTGCAGTGTCTCTATTAGGTCTGATAATCTTACAATGGCCTAGAGTGACTTACATGAATTTATACTAAGTGAAGTTAATATAACCAAAAGAACATTGTTTTTTAAATTTGTTTATTTTTAATACACATTGTTTTATGAATCTTGTTGGAAGAGAAAAATCAAAGCAAAAAGGAAAATCCATGGGAGTGAAAAAGAAACAGAAAAAAGAAGTAAACATAGCATGTATTGATTTACATTCAATCTCCATAGTTCTTTTTCTGGATGCAGATGGAATTTTTTGTCCAAAGTCTATTGGAATTGGTTTAGATCACTGAACTACTAAAAAGAATCAGTCTTTCATAGTTGTTCATCACTTATTCTTGCTATTATTGTGTTTAATGTATTCCTGGTTCTACTTGTTTAACTCAGCATCTATTTGTGTAAATCTTTCCAGGACTTTCTAAAATCTTGTTCATCTTTTTTTTTTTTTAATAGAACAATAATATTCCATTCTTTTCCTATACCACAACTTATTCAGCCATTTCCCATTCTTCTACTAATTTTTCAGTTCTTTGTTAGCACAAAATGAGGTGCTACAAACACTTTTGCACACATGGATCCTTTCCCCCTCTTATGATTTCCTTGGGATACAGGCCTAGTAGTGGCACTCCTGAGTCAAAGAGTATGCACAGGTTGATAGCTCTTTGGGCATAGCTCCAGATTGCTCTCCTGAATGGTTGGATCATTTCACAACTCCAACAATAATGCATTAGTGTCCCAGTTTTCCCACATCCCTTCCAACATTTATCATCATCCTTTCCTGTCATTTTAGCCAATCTAAGAGGTGTGAGGTGGTAACTCAGAGTTGTTTTCATTTGCATTTCCCTAATCAATAGTGATTTAGAGCATTTTTTCATATGACTATAAATGTCTTGAATTTTGTACAAGACCAAGAGAACATTGTACACAGCAATAACAAGATTATGCATTCATCAACTCTGATGGATGTGGATCTTTTCTTTTTTTTTTTTCTTTTTTTTATTAAAGCTTTTTATTTTCAAAACATATGCATGGATAATTTTTCAACAATGATCCTTGGAAAACCTTGTGTTCCAAATCCCCCCCCTTTCCCTTTACCCCCTCCTCTAGATGGCAAATAATCCAATATATGTTAAAAATGTGCAATTCTTCTACACATATTTCTACAACTATCATGTTGCACAAGAAAAATCAGATCAAAAAGGGGAAAAATGGGAAAGAAAACAAAATGCAAGCAAACAACTACAAAAAGAGTGAAAATACTATGTTGTGATCCACACTCAGTTCCCACAGTCCTCTTTCTGGGTGCAAATGGTTCTCTTTAAACAAGACCATTGAAACTGGCCTGAATCATCTCATTGTTTTTTGTTTTTTTGTTTGTTTTGTTTTGTTTTGTTTCTTTATTAAGGTTTTTACTTTTCAAAACACAGGCATGGACAATTCTTCACATTAGCCCTTGTGAAACCTTGTATTGCAACTCCTTCTTCCCCCACCCCCTCCATTAGATGGCAAATAGTGCTATATATGTTAAACAGGACATGTCTCTTTTCAACAATGAAGTGATTCAGACCAATTCCAATAGACTTGTGATGGAGAAATCCATTTGCATACAAAAAGAGGACTGTGGATGCTGTGTGTGGATCACAACATAGTGTTTTCACCTTTTTTGTTGTTGTTTGTTTGCTTTTTTTTCTTTCTTATTTTTCCCTTTTTGACCTGATTTTTCTTGTGCAGAATGATAGTTGTAGAAATATGTGTAAACAAATTGTACATGCTTAACATATATTGAGTTTCTTGCTGCCTACAAGAG
Organism: Sarcophilus harrisii; assembly: GCF_902635505.1. NCBI lineage: Eukaryota > Metazoa > Chordata > Mammalia > Dasyuromorphia > Dasyuridae > Sarcophilus > Sarcophilus harrisii. The sequence goes on along the minus strand of NC_045426.1, from coordinate 552,957,083 downwards.
GGGGAAAGGTAAAGGTAAAGAGAAACATTTGGAACACAAGATTTTGCAAAGATGAATCTATCTTTGCATGTATTTGGAAAAGTAAAAGGATATTTTTAAAAAGAAATAAAATTAGTGGGATAATTCCCTATCTCTCCATTTTGTTCTTTCTCTCAATATCCACAATATTCAGATATTATTGACAGTGATTTATCAATCATATCTATATCCTCTCCTATAATACCCCCATTTTATTCTTTATCATTATTTATTCAGTCCAAGTGACTTGAACTCATGGAATTTGTTATATTAAATTAAATCAACCTTCAAAAGACAAAGATAGGATGTCACCACTCACCATACAGAATATCTGTGTTTCTCCAGTTCCTCTAAGTAAGACATACATTGTGAGTACTCTTCATTTTCTCTTGCTCTCATTTTCATCAAAGAATTTGGTTTTTCTTCTATATTCTTATCAGTCAGGTCATTTTTCTTTAGCCAAAAATATGAAAAATAATTTGGTTATTATTATGATATGGAAGTTTGTATGGTTTTAATATCTGTTTCTGACCCAGGATCATTAAATTTAAAGAAATAAATCTATATAATCTAAGTGATCTCACAGCACAAACTCACAGCCAAAACTTTGGTACAGTAGATATGGCAATGACCTTGGAATCAGAAGACTCAAATTCAAATTCAGACTCAGCTATTTACTGAGCAAGTCATTTATCTTATCATTTATATTATATGACCTGAGCAAGTCGTTTATCTTTCTCAGCCTCAATTTTGCATCTGTAAAATGAAGGAGGTGAACTAGATATTTTCTAAGGCCCTTAAAAGTTGAAATTTATAATTACATACATAATCTCAATCAAGAAAGTCATACATTTATGCAAAGTTTAGCCTAAGCATTTGCGAATAAGATTTAGAAACTCTTTATTTTTTAATTCTCTCTCAGAATATTATACACAGAACACTATATTATCTCTGGACAGAGGGGTAAGTCCTTAACCATATAATATAAATGGGGTATATAGCTATATAACAGCATTAATCTCTTATGAACAACTGGAAAGAAAAGACACTTGTAAATAATTTTGATCTGGTAAAATAATGCAGTAGGACATACATGATTATTGCCAAAGATAAAATTGTTTCTTTTAAATGTTTATGGATCTCCATGCTTCTATATTTGAATTTGAATAGAAACAAAGTTTCACTAACCACCTGAAGTAAAGTTGTTTTGTCATTCCCATCCTTGGACAAAAAGAATAATAGAATTGTAAAGTGGGAGTTCATTAGATACCATTGAACTTTTTGTCATTTTACACATGTGGAAACTGAGATACAGATAAATTAAAGATTTATTGAAAGTCAATAGCTGGTCACTTACATAATGGGGACTAAAATCTAAGTCTCCTGATTCAATGCAGTATTTCTTTTATTAGACTCATAGTTCATAATCCAATAAATTGACCTCTTGTTCCATTACCTTCCATAGCTATTGCCCAATATATGTTATTTGAATTAATGAAGAAAATAAGTTAGTATTTGAGTTATATAGGAAATGTGCTTCTAAGTACATTTATATTCTATTAGAAAATTTATATTTCAACCCCTGAAATTACAGCACAGTCCAGGACCAACCCATAATCTAAATAGGCATCTTTCTCCATGTTCCATAATTAGCATCAAGTTTTCTAGCCTCTGCTTTAAGTTCCAAGAAAAAGGCAATGCATGATTCACAAAGTGGCCCATTCTATTTTTTTGTTAAATTCCAATTAATGGCATGTTGTTATTTATAACAAGCAAAAATCTACCTCAGCAATTTGTGCCCATTGAACCTTTCTTTTTCTGTGATGATTGCACATGGATATACACATGCACACACACATACACACACACAAACACACACACACAGTTAAGATTCATTGGAAAGCATAATAAATTACTGAGGGTAATATTTATTTGTAAATCTAAATATGTTATTATTTAATAAAAATATCTGATAAACAGGTTCAGGCAGTTAGAGATGAGGAAATAGGAAATTGTTGGGTAATATGCAACATGTTTAGAGTAAAACAGTATTATTCTCTGTAAAGATATGGCCTAAATGTCTTAATTTTATCATAAGCTACATTAGACAGGTTACATGAAATCATTCAATTTAAGTTCATTCAAAGCCTAATACTTTCCAGTGGTTTTAGTTTACATTATTGTGCAATCCTCAAGTTCAGCTTTGGTTTTATAACCAAGGAAATCTCAAAATGAAACTGAAACTAGATTTTTCATCAAATGGATTGTGCAATCATCAGCTTCATTTTTTGAGGCAAAATACATGAAGTATTTTTTTTTTTGTTTGGTAACAAAATTTCACCTTTAACAACCATTATTCAAAAATGATATGTCACCGAAATCTCTGACCCAATTTTTAATCATTTGGGATCCTTGTATGATTAAGGGCATTTAGTGAAATGTTAGCTGATTTACCACATTAATTTGGTTTTGTTTCTGAAATTTTATTAAAACAAGAATATTTCTAATATTGCTTATTGTGCTTGAAGACACCTGAAATTTTCTAGATGATTACATTAAATTTAGAGATCTTTGGGGGATGCTTGGGTACATTTAATTTTCTGTTTTAAACTAAGACATATCTTTGGAAGTTTCTCAACAAAAAGGATTCTTATAAATCTCTAGAAAATTTCTCATTTACCAAAAGCTTCTAATTTTGCCTACTTAGATTTCTTATCTACAAAAAGAATTTTGGATTTAAATACTTCAAATATCTCTTTGTACCTCTAATCTGTATATTTATAAACCTTTTTGATATTGTTTTGATTGTTTGATAATTGCTTGTCTTGAAAAATTGAACTGTTCCTGTCTTTAAAACAACCATTTCTGCTAGCATTTTTTCTTCTTTTAGTGTATTATCCAGTGTTGGGGATATGCTACATAGTCAAAAGCTATTTTCAAATTTGAATTTCATTTCTATGCATTTATTTCCTTCCACTTAGCAAGAATTTTAGTTAAACCATCAGGAAAAGAAAGATATAAATCCCATGGATTGTACAGGAAGATTGGAATTTCAGAAATACCAGAAAAATTGTAGGAGAGAAAAAAAGCAAATAGCTACATATAAATAAGTCATAGACAGGATAAATTAGAATCAACTAGAGAGATGGAAGACATTAGAATTAAAGAATTGGGAAAGGATTTTTTTTAAGATTGATAACTGAAATAGAATAGGAATTCCATTGGAATGCAATAGAAATTTGATATACAGAGACCAAATAACCAAATCTGAATTTAGTTCTGGCGTGAGATAATGAAATTCTGTACCAGGAAGTTGACAGTTTCACTATTAGAGGAAAGAATGGGTTATTTAGTAGAGATGTTAGGAAGGTGGAACAGTATTTGATCAATAGGACTAAAAGAATGTTGGTATCCTGGAAAATAAAGGAGAAGTTTGCAAAAAGGGAATATTTGGGGGGAAAGATAATGAGTTCAATTTTGGACATGTTGAGTTAAAGATGTCTACAGGACACTTGTTCAAAAAGTCTAAAAGACAGTTGGAGATCCAAGACAGGTCTGAAGAGAAATTAGGACTGAACAAATAGATCTGAGAGTCATCTCTTAGGGATGAAATTTGAAATCATGGAAATTGAAAGAGTATAAAAAATGAAGAGAAGAGGGTCTAGGAAAGAGATTTATAGGACATTTCCCCACCAGTTAGCAGAATTGAGATTAATGAAGATATACCAAAAGAGACAGAAAAGATGTAGTTATATATAAGAAACAGGAAAGAGCAGTGTCATAAAAATATAGGAAAATAATTGGAATCTGCACTAGAGTTAATAAGAAATTGAGACAAAAAGAAACCAGAAGAACACATTTTTTTAAAATGTAGATGACATTATGAAGTTATTTTGCTGCAAATGGCAGAGAGACAAGAGAATAATAATTAGCTGAGATTTATAGATCAAATGAAGGTTTGTCGTTTTGTTTTTCAATGGGGAATATACAAGACCATTTTTTTTAATAGAAAATAGGGAAGTGTCCAGGAGAAAACTTAGAGTGATTAGAAATTAATAATAATTAGGGATGATTAAAGGAAATAATCTTCTGAAGAAAACAAGATCTAGTGGGTGTAACTTGTAATGGGTTATGGTAAGAAGAAAAGTCAACTTTTTCATGCAATATAAATGAAAGAAGAGATGGCATCTGAGTGATATGAAATGAAAATAGGTTTATTTTTATAAATGGCCTCAATTTTTCTTTTTCAGCTAAATATAAGTCAAGGTTCTTGGCTAAGATGATAGGTATAGGAGAAGCTAAAGAAGGCTTTAGGAGAAATGAAAAGTTAGAAAATTTTCTATGTTGAGTCAGATAGTGAAACAATTAATGCATTGTGGAAGGATTGCCTTGACAAAGCCTACATGAAAAAGTGGGATATGAACATGTAGTCACCATGATTTTGTGACTTTTCTCCAATTTAATTCAAACGTATATAAATAGGAGCAAAGGTCCTGGGTAGTGGCTTTAATTGAGTGCTATGATTTGGAAGGCAAGATCTTGCATAGGATACAGGGGTAAGGGATTTGAGAGAAGAGGACAACACAGAACTGCACTGGTTCTCCAGAGGTTCAAGATGGGGAAAGGAAGAGAATATAGAAAGTACTGAAAGTATCACATCTCATTAGTACCATCTGCCCCTCATTTTATGCCCTTACCTGCAGGGCAGGACTATAGGCTCCAGGGTCTCTATTTAAAGAGGGAGGTCAGCATAGTTTTCTCTGCTTAAATGTGTGCAAAGATCAGCTTTATAGAAGTGACATAACCCTTAGGATAAAAGCAGAGAGCATTGTCAATTTATTTATAAAAAAAACTTCTATCTGAATATCTTGCCTCTGGTTCTATGATGCCTCTTTCTCTTATAACTCAAAATACTGAGTTTATTCATTTGTTGTTTCTTCTTGAGAGGGAAAGAGGAGACCAGATCTAAGATTTCATATGTGTGAAACTCAGCATATTTCTTTACATAAAGTTGATTAAGTGGCAAATAGTGCCTCAACAAGTGAAATTAAGACTCAATATTGCCTTGTGGTCTTAGCTAAGATATGAGTTATTAGAAATAAAACTGACGAGTTTTTTATTATTTGCACAAACATCAAAAAACATATGATTTAACCATGTGACCATCAGCAAGAAGGCAGAGCAAATTTAGAAAGCCTAATTGTCATTCATAAACCAGTGAAACTCAGGTGTAAAATAAAGCATAATAGCTTTAGCATAGTTAAGCTCCACTTACTCCCAGCATTCCTTCATCATGAGCTCTTGCAGTAGCTTTATGGCCAGGCTCTGAGGAGAGCATTCACCTGCCCATCCAGCCAGATGAAGAGCAAGGGGATTGTTCTCATCAAAAGAAAGAGCTTTGGAAGGAGGAAATGGTGAATAAAGGACTTAATCCTGAGAATTAAGAATGCTTTTGAACTGCCCTTGGGAGATCAGGAGTGAGCAGCAATAGTAGAAACTTTCATGCCTGGTAAGATGTACAAATGATTCCCCAAGTTGAGAATTTAAGAAATATGTTAATAGGATTCTGTTGATATGATTACAGTATTACGAGTTGGAGAAAATAACAACAAACACCAGGTGTATCTGACAGAGAAGCACAAATAAATATGACATCATGTTCAATTTCATCATAGCTACTGTTATCAGCCATAATTAGGTAATTCAGCAAATAAAATCCAAGACAAAATACTGACGCCACCCCAATGAAAAAGCAGAGATAAAATTTTCCTATTTTCTAGATTTATTCCTTATAATATAACCAAGAATTTTGTCAGTTTGTACTTTCCAACTGACTATGTAATTCACAATTCTCAAGATGCCAGGAAGCTTATTATGTGAAACTCAAAAATGAACTTGCAAATAATACTTGAAATGTTGGACTTTCCTAGATGTTCAGAAGAGTGGCCAGCTGTCTTTTGTTTGGTTCCATAAGTGCTTAACTGTCCTCATGTATCTGCTCTTCAAAATTAAATTGTGGTTTCTTTCTTCCTTTCCTTGAAATCCTCCTGCTTCTCACCTATCCCTAGTTGTTTTCAAGATTAAAAACATTAGAAATACAGGTGGTAAGATATGGATTAATTTCCAAATAATCTGCCTGGTATCATACAAGGATGCAAAAAGAGCACAGGGAAAATGTAATTGAAAATTAAGAGCAGTTTCTCTGGAGATGTTATGATGTTTTATATTAGTATTAAGTCCGTTGATAAATTTTTAAAAACCAAAATAACTTGTTATCCTGCCATTGGGTTTTATTTCTTTGTTCTGACTTTGTATTTATATGGTATGAAAAAAATTTAGATTTTAGTTCAGAGGTCAAAGTCTGAATTAGTCCTAAATTCTCTATTTAATTTTTGTGTGACTTTTTGTGAATCATTTAACCAGAGACTTAATTTTTTCATGTGTAAAATATAGATAATTATGGGTTCATTGACTACTTTGTGGGGTTGTTGTGATAATCATTTTGCATAATGTATATAAAGTGATCTATAAGGAGAAGCTATTATTTTATTTAATTATTAAATGTTATCCTGGCACAAGGGCTCTTCCCTAGTATTACTAAAATTTGACACACATTTCCAGAGTAACACCTCCAGGAATTAGCTTAACTACCAGATAATCTGGTTTACAGTCTGAGAAAATAATATTTCTTAGGATACAAAATGAAAAAAGAAGCTCCCATTAGAACATGTGTATGTTTGCCCATATACTATCATGGAAAGAACTATATGTTTTTGGTAACCTTACCAATTTATAGGTACTTTGAGATCTCAACAAATTGATTCATGTGTTCTTTTTCTGCAAATAAATTAATTCTTTTATTTTTTTTTTACTTTCCCTACCTCTGAGAGAACTTTAACTTTCCTTAAACCTTGAAAAATGAGGACTCAGTGGACAATGAAACACAGATCTCCTACATTTTCCATAAAAGTGTGTGTGTGTGTGTGTGTGTGTGTGTGTATGGATATTTTGTACAATCTGTGATTTTATTGTGTGATGAACTGCTGATATGGATATATATACACAGATATATCATTGGACAATTTATCTGTAATCTTAGATATTTGACAAGGAGCAAACGATACATTAAGCCATGCCCTATATCATAAATTGTGAAGTGATTGACATAGTCCATCTCAAGGGAACTTGAAACTATGCTTATGAAATAGGTACTAAAGATTTTCATTATACCCATTTTACAAAGAATGTAACAGAATGAGAGAGATTAATTCACCTTTATATACAACTAAAAAGTACAAAGATATTAAGCCAAGTCTTCCTGATTGCATGTATGTTGAATATTCTTTTCACTACCCCAACCCATTCCTAACATATCCATGTGTTTTCTGATGGAAAAAGCAACAAGTTGCAAAATTTGAGAACTTCATTAAATTTTGGAAGCTAATTTATTTAACTTGCTTTGTTCTTATTGGAAAGCAAAATATATTCAACATTTTGAGATTAGTGACAGATTGCAAGAACAACAGCATTTTTTATAAGCCATAAACTGGCTGATCATTCAAAATATTCACTAAGAAGTAGATCTGGATATGAATGCTTCCCTTATGTCTCCTTAAGACAAGACAAATATATGATTGAAAAAAAACACCCAGATAATTCAAGAGTTAAAAATAACAAAATGTCTATGGATATGGGTCAGTATGTTATGATATTTTGGTGTCATTACCAAGTCACAAAGAACATCTATCAAGGCCAGAGAAGTTGGAACTGGTATCAATGTAGGGAATATTTTTGTCAATAAAATCCCAAATTCTTAAATTATTCAAATAAGTATGAATGAAGAAAAAATATTTTTTTAATCTAAATGACTGTTTGAATAGCTGCATCACTTTAATCCACTATGTAATTGTTCAGTTCTCTAGTTCCCTTAATCTGTGAAGCTAAAAACTGACCAAGAAATGTCAATTTCATTTTATGTAATCAAAATTCTAGAAAGTCTCAGCTTACTTGATTTTTACTTAAGTCTATTGAGATGCCTTCTGAACAACCTAGGTAGAAGTCATGATGCTTAATAATAAATTATATCAATAGAGCAAAATTAGCAAATTTTCTAATTACCTCTTACCAAGCTAGAAGGAAAATATAAACTGATTAATTTAGCTGAAGTCTTCAGCAGCTCAGTAAAGGCATGTTCTCAGTCAATAAAAAGATCATTGACATTACTGATTTTACAAATGTCGGCTGATTTAGCTCATCATGTATTTCATAATCTACTTAGAGGACCAAATGACAAACTTCCTAGGAAAAATATTTTGAAAAATGGTTCAGATTCAGAATGTGTTAATACTTCCACACTTACCTTAGAAAATAATCAGTTCTCCTCCTTAATTAGGCTGAAGTCACAATCATTAGCTGAAGGATAGATAATAATTTTATTAATTTTTACAGTAAAAACACTTTAAAATTTAGGTTTCATCATTTAGAGAATAAATAGCATTATCTTGATGAAAAAATGAACTATATACCTAAAATAAATTAAGAAAATAAGAGAAAGGAAATTGCTAACCAATTTTGGCCACTACAATTTGAATTCTGTAAATTGATCTTGTCTTGTAGTCATATATTTCTCATCACTTGACTCTAGGCATTTTCTCTGAATGCTCCCTATACTTTATTCCTCTCCCTTGCTTTCTTTAGGTCTCAACTAAAATCCCATCTCCTACAGAAAATCGCTCCCAACCTTTCTTAATTTTGGTGCCTCTCCTTTGTCAATGTGTGTGTGTATATATAATATCATATATATATATATATATGTGTGTGTGTGTGTGTGTGTATGTATATATATATATATATATATCACTTGATTTGTATACACTTGTTTACATTCTATCTCCATATTAGATTGAAAACTCTTCAAAGGCAAGAATTTTTTGTTGCTTGTTTTTGTATCCCCAGTTGTTAATAAAAATCCAGAGGTCCACAGAAGTTCAATGACTTGTTTGAGATCATACAGGTAGAAGTCAAAATTGAATCCTGTTGCACTGACTCCATATTATTTGCTCTTTTCAAAGTACAATCCTATAGCTTTGTCAAATCCCACATAATTTCTCTTCTTTAACATAGGAGAGCTATAATCTAACAGATCTTGTGGTCTTTAGTTTTTGTCCAGACATGTTATTTGTGTGTGTGTGTGTGTGTATGTGTGTATCCAACAGTGGATCCAGTTATTCTAGAAAGATTAAGGTGACAGAGGTAAGAAATAGGCTTAGAGGCTTACTGGAACTCAAAAATAAATCAGAGCCCCTGATATACATGTAATTAATTATTGCATATTTTATTGAGTCAATTCCTTTTCCATCCCTATTTAAGCTTATCCCGTATATTATTCTTTCCTGATATTTCCCTGTTTTCTCCTTTCAGAACTTCCATTGAAATTAGGTTTTAAGTAGATCTCGCTCATATAAATCTTAGGGAAATTCATACAGTATAATCATGAGCATCCCTGATCCAAACCTGAAGCTTGCTTCCTTTCTCTTTACTAATCATCTTTTATGAGTGAGTTTGAATATGGAAAGAAATTAATCTCTTAAAACCTTATCTTTTAAAATTTTGATTAGATTAATATTTCAAATATAATACCAAAAAGTTAACCTGGAGTAGAGGAAGGAAGTGGAGAAATCCAATTCAAAGCCTAAAAATACTTTTGTTTTATTGTGAATTGCACAAATGTAAATGCCCATTTATTTCTGTCTTGGTGGATCTAGTTCATTTGAGGAAATAAAAAAAAAAAAGTGTCACTAATCATGCCAGTCTCAATCAAATTATCTATTTCATGTGTAATATTGCAAATTTAAGATGCCCTCACACTTACTGACACATCTTCACAAATTATTTAGCTAACATTAGTATATTCCTAAAATAATTTTATATTCCTTTCCAAAATAATACAATAATCATTTACAGAATGATAAAGCTAAATAAATATTTTCATTTCTTTCAGGACATGAGAATTTTATATTTATAAGCTTATATTAAGCCTATATAAACTTATTTTTATACTTTCTAAACTCTTTAATGATCAAATAAAAGCAGCAGCTTTGAGAGCTTTCAATTTAAAGATAGTAATAAGGTTGGGAAACTTAATAGAATAAGATTACAGGTAACACTTTGCTGACACTGGTGCAGGACCCTGATGCACTGTTTATACAAAATTCTAGGTGGCAGTCCCAGGGCAAGAAGAAGCACACTTGAACTTATGGGCACAAGGGAGCATGGGCCACAATGACAGTTCTTGCCCAGAGAAGAGTGCTTATAGATGCTCACCTAGAGCAGGGTCCCTGGTCTAGATCCAAAGAAGAAAGGATAATTGGAGCTTATGGATGTGGGAAGGTATGGACTTAAGTCATATTTCTAGGGAAATAATGAGCAGTAGCAAGATCAGAGACGTCCCAAGGGAGCAGAGAACCTACGTTTGTGATAACTCATAATCAAAGCACACTAGAGGGAGGGCAATGACCATATTCATGCAGCCTTGGAAGAACGGAAAACTTAGCTTTGAAAAGAACAGTATAAAAGATATGAAACTTGGAACAGAATTGCTTACATACCAGAGCAAAGCCCAAGTTTAACATAAGTTAAAGATCAAGAAAGACAATGGAAAAAATGAGCAGACAACAACAACAAAAGAAGTATCTAATCATAGGTGATAAGGAAGATCAAGACACAAACTCAGAAAGAGACAATAAAGTAGGCACCTTTAGATTCAAATCCTGAAAGAAAAATGTCAATTAGACACAAGCCAAAAATGAATGTTTAGAAGAGCTCAAAAAGAATTTTTTAAATTGATTAAATTTTCTTCTGATAGACAGAAAAAAAAAAAAAAAACCTGGGGAAAAAGAAATTAAAATGATGCAAGAGAATTAGGAAGAGTCAATAGTTTTATAAGAGACACACAAAAAATACTTAAGAAAGCAATACCTTAAAAAACAGAGTTTCCCAAATGGCAAAAGAGACACAAAATCCATCAAAGAGAAAAGCTCTTTAAAAAGAAGTGGCCAAATTGGGATATGGGGGAAGTACAGAACTTCACTGAAGAAAATGAATCTTTAAAATTAAAGTTTGGGGACAACCAGATATCCTCCAGCAGATTGACCACCATGTACTTCAGTGAAGCTCCAGGCAAATAGGTATCCTCCATGTACCAGCACACTATGTGCTTTACACAGTTCTAGACAAACATGTAGACACCAACCCCAAGGGTGTCTAAGCAAATAGGCAACATCAGGAAACCCACCACACTTGAACATAGCCTCTAGGCAAACAGACAGTCTCCAGAGGCTAGATATCCATGTGCTTCAATGTAGCCCTGAGGAAATATAGAAACACTCAATGAAGTATCAGCACATACGAGACATCACAAGAACACCAGCTCAGCACCAGGTGAGCTGCCAGACCCCTAAAGCCTCCAGTCTATGCCAGCCACCAATAATCCCAATCCCTCCATGCATCAACAATATGAGAGTCCCCATGTGCCCCAGGACAACATCAGTTCAGCACCAGGATACAGCCAGGGCTTACATTAGCTGGCACAAGAATCCTGAGACAGTACTTATTTCATCAGGGAAACAGGACTCAAATTTAAAAGAAAGGAAAAAGGCCACACACACACACACACACACAGAAGTATTACATTCCAACTCAACCCAAGAACTACATGAACTTAATAACAATAAATAATTACAAAACAAATATACAAATAAAATCAGATCTAAACAACTGGAGAAATATTCATTGCTGACTAATAGGCCAAGTCAATATAATAAAAATGATGATTCTATCCAAATTAATTAACTTATTCAGGGCACATTGATAAAACTACCAAAAATTATTTTACAGAATTAGAAAAAAATTACAAAATTAATATGGAAGAACAAAGGGTCGGAATTATGAAGGGAACCTATAAAAACAAAAATACAATACCAAAGGAAAGAGGCCTAGCAGTTTCACATCTCAAATTGTATTGGAAAGCAGTAATCATCAAAACAATTGAGTACTAAGAAATAGAGTGCTTCATTAGTGAAAGGTACATAATGTGCAGCAGGAAATGGTCATAGTAATCTTGTCAGATCTATGGATAAGAAAAGAATTCCTAAAAAATCAAGAGATAGAAAGCATTATAAGTAAAAAAAAAAAAAAAAAAAAAAAAAAAAAAACACATGAAAATGGTTAATTTTAATTTAATTAAATTTAAAATGTTTTACACAAACAAATCCAATACAGCCAAGATTAGATGCAGAGCCAAAAGTTGGAGTAAATAATTTTGGCAGCAAATTTCACTGATATGTAATTTCTCAGTTACATAGAGAACTGAATCAAATCTATAAGAATACAAATTCTACAAATGATAGAATTTGAACAAGTAGTTTTCAGAAAAAAATAAAAACCATTTATAGTCATATAAAAAAAAATGCTCTAGAGCACTATTGATTGGAGAAATACAAATTAAAACTTTGAGGTACCACCTTGCAACTATCAGATTGATGATTATAAGATAGAAACGAAAAAAAATGACAGATGCTGGAGGAGATGTGAAAAAATTCGGATACTAATACCTTGTTGATGAAATTATAAACTGATGTAAACATCACATAAAGCAATTTGGAACTATGTTGAAGAGGCTTTAAAACTGCATGTATACTTTGAGCAGGCAATTTCACTACTAAATCTGTATCTCAAAGAGATCAAAGGAAAAAGTAAAGGACCAATATGTACAAAAATATTTCCAGTAGTTCTTTTTAAGGTGGAAAAGAATGGGAAATTTAGGGGATGCCCCTTAATTGATGAATAAATCCTGCTGTGCGACAATGATGGAATACTATTGTACTATAAGTAATGGTAAGCAAGATGGCTTCAGAAAAAAAACTGGTAAAACTTATATGAATGGACACAAAGTAAACAAAACTGAGAGAATATTGACCATAGTCAAAGTGATATTGTAAAATCATCAACTGTGAATGGCTTAGCTATTCCCAACAATATGATGCAAGACAATTCCAAAAAACTTATGATGAAAACCGCTGTCCACCTCCAGAGAAAGAATTGATAGAATCTGAATGCAGATCAAAGCAGATTTCTTTTAAACTTTTTTTCTTGGGATTTTTTGACTACTTTCTTTTTTGAATATTTCTAGATGGAAATATTCTTGGCATGACTGCATGTGTATAGTGTATAATGAATCATTTGTCTTCTCAAGAGAAAGGGAGAGAAATGTGGAACTAAATATTTTTAAATGAACATTAATTATTTTTACATATAATTGATACCTTTTTTAAAGTCATATTTTAAAAGAAAAAAAATAACCTAAACTGTCAAAATGGATGTCAACAAATTCATATACTAATCTATATGTACTTTATTGACAAAGTGGATTCTCTTGATCTATTAGTAAGAGCTTATTTGCTTCTAAGTCTATTATTTGCTTCCATAATTTGAACAGGCATAGTGGGTCAGTTTCAGACACACAAATAGATCATAAATCAAAGGATTGTTCCAGGGGTGGAGTCAAGATGGTGGAGATGACCCATGTTTCTCTCTGACCTTCTCTACAGCCCTAACAATAATTGCAAAATACAGCCTCTGAATTAGCTCTGGACTGACAGAACCCACAAATATTGGGAGTACAACAAATTATCAGCAGAAGATAATTCTGAAGATCACCAGGAACGGTCTCTTTCAATCAGAAATGGGAGGGAGGCAGCCTAACACAAACAGCTGACCACAAATGCCAGCACAGAGAGCATAGAGTCCTGGAGCAGTGCAGACTCCACCAGTGTTGCTGATTCCAGTGGGGCAATACAGACTCTCTGTGGCAGAGAATTTATGGGAGGAAATAGACCAGAAAAGGTCTGTTTCATTCTGAAATGGGAGGGAGGCAATCTAATACAAAGAACTGACCACAGATGCCAACACAGACAGCACGCAGTCCCAGGGTGTTGTTCATCCCACCAGCATTGCAAACTCCATGACCTCCACATGGCAGAGAATCTAAAACAGTGTTGGGCACTCTACCCTGATTACAAGCCAGTAGATCAGCAGGGAAGTTATAAGAAATATAACACAAACACAAAAGATTAATAGTGAACCCCAAGACACCAGAATCTCAATGGACCTGGCCATGCCCACCCAGCACCAGGAGTGAATCAGCACTGACCCAGCACAGCTATGCTGCTTGAAAAACCTCCCACATCCTAAAGGCAGACCTTAAATTTTTTAAAAAATGAGTAAAAAATTAAAGAGGGCTCTTATTGATTGACAGCTTTTATGATGAAAGAGAAGAACAGCTTTCAAAACCTGAGAAGACTAAAGGCAGATTGGCTCTAGATGAAGCCCCAAAAGGCAATATAACCTGATCCCCAAAGCACAAGGCTCTTCTAGAAGAAATTAACAAGGATCTTAAAAGAGAGCAAAAGAAAAATGGAGAAAGAAAATGAAAAATTTGGAAGAGAATTTGGAAAAGGCAACACAGAAACTATCTGAGGAAAATTCACTACAAAATAGACTTAGTGAAATGGAAAAAGCATAAAACTCATTAAAAGATAAATTTGATAAAATGGAAAAAGAAAGCAACTACCAGAAAAACAAAATTTGTGAAACAGAAGAAAATAACTCCTTAAAAACAGAATTTGTGAAATAGAAAAAAAAAAAAATTCCATAGAACAAAACAATTCATTTAAAATTTCAACTGGACAAATACAAAAAGAAATAAATAAAAAAATAAATGAAGAAAATAACACAGCAAAATTCAGAATTGAACAAATGGAAATGAATGATTCAATAACATAAGTATCAGTCAAGCAAAACAAAAAAAAAATGAAAATATTTAAAAGACTAGGTAGGAAAACAACAAACTTGGAAAATAGATCTAGGAGAGACAATCTCAAGATTATTGGACTCCCTGAATACATGGTGAAAAAAACTCTTGAGAACTGTATTTCTGTTATAGGTATACGTTGAAAGTGCATGTATAATCTGATTTTACTGTTATAATATAAAAAAGACATTCAAAATGGAAAGGGGATTGTAACAGAAAAAAGGGGAGGAAATGTGGCGGTAAAATGAAAAAAATTACATCTCAGGAAGAGGCAAATAAAACATATTGTTATTGAGGGAAAGAAGGGAAAGTGATGAATATTTTGTGAATCTTACTCTCATTTGATTTGACCCAAAGAAAAAATATTAGATATATTTAGTTTCACTGAGAAACATCTCTCATCTTATAGAAAAGTGGGAAGGAAAGTGGAAAAGGGAAAGAGTAGGCTGAATAGAAGGGAAAATAGAAATAGTAGGGGAAAGGTAAAAGAAAAGGAGAGGATCTAAAGTGGGAGGACTGCTTGAGGTAGGTAGTGCTCATAAGTAAAAATACTGGTGAGAAAGGAAAGAGAAAAATATAATTTGGTATTAATAAGACAGCAGGAAATACAGAATTAGTAGTTTTAACTGTAAATATAAATGGGGTGGACTCTGATAAAATGTAAGCAGATAGCAAACTGGATTAAGTCAGAATCTTTCAATATGTTGTTTGCAAGAAACACATTTAAAGCAGAGCAAAACATAGAGAGTAAACATAAAAAGCTGGAGCAGAATCTATTATGCCTCAGGTGAAGTAAAAAAAAGAAAAAAAAAAGCAGGGGTAGCCATCCTGATCTCAGATCAAACAAAAGAAAAAATTAATCTAATTAAAAGAAATAAGGAAGGAAACTATATCTTGCTAAAGGGTACCATAGATATTGAAGCAATATCAATATTAAATATATATGCACCAAGTAATGTAGCATCTAAATTCCTAAAGAAGTTAAGACAGTTGCAAGAAGATATAGACAGCAAAATATAATGGTGGGAGATCTCAACCTTGTGCTCTCAGAAGTAGATAAATCAAACCACAAAATAAATATGAAAGAAGTTAAAGAGGTAAGTAGGATTTTAGAAAAACTAAATATGATAGATCTTTAAAGAAAATTGAATGGAGACAGAAAGGAATATACTTTCTTCTTAACAGTTCATGAAACCTATATAAAAATTAACCATATATTAGGACATAAAGACCTCAAAATCCAATGCAGAAAGGAAAAAATAGTAAATGCATTTTTTTCAGATCATGACTCAATAAAAATTGCATTCAATGAAGGGCCAGGGAAAAACAGACCAAAAAGAAATTGGAAATTAAATAATCTCATTCTGAAGAATTAAGGATGAAACAGTAAATCACAGACACAATCAATAATTTCATCTAAGAGAATGACAATAATAAGACAGCATACCAAAATCTGTGGGATGCAGCCAAAGCAATAATAAAGGGAAATTTTATATCTCTAGATGCTTACTTGCAAAAAAATAGAGAAAGAAAAGATCAATAAATTGGGCTTGCAACTAAAAAAGCTAGAATAAGAACAAATTAAAACCCCCCAATCAAATACCAAACTTGAAATCCTAGAAATAAAAAGAGATCAATAAAATTGAAACTAAAAAAACTATTGAATTAATAAATAAAACTAAGGGTTGATTTTATTAAAAAAAAACTAACAAAATAGATAAAACTTTAGTTAATTTGATTAGAAAAAGGAAAGAGAAAAATCAAATTGATAGTCTCAAAAATGAAAAGGAAGAACTATACCCCAATGAAGAGGAAATTAGAGCAATAATTAGTAGTTACTTTGCCCAACTTTATGCCAATAAATTTGACAACCTAAGTGAAATGGAGGAATACCTATAAAAATATAGATTGCCCAAATTAACAGAAGAGGAAATAAATTACTTAAATAGTCCCATTTTAGAAAAAGAAATAGAACAAGCTATTAATCAACTCCCTAAGAAAAAATCCCTAGGATAAAATGGATTTACATGTGAATTCTACCAAACATTTAAAAAACAATTAACTGCAATACTATATAACCTATTTGAAAAAAATAGGAAATGAAGGACTCCTACCAAATTCCTTTTATGACACAGACATGGTACTGATACCTAAAGCAGGTAAGACAAAAACAGAGAAGGAAAATTACAGACCAATCTCCCTAATGAATATTGGTGCATAAATCTTAAACAAAATATTAGCAAAGAGATTACATATAATCATCCCCAGGGTAATACACCATGGCCCAGTAAGATTTATATCAGTAATACAGGGATGGTTCACTATTAGTAAAACTATCAGCATAATTTACTATATCAATAACCAAATTAACAAAAAATATGATTATCTCAATAGAGTCAGAAAAAGCATTTGATAAAATCCAACACCCATTCCTATTAAAAACACTAGAGAGTATAGGAATAAATGGACTTTTCCTTAAAATAGTCGGTAGCATCTATTTAAAATCATCATCAGGCATCATATGTAATGGGGATAAAGTGGACCCATTCCTAATGAGATCAGGGGTGAAACAGGATTGTCCATTATCACCAATGCTGTTTAATATTGTATTAGAAATGCTAGCCTTGGCAATGAGAAAAGAAAAAGAGGTTTAAAAAATTAGAGTAGGTAATGAGAAAACCAAATTATCACTCTTTACAGATGATATGATGGTATACTTGGAGAATCAACTAAAAACGTATTAGAAATAATCCACAACTTTAGCAAAGTTGCAGCAAAATAAATCCACAAAAGTCATCAGCATTCTTATATATCACTAACAAAATCCAACAGCAAGAGATACAAAGAGAAATTTTATTTAAAATAACTGTTGATAATATACTATATTTGGAATCTATCTGCCTAGGGAAAGTCGGGAACTTTAGAAGCAAAACTACAAAACACTTTCTACACAAATATCAAGTGATCATGAATAGGTTGAACAAATATAATAAAGATGACAATACTCCCTAAACTAATCCATTTATTTAGTACTATACCAATCAAACTCCCAAGATCAATGAATAGGGCTTGCAACTTTAAAAAAGCTATAAAAAGAGTAAATTAAAACCCCCAATCAAAAACCAAACTTGAAATTCTAAAAATAAAAGAAGAAATTAATAAAATTGAAAGTTAAAAAAATATTATATTAATAAATAAAACTAAGAGTTGGTTTTATGATGAAATCAACAAAATAGATATACTTTTAGTAAATATGATTAGAAAAATGAAAGAGGAAAATCAAATCATTAACCTCAAAAAATGAAAAGGGATAATTTTTCACCAATGAAGAGTAAATTAGAGCAATAATTTAGGAGTTACTTTTCCCAACTTTATGTCAATAAATTTGATAACCTAAGAGAAATGGAATAGATAAGATTTCTTAAATAGTCCCCTTTTTGAAAAAAAGAAATAGAACAAGCTATTAAACAATTCCCTAAGAAAAAATTTCCAGGGCCAGATGAATTTACATGTGTATGCTATTAAACATTTAAAGAACAATTAATTCCAATACTATGTAACCTATCTGAAAAAATAGGGAATTAAGCGTTCCTACCAAATTCCTTTTATGACACAGACATGGTACTGATACCTAAACCAAATAAGACAAAAACAGAGAAAAAAAATTATAGACCAATCTCCCTAATGAATATTGATGCAAAAATCTTAAATAAAATATTAGTAAAGAGATTACAGAAAATTATCCCCCAGATAATAAACCATGACCAAGTAGGATTTATACCAGAAATGCAAAGCTGGTTCAATATTAGGAAAACTATTAGCATAATTGACTATATCAATAACCAAATTAACAAAACCATATGATTATCTCAAGAGATACAGAAAAAAGCATTTGATAAAATCTGACACCCATTATTATTAAAAACACTAAAGAGTATAGATATAAATGGACTGTTCCTTAAAATAGTCAATAGCATCTATTTGAAGCCATCAGTAAGCATCATATGGAGTGGAGATAAACTAGAACCATTCCCAATAAGATCAGGAGTAAAACAAGGTTGCCCATTATCACCATACTATTCAATATTGTATTAAAAATACTAGTTTTGGCAATAAGAGAAAAAAAGAGATTAAAGGAATTAGAGCAGGTAATTAGGAAACCAAATTATCACTCTTTGCAGATGATATCATGATATTCTTAGAGAACCCTAGAAAATCAACCTAAAAACTATTAGAAATAATCCACAACTTTAGCAAAGTAGCAGGACACAAAATAAATCCACATCAATCATCAGCATTTTTATACATCACTAACAAAATTCAACAGCAAGAGACACAAAAAGAAATTCCATTCAAAATATCTGCAGATAGTATAAAATATTTAGGAATCTATCTGCCAAGGGAAAGTCAGGAACACTATGAGCAAAACTACAAAACACTTTCCACACAAATAGTCAGATCTAAAAAATTGGAAAAAATATCAAGTACTCTCGGATAGCACTAGAAAATGTAATAGACAATGCTACCTTAACTTTTTTTTTTTTAATGCTACACCAATCAAACTCCTAAGAAACTGACCTAGAAAAAATAACAACAAAATTCATCTGGAAGAACAAAATGTCAAGAATTTTAAGGAAATTTATGAAAAAAAAAAAAAAAAAAAAAAAAAAAAAAAAAAAAAAAAAAAAAGCAAAGGAAAGTGGCTTAGCTGGGCCAGATCTAAAACCATATTATAAAGCCATAGTCATCACAACCACTTGGTACTGGCTGAGAAATAGACTAGTTGATCAGTGGAATAGTTTAAATTCACAGAACAAAATAGTCAATAACTATGGCAATCTTGTGTTTGACAAACCCAAAACCCCAGCTTTTGGGATAAGAATTCACTATTTGACAAAAACTGCTGGGAAAATTGGAAACTAGTATGGCATCAACTAGGCATTGATCCACACTTAACATAGTATACCAAGATAAGATCAAAATGGGTTCATGATCTAGACATAAAGAATTATATTATAAACAAATTAGAAGAATATAGAGTAGTTTACCTCTCAGATCTGTGGAAGAGGAAGGAATTTGTGACCAAAGAAGAACTAGAGAGCATTATTGAACACAAAATAGATAACTTTGATCATATTAACTTTAAAAGTTTTTGTACAAACAAAATTAATGCAGACAAGATTAGGAAAGAAGCAATAAACTGAGAAAACATTTTTATATTCACAGTTCTGATAAAGGCGTCATTTCTAAAATATATAAAAATTGACTCAAATTCATAAGAAATCAAGCCATTCTCCAATTGATAAATGGTCAAAGGATATCAACAGAGAATTTTTAGATGAAGAAATTGAAACTATTTGTAGCCACATGAAAAGGTGCTCCAAATCTTTATTGATCAGAAAAATACAAATTATGACTACTAAGTGTGGTACCACTACACACCTGTCTGATTTGCTAAGATAACAGGAAAAGACAATGATGAATGTTCAAGGGAATGTGGGAAAACTGGGACACTCATACATTGTTGATGGAACTGTGAACAAATCCAACCATTCTTTAGAGCAATTTGAAACTATGCTCTAAAAGTTTTCAAACTGTGGATACCCTTTGATCCATCAGTGTTTCTACTGGGATTATATTCCAGAGAATGCTTAAAGGAGGGAAAGATACCCACATGTGCAAAAATGTTTGTGGCAGCCCTTTTTGTAGTGGAAAGAAACTGGAAAATGAATGGATGGATGCCCATTAGTTGGAGTATGGCTGAATAAATTATGGTATATCAATGTCATGGAATATTATTGTTCTCTCTAAGAGTCAAAGGAGAAGAGTCACAGCTCATTGAAACCAGGAAGTATACAAGTGGAAATGCTTGAGATCCCCGGAAGTAATTTCTGTGAGCAAATAGAGACCATGTTGTGGGAGGGAACTCTGGCTATATTGAGATAGCTTCCTTAATGGGAAGTGTCTCTTTTTCTGACTGGCTGTGTGTGTGACCTCACAGACCTGTTTAAGCTCTAAGGAGGAGGAGCTCACTCTCTCTTCTCTTTTCAGCTTCCCAGTGAAGTTTTCTACTAGAGTGGGAAGCATGTTGCATGCCACATACTCCATTAATTGTTAGTGTTTGAGTTTGAAGCAGCCATTCAGGAGGCCAATCAAATTTTGTTATAACAGATATATCAGCCTCTGTATCAATCATTCCCTGAAATGGCCTATTTTCTATATAAATAGTACACATGGGTTTTTCTTGCCCAATCATTTGAGTAAAATTTACCTCATCAAAAGAATGTAATGGGAGTACTTTGACAATTGGATGATCTCCCTTTAAGTTCACAGTTTATGGGTGAGGATTGGTAACCAAGATAAATGGTTCCATATGTTTTAATATCGTGGTATGCACAGTCACAGGTGCATAGTCTGAAAGTCCAATCATTAATCTATCTACAGCCTTGGGTTGTACCTCCATGCATGTAATAGTCATGGATTAATATTAAAATCCTCAATTGCATTCACAAAGTGCTGTCCATATTCCTCATCAGGGCCTGATAATTCTCTTTGAACCTTGTAGGTCCTCTCTGGGTAGGCTCCTGATCTATCTGGTATGCATTTGGGGGCCCCATGGGGCCCCCTCACCAGTTTCCCTGAACCTCAGAAGTATTTCTCTTCCCGGTCCTACAAAATTTTGCCAGGTGGCCTATCTTGCCACAAGCAAAGCAAAAGGCTTTTCCACGTCCGATTGGTAGCTTATGGCATTGGGCTTGGAAATGTCCTTTTCTGCCAAAGTTATAACATTTCTTTCTTTCATCCTTCCTGTCCATCCCTTGTGTGATTCCCTGAGCGATAGCTGAGGCCATTGCATCTGTATTAATAGCCTCATAATCTGCTTCATAACATTTATCTATAATTTCAGCAATAAGAGCTTTTTTAGAAAGTCCAGCCACTATATGGCTGCACATTTTATTCATTCTCTCTCTTAAAAGTTGCCTGAAAAGAAGGTCAGAAGCATCACCCTTCCCTATAACTTCCTCAACTATTGTTCTTAATCAGGACACATAATCTTGAATAGATTCTCTGGGGGGCGGGGAGGGCGGGGAACACTCT
This sequence comes from Sarcophilus harrisii, assembly GCF_902635505.1. Taxonomy (NCBI): domain Eukaryota; kingdom Metazoa; phylum Chordata; class Mammalia; order Dasyuromorphia; family Dasyuridae; genus Sarcophilus; species Sarcophilus harrisii. Next base: position 552,935,098 of record NC_045426.1, on the reverse strand, counting down.
TTTAATGAAGATATTGCTGTACCAGCTCCTCCTTATCTATTCATTCCCAAGCCTGTATAGCACACTGTGCAATAAGTACAAATACACTCACATCATATAAAATCTGAGCCTCAGTTGTAGAATAGTGGCCAGTGCCAGAAATTACAAGCACACACTCTTCTGGATCTTGATGTTCATTGGCCACAGCATATTTTCAAGCTAATTTAGTAAATTCTGATAGCCATACTACTGATTGACCAGGAGTAAAACAAAGAGTCATAGATTTCCAATCACTGGGGCATATCTACTTAATATCAGCTGTAACATTTGCATAGTGCAGGGAGCATTTGGGCCATAGCTAAAGCAAGCTTGTTTCACCTCTGTTAACATTTTAAATGGGATCAGGACATGTGTCCAATCTCCGGCCCTATCCTCTACAGGGTAGGCCTGAAGGCCCCAATTGGAACCCCACTGCATTATGTCCTCCCCCTCAGTAGCTTCCTTCATTAAATCTTCCTGTAAAGCTGTGCAGCGGTGGCTCTTTCCGTACTCTATAGGAAAAACAGCTGGTCTTTGCAAAGTGATATTAGGTATTTTTCTTTACTATCTTGATCACCTGAGGGCATGTATCCTGGTAAATGTTCTAATGAGGGGTATATATACCTCAGAGTTGGGGAGCAATCCTCCTGCTTTTCATCAGGTATGTTTTTTTGTTAAAGAATCACCCATTTGATTTTCGAACTCATAAGCTTGCTGTGCATTTACAACTGTACTCTCAGGTTTGGTCATAGTTAGACCCATAATGTCTCTCTGTCTTCTCTTCCAGAAGAGGAACTATTGCATCTTCCCAAATATTAATTTTTGAGGTTCTGACAATCTACTGTTCTGCCCTCACTTCTGGGAGCCCCATGCAAATGCTTAACTTTGCATTTACTATTGCCAGTCTATCCTAATTCTCAGGCTCTCAGAGAAATCTCTGGTCACTGTCTTTTGCTTACCTCTTTCTGAGGTCTTCAGAAGTCTCTGGCTACTGTTTCACATGAACAGCAGTTGGAATGCCATAGAGCACTTGAGAGCAGTTGTATGCAAGCTCAGGATCTTTATTCACATGTCTACATCCTACTCTTTGAGCTCCTGCACTCTCTTAGTTCCTACTCCCAGCAGAGCTTCAGGTGAAAAGAGAAAAGAGAGCAAGTTCCTCCTCCTTACAGCTTAAATAGGGTCTATGAGGTCACACACATAGCCAATCAGAGAAGGAGACACTCCCTGTTAAGGAAGCTATCTCAATATAGCCAGAGTTCCCTCCCACGAGGTGGTCTCTGCTCACAGAAATTACTTCCGGGATTCTCAAGCATTTCCACTTGTTTACCTTCTGGTTGCACTGAGCTATAACTCTTCTCCTTTGACCCTTACAGTTCTGTAAAAAAATGAAGCACAGGATGATTTCAGAGAGACCTGGAGAAACTTACATGAACCAATGCTGAGTGAAATGAGCAGGACCAGGAGATCATTATACACAGCAACAACAAGATTATACAATGATCAATTCTGATGGATATGGCTCTCTCATATCCATCTCAAACAAGTTCCAATTGTTCAGTAATGAAGAGAGCCATCTATACCCAAAGAGAGGACCGTGGGAACTGAATGTGAACCACAACATAGTATTTTCACTCTTGCTGTTGTAGTTTGCTTGCATTTCATTTTCTTTTTCAGGTATTTTTCTTCCTTCTTGATCTGATGTTTCTTTTCATCAAGATAACTGTATAAATATGCATATATATATATATATGCATGTGTGTATGTGTGTATGTGTGTTGGATTTAACATGTATTTTAATATATTTAACATTTATTGGATTACCTGCCATCTAGGGGATGGGGTGGAGGAAAGGAGGAGGAAATTTGGAACATAAGGTTTTGAAAGGATCAGTGTTGAAAAATTATCTATGCATGTGTTTTATAAATAAAAAATCTTTAATAAAATAAAGGGAAAAAATATTTAGTCTATCCAAGGTATTCTCTATAGAGAAGCAGCAAGTATCAACACTCCCAAATGCCATTTTATTTATGGCATTACCTTCTCACAATACTGAGTGGCTCCAAATTTGCTCTTATATCAAATACTAATTCTGTATATTAGATGTTTTAGGACTTCTACTAATCAGTTCTTTTTAGTTGCCTTCATTTCTTTCCAATACACAAACATATATTGGGATTATCTAAGCAAATTAAATTTTTTTGTTCCTCAATTTTCCTTCTCTCACCTCTACTATTAATTCTTGTACTACTTCCAGTCCTACTCCTAGTTCTTCTACTATTATTTCTACCATCACAACCACTAACACTACTACTACTAAATTAATATCTTATGTTTTGCCAAGTGTTTTATATATATTTGTCATTTAATTGTATCCTCATAACAACCCTGTAAAGTAGGCATGACATGACCCAAGTCCATTGCCTGAAATGTCTTCCTGATTCCTCTAGCTTATTTTAGGATCTACCATAAGGCTTGAGGTAAAGATAGAAATAATTGGAAATTCATGAAGGATCATCTTTCTAATTCATACTTTCCTAACTCTAGAAATTTAAGTTATTCCAAAAACACCACTACCATTTTGATCCATCATGAATTTCCAATTATTTCTATCTTTACCTCAATAAAATTTAAGTAATGATAATACTTTTTTTCTACATTCAGTTGAAAAAAACATCTATTAATCACCCATTATGTACAAGTCATAATGTTAGAAGAAGACACAAAAATTACTAGAATGTTATTCCTGATATTAAGAAAGAAAAATCTAGATGTGGATGAGGTAGGTGATCAAATACACAATCCTAGTACTTATTATTTACAATATATTTTCTAGTACACTAATTTTTAAAAAATCAAAATTTTGAAATTTGCTTTGTTATCTTAGATACATGAAACAGAATACTAATGTAAAAATATGTATTTTCCACCTTATAACATTTAAGTATAAGATAATGGATATAACATGAAATGAAACAACTCTAAATATGAATATAACCTCTTTTAGGGCAGGTAGTTTCATTTGGATTTTTGTATCTATGGTACCCAATGTAAAGCCTAGAAAATAGTAGACTCTTAATAATTTCTTAATTGACTGACCTAATTGAAGCTATTAACATAGCTAACGCCCACCGACAGCTTTCATTCTGTTTCTTCAGTCTTCTTGCTAAGAAAGTCTGAAGTTTTAATTACTTCTCTTTTTCCAATCCTGTTTTATATATGTAAGAGATACAGTCAATCGTAATCCAAAAAGGAATTGGATAAGAGTAACTCAGTGGTACTGTGCATGTCACAAGCTGTTGTCTACATCTCATTTCTTGTGTTAGACACATATTTTATTCCTGAGTTGAATAATGTCTAACTTCCAAAGAATTCTTAAAGTACAAATCAATTTTAGTTTACGAATTTTCTATTCATTTAAACCATCAGTTATACCATCTTGAAGGAATATGGTAAAAAAAAAAAATTATAATAATGATAATATGCTGATGACTTCATAAACGTCAGTTGAAATCATGCAGAAAAGCAAACAGAAGTTATAGTTTTAATAATTCATGAGATGCAAAAGGAGAACTATTGTCAAGATTGTATATCACTATATATATATATATATATATATATATATATATATGATTGTGTGTTTTTTCTTATACTAAACTAAATTTTGTTAATGTGACATATTTTAATAGTTTACCATATGACCTGTGTAAATTAATCAAGGATCTGACACTATCCTTTGGAAAAAAAAAAAAAAACATGAAGAATGTTTGCTACAATTACTTTTATATGAAAATAGCAGAAAATAAAGAAGTAATGATACTGAAAAAATTGATTGGAACCAACTCAAAAATATCATTTTTTTGCTTGCAATATTTTATGTCTCAAAAAGTCAATTTGATTCTTATTTTTTCTTCTTATAAATCTGATATTTAAAATCTACATATATGTCTTCTAATAATTTGCTAAATAAATGATATTCTAATTTTAAAAGATTTAACAGTAAAAATCTACTCAAATTAAAATCAATAAAATATACAAAATATCTATTAAAAAAGAGAATCTCTGAAATGTTCACAGTTAAAGAAGATTTAAAAAAAAAAACTAAAAAGAAATTAAATTTAGTTGTAATACAATCTCCTTTCTTTTCTTTGAGAAAATTACTACTAGAGTGAGTCCCCCCCACCAGTAATTTAAATGTTAAGCTGCCAGATGTGTGTCTCATGCTTGAAGAGTTGAAGCTTTGCATTATTTAGCATATTAAGATTCACAGAATTTAAAAAAGGGTTCCTTTATTGCCTCAAGGTTCTAATTAAGTAAACCTTAGCCTGGTACATTTAAAACTTGCAATACAAGAGATTTTGTTCTTTTTTTTCTGCAGTTAAGTCACATCAATATAATAAATATGGAAAATCCTTAAGATGATATAATTTTTCTTTTGCTTGAGGAATTAAACCTATCTTTTATTTTAAGAAGTTTTTAATAAAGGCCAGCAATCTAGAAGACAACTAAAGCTTCAAGATTCATTTTAAGCTTCATAAGTCACTTTCCTCCATTACAATAGATAAAATGTGTCTCATAAAAACAGTTCCATATTACCAATCTTTATCCTTCTCCTAATATCCCCCCACCTTGCCATTTCTCCTACCCCTCCCATTCTACACCATTAGATAAGAAATTTCTAAGGAAAAATAATGATCACAGCTTTTTGAATGTGAATTGTGCTTGTTCTATCTGATCACACTGCACTAATTAGTTGCCCTTTCAGCACTTTTCTAAAATAGTTTCAGCAGCTACACTGAAAACTATAATCAGATGGAATTTCTGTTGGCACACAGGATTCATAAATCATATCCTTAAATACAGTTATTTTTTGCCATTTTAGAAAATGTCGAAGGTGTCAACTTTGTCCAAATATACCGTTTAACAGTGACTATTTTAGTAAATTGACTTGAAATACATACAGCTAACTGACAGTTAGAGGCATATAATCTAGTTCACAGTATAAATGAACAGCTTAAAGGCCAAAACAAGCTACAAAGTAGGAATTATCAATGACACATTTTGCAACTATGCTAAAGCTGCAACCATAGATCAAAATCTTGGTGTTAATGTGTTTATCTACATGTCAAAATTTGATGTGCAAAATCCTAGAAGTGTGATTTTCCCCCTCAATAGGCGTCTGGTTTAGACAACAAAAATGTTTTAACCGCACACAAAGCTGTGACCAAATGCCTAATTGAGAGCATTAACTGAGTGTACCCTAAAAGGAATGGTATTCATTTGTATTAGTTCACATAATGAATTGATAACACTCTTTGCTGCTGGCATGATTTGGACTTGTTAATAGTAAGCCTTGGATACTATAAAAAATTAGAGTACATTTGTCACAGTATCAAGAAACTGAATGAGGGCAGTGATTTTTTGTACTTCAAGCATCAAAGATTTCTCACTTATGCCTGATCCAAGACACAATCTGTATCTTTTCTTAGCCAGTGAATAAATGGACAAATTAAGCTTCTCCCTTCTCCACATCCCACCCCCAAATGACTGTTAAAGAAGAGGTGTTCTTAACCTGAGGCTTATTCTACTCAACTGCTACTATTATAAATTGAAAATGTTCCAGGATCAGGTAAATTAGCACTGATAGTTCACCTTTCTATTCCATACTACTATTAAGGAGTTGATTTCTTAATCATACACATAGACATACTTACACACACACACACACACACACACACACACTGTGTATAAATCTGAAACATTATATATGTGCATATGTGTGTGTGTGTGTGTGCGTTTGGATGTAACATATATATATATATATATGTATATATATATATATATACATATACACGCATATGTATACACATATATACATGTGCAGATGCAAATAGCATTCTTACAAGTTTCATTCAAAATTATCAGTAACATTGTAGGATATTTGTGGATGATTGCTAATGAAAGTTATAATACGATTGATTCTGTTTCAGTTCTGGTACCAGATACAAACTCAGAAACTTAAAGTATTTTTAGAACAAATTATTTCTTCATAAAAATGTGATTTAGGTTTCAAATTACAACCAGTAAATTAGTAAGGATGTCAAAAGATTGAAATGATCAGTATTGAAAGGGTTGTGTAGAGAGAAGCATACAAAGTTTGCAGGGTTGTGAATTGGTCCAAATATTCTGAAAAGCAATTTTAAATTATGTTAATAAAGTTATTACAATGTTCCTTCCTATGGATATAGAGGTCCTGCTAGTAGACATGTAACCTAAATAGACAAAAGATTGAAAAAAGATAGATGTTTTATAATGTATATAAGTACTTTTTTTGTAGTAAGGAAGACCAGAAAATAAAGTATATGCCTATTTACTGTTTAATGGAGGAAATATTCTAATACATGAATGTAATGGAATATGTCTGTGACATGAGTAATAATGCATATATTTCTTAAAGTGAGGAAGACATGAATTTTATAAAGTGACATAAATATAAAGAAATATGTACATAACTATAACAATATAAATGAAAAGAGCAAGGATAATGACATCAAAATTAAAACTTAGTGCTTTGTAATTATAATGATTAAGCCTTTGGGCTTAGGAGAGAAGAGACTACACCTCTTGCTCTTTTTTATAGAGGCAGGGAACTATGAATGTGGAACAATGCATATTTTTCAGCATAGATTAATATATTGGTTAGTTTTGTTGCACTGTCTCCTCCCCCCTCCCCCGTTTTTTTTTTTTTTTTCTATATCCTTTCTTATAAGGGATGATTCTACACATGAAGAAAAGAGGAAGATTACATTGGAAAATAATGTAACATAAAAGAGATACGTAAGTGTGTCTATATGCATACTTTTTTTCAATGTCAAAAAAATTATTAATTATCTACAATATATCAGGCAATAGGGATCAAAAATTAAAAAAAAAAAAAAAAAAAAAAAAACAGTCTCTGTTCTCAGGAAGATCACCCTTGGTGTTTAAGCCCTTGAAAAAAAGAAGAGCAACTGAAAGGAAATGAAATTAGCAGGAAAAATTGAAACCCTGTATAAAGGGAAATTTTGGAAGGATTTTATTCCTTCAACCTCAGCAGTCCAATTAGAAGAAAGTTCCAACTAAAGCTGATGGGGTGGGGGATAGTCAAGAAAAAAAATCCAAAGTGATTATATTTCAGATGATAAACTTATTCTGGGGACATTCAAGGTGGAGTTGAATCACCTGAGCAACCGAAGGAAATTATTTATAAGAAACATTACACCTTAAATTTTTCCTTTCTCAGGATTCACCTTTATATTCCATTCATTCTTTTTTTTTTCTTTTTCTTTTTCTTGCCATATTCAGGAAGATAATTAAATTATTTATTTCTTACACTGGAACCTCAAGAATGTGCTGAACTTGTGTCTTAGACATAATAGGAAATTTTTAAAAACCCACTTATTATCAATGTGTATTTTATATTCCTTGCTGAATTAAAAAAGACAAAAACTAGTTCATTGGTCCATTTACTATTCAAGTAAGTTCTTATTACTAGATCTCATTTTAATAAATGTTTAATTAATTTCTGCATTGCTAATACATACCCATTTGCTCAAATCTTCCAGAGAGCCATACTTTATAATATAGAACTATTTTTAAAAGAAAAAGGAAGGTACAATGAGATGGCACAAGGAATATAGCACCAAAGCCATTCTCCAATTGAAAAATGGTCAAAGGATATGAACAGACAATTCTCAGATGAAGAAATTGAAACTATTTCTAGTCATATGAAAAAATGCTCCAAGTCATTATTAATCAGAGAAATGCAAATTAAGACAACTCTAAGATACCACTACACACCTGTCAGATTGACTAAGATGACAGGAAAAAATAATGATGATTGTTGGAGGGGATGTGGGAAAACTGGGACATTGATGCATTGTTGGTGGAGTTGTGAACGAATCCAACCATTCTGGAGAGCAATCTGGAATTGTGCCCAAAAAGTTATCAAACTGTGCATATCCTTTGATCCAGCAGTGTTACTAATGGGCTTATATCCCAAAGAGATTATAAAGAAGGGAAAGGGACCTGTATGTGCACGAATGTTTGTGGCAGCCCTCTTTGTAGTGGATAGAAACTGGAAACTGAATAGATGCCCATCAATTGGAGAATGGTTGAATAAATTGTGGTATATGAATATTATGTAATATTATTGTTCTGTAAGAAATGACCAACAGGATGATTTCAGAAAGGCCTGGAGAGACTTACACGAACTGATGCTGAGTGAAATGAGCAGGACCAGGAGATCATTATATACTTCAACAACAATACTATATGATGACCAGTTCTGATGGACCTGGCCATCCTCAGCAACGAGATCAACCAAATCATTTCTAATGGAGCAGTAATGAACTGAACTAGCTATACCCAGAAAAAGAACTCTGGGAGATGACTAAAAACCATTACATTGAATTCCCAATCCCTATATTTATGCACACCTGCATTTTTGATTTCCTTCACAAGCTAATTGTACAATATTTCAGAGTCTGATTCTTTTTGTACAGCAAAATAATGGTTTGGTCATGTATACTTATTGTGTATCTAATTTATATTTTAATATATTTAACATCTACTGGTCATCCTGCCATCTGGGGTAGGGGGTGGAGGGTAAGAGGTGAAAAATTGGAACAAGAGGTTTGGCAGTTGTTAATGCTGTAAAGTTACCCATGCATAGAACCTGTAAATAAAAGGCTATTAAATAAATAAATAAATAAATAAAAAGGAATATAGCACCAGCTCTGAAGTCAGGAAGACCTAAGTTCAAATCCAGTCTCAGACACGTAACACTAGCTGTGTAATCCTGGGCAAATCACTTACTCCCAGTTGTGAAAAAGAAAAGAAAAGAAAAAAAAAAAAAAGAAAGAGGAAGATTACTGATTGATGGAGAAAACATTCTAATACATGAATGTAATGAAATATGTCTGTGCCTTAAGTAATGCATATATATTTTTTTAAAGTGGGGAAGACATGAATTTTATAAAGTGATGCTTTTATACATTTTTTATAAATTTTACAAGTTTTATAAAGAAAAGAAAGGAAATGTATCAAACCTAATAACACACTGAAAAATATTTTGTTATAGAAAAAGTTTCATGTCTGCAAGCCTCTACAAAGCAATAAACACCTTTTCATATGCCTTTGGGGGAGGTATGACATTCTTTATAATTTCACAACAATCATTATAAATTATTTTGCATTAATTGTTCTTTCCATTTAAATTGTAATCACTGTATATATTGTTTTCCTAGTTCTGCTTACCTGATTTTTCATCAGTTCATCTAAGTCTTTCCAAACTTCTCTGTATTCATCATGTCCCTCTGTTCTTACAGAACAATAATATTACTTATATTTCCATATCACAATTTATTTAACTATGCATCAATCAATAGATATCTACTTTATTTCTAATTCATTGCTTCAGTAAAATGTGTTATCATAAACATTTTGGTGTCTATAGAAACTAAGTAGTACTTAGTAGAAAATGTGAGATCAAAGTTATTATTTAGAGTCATAAATTTACAGGATGTGGCATGGGTTCTATCAATAAAAAGTTATTATAATAAAAAAAATAAAAATTAAAAAAAATTACAGGATGCCCTGATTTTTCCTACCAGATCATTCATTATTATTCTTCATCCAGACAGACTTGCACTAATTTCATCCAAAATTTAATCCTAATCCTCTCTGCAACAAAAAGTAGAAATTTCCAGATGCTTCTCAAAGGTCAGGAGTCTAGTATGTGGCCATGAAGTAGATTGAAGCTAACTAACACATAAGGAAATTAAAACATGACCTTATACTCATTAGTACTATGTTATAATGGGCAAGCCTACCTACTCCATCAACATAAAGCCAACTCCTGATAATTCAAACTAGTGAGAGAAAAAAAATGAAGTCCTGTTTCCCACAGATAATCCAAAAGCCTCATGTGAACTATTATTCTCAAAACTTTATCTGAAAATTGTTCCAAAGATTGTTAACAATTAGCAACGCTACTGGATTAAAATTTCACATTTCTTATTTTATCCTTAACCTTTCTCATCCTTTGGAAAAGGTGATAATAAACAATGATATTATGATGATACTAATAACTTAAAGAGGAAACCAACATGAAAAAGCTCCAAATAGTATATAATCAATAGTGTGATTTTAATATACACATATCTTGTAAGGGGCAAGGACTGGAGAAGTAATGAAGAGGGAATGCTATGCACTCTAGAGAAAGTGAAAATTACTCTCTCACTCTTAGATGAAGCTAGGAAGAGCCTTTTGGTGATTTAAATAATCCAGTTTATTTATCTCAGAAAGATTATTTGGAGCTTGAAGGACAATAAGGGAAAAAATAAACTGCTTAACTATTGAGGCAATTTGTTTATTAAGAGACACTTCTCTTTATGTGTCAGAAGAAAAGGCATTAGGTTTGTAATTATGATGTATGGACCTCCAATTAGTAAAACATACTCCTTGAAGAAATAAAACATATTCCCAAAACTCAAAAAGTTATTTTAAGTCCAGAAGTCTTTTGTGTCATGGTGCTAAAGAAACTACCTGGTGATTTATGTGCAAAAAATGTTGGTAGCAGCCCTTTTCATAGTAGTAAGAGACTGGAAATTGAGTGGATACTTATCAGGAAACAGCTGAATAAGTTATGGTATATGAATGTAAGGGAATATATATACATATATATGTATGTATGTATATTTGTTTTTGCTGAGGCAATTGGGTTAAGTGACTTGCCCAGGGTCACACAGCTAAGAAGCGTTAAGTTTCTAAATCCAGATTTGAACTCAGGTCTGCCTGACTTCAGGACTGGTGCTCTATCTACTACACCTACACTACTGCCCCCTAAAAGAATATGATTGTTCCATAAGAAATGATCAGCAGGATGATTTTAAAAAGTCCTAGAGAAACCTACATGAATTGAACCTACATGAACCTACACAGCAACAAGAAGATTAACTGATGATCAACTGTGACGGACATTATTCTTTTTCAACAAGGAGGTAATTCAGAACAATTCCAATAAACTTGTGATGAAGAGAGCCATCAATATCCAGAGAGAGGACTGTGGAGACAGAATGTGAATCACAACATACTATTTTGACTTTTTTATTGTTGTAGTTGTTTGCTTGCTTTGTTTTTTTCTCTCATTTTTGTTATGATTTTTCTTGTACAACATGATAAATGTGGAAATATGTTCAGAAAAATTGCATATATTCAAGCTACATTGGATTACTTGCTGTCTAGAGGAGGGGGAAGGATGGAGGGAGGGAGAAAAATATGAACACAGGATTTTGCAAGGGTGAATTTTTAAAATTATCTTTGCATATATTTTGAAAAATAAAAAGCTATTACAAAATGAAAAAAAGACCTGGTGATGGAAAAACAAATTGTTCTAGAAGACAGATTTGGTCTTGGGCAAGAGCATTATTTGTGGCTACCCATAGGCAACTATTGCAGATTGTGGAAGGAACCAACAACAAACTGCAACAGTAGTAACAATGAAAAATAATGCCAAATATCACCTTCTGGAAGCTACATGAAATGATCAGATTTATCACCAAAGATTACAGGGGCTCTTCAGGCATGATTAAGAATGGAAACCACCTATTTATTACTATATGTGACTGAGTATCAAGATGAATCGTTGTGAAAAGTTTCTTCATTGAAAGCTTTTATTTTCTAAGAGTTTTGTTGCATATTTTCTTTTGTTTCCTTCAATCATTCAAAAATTTTTTGGCCAATTTCACATAATTTATGTTCACAAGGGTACCTGGTGTCAAGAAGGGATGTTATGCAGTGATTTTCCCTTATTTTTGAGGTGAGGGCTATGAACCAGAAAAATGAAGAATTTTTCTAAGTGAGCTTGGTTATTCATGCTATAAGGATATCTGATAGAAAAGTTCCACAAATAATAATCCCTGAATAATCAACTAAAAGTTAATGCCAAATAGTTGATTCCAAATTTCCTATTAGCTTACTCATTGATTACAGGACAAGATTTCAGGGTAAAGTTTTCTGAAGGGACAAGGGAGACAGAATTAAATGAAAAGCTTTAATATTTGAAATGGAATTAAGAGTAACTTTAGGGTAAATAGAGAATAATTACATATATTTATGTCTTATCTGAGGAAAGCTCAGTACTGTGGAATGAAACTCCCAATCTGCTCCACAATACTTTTCTCATTGACACCATCAGAAATAAAGTAATAAAATGGATCAAACTTTGTTCTGCCTCAGCAAGTCATTTCTTAGAGTCTCATGAATGGTGTGTTTCATCAAATATGGAACAAATGAATGGTGTTCCATGTTAACCAATTATTTCCACAAAGGATAGCATAACTTGCTCACCTCCTCCATTTATGGATAAATCTAATAAAAATTAATATAAGTAAAATCTAATTCCCATAATTTTTGTGCCATTAATTATTTTTAAAAATAAGATTTATAATGTTCTAGATAGGAACAAATGTTTCAGAAAATATTTCCTGATAGTGTTCATTTCTTTAAAAAGAAAAAAAAAAGTTTTCTTCTATAAGAATTTTAAGCATGAGTTAAAATTGAATGTATTCACTGAAATAAGATTTCTTTTTGATATAAGGTAAAGACAATATAAATGGATTGAGATAGAAAACACATGAACCTGGTCATGAATAGCACTGAAAATAATATATCCATCATTTCTTCACCATAGGAACAGACAAAGATCTCTGGGAGTTTTAAAGGAAATATTCTGTTCTCTATATTTTAAAATGTAAATGTTTCATAATTCTTTAAGATATTCTTTATTGATATTCTAGTATATCAATATGTCATTTTAAAAATAAAATAGTATAGTTTTGTGCAAATTTAACAAGGAATAGCAAATAACCTCATAAAAAAGGATTATGTTTCATTGTTAATAAAGATGAATTGGTCTTTTTTTTTTTTGCTTTTTTTCTAAATGCAGGTATTAAAAGAGTTTTATTATTAGAGATTTGTTTTTTATTATTATTATTCTATCACATAAAAATGATTCTGGGAAAATATTATGTGTTATTACTTTTTTATCAGGAAATGACATATCACAAAAATTGAATTAACTTGTTGAAATAAAGAACCCAGAAAAATTCTGATTTTTTAATTTCATTTGCACTCGGGAAATAAGCTGAAATATATTCTCTCTGCCTACCTTTTAAGATCTATCCAAAGTAACAATGATCAGTGTGGTTTGCCAAAAGTATATTAATAATCAATCAAGAACCCTATCTAGTCGGTTTGGCAATGATATATTCTAAGAGACTGAATGGATTCAGTCTGGCAAAGAATATTAACCAGTTATAACATTGCAAGATACACAGGACTCAATAACTCTATTGTATTAAGTTTAGCACTTGAAGGAAGGGCATTAAATCTGTCAGGCCTCAAAAGTATTCAATGGCTCCCTGGTGAGGTCAAAGAGTTAATGAACTCATTTATTTACTTGGAAAGTAAAGTATAGTAAATGCTTGTTCATCTCCACTTGCAAATTTCATCCATTCATTTGAAAGAGATGGTCCAAAATTGAAGCAATTGCAACTTAATGCAGGATGCACAGTAAGAGCCAAGAGTGGGAAGCAATAATATTAAGAGGGAATGATTCAAAAATATATATAAAGTAAATTGCTACTTTATCATATCTAAATAATGAGACAGTACCAGTTGTTGTTGTTTTTCATTGTTGATCACATATTTGTAAATCTATAGTAAAAGTATGCCATATACCTTTACTTCCATCGTATCCAACTACACAATGAATAATGAGAATTTCTGGGAATGTCAGATAGAATAGTAGGGCCAAAGATAAGTATATCATGTTACAAATCCCAAAATATGTCTTTCATCCTAAATCACCAGCCAATTTTAATAAGTTTTATTTAGCCAAATTATTTTCTATAGCTATAGCATTAATATTTTTATCTAATTTTGAGCTGTAGGTGTCTGGAGAGTAGATTAGAAGGTTTTAGCCAAAGAACAACTGGACACTAGTTTTACACTTGTACTACAGAACTATGTTTGATTTTGTCAGCATATCCACTTGAATGCTTAATAGGATGCAAAATAAAATTAGTAGGAGGAAAATACTACATTTGCATAACTGGCAAAAGAAATACATTCAAAAATGTATGTGGAAATAGCTCTGCAACTACATTCAAAAAAGAGCACATTCAAAATCTGGTCACACTGAACACTGGTAACTAAGTGTTGGTAATTCAAACAATCAAAAACAACATATATAGATTTCATGTGAAAACTGCAAACCAAAGTGAATTATGATATGTGTGATCTATCTCCTTGTTTAAGAAAAAAGAGGCCTGGTAAATAGTAAAGCTACCAAGGAAAAATGGATTGTGATAAATATATGAGACCAAATAAAATGTTAGGGGTGTAAAATGTCTCAAAAACACCAGTTTTAATCTGCTGTTGTCAGTCTAATACACATACACTGTAATTAGAAACACATTTTGCAGACTGATAGCAAATAGGCAACAAACACATTTTGTACTTTTTTTTTTTGCAAGGTTTTTCTTGATAAGTCATATGCAACCTATTCCTTTCCATTGCTTCTTTTGTCTTTAAACACACATACACACACAATCATACACACGCACACACACACACACACACACACACACAGACACTTCCATCACCTCCACTATCATTAATAAAATGAATTTTAAAATACTGGTTTGGCAACTTACAAACAAAAAGCTTTCCCTTTTTTTAATGAAAAAAAACAATTATATATAATTCTATTCGGCTGGAACCATTTTAAATCCATCTTGAATATTTTCTTCCCAGATCCTTTTCACAAACTCTTATGCCCTCCCCTCATCTTTTTTAAGCATTAAACTGCTTCTCCTACTTCCTTTACAACAGTGGGAATACTTCCCGTATGGGTGTCAGGATCTCTCACAAGGGTCAGGGGGTGCCCTGCAGAGGAAATGACAAGCTGTGAAATGTAAAAGAACAATTCCTTCCACATGTTTCTTTGCTCCAGGAGCAGTAAGGGGCTGTCAGCTAGCATCACTTTGGGATGGACTAGGACTTCACATAGCAGTGCTGTCAAAACTAATTTACAATTAAAGCCCCATACAACTGTTTCAAGCTTTTCAATCCTAGCAAGTCATAGAGATGACTTAGATATCATGATAGGCACACAAGCTGTGCAAAACTGCTATTAACAGTGAAAGGTGGTAAGAAACCTCACAAAGAGAATTCAAACTTTAAAAAGGTTCTAAGCTTTTTTCAAAATATTTGCTTTTTTCAAATCAATTAATAGCACTTTTATTTAACATCTGCCTAGGACTTTCCCATTGAAGCTTGGGTTTTGGAAGTTTAATATTTTAACTGCTATGTCATCCATTTCCAAAGGAAATAAACAAACAAAAAAAAAAAAAGATGGAAAATTCATTGAGTTTCAATTTTAAAAAATCCTTCATATTTCTGTTAGCTTGTAGTCCTATGGATCAGGTGATCAACATACATTTATTAGGTGACTACTATGTGCCAGGCACTGATTGTCCCTACAGACTTGGACAATCTCTCCAACAATTGCATATTGTAACATATGTATTCATTGTCATCCTGGGAAACACCCATACAGTTCTTCCTATAAATACTCCATAGGGATTTCACCTCAAGTACTGAGGACTAGAAAATTCAGGAAGGGGGAGGATTCTGGGAAGATGTTGGTGGAGGTCAATAAAATTCAAACTCTCCAGATTTCCCCCATAAACAGAAGAAATTTGCACCTCAGGGCAAGCATAGACTGGTGAAAAATTGAGGAAACAGGGAAGAACTGGGGTCCTCCTGGTACAATCCAAGAATATCTGAAGAAAGACTGCAGGCTGTAGATTAACCCTTGTGAAGTACAAACACCTCCAGGTTAGCTCCACAGAAATACCAGGTAGGAACCCAGGGAAGAGTTAGGTTGGGCTGGAGCCTCAACAGGAACCACAGAGAACCACAGCAGGAACCTTCCAGGCTGCATGAGAAATCAGGGTTCTGAGTCAAATAAGACTGAGGGAACTTCCACTGATTAGGAATACCTGGCCCAGCTGGGCTTCAGAGTAGACCCTGGAGGAAAAAGAACAAGCAAACCAGATGAGTGCAGAGGCAGTGGGACAAGGATGCTTAACTTGCAGAAGGAGGGAGCTCTTGGTTGGAGTTCCAGTTTAAAGGGGAGAGCTGAAGTGAACCTAGAAGCACCACCCTCCCACCCCACAACCAGAAATGCTTACACTAATACTTCTCATTAAAAGAAAAAAAAAATGAGTTGGCAAAGAAGAAAGGATTTGATCATAGGGACCTACTGTGGGGATTAGGAAGACTGGGATTCATTCTCAGAGGAGGACATTGAGGAGGGGGGGGAAGCTTCTTCTACTTCAAAGAGTAATGTTGAATGATACGCTGCCCCGAGAGAAGAAAAACCATAGAAAAACTCAGAAAAGAATTTAAAAACCAAATAAGAGACACTGAGGAAAAATACAAAATAAAAACCATCCAAGAAAAAGATTATGGAAAAAAAAAATAACTAGAAAAGAGACACTTTCTTTTTTTTTTTTTCTTTTCCAGAAAAGATTTATTTTTTTCTAAATTTATTTGTTTTTAAGAAAGAGAATTTTTTAAAAAAAGGAATACAAAACAAAATAAAAGAGACATTGTCATATGCCCAGCAGAACATCAAGGAGGATTCAAAATTTATAACAATGAATTATCAATTCAAGAAAGTATATGTATTGGTAGAAGAAATTATATTCATGAGCATCCATCTTTTCTTTCTTTCTAAATTATTATTTTGTTCTCTGCTGTACACCTTTCATACTTTATTCTTTTTATCTTTTTCATCACCCCTCTAAGAATCCCAAACAGGCTATAGTTAAGAAAGGATATATTTACGTATGCATATGTAGACAGATACACACACACACACACACACACACACACACACACACACACACACACCTCTTTCCTAACCCTGTTGATCCTTTGCGTTAATTTTGCACCTAACTTGTTTTGCTATTATTTAACCACTCCCCAGCTATGGATCCCTCCCTTGTCTTCTTCCAGCACCTTTTCTATCCCTGCCCATCCATCCTTCCCCCACTTATTTCTTTATAGATTTTTGGAGGGTGCTATACCTTTCATAGCATATATGTACTGTTTTTTATTAAACCCATTCCTCATGTGACTAGGTTTTCAGAAATACAAACCCTTCTCCCTCCTCTAATGTCTCTGTATCTATTTTTCTTCTGCACCACATTTGCATGATAAAATTATTATTTTTATCTTAACTCTGCCCCAATCTTTCTTTTGAGCTGTCTTATTGTTGATGTCAATCTTAAACATATGCTATAAATTCCCTATGTAAAAAACGAACAAACAAAAGGAACACCCATGTTGTGTTCCTTTGATATTGGCTTTTATATGCTAAATTTTCTATCAAGTTCAAGTTTACTTGATAGAAAGTTCTAAAAAATACAAGTTTATTGAATGTCATTTTTTTCTCATTCAATATTATAGATAATTTTGCTGGATATGATATTTTTGGGGTCTAGTTTTTTAATTGTCTATAAATATGATTCCACAATCTGCATTCTTTTATTGTGGCTGTGGATAAGTCCTGCACAATTCTATTTGTAGCTCCAGCGTTTTTAACTGTGTTTTTCTTATTTATTGAAAAATTTTGTCTTTGATCTGGGGGTTTTGAAATTTGGCAATAATGTTCCTATGCATTTTACACAAAGAATCTTTGTAATGTTCTTTGTTGGGTTTCTGGAGGTCTTGGGAGCAGCCTTCATTTCAGTTCAGTAATCACCACAAGAACAACTAGGTGTTCAAATCCAAAACCTTTATTATCTCCTTCACAATCTAGTTTCCTTGCCTGGGACCCAGGCCAGTTTTCTTAGAGGCCTTCCAGAGTCTTGGTTTCAGTGGAGAAATGCAGGAAGCCAGCCACCATGAGGCTAATGGTGATGGAATAAATCTATCTCCCCTTGGCTCTGAGAGCTTGGGCTCCTGCCTCCAGTATGCTTGTCTTCTCTGGCTTTAAGTCCCAGCTTATATGCTCTATACTGAGTATAAACCAATCATTATATCACTAGGAAACCATTATTTGTTGTAAGATTAGATCAATCATACTAAACTTAGAGAACTATTAATCACCATGCTAAACTAGATAACCATTGTCTCATCAATTGGCCCTACAGACTTGGACACCATGTAAGGATTTAACATCTTGTAAGAATCCTTGTTTCAGTGTTTTGGCCCATAACAGATCTTGTTTAGGTGCTGACAAGGTATTTTTTTTTTCTATTTTTACTTTCCTCCCATGTTCTATCACTCCAGGACAATTTTCTTGGGTTATTTCTTCATTATTGTGTCAAGATCCTTCTTTTGGTCATAACTTTCTGGCAGTCCAATTATTCTTATATTTTCTCTTCTTGATCTGTACTCCAGATCTTCATTTCCCCTATAAGATGTTTCACATTCCATTTTTGCAATCTTTATAACCTGTTTTGTTACTTCTTGGTCTCTCATAGTTTCAGTGACTTCCCTTTACCCAATTCTAATTTTTAAAGTGTTATTTTTGTCTTTGAGACTTTGTTTTTCTTTTTCTAGCCAGTTAACTTTTTTTCACAATCTTGTTTTACTTAGATGTTTTTATTCTATTTTTAGTTTTTTCTCATGTCTTTCATTTGACTTTGGAATTCTTTTTTGAGTTATTCTATAAATTATTTCTGGGCAGGAAGTCATTTCATGATACTTTTTGTGATAGAAGTTATTGTTGTTGTTTTTTGTTTTTTGTTTTCTACTTCACTGTCCTCTTCTGAAGATGAATCTCAGTCTTCTCTATTCCCAGAGGATGTTTATATAGTGGGGTTCTTTCTTCTTTGCTGGTTCATTTTTTAAATAAGAGGTACTAATGTAAGCACTTCTAATACTGGGATGTGAGTATAGTTTCTCTGGCTTCAACTCAGGTTCGCTCAGCCTTCCTAGATTCAGATAAGTGTAATATTCTTCTCTAAAATATAATATTATCTGGGAGCAGTTTTCTCGGTGCTTTCTGGAGGCCGCCTTCCTTTCAGTTAAGGGTAATAATCACCTCAAATGCAGCCAGGGATTAAAATCCAAATCCTTTATTGTCTCTTTTCAAGTATTGTCTCCTTCCTTGGGCCCAGTTAGCTTTCTTGGAGGCCTGTCTCTCTCCTTGGTTCCTGCTGCTAGTCCTTTGCCTCTGCCAGCTGCTACCTCTAGCTCCCTCCAAATGTCTCCAGCTATCACAAAGGTGGAAGAAGGAATGACTTCTGAATGTCCCAGATTCAACCCTGGTTGAGGCTCCTAGCTTACATATTCTCTCTTAAAGGTGTGAATCTTGTAGAACTCTAATAAGTACTGAGTATATTAGTGAATTAGAGAATTGTTAAGTACCATGCTAAATTAGATAACTGAATTAACACCTTGTAAGAATCCTAACAGATAAGGATTCCACAAGCAGTCTGGGAGGTGAAAGTTTTTGTGCTTCTTCCTGAGGCTCTAGACACATCCTGCTCACCTCAGGGTTCTCTATATTCTGTTTCTTTGGAGCTAGCCTGGAGGTATTTGTACTTCTCACTAGTTATCCCAGCCTCAGCATTTTCTTCAGATCTTCTGGGGTTTTATTCAGGAGGACCTCTGTTCTACTCAGGTCTTCTTGATTTTTCATGAGTCTATATTCACCCTAAGGTGCAAAGTTGTTCTGTTTGTGAGGAAAATTGAGAAAGCTTACCAACCTATCAACCTACCAACCAATCCTTCCCTAGAGAGATAGTCTTAAAGATAAAAAATAACCCTTTGACAATTAGAATTGGGCAAGGGGAAGCTCCTAAAGCTATGAGATCAAAAAATAACAAAATGGAATATAAAGAATGAAAAATAAGAACAAAAAAGAACAGATCAATAAAAGAAAGTATAAGAATAATTGGACTATGTGAAAGCTATGACCAAAAAAGGAACCTTGACACAACAATGCAAGAAATAATCCAAGAAAATTATCCTGGAGTAATACACCGCAAGGGGAAAATAAAATAGAAAAAAAAAAATCCACAAATCACATCTCAAAGAGATCCTTTGGGAAAACACATAGAAATTTTATTGTCAAATTTTGAAACCCCCAGGATCAAAGAGAAAATTATTCAAGAAAGAAGAAAAACAGTCAAATACACTGGAACTACAATTAGAATTTTACAGGATTTATTAGCAACCACAATAAAAGACTACAGGTCCTGGAATAATATATATTAGAAATCAAAAGAATTAGGTCCAAAACATCATATGCAATAAAATCATTCATAATATTGAATGGAGGAAAAATGGACATTCAAAGAACTTGGAGATTTTCAGGACTTTCTTTTAACCAAACCTGAACTCAACAGAAAATTATAAGAGCCCATCTTAAACACAAATTTCAAGAACTTAACATGGACAAATTGTTTATTTTTTTTTAGCATGGAAATTTATATCATATGCTTAAAATTGAATTCAGCAATTCGGTCGCTCAAAAGAAAGATTGGGACAGAGTTGAATGGACTTTAAAATGAAAAACTGCCTAAAAATGGGTAAAATAGTAATTATTTTAATCAAATGATATGCAGAGGAAGAATCTAAACAGAAACATTAGAGGAGGGAGAAGGGTTCAGTTCTGAAAACCTCCCAACAGGAATGTTTTAATAGACACTACTACATGTATACCATGATGGGTATAATACCTTCCAAAATCTATAAATATGGGTGGGGATGGCCAAGGGAGAAAGTAAAAGATGCAGAAGAAGATAGGGGAGACATCCATGAGCAAAGGGAGATTAAGTAATAGTAAGACAAGTTAAACAGCAGAATTAGAGCAGAAGAGTAAGCAGGGATAAAAAAGAAGTGATAAGTCAAACTTAAAAATTCAATCAAGGGAGAAATCTATATGTCATCCAAATTAATATTGTTTTAGATGCATGTTTATATATGGGGAACTATGTATATATGTAGGAGTGAGTATGTGGGGGTGGGGTGGAGAGGGATGCACGTGAATGCATGTATATATCTATATATGTATATAGAATACAGCTGTACTTAACTATAGCCTGCTTGAGGAATGTGGCAAGAATAAAAGGGGGGAAATAGAATAAGGTGGGGGGAAAAGTGTGCAGCAGAGAATAATCTACAAGAAAGCAAAGATGGACAATCATGAATATAATTACTTCTACTATTATATATCTTTTCTTGAATTGGTAATTCATTGTTAGATATTTTGAATTCTCCATGTTCTGCTGGGCACTTAACATGTTCTGTTTTGTTTTGTTTTTCTATTCAGTTTTTTTTTTTAATAAAATAAATTGTGTAAAAAAAAAAAGTGCTGGAAACCTTCTTGATCTTTTGACACTTGATGGGTATCAGAGTAGTATTAAGCCATTTCCCTTGCTTCCTATACATGCCGATCCCAATTTCTTTTTAAAGGCACTTCTTGCATATAATTCTTCACGAGGTACCTCTCCATTGTCATAACTTGCAATTCTTTTTCTTTGGAGGATATGATATTCCAAGATTCATGCCTAGCTACATTATCTAAGATTATTGATATAATTTCTGGCTTCACTGGAAGATTTTAGAATTCTGTTTGTGGGGGACTTTTGCATCTAGTGAAACTGATATGCAATTTTTAAAATAGATTTTAGTCTAATCTCTTTATCTTATTCAATTCTGAGCAAAGTTCATTGTTCATTTATAGTATATGTTTAAAATATATTGAACTAGCTCCATGTGTTGTTCATTTAAGTGCACATCATAGTAAATTGTTGCTATTCATCCATTTAGGGTCTCTTCTTTGGATGGTTGGGTCCAATTGTTTTGAAGGATTTTGAATTCTATTAGGAGTTTCTGCAGTTTCTGAGTTTTATACAATGTCATTCACAAATAGGAAAACCTAGATAAAACTATAATCATCCACCCACTTAAACTTTGAACTTTATAGCATTCATAATATTGGTACACAGTTACAGAAAAAGATATTTTGTCATCTTGATATTAACAATTAACAGTTATAGGATTATCACAATGTTATCTCTACTTCTATCAATGAATTTAATGGGATTTTAACATAAATGAAAGGGACTTTTCATCTGCTGAATAAATAAAAATGCTGTGGGATATTTTATTCTCTTCAACTTTCAGTCAGTTCTATGATTGTAAAGATGTTTGATATAGGATATCACTTGTAAAAGTCTGGTTATTCCTACCTCATGACATATACTCTTGATAATTGTATACATTAAGTAACTTTACAATTTTCCATAACAATATTTTATCTCATTTTTTCTATGCCATTTCTCATGCCTACACTATGTTCTCTGTTCACTTTTGCAATTTTTTTTATTGTTATTCAGTTGTTCAGGAGAGCTTAACTCTTCTTAACTCTATGAACCATGATAACTCAATATTCTCTACAGGTTTCTTGGCAAAGGTACTGGAATCGTTTGCCATTTCCTTCTCCATTCAATTAAGGCAAATTGGTTAAATGACTTGACCAGATGGCACAATTATTAAGTCTAACACCGTATTTGAACTCAGGTAGGTCTTCCTGACTCCTAGACCAAAACTCTATCCACTGAGATACTTTAAATTTCATATTTATTCTAATGTTTTATATATACTTATTTTGATACTCTACAATAGAATGTAAGCTTCTTGAGGACAAAAGCTGATTCTTTTTAGTCTTTAAATTTAGAATTGCATCAGGAACATAGGAGATGATCAAAATGCTTGCTAATTTTTTAACAATAAGTTAAATAAGTCAAAAGGTACTGATATTCTCTTAATTGCCTTTTATGGTAGTAACAATACATTACTTTCCTAGGGTCTGTGAACATCTACTTTTTTAGATGCATAATAGATCCGTCATTTAATTAAAAATTGTGTTCTTCAACATAGAGCTCTTCTATGTTTGGCTTAATTCAGCTGCTTTTCCAGAATTTTTGTTACAACTTCAATTTCCTGGTATAAATATATTTTTAAAATCTTAACCCATCTTTTCTATTTTCCATCTCTCTTTTGTCCTTCTAGCTTCAACTTTAAAGTCTTTGTTAATTGACTCAATTGGGTTTTACAATAAGCTATCAACAAACAAGTAAACCAAAAAGAACCTAAAACTTAAGATCATTTGATAGAGAGGGAGAGAGACAGGAGACAGACAGACATATCACAATTATTTGATGGTTGTAGGAAGATGAAGATGTCTAAAATATTTGGATATTCTTCTATGTTCAGTATAACTTAGCCGAAAAAAGGCATTTTTTAAATTGCAGGTAATTAACTTTTTTTTATAAGTATTAATCCCTTTGAAACATACTGTGGTTGGCCTGAGGTTCAGTTTTGCAGTCAGATAAGAGACTACTGTTTGAATTAAAATAAAAAAAAAGGAGGGGGGAGGAAGTGCGCAGGAAGGAAGGGCAGGAAGCAATGCTCCAAAAAAAAAAAAAAAAAATGCTTAAGGTCCTGACAGTGGGCCAAAATTATACAAGTCATGAATCCCAAAGTGGTCATTCTTACTACTTATAATCTAATGGTTTGGATCATATTAATAGATTTATCATGCTTTCAAATCTTCATGAAAATACTATTTTTTAGGCCGTTTTGTCAATGCCTATCCATTTGTTTATGGGATAGAAGTTTTATATGAGCTTCAGGTATACCTGATATAATGGATTTCAGAATCCCCAATGTTTAAACAAAATCACATTATATAAGTAACTAAATTTCTAGAGAACTTATTTTTTTCTTTTAACACAGCCTTACTAAGATCATCATCCAAAAATGTATTGAGAAGTAATTCCTGTTGCTTGAAAATTACTTCTGGTGACCTTAAAATAATGCTGTACTGACCAAGGGAGCTGATTTGCTAAAACTCCTAAGAAATCACAAGACCTAATATATGCATATATTTGTATATATTAGAGTCTCTGGAAAAATATGCTAATGAAGCCTTTGTTGTTTTCTTTACCTAGCCAAATCTTCTGTTCCTGGTTTTGGTCAGTGTCTAAATGAGATGGAAAGCAAAGGAGAATATGGTAAGGAGGTCCAGAAAAATGAAAGGATAATAACAGGATTCTCTATCATTTATAAAATGTATTATAACCACAATAAAATCATTTGTAAAGGACCTACTGGGTCCAGAGTATCATGCAAGATATAGGTCTCAGTCCATATATTGCTTATAGTTTAATAGAGGGATAAAATGCTGACACATAAATATTAGACATTATATTATCATTATAGATTTCTCTAACAATGTGCTATTTGAAATTTGAGAGAGAAAGTTGTTAGTCACAGATAGTTAGCAATTGACTTACCATAAAAGTTGTGATTTTAAAGATAAAAAGGTAGAGGCATGGGAACAGACAGTGCAACTAGAAAGAGGAGTGAAAATATCTTATTTTCATATATTTTTTTTAATCTTAGGAGGGGCAGAAAAATCTAATTCAATCTCTAAACAATAAGTATTTATTAAAATACTTACTGTGTGTCAAGAACTGAGCAAAATAATAAAAGGGTTATACAAGAAAAAGACAACCATTCTCCCTCCCTCTGCCCCCCACTCTTCCAAGAGGCTTTCATTTTAAGAGGAGAAGCAATTCATAAAAGAGAAGTGAAAAAAGAGGAGGTAATTGGGAGGGTTCAGGAGACAGTAACCAGCATAGGAGCATGATGGTAGTGTCTGGAAAGTTAGAAACAAAGCCAGGAGGAGAATGAAACATGACTGGACCAGGCTTATTGCCAAAATCAAGGCCCTTAGAAGGAATTCATCAATCAAAGAAGTGACTATAGTGAAGGGAAATCTCCAGAGTGAGAAGGTCCCAGATATTGAAGGAAGTTCCAGGCTAAAAATTTATGGGGTCTAAATCCAGAAAATTAGAAGCACAGACAAGTAAGGACTGAAGCATGGCCATCTTACAGTGAAAGGAATGAAGGGGAAATGCTAAGATTAGGTTCAGGAAGGAAAGGATTGTGCCACATTGTCGAGCACCTTAAATAGCCTACAGGGGATTATGATCTTTCTTTCTCCTCCTCATCTTCCTCCCCTCTTTCTCTTCCTTCTCCTTTTCTTCCTTTTCCTCTTCCTCTTCCTTTTTTCATGAGTACTAAAGATTTTTGAAACAACCAGGACCAGATCTATGTATTAAAAAGCTTATTTTGGAAGCAGTATGTATATAAATTAGCAGAAAGGAGAAGAGATAAAGGAAAGAGATTAGCAGTAGAAAAATCGGGAAGGCAGCTACAATAGCCAACCAGACCAGTATGCTTTAAAGATGACAATTGTTCTACTTCTACTTCTAAGGAAAAAATAATAATCAGAAGTAGAGTAATAAAGGAGGCACCCACAAATAACTTGTCATTATCATTTAAACAGAGCAATAAATCACCAATATTAGGTGGTTAAGTTGCACAGTGGATCTTAAAGTGCTGGGCCCACAGTCATGAAGATTTGAGTTCAAATCTAGCCTAGTATACTAGCTTTATTACTCCTGGCAAATCATATCCTGTCTTCTTAATTAAAAATGGGGATAATAATGACACCTAGTTTCCAAGGTTGTTGTGAAGATCAAAAGCACTTATGTTAGTATGGCAAATAGTAGACAATAAATGCTTACTCTTTGAAGTAGATGCTTTTGTCTTTTTTAGAGTTAGAAAACTAAGGAAAAAAGAGGTTAGTAACTTGCCCACAAAGCTAGTAAATGTCTACAGCCAAATTTGAATTTGCATCTTTATGACTTCAAGTCCAGTATTCTAACCATAGTGCCACCACTGCTTCACAAGGAGACAGAAAGAAATAGTAACATAGAGAAAGGAATATGACTTATGATTTCATTGATAGGGAGCCCTCATGTGAGGAAAGT
Organism: Sarcophilus harrisii; assembly: GCF_902635505.1. Taxonomy (NCBI): domain Eukaryota; kingdom Metazoa; phylum Chordata; class Mammalia; order Dasyuromorphia; family Dasyuridae; genus Sarcophilus; species Sarcophilus harrisii. The sequence continues at coordinate 552,909,104 of NC_045426.1, read as the reverse complement.
GTCTCAATTTGTAATTAGAGAGTAGCCTACAGAGAAGAGGGGTTAAACAGCTGTCTTATATGACCTCTATGTATCAGGTGCCAGACTTGAACTAAGTTTCCTTACTTTTAATGTAAACTCTCTATATATTACATCATCTTGTCTTTTAGTGAGAGCAACTTGTCTCAAAAGAAAAAAAAATCCCAAATTATAACATTGCTTCACATTGATTCATTATGAATCTGAAATTTCATGAGGACTAAAAAATTGATATAACTTTCTAGGTGAAATATTGCTTCATATGAGAAAAGTTTGATTTGTATTATGAAAATGACTTATAGTGTAAGCACTTGGTATTCCACTCTACACTAAATTAGTTCTTCAGTAATCTTTGTGGAAGATGATGTGACATGTGCAAATTCATTCTGCATCTAGTCTACTCTTACCATCATTTGTATAACCCACTTCTAAAGACAAAGGAGAATTAAATTGTCTATCATTACTACTGCTACCTTCTTTTCCAAATGAACTAACTTTTAAGTCACAATCTTTACTTCTAGCCCACCATACATTGCTATTGGCCCTCAGGCATGGGACCATTTGAAAAATTGATTTGACTACAGTAATTTTGCCACTGAAAGCAGAAAGTATTGGTCTTAATTCTGAATTCTCTTGATGTGTGTGTATATGTATGTATTGTGAACCTTCATGTCAGTTTATCTTAGCATGCAGTGGTTCTGTGACATACAAGGGAGCATTTACAAGCCTTTCAACAGGGCCAGTTTATAGCAGATCATAAACACATTTCTCCATTGGAAATGTTGCATCCGTGATCTATACCACGTGACTACCACTTCCCTAAGGTTTATTCCTTTAATTGTAAATAGCCAGAAAGTCATCAAGCTAATGTTTAATAAACTTTTAATTTGAAATGGATTACCACATGTTGTGTTTGTTTACCCATTATTAAATCTCTTAGCAACATATCAGTAGCAGAAACAGCATACTGTATCACCATTGTGATATATTAGAAAACAAACCCATGGGGGTTATTAATAGCTAATATGTATGTTTTGGAAGCTTCCTAGAAAAATAAATAAATGTAAGTAATGTGACAAATAAATATATTTTAGAGGATTTTGTTTTTCAGGGAGGGGTTATAACATCTTTACAAAAGAGGTATTGAAACTGCTCTTGCTGCATTAGGATATGAGGCTTATAAGAGATTCCTTTAGAGAATTGAGCTTGGAGCAGAATATTCAACAATAGCCTTCTCCTTTACTAAAGCATTTTGCCAGTTTATAAAATGTTTCTCTCACTGTGAACAAAGTATTTTCTCCGCAAACATGTAAGGATTCTTGTTTCACTCATCATCCCCTGACCTACCTCATAGCTTTGCAAGTGCTATTAAAAACACAAAGGATGGACAACGGATATATATGTTTCACTTTACAAAGAGGGGAAAATGGTAATAAAAAAAATCACTTTTCTAAAAATGATATAGTAGAATATATTTCCATGTTTATCAAGTCCATCTCATTGAGGAAAAAAAAAAGAATTGCAACAATACTAGGTTGTCATTGTTACTGCAATTCCAATAATATTGAGACCAACTTCCTCTATGTCACCTCCCTTTCAACAAAGTATGTGTGGGGGAACAGAAATCCTGAATTTAACTTAGAGTACATTATTGATTCCTGGTAATGGCAGAAGAGAAATTTATATCATTAATGTGTTTCTTCTTAAAGAATGGTTTCATCTGAAAGGACCTTACACCCTTGTGACAGTGTTATGTATAGACATTTTTTAAAAGACAAAGGGAGATGACAAATTAGATTCTTAGAATTTGTGACTGGACAAGCAAATACTTCCTATGTTGAAAGTGTATGTATACAACCAGAGACATAAAGTCAATGTTAGAGAATTAGAGAAGTAACAAACAAAATGGGGCCATGGGTGGTTCTGTTCAGAGTCTCCTCTATACACCTAAATGACATGACATGGCTTCACTTTATTCTTGGAACAGCATTTTGAAGTTGTCTGTACAGAATAATGAATTGCCTGCAGATGTCATCAACAGCAACAAATATTTATGAAGCAATCACTGGGTACAAGCAAATAAGATCCATGGCATGTAATACTTATCAAATGTTCATTCAGAATATGCGCAAAACAAACTAAGCAGTGGAATATTGACTATAAAGTAATCAGATGGAGTCATTTCAAAGATAAGAGAATCTTATCTCATCTCACATTTAACCAGCAGATGTGATTTCAAGGAAAATGAAAAAGACCAAAAGACTACAAAAATTCTGTTATTGGCTCTTGGACTAAAATATCCTATAGAGCTCCTTTTTCCTGAAACTTAAGGTTTTGATTTTGGTAAATGTTCAAAGGCCCTCTAGAGCCTTAATCCCTTATGTTCATTACTAATTTACTTTTCACATTAATGAAGGTTCTGAGAACAGGTTTGTATAAGAAAAAAAAAAAGGTGAAAGTCTCAAGAAGGTCTTAGAAACTTGGTTTGAAAGGTAGTAGAATGAAGATGAGGAAAAGTAAGAAGTTCTCCCCTTATCCCCCTCAGTTTTTTAAACTGAGAAATATAACAAAATATTATTGAAAAGTTTATTATTCATAAAACTAAATTGTTCAATCACTTTATCTTTCTAGATCAGATTAGTCATCTAGAGACCTAACATTGACATTTTATTGTGTTCAATTATACATACATACTTACATACATATATGATATTCACTGAAAATAGAAGTCCTAGGAGGAAATTGTATCATAAAATGTAATTGTTTAATTTGTATTGTTGTTCCAAAAAAAAACAAAACTTATTTTTTTTTCTCAAACTCCCTTAAAAGATGGTTTGGGTTTTGTGGGGAGAGGTGTTGGGTTTTTTTTTGTTGTTGTTTTTGTTTTTTTGTTTTTTTGGCTTATTTGGGTTTTTTGGCATGAGAAAATCGGTATGTTTCTTGATCATTTAGAAGTATTCTATACTTAATCTCCATGCTATCAAAGAGTTTTGCTGTATGTTTTGTAATTTTTTATAAAGTTCATTATCCATGTTACAATTTGAAAAGACATGTACAGATCCTCACTCAAATTTCTTTTAAACAAATGACTGTTTGCTCAACATTATATGTACTCCAGTTACATAAAACATAATATTCAAACTAAATTTTATTATATCTATGTTTCTTCCTAATATCTGTTGCTCTCCATTAATACAAAATTCAATACAATTTTCCACATCATATTTCCAAATAAAATACATTAAGTAAATTGAAATTTTTCCTTATAACATTAGGAACATCATGAATTCCATTTGCAAATTGTCAAATATTCCCTAGAATCAGTTTCCAAAAGAGCTTGTGTGTGTGTGTGTGTGTGTGTGTGTGTGTACATGTGTATATGTCTGTACATGTGTCATTAAATAATCTTTAATTACATATGTTGTTTCAGGAGCTTGACATAAAAAATGAAAAGGTTTTAGTTTCCCAGTTATTTGGTCACAATTATCTTGTCCACGTAACTATACATTTCATAATATTATTGAAAATAGAAGGAACCATATGCTTCTGCATGATATATGCTGAATCAGCAAATGGTATTTCAATCATATCAATAACTGTAGGTAGCTTCAATCTTTTTTACAGCTGAAAAAGATTTTTATGTTTACCAATTCTGTAAACCAGGTTTTATGATTGTAGTAATCATTTTGATCTTACAGACATGTTTTTCAAAAATGTTTTTGATTTATTAAAAGCAACTGTATTTATAAAAAAAAAAAATCCTGATCTTAAGAAAGTATTCTGTATATGTACATTATAATATTTTAATTCATTAGTTTTCATGCTGTTTACCACTAAAATAGTCACACAAAGCAAACAGAACAATTTTTTTCTTCTCCAAACAAAAACAATATTTAAAAATTCTAACAATAAATAATTAGGAATAAGAATATAGATTCTGTTACCTTGACATAGTAAAGAATTGATACAAAAAAAGCATTATGAAATTTCTTTCATAATTGGACAATGAATCTCAAAAAATAAAAACTATAGAAAGTATTGATATTATATCTCCCTCACGTATAAGCCAAAGCAGTGTAGGTAATCTAGTCCCAGATCAAAAATATTCTGACTTTAGGAGTTAACATGGTATGATAGAAATTCAAAAGCAATGGGATCAGAGAATCTCCCATAATTAGAACCTTCATGACCTTAAATAACAATCTCCTATCTTTCAGTTTCCACATCCATAAGATAAAGCTGTTTGACAGCGAAGTCCCTCTTAGCTCAAGGACTATCATGCTGTGATTAGGGATCCAAAAGCTAAAAAAAAAAAAAATTGTGGGTTTTTTTTTCATATGTTTTAGAAAGTTTTTTTCTAGCATTATTGAATTTTTATATTTTCAATACTTAAGTTTTCTCTGTTGTTTTTGCTGATAGTAGCTTCAATTCCTCCAGTTTATTTTCTCTTCAAATTGATCAGTATCATACAGGGATGTTAACTTTTTAAAAAATAAATTAAAATAAAATAAATAAAAAAATAATTTAAATTTAAATGCTGGAAATTCCAAATATTTCCTATAACATTTTAAAAATATTTCCACTTTTCAGTTTTTTCCCCAGGGTAAACCTTATATTAAACATAAAAAATAATCATAAAAATCCTGGTAGTATTTTTTATTTTGTTATTTCATATTGTAGTATTTTTAACTTTCTTCTTGTTGTTGTCCTTCATTTTCAAAAAGCACCAAACTGACATCACTGTGTTAAAATTAAGGTAGAGTGTGCTCGACTGTGGCTGATCAAACTACTATGATCTCAAAATGCTCCACTGTAGTTCAGACACAAATAGTCCATATGAAAATTTGAGATAGCTTCTTGTATTTCACATTTCCTTTAGACTAATTCAATTCTGTTTTTCTCATAGTGCACAGCACCTTCTCTGATGATGGCATGCCACTTTGGGAGGTCCCGTGCCAATGTATCCCATGTCATACTATAGAAAATTCTTAAGAGATACCTTGAATATGTTCTTATATCACTCTTGCTGACTAACTTTTGAACATTTGCACTGTGTGAGTTCTCAAAAAAAAAATGTTTTTGATAATCATACATTTGACATTTGAAGTTGTGCAGTCTGCAGTAGAGTTGGAATGCTTGACAGTTTAGTCTGAGAAAGTATCTCAGTGTCCAGTATCTTATCCTGCCAGGCGATCTTTAAAATCTTCCTAAGTCTGAGCAGTCTTATAAAGATCATACTGCTCATCTCCATGGGTGAGGAAGGGACTAGAAAAGGTGTCTTAAAATTTTTCTACTTACCTAATTCTGGCTTGATTATCGTAGCAGGCAAGGATCCCAATCTGTGGTTGAGACACTAATTTTCTTGTAAAAACTGCTTAAGACTGATTTTACCCCTTTCATATATAAATATATTAGTAATGTAACAACAGAACTTACTTATGTCATGTACCTATGATAATTGTTAGTGATGATGGCAGATAGCCCCTATTTTGAGGGCTATAATTGTATAGTAGTTATGCATTTCCATATTAAATAATTATTGTGCTACAATTATTCTCCATTATAGGACATCCATCATGTTAGTAAACATTCTTATTGACTATTTAAAACTTTATTTGAAATTGTTAATAGATTTATTAATAATGTACCTAAAACTATCTAATAATGTTAACCATTATTTTATATGCCACTGCAGAGCATTTTGCTTCTCATAGTTTTGAAACATTCTGCCCCAAAGTCTTTATTTTTATATTCCTTCCTCACCATGGTCCAAGGTGTTAGAATTCCTATTTATAACTCTGGAAATTTTAGATAAATAATCCAAAATTAAAAGTAATGTTATTGTCAATAGCACTCTTCTTCTGGATAATCACTTTTAAATTTAATAAGTCCATGTAGATTTTATTTAAACATTATAAATGAGATCATAACTTTTGCCAATTTATGCAGCTGCTAAGCTATTTTTATAAAGTGTAAGTCTTATCATGTCATCATCACCTACTCAACAAACACCAGTAGCTCCCTATTATCTTTAGAATCAAATACAAAGCTGTCAGTTTAACATTTAAAGTTCATTATAAGCTGAATCCTTTCTACTTTTCTTGCTGTGCTCTTTTTCATGCATTTTATGATCCAGAAACACTAGCCTACTTGCCCTTCCTTGCACAGGATACCCCTCCAGCCTTCACATCTTTGCACTGACTTTCCCCATACCTACGATATTTTGCTTTTCTTCTTGGCCTAGCCTTTTGATTGCCCTGCATTGCTTCAGGATTCAACCCAAATCCCCTCTTCCATAGGAAGCAGTGCCTACAATTACTAGTGACTTTTCCTATGAGATTATTTTCCATCTACATTATATATATTTTGAAGACATTTGATTATTAATATATTATTTCTTCTATTAGAATGTAAATTCCTTCATAGAAAGGATTGTTTTGTTATTGTATTGGTTTTTATTTATGTGTATCCTTAGCACTTAGCACAGAGCCCAGAACATAGTAAGCATTTAATAAATACCTTTTTGGTTTTGACTAACTTAATTTGAAAACACTATCCCACCAGCAGTACTGACAGCACCTGACTGCAGACTAAATAAAGATAATAATATTAATACCTAGTATAATTCTACTAGAAGAGGGGGAGAAATGCCAATCTACCTTGGAAAGGCTCTGTAGAGGAACCAACATGAAAGGTTAGTGGAACCTGCAAATTTTTCTTTTTTTCTTTCTCTGGAAAGTTGGATCTATTTCCCATGTCTGAAGTTGCTTTCTTTCTTTCATTCATTAAGTATGTTGGAAATTCTGGGGATAGCTGTAGTGGCCTTTCATATTCATTTTGATCATCCATACATGGAGGAAGTTTATTATGTATTAAGAGATAAATATATCATCTAAACAGTTTAAAATATTATACTCACAGAGTAATTTTTCTCTTTAGCATGACAACACATTTTATGAAATCCAAAAGGTCAATTTTCTACATCATATAATTTTCTTGTTTGATTGCATGGCAAAAGAACTTTTAGTATGTGTTCTTTTGTTGTTTTAAAAATCAACAGATTGTAGAATATAGTTTCAATATCAGCATTTACTTTTCAAGTTCAACTATTTTCTCTTCTGGTTATTCATTTTTTTTCACATATAATATACTTTGTGTGGGGGGGGGACAGAAGAAATGAGTCTAAGAACTGTAACTGCAGGATTAAATCAATAAATATTCATTAAGTGTTTACTGTGCGCAAATAGTTTTTAAATGTTATATTCTAAAACCAGGTATACAGAAAAATCATATTTTTTTAAAGTTGAGGAAATAATAGAAACTATTTATTGCTTGCTAATATTTTTTCGCCATGATTTCATTCTTCCCTTCAAGCAATCTTCAAACATGGTAGCAGTACTCTTCTCATTATTGGAGAATTCCCAATCATGAAACATAAGGTGGAACAAAATATTTTTTGTAAATTTAACCAATCAGAGACCTCTTTAGGAATTTAATGGAGAGTTATGTCATGTAGAAATATGGTCAGTGGAATATTTTTGGCAGATGAAATAATTTTTACATTTCTGGTAAAGTACTTAGAAGACTAAATGAGGTAAATCAGAAATGTAGTGAAGGAATTTGCTGGTAGATTGTCCAAATATTGGTTGCATAAACCATTATGTAATCAAACTTTATTTAATCTACACTAATTATCAAACAACCAGTTCAAATCCTGCCTTTAGAAATGATCAAATACTACATAAATATACTGTCTCATTTTTTACCTAAATAGTGAATTCATTTTGTACTTAATAGAAATATTACATAAATTATCTCTTTTGCACAAAGGTATCACATTTTCACACTCCATCTTGCAATGAGGTGAATTTTAGATTGCAATTAACAGAAATTAATGGTGGAAAAACACAGATGTCTTTTGCCTCTTCTTAAAATGTTAACCTGAATTCATTTTTCCAGAATGCCGTGTTTCTGCCACACAATTTTATCAAGGAATTTAATCAATAAATGTTGGCCTTATTTACACATAACTCGTCAATGTCTTTTTTTAAAAGTTATTTGATCCTGATGATTTTTTGGCAAGCATTTATGAGACATTTCCCTGTGTAATTTGCACTTATGGGAACAACTTTCTACCTAGAAAGTAACAGACAAATAAGTGAATTCAAAATAGAGTTACTTTCTAACGAGCAAAACCAGATTACAATAATAAGACATTTGAGAGAAACTTTATTTCACTTTGTCTGATTATTTGTACAAAGGGAAAAAAAATTGATAGCTCATTTACTGACTATTTCAAAGATAAATGGAGAATTATAGCATCTAACATGGGTCCAAATCTGCCTGATATCCATGTCTGCCTCTAAAAGTTCCATGTGCTATACAAAGAATGTAAGAGAAGAAAACAATGAGATGAGGAATGTTGTGATATAGTATTAATATGGAAAAGACCCAGTTCTAACAGGGCAATAATTGATGGATAAGACATAGAAAAACAAAAAGTAGGGCTTAAATTCAGAAAGAACTGAGTTTAAATCCTGCTTCAGACATTTACTGGCTGTATGATTCTGTTCAAGTAACCTCTCAGCCTAGTCACTAAAGCAACAAGCATTTCTTAAACCTTTACTATATGCTAAGCATCCTGATAAGCACTGGGTATATAAACAAAGCAAAAATGAGGTCTCTACCTTCAAGGAGATAATATAATAATAGGGGAGAAAACATGCAAAAAGTTATGTATTTGCAATATATATATATACAATGTAGAGGGAAGATACTGGGAGATGGGAATGGGAGAAGCCTCCTACAAAAGATAAGATTTTAGCTGAGTCCTGATGGTAGACCAGTTATTCATATACTTCTATCTAGATGTGAGAAGGCAAAGTATTCCATATTTATGGCACAATCAGTGGAACATAATAAAGTTGGGAAGATAATATTTCTCTTTCACAGCACTAGGTAGTCTCTGAGTTCAGACAAGCACATTGAACAAGCTCAGACAAGTTCTGATCATAAAGCCCTACTATGAATCAAACTTGTCACATTGTTGTTATCCCTCATTGTGAGGGTTGCAGCTCACTGTATAGCCATTGGTATAAGTATTGAGATTTGCCCAGACTAAGGTGGATCCCCCAACTGGTGGTAGGAACTATAGCACATGTGTTTAGTTCCCCCTCATTTGCAAGCCATTTCCCTTACTATAGAAAATGAACTTGTCTTTGTTTTTACACAGTTGTTCTTGCCTGCTCTGTCTATTCTGCTCCAGCCTCATAGGCCAAGAGGTTCAGTTCAGTTGTCGTTTAATGTTTTCCTGTTTAGGAGAAATAATTAAAAATTCAACATTCTGTATCTTAGAATATATAAATAGGATTAAAGGATGAGAGAATTGTGAAGGAAAGAAGGAATCAAATAAGGATTTTAATGTCCAACAGAGGATTTAAGATTTGATCATAGAAGTAACAGTGAGTCACTGAAGATTACAGAGTGGGATCTAGGGGTGAGGAAGTCAGCCCTATGTTTTAAAAATCATTTTGGTAACTTAATGGAAGAGGGTTTTTTGATAAAGATATCAAGCAATAAATACCATAAAGACCTATAAGTCTACTAAAAAAAAGTATTGGAATGAAATGATGAGACCCTACATCAGGATAGTGCTTGGTTGTGTGAATAGAGGAGAAAGGATATATAGAAAACATGTGAGGGCAAAAACATTGAGATTAAGAATGTGGAATTAAAGTGATAGCTAAGGGAAGAATGATACCAAGGTTGTAAGTAGGGATGACTGAAAAATAGCAATAAGAAGGAAGTTTGGAGAAGGTAAAGTGATAAAAATGATATATTCTCTTTGAGATGCATAGTGAGATGCAAAGGTGAGATGCCCAAAAGCCAGTGATTATAGCTAGATGTATAAATCCAAGAATTATTTGCATAGAGATGATAATTAAATCTTTAAGAGATGTTGAAATCATCAAACATGATAACATCAAGAGAGATAAGAAATGGACCAGTCATTGGGACACTCACACTTAATGAACATGACCAGAAAAAGATCCAGAAAGTAAAATGGAGAAGTTGTCAGCTGTTAGACAGTTATCTTATCTATAAAATGAGGTAGCTAGATATGATAACCTCTAAGTTTCTTTCATGCTATAATTATTAACATAAATAGATTTATGCTAAGTTCACACCCATCCTTGAAACTAAAATTGCCATATGGAATAAGTATTTATTCACTTTGCTATTTAATTAGGGATCTTTCCTTTCTTTACCTTCAAATTCACCATTTCATATAAACTTACTTCAATTTCAAAGTCATTGATATGAATCTATTTGCTTCTAAAAAGGCCCTGCTGAGGGACAGGAAAACAAATATATCTTACTCAAATTAAGTGCCAGTAAGTAAAAGAAGTAAAAAGAAAAGAGTGGAGAAAGAAAAGACTTCTTAATACAAAGATATTATATTTATGTATACAGGCACAGAAATAGTTGTAGTTGGTTTCTAATAAAATTTCTGTCTCTAAAAGTTGCATGTAACTGAGTGGATGCCCATCAATTGGAGAATAGCTGAATAAATTGTAGTATATGAATATTATGGAATCTTATTGTTCTGTAAGAAATGACAAACAGGATGATTTCAGAAAGGCCTGGAGACACTTACATGAACTGATGCTGAGTGAAATGAGTTGGACCAGGAGATCATTATATACTTCAACAACAATACAATATGATAATCAATTCTGATGGACATGGCCATCTTCAACAATGAGATGAACCAAATCAGTTCCAATAGAGCAGTAATGAATTGAACCAGCTATGCCCAGTGAAAGAACTCTGGGAGATGACTATGAACCACTACATAGAATTCCCAATCCTTCTATTTTTGTCCACCTGCATTTTTTATTTCCTTCACAGGCTAATTGTACATTATTTCAAAGTCCGATTCTTTTTGTACAACAAAATAACTGTTTGGACATGTATACTAATATTGTGTTTAATTTGTACTTTAATATATTTAACATATATTTGTCAACCTGCCATCTGGGGGAAGGGTTGTGGGGAAGAAGGGGAAAAATTAAAACAAAAGGTTTGCCAATTGTCAATGCTATAAAATTACCCATGCATGTAACTTGTAAAGAAAAAGCTATAATAAAGAAAATAAAATAAAAGATACATGTATATGTTGTAACTAAATTGGAAGAACCTTGAAGGTAGGGATTAAGTGACCTGGAGCCATTCATTTCAACCATGTACTCATTTCTCCAGATTATGTAAAATAAAAGAATGACAATAAATGATTTCTAGGATCTTTTAAAGTTCAAACATCCTATGATTCTATGATACTTTTTGTCTTTTACTTTTTTGATATTTTCTACAAGGTTTAAAGAGTGTCAATTACATATACTATCATTAATGATAACAACTGATATTCATATTCTATATTGCTAATACACAGCCTTAATTGTGTTTTATAGTATCAAAGTGACTATCCTGGCATATTAATTGAATTTATTGATTATTTTGAAACTGAGAAATATTATAAATATGGAGAAATTAAAAGATTATAATTGTGTATTGTCTAATGTGTGTATATGTGTGTATATGAAAATATAGTTAATTTGAGAGTTAGCATGGTGTCATGGAATAATTATTTACTTGATATTAGGAAAACTGGACTCTCATTCCAGTTTTATCACTAGATAATTATATCACTTAGATATTATCCTTAACTACTCCCTTGGCAATAGTTTTCTCATTTTTAAAATGGGGAGGATGTAAGGGAGATGTGTCATATATCATCTTTGAAATTACCTCTAGCTATGACACTGTACAAATTTAAGGAAGTTTTACTCCCTCCTACTACATAAATTAAGGATGAATTATAATGAATGGACTTTTTGGTACAATGAATTTTTAATAATTAGGTTACTGCTCACCAAAATTTGATGTGGTATGAAAGCACGTGGAAGGCCACATGGGAACATTTCTGAAATTTTCATGTTTCTCTTGACACTCACAAAATCTGATTACAAACCTGAAAATAGAGGTTGCACAACCAGTGGTCCAAATCTGAACAAATCAAATCCTCGATTTTTCTAAAGTGTTTAAGTTTCTGATCATAATGACCTCGAAGAAGTAGACACTTGAATTTTCCTTCCACTATATCAAAATTGTTGTTACAGAAAGGAAAAACTCCCCAGCCTACTCCCGGTCAATAGACAGGTAAGTCACACCATGGAAAAATAATTCAAATAGAAGAATCATCCCAAGTTTCACCTCTTCATTCGATGGCAGAACCTAGGGGAGGAAAAAGATAAAGTGTAAGCTACTTATTAGAGCATATTAGAAAAATGTAAGTATAATTCAAGTTTTCATTGGAGCCCACAGAAACTTTACTAATTTAATGGATATGACAAGATTTTCTACACATAGTTCACATTATTTAACATCCAAAAATTCATACTATAGAGAAACTCTATAAATATAGTGAATGCTCTTCTGCCAGAAAGACTTATTACTAGACAATTTATAATGAAGAAAAATATTCAAATGTAGTGATAGAAGGAAGGCATTCCTCCAAGGAAAACACAGTAGCAATTCTTTTTTTAAAGAATGTAAGCTCCTTTAGGGTAGACAAACTTTCATGTTTATATTTCTATCTCTACTAGTTAGCATATTCCCTGGCATTAGAGTATGTGCTTAATAAATGCCTTTTTTAAAAAAAATTTATTTAATTATAACAACAGACTGTTCTCCAACTTTTTTTAAATTTTAGGATCTGTCCTTTTAGATCCTAAAAATAACCAAGGATACTCTCCCCTAAAATAATTTTAATTTATTTGGTTAATGTCTGTAAATTTTTAATATATTCTAAATTAAAACTTCTACTGTTATTACAAAATAATGTTGACTGTCCAAAACCCCTGAAAAAGTTTTGACGATGCTTTTGGATATTCAAACTACATGAAGAGAACTATTGCTACAAACAATATAAAATATGGCACAGATTTTGTTTTGTTTTGTTTTAATTAATCCTTCTTGTTTCAGTTATCCAGCTGAGTGGTCTACATTGGTAAAATGAGCTGATAATTGTAAAATTTCCAAAATGTGCTATGATGATACCATCTCAGTGAACAATTAAGGAAGTAAAAAGGGTACAAGCTAAGCAATTTTTAAAGAAAAGCTACTAAACTTTTCAACCTTTAGATTTTCCAGTGCTCATAGTAAACCCTGGAGGTATTCTGCTTCCCATATTTTCCACTTTCATTGTCATTTTGTTTGATTTATCTGATATGCCTTTCAAAGTCTAATTTCAATTTACATATATTTCAAACCCTCTAGTTAGGAATGTTAAGAACAAGGACAAAACCATGAAAATATATCTAGGAAAAAGCCAGGCAGTTGAAAGTTGACCATCTTTCTTTACTTCTGTTAAAGGGACTAGCACAAGGAATTCCAGAGTCTACTCTTTACCCCAATAGCTATATATGAAGTTTGGAAGATTTTATTGGACTATTCCAATCCAGAATAATCAATCTTTGATGTGAGAAAGACCCCAAATCCTTCTCAGAAGTTCCCCTTATTGAAAGTGAAGCCTTTTTTTGACTTCTCTGGAGAAAGAAAAAAAGAGAAAGGGAGCTTCAATAAATGCTTGCTATTAAATCTAAGGTTATTGATCAGTGAGTTTCCATTTTGTCCTTTCCATTTCATGGGACACTTTCTTAGAGCAAACATTCACTTAGGATGTAATTTTAACAATTATCTGGAAATACAAAATGATTGATTAAAAAAAAATAAAGACAGCAAATAAAATTTCAAGAGAGTGAGAGATTCATAAGGATAAATAATCCAATTTCCATGAAAAAGTAATGAGAAAGAAGGCAGGAAGTGAAGAAAGGATAAATTCACCAGGTCCAAGTAGTAACAATAATCAGGGAAACAGCAAAGTTCTGCCCAGCCATATGCCTCTTTATAAGTCAGTGAGCCAGACAAAGCTTTAACTCTTTATGATTGTTTTGATCCAAGGGTAAGAATGCCCTTTCCTTGAATTTGATTAGTCATTGGCTCAGGCAGACATTGAACTCTCAGGACACTCTCTATTTCAAATATCTTAGATTTTTCTTTAGTCATGAAAGTTTCTCCCAATGGACAGAGCACCAAGCTGGGAGGTAGGAAGATCTGAGTTCAAGTCCAAAATCAGACACACTGTGTGATCCTGGGCAAGTCACTTACTACCATTTTCTTCAGTTTCCTCAACGATAAAATGAGGATTAAAATCATACTTAATTTCCAGGCTTGATATGAGGATCAAATTACGTGATATTTCTAAAATATTTAGCATAGTATTTGGCATGTAGTGTTATGTAAGTATTAGCTTTTATCCTTTAAGCTAGAATACCATTTCCCAAGAGCCCCCTTGCTGATAAGGGGCTACAAAAGAAAGAATAGAAACATAACAATCTTTTTAAAGTAAATCAAATAAACTTACATGATCTCTTTATTTTAGTGGCCTTAGTGTCTGTCTATCTGTAAGAAACAGTCTTGACAATGAAAATGAATGGCATGAACTAATTGTTCATGTACTAGTCGATTTTATCAACTCCAGAGATGTGGCCAATTTCTCTGCCTTTTTTTTTTTTTTCCAAAGGCTAGTAGATGACAGGAATAATTTCCTTCAATACACAGCTCTTAATGTCTTGTTCAATCATATATATGTATTTAATTAGACGTGGGTGAGAATGGGAAATTGCTTAAGAATACATTTGGAATGACAAACATAGCCATTGATATGTAGGTGTAGTTTATATTATTTATGTAAATATATTCTAAGACTTTGTGTAGGCCTAAAATGAAAAAGAAACATCTGTTGAAAAATGCCATAACCCTGTGGCAGCTGCTATTAAACCATTAACAGTATCAGGTTTCATTTAAACCAGATTTACCATTTTCTATAACAGCCTGTGGGAAAGCTAAAAACATTAGGCACAAATTACCGGCAAAAGAGATCCTTAATCAAGCCATACTTTTCATTTGGCTAGTAACCTTTGTGAAGTGGGAATGTAAGGTGAAAGGAAAAAAAATAATGGTGAAAAAGCTTGGCCACCTGCTTTACTAAGTGAAAAATAATAAAGCTGAGCAAAACTGTTATTAACTGAAAATATATCTATTTTATATTCTCACACTGAAGAATAAGAGCTACTATAACTTGGATTAGTAACAACACTAGACCATAGGAATGACACGGAGAAGGCACTGTTTTTTCTAACTCTCAGAATCCCTAGCTTCCTTAGAAGCCTAGTTCAAGGACCCTCACCTCCATAAAACTTTTAAAATTCCCCAGGTGCTTAGTTTCTCCCTTAAAAAGTGACCATGTACTCATGTTGCATACATTTTGAATTGACTTTTTTTTAATATGCATATATATGCATATAACACATAACCCTCACTCCCTAAAATGGAAAACACTTAAAGATTGGTATCATTTAATTTTCTTTTGGTCTTTGGACCCTCAGAATCTGGTACAATGCCTAGTGTTTAATGAATGTGTATTGATTGATTGATAAGGGATCAGAAATATAGCAACAACCTGTCATCACAATAAGGAAGAGCATTCTGGAGATCTGAACTCTAGGACTAGACCCATATCAGATTTTGCACTGTCATCTTAAGCATGTTAGGCAAATGTTCCATAACTATTTTCTAGGTGCCTGATTTGTTCCATCTATAAAATGGAGACAAAGATCATTTGATTTTTTTCCACCTCAAGAAATAATTGAAATTATAAATGAAGATAATTTCAGTAGTATAAAATGTTATATAAATATATTTTTTAAAATAGCCTGAACTTATAACAGCTACACAAAATTCCCTTTCGACCTCCTGCCCCTAAACACCTTATGGATTTCATGGGTATCATTCAACATTGGAGTTTGCACTCCTTGGTAATGACCAATGAGTCCTTTCCTCTCAACACATATGCATACACACACACACACACACACACACACACACACACACTTCAGTTTTTATAGTATAAGTATGTATAAATGGATGGCAATCACATTATCTCATAGTTTCTGTCAACACACACACATACACACACACACACACACACACACATTTTAGTCTTTGATAGGAAATGAATAGCATAGGACGAGTATGGATGAATGGATTACAGTCACATTATCTCTTTTCCCTGTGCCCAAATGCATGTTTCAACTAAAAAAAACCCATTTCTATAGAATGCACCAACACACTTTCAAACTCCTAATTACTCAAATTTCTCCTTCACTGCACTCTCAATTAAAACCATTTTCTTTGAAGTTATCAGTGACATCTACATTGCCAAATATGCTGACTTTTTTCTCAACTGTTATCTTTTGCACATCTTCTAAGTATATGATTTTGTCTTCCTGGATACTTATTCTTTTCACTTTTCTTACAGTCTCACTAGGTGATTTTTTTTCAGCTCCCATAAGCTTAATTATTTTCTATATGCAGAAAATTCCCAGATCTATGTATCCAGTCCTAATAGCTCTTTTGGATTAAGATACCCATCAACAATTATCTATTGGAAGTTTTGAACTCGGTATTTCATCCATATTTCAAAATGTAAAATGTCAGAACAGACTCTTTATGTTTTTCCTCAAACCAACTATTACGCCAAGCATCTGGGTTTCTATTGAGGGCAACATAATTCTTCCAGTCATGTAGGTTTAAAACCATGGCAGAACCTTTGATGCCTCAGTGACAAAGAAATAATAAAAGGTTGAAAAATCAATTCAGTTAAATCTGATTTGATCAAAGTTAGATGTTTGGAGTCATCTTAGTCTCAGTGAAAGCATATGTGAACAGCCACTGCTCTTAAAAATAAACTATAGAAAAATTAGGGACTGTTCTAAATAATTTCTTAACAACTATAGACTTATATAAGCCAGACTTATGTGGCCATCAGAAGCACAACATTAGATCCATAAACAAAACAAATATATTTTGATTTATATAGTAAACGTCTGGCTTATGGAACTATCAGCATCTAACAAACATCAGGAAAATAGTAAATGCTTGTTGATTAAATCAATTATCAGTTCAATATAACTCCTATGTTTTCTGTTGAAATATTATTCCTGTCAGCCCATGCCTAAATTCAACCTCTTATTACTCTTTGTATATCACTCAAAATCCAAACTCCTAAAGCTTTTTTTTTTTTAATTCATAAACCTTTTCCAGTCTGACCCTGATCTACTTTTCCTTTCAGTATACTTCATTCAGATTTAAATTTAGATTTTTGCTCTTTGTTATCCAGCAGGGTTATCAATGACTTCAGGAGAATTAAAGAAACTCAAAATGGGAAATGACATTATATGGAATTTGAATGATGGAATACAAAGTTGTTACTCATCAGTGCCTCCTCTTCCCAATGTTTAACTACTGAGGAGATAATAACACTAATGTTACATATTATATATATATAATACATATATATTAAATATTTTTAGTTGTCAATTTGAAGAAAAAAATGAGTCTCTTTATATAAAAAAGCAACAATTCAATATTTCTAATATATGTTTCTATACAGGAATCCAATAATACATATAGAGAAATTAATCAATCAACATTTCTAAAGCTGCTACTACAAATCAAGCAGTTTGGCTACAGAGATATAAAGAAAATTACTAGAAATACAAAATTTATAAAACATTTGGAAATCTATCAAAGTATATTCAAAATTTAAAACCAAGTACAAGACATTCTTTAAAACAATTAAAAATTGCTAATAATTTGAAAGGTACCCATTACTCTTGATTAAGCCTTGTTAATAGTATAAAACTTATCACAATGTCTAAATCGACTTACATATTTTGAGCTATACCAAACTATAAAGAGTCAGATTAAAAATATAAACTTCTTTTGTAAGAACAAAAAGCATAGAGTGGAGTTATGGGGGTGGAGGCAAGATAGAGGGATAAAATCAGGAAGATGTTCAAGCTCTCCCAATTTCCCTTAAAAACCACATGAAGCCAACCCTCTGAACATAATTCAGAAAGAAACCACTCCAGCTCAAGACAGAGTAGAAAAACTTCAAGAAAGGTCATTCTCATTGTAGTGAAAAGAGTGTTCAGCCCAGGGCAAATAGACTCTGGGAAAGCTAGTGAGAGCATCTTAATCACAGCAAATTGGCAACTAAGACCCTCAGACCTGGCTCAGTAAAAGAATAAATCAGGGGAACAGCTTCCAGTCTCAACTCAGAAGGCAAACTTTGGGAAAGCAGGCTGTATTCTGAAAAGTAGAGCAAAGGTACCATGTCCAAACACAAGGGACCCCTGTGTTCAAAGCCAAAGCTCAGAGTTACACAGCAAGCTTAGGACAGTATCACTTTTACCCCAGAACAGAGGTCTGCCTTAAAAGTTTAAAAAAAAAAAAAAAAGGAAGAAAATGAGCAAGAAATAAAAAAGAACCTTGACTATAGAAAGCTACTATGGTGAAAGGGTAGATCAAAACACAAACTCAAATGAGGACAAAATATCCACAGAAGAAATCTCGAAGATTAAGATAAATTGGTCTCAAACCCAAAGAGGCTTCTTACAAATGCTCATAAAAGACTTCAAAAGGCAGATGAGAGAAGTAGAAGAAAAAATAGAAAAGAAATGAGAGGCATGCATGAGAGAGTCAACAGCTTGGAAAAGGAAGAAAAAAAATTGCCTGAAGAAAACAACTCCTTAAAAAGTAAAATGAACCAAATGGAAAGAGATAGAAAAGATAACTGAAGAAGTTAAAAAAAAAAAAAAAAAAAAAAAAACTAGGACAGGGCAAATGGAAGCTAATGATAGCAAGAATCAATCAAACAAATTAAAAAGAATAAAAAAGAAAAATTGAAAATGTGAAATACCTCATTGGCAAAATAGCCAATGTGGAAAATAGATCCCAAAGAGACAATTTTAAAATTATTTGCCTACTTAAAGGTCATGACCAAAAAAAGAACCTGAATAGCATTCTACAAGAGTTCATTAAGGAAAATTGCCCAAATATTCTAGAAACAGAGAAGGAAATACTCATTGAAAGAATCAATAGATCACTTCTGCAGAGAGATTCCCACAAGGAAAATCGCAAGGTATATTGTTGCAAAACTCCAAAACTATAATCTCAAAAAAAAAAAAAATGCTGCAAGCTTCCAGAAAAAAGCAATTCAGATCTCAAAAAACAACAATCAGGATTATCTAGGATCTAGCAATGTCTACAATAAAGGATAACAGGATACCATATTCAAGAAGGCAAATGACCTGGGGTTACAATCAAGAATTAACTACCCAGTGAGACTCAGCATCATCTTTCAGGGGAGAAAATGGATTTTCAATGAAGTAAGAGACTTTTAATCATTTCTGAAAAAAAACAGCATTAAATAGGAAATTTAATCTACAAATATAGATATGTATATATATATATATATATATATATATATATATTAAATTGTTTATATTCTTAGAAAAACAATTATATAATTATTGAAAACTGTATCTGTTACTGGGGCAGACAAAGAGGGGCATCATATGACTGAGGGTATGGTTGTGAATGGACTATGTTATGACATTAAAGAAAAATATATTAATAAATGGGAAACAGTCTGTACTGGAAAAAGAGGAAAGGGGAAACATAAAGGGGATATTTAGTTCACATGAAGAGGTAGATAAAAATATATATATATATATATATATATATATATATATATATATATATATACACATATACACATATATTACCATCCAGGGAAAGAAGGGAGGGGGATAAGTACTGCCTGAAGCTTAATCCCATCAGTTTTGCCTTTAAGAGAGAATAAGTTAGTTATTCAATTGATCTGACCCTATAAAGAAGTAGGTGGAGAAAGAAGAAAAGGAAAGGAAAGAACAGGATAGAAGAGAGGGCAGAACCACTAGCGGAAAAGGTAAGAGAGGGAGGAAGGGTTGAAAGACGAAAAGGTAGTGAGTGGAGGTTAATAGGATCTAGAAAACCTAGATATGATAGACCTCTGGAGAAAACTGAATAGGGACAGAAAGGAATATACCTTTTTCTTTGCAGTACATGGAACTTACATAAATTGACCATGCATTAGGGCATAAAAACCTCACAATCAAAAGCAAAAATGCAGAAGTAGGAAATGCTTCCTTTCCAGACCACAACGCAATAAAATTTATATTCAGTAAAGGGTCAGGGAAAGATTCACTAAAAACCAACTGGAAATTAAATGATCTAATTATAAAAAATCAAGTGAGTCAAACAATAAGTCACTGAAACAATCCAAAATTTCATCCATAAAAAATGAGACAACGTATCAAAACCTATGGGATGCAGCCAAAGCAGTTCTTAGGGGAAACTTTATATCTCTAAAAAGTTACAAAATAAAATAAAGAAAGGGGAGATAAATTAATTAGGCATAGAATTTTAAAAATTAGAAAAAAGACAAATTTAAAACCTCCAATTAAATATCAAATTAAGAATTTTGAAATTCAAAGGAGAGAGTAAGAAAATAGAAATTAAGAAAACTATCAAAATAATAAACAAAAAGTTGGTTTTATTTAAAAAATAATAAACATTTTGTTAAGGTGATCAGAAAAAGAAAATAAAAAAAATCACCAGCATCAAATATTAAAGAGGGCAACTTATCAGTGAAATAGAAATTAAAGAAATAATTAGAAGATATTTTGCCTAACCTTATAGTGGCAAGTCTGACAATCTATGTGAAATGGATGAATATATGCAAAATTATAAATTGCCCAAGTTAACAGAAGAGGAAATACAATACTTAAATAGTCCCATTTTAGAAGAAGAAATTGAACAAGTCATCAATGAACTCCTTACAAAAAAAATCTCTAGGGCCAGATAGATTCATAAGTGAATTCTATCAAACACTTAAAGAACAATTAATTCCAATACTATGTAAACTATGTGAAAAACAGGTAAAGAAGGAGTATTGATAAATTCCTTCTATGACACCAATATGGCACCAGTATGGTTTATGCTTAAACCAGGAAGGTCCAGAACAGAGAAGAAAATTACAGACCAATCTTCCTCATTAATATTGATGCAAAAATTTAAAACAAAATATTAACAAAAAGATTATAGCAACTTATCGGCAACATGGTACACTGTGACCAAGTAGGATTTATATCAGGAATGCTGGGCTGGTTCAATATCAGGAAAACTATTACCATAATCAAACATATCAATAACAAAAGCAACAAAAATCATATGATAATCTCAATAGATGCAGAAAAAGCTTTTGACAAAATATAACACCCATTCCTTTTAAAAACACCAGAAAGCATAGGGATAAAAGGAGCTTTCCTTAAAATAATCAGTATGTATCTTAAACTTAAATAAGCATTATTTTAATGTTGAAAAGTGGGAGCCATTCCCAAAAAAATCAGGGTTAAAACAAGGATGTTCATTATCACCACTACTATTCAACATTGTACTAGAAAAATTGGCTTGAGCAATAAGAAAAGAAAAAGAAAATAAAGGAATTAGAACAGGCAATGACAAAATAAAATGATCACTCTTTACTGATGATATGCTTAGAGAATCCTAGAAAATCATTCAAAAATCTACTGGAAACAATTCACAGCTTTAGCAAAGTTACAGGATATAAAATAAATCCATACAAATCAATATCATTTTTATATATTGCTGACCATGTCCATCAACAAGAGAAAGAAAGAAAAATTCCATTGAAAATTACTGCAGAGAAAATAAAATACTTGGGGGTCCACCTGTCAAGACAAACCCAAGACCTATATGAATATAGCTATAAAACATTTCTCAAACAAATAAAATCAGATCTAAACAATTAGAAAACAATAAATTGTTCATAGCTGGGCTGAGCTAATATAATAAAAATGACAATTCTGTCTAAATTGGTCTACTTATTCAGTGTCATATGAATCAGACTTCCAAAACATCATTTCATAGAACAAGAAAAAGTTATAACAAAATTCATCTTGAAGAACAAAAAGTCAAGAATATCAAGGTAATTAATGGAAAAAATACAAAGACGGGGTTTAGCAATATCAAAACTAAAAGTATATTATAAAATAGCATGCATCAAAACCATTTAGTAAGAAACAGGGTTGGATCAGTAGAATAGATTAAATACATAGGACACAATAACCAATCCCTATAGCGATCTAGTATTTGATATACCCCAAAGCTCCAGTTTCTGGAAGAACTCACTATTTGACAAAACATTGCTTGGAAAACTGGAAAATAATATGTCAGAAACTCAGCATAGACCTACATCTCACACCCCATACCAAAATAATGTCAAAATGGATACATGATTTGAGCATAAAGGATGATACCCTAAACAAATCAGGAAAGCAACTGATTATATACCTATCAGATCTTTGAAGTGAAATTTATGACCAAACAAGAACTAGAAAACATTATGCAAGGCAAAATGGACAACATTGATTATATTAAATTTAAAAAGGTTTTGCATAAACAAACAAACAAAAGATTAAAAGGAAAGTACAAAGCTGAAAAAAAATCTTTCTACCCAGTATTTATGATAAAGGTCTCATATCTAAAATATATGAAGAATTGTTTCAAATTTATAAGAATACAAGTCATTCCCCAACAGGATGATTTCAGAAAGGCCTGGAGAGACTTACACAAACTGATGCTGAGTGAAATGAGTAGGACCAGGAGATCATTATATACTTCAACAACAATACTATATAATGACCAGTTCTGATGGACCTGGCCATCCTCAGCAAGGAGATCAACCAAATCATTTCCAATGGAGCAGTAATGAACTGAACCAGCTACGCCCAGAGAAAGAACTCTGGGTGATGACTAAAAACCATTACATTGAATTCCCAATCCCTATATTTATGCCCACCTGCATTTTTGATTTCCTTCACAAGCTAATTGTACAATAATTCAGAGTCTGATTCTTTTTGTACAACAAAATAATGGTTTGGTCATGTATACTTATTGTGTATCTAATTTATATTTTAATATATTTAACATCTACTGGTCATCCTGCCGTCTGGGGGAGAGGGTGGGGGTTAAGAGGTGAAAAATTGGAACAAGAGGTAGGGCAATTGTTAATGCTGTAAAGTTACCCATGCATATAACCTGTAAATAAAAGGCTATTAAATAAAAAAAAAGAATACAAGTCATTCCCCAATTGATGAATGGTTACAGGTTATGGACAAACAATTTTCAGATGATGAAATTAAAACCATTTAAGTTATATGAAAAAAAGCTCTAAATTACTACTGATTTAGTATTATTACTGATTTAGTATAATTACTGATTAAAGAAATGTAAATAAAACAACTCTGAAGAACCATCTCATATCTCTTAGATTGGCTAGCATGTCAGGAAAAAATAATGATAAATATTGAAAGGGGTGTGGTAAAGCTGGTACATTAATGCATTGTTGAGGGATTTGTGAAATGATCAAACCATTCCGGAGAGAAATCTAAAACTATGCTCAAAAGGCTATAAACTATGCATACCCTTTGACCCAGCAATGTCATTATTGGGTCTGTATCCCAAGAAAATCATAAAGGAGGGGAAACGACCCACATGTGCAAAGATGTTTGTAGCAACTCTTTTTCTGGTAGCAAAGAATTGGAAAATGAGTAGAAGCCCATAAATTGGGGAATGGCTGAACAAGTTGTGCTATATAAAGTTAATGGAATATTATTGTTCTGTAAAATTGATTGACAAACTGATTTTAGAAAGATCTAGAAGATTATATGAACTGATGCTGAGGGAAACAAGAAAAACCAGGAATACAACAAGAATCTGTGATGGTCAACTATAAAAGAATTGATTCTCAGTGCTTCAATAAGCTAACGTAATCCCAAAAGATTTTGGACAGATTATGCCATCTACATCCAGAAAAAGAAATAGGAAGATTGAATGAAAAACATCACATGCTATGTTCATTTTTTTCTGTTTTTTAAACATCCCCCATGTTTTTTTTTTTCATTTTGTTTTGATTTTTGTCTTCCAACATGATCATATAGCAATGTGTATTAAAAATAAACTAAAAAAAAACCAAGTATATAAATTTAATAGCTTCAAAACTATCACAATCTAATAGTGGATAAGGAGGAAGTACAACAGGAGAAATTGAAACTATAAAACTATAAGAATATCTACAGAAGAAGAAAGTAAAATTAAGATAATAAACAATCATTATTACTAATGATAGTAGTGCTTGATAGTATGACTAAAGTAATGCATGCAGAAAAAGAAAAATATGTGCAAAGGATGAAAGATTAGGAATATAATCTCTTATAATCCTATAATCTTGCAAATAATATAAGGAACAAAATCAATATAGTTCAAATTCATGGACCATAATAGAAACTAAAATTACAAAATCAAGAGCCAAAAGGGACCTAGAGTTCATCTAACAATTAACTCATTTTCCAGATGATACTGATAATACAATACTATTTATTATTATTATTATAGTTTGCTTTGACATAATAGCTAGCATTTATTTGTAGTTAATTTTCTAGTTAACATTTGAAATATGTGCAGACTTCACCCTTGAATCACTTACCCCACTGTCCCTCCTACTATTAGTATCCTGACAGTTTTCACTATTGTGTCATTACCTTCAACGATGCAGATCTTTTCTACTTTTACTTTCCAGTTACAAAACATGGAGAAAATAATGTAACTCTGCTGCTTGGGCTCCTTTCAATTTCTGGTCATCAATCTCAATTTATTGTACAATATTTCTTTTACTAGCTTCCATCCCCATAGCACATTTTCCCAATTTTTCCTTCTCTTTAAGCCCTCAAAGGCATTCTTCCTTCTGTCCCTAAATAGAGAATTTGGATCATGTTTTATTTTTTTTTAATGAATCTAACAAGAACTCTCTCCACACACTCAACAGCATCCATACCTCACATTACTCCTCTTTCATAGTTCTTATTTCCAGTCTAGAAGGAAAGTTTGGGACTTCATTGCATTAATCATTAAGAATCATAAAAAAAAAAAATTAGAGAGTAAAATTGTTGCAAGTTTCCTAGTAATAAGGGAATGAGTCTGTTAGCTGTTCACCTTACAAATCCTAATATATAGATAGGACGCAGAGCCAAGATGGCAGAGAGCAGACACCATTTTCTGGGACCTCCTTTGA
This sequence comes from Sarcophilus harrisii, assembly GCF_902635505.1. Taxonomy (NCBI): domain Eukaryota; kingdom Metazoa; phylum Chordata; class Mammalia; order Dasyuromorphia; family Dasyuridae; genus Sarcophilus; species Sarcophilus harrisii. The sequence goes on along the minus strand of NC_045426.1, from coordinate 552,883,924 downwards.
CCTTCTCTCAAATGAACAGCAGATTAAACCTCTAAACGGGTTTTGGAGTACAACACATTTCCAGAAGCAGATACCTTGGAAGAACCTCAAAACAGATCTGTTTCAAATGGGCATATCAAAAGCCCAGATCTCAGCATAGAGAAGCCAGGGCAAGTAGTTGAGGTGGGAAGTCAGAACATAGCAGCTTTCACATGCCTGGGAATCTTCTGTGAGCTTCTTAGACTACTCTGTCGTGGTTGTAAACTTTGCTACAAAAGGTAAATTGTGAGCCCCGGAAGAATGTGGGACCTAGCTATGATTACCCAGCACCAGAAGTCAATTAACAGAACTGCCCCAGGACAAACTAAAACAGTTGCCTCCCTCCTTTTCAGAGCAGAAAAAAAGCTTTAAAAATGAGCAAAAAAACAAAAAGAACCTCACCATAGACAGCTTTTATGAAAAGAGAGAACAGACCTCAAATCCTAAAGTTCCTAAAGGCAAACCAACTTCAGATGAAGCCACAAAGGGAGATATGAGCTGTTTCCCATTTCATCAGATTTTCTTGAAAGATTGCATAAAGGATCTTAAAAGAAAGAAGAAAAATGGGGAAAGGAAATGAGATATTTTCAAGAAGGGATGGGAAAAGCATATAGCTCCCTACAAAATGGACTTGATGAAATGGAAAAATCATATAATGCCTTGCAAAATAGATATGAAAAAGATACCAATTGGATACATGTATTGTATTTCACATATACTTTAACATATTTAACATGTATTGGTCTACATGCCATCTGGGGGAGAGGATAGGGGGAAGGAGGAGAGAAATTGGAACAAAAGGTTTTGCAATTGTCAATGCTGACAATTACCCATACATATATCTTGTAAATAAAAAGCTATAATAAAAAAATAATAAAAAACTCAGAAAAAAAAAAACAAAAAACAAAATTAACAATAACAAAAAAAAAAAAACTGTTAAATAGTAGGAAATATTTAGGAATCTCTCTGCCAAGGGAAGTCAGGAACTATATGAACACAACTACAAAACACTTTCCACACAAATAAAGTCATATTTAATCAGTTGAAAAAATATCAAGTGCTCATGGGTAAGTCAAGCAAATATAAGAAAAATAACAATACTAGCTAAATTAATTTACTTATTTAATGCCATACTAATCAAAATCCCAAGAAGTTATTTTATAGACCTAGAAAAAAATAACAAAGTTCATCCAGAAGACCAAAAGATCAAGAGTTTCAAGGGAATTAATGAAAAAAAAATGCCAATGAAGGTTGCCTCACTGTGCCAGACCTAAAACTATATTATAAAGCAATGGTCATCAAAACTATTTGGTACAGGCTAAGAAATACAGTAGTTGATCAATGGATTATGTAAAGATCACAGGACAAAATTAAAATAGTCAACAACTATAGCAATAATAATCTAGTGTTTGACAAACCCAAAGACATCAGCTTTTGGGATAAGAACTCACTATTTGAAAAAGTTTGCTGAGAAAATTGGAAACTAGTATGGCAGAAACTAGGCAGTGATCCACATCTAGCACCACATACCAAGATGAGGTTCATGAGTTCATGATTTAAATATAAAGAGTAATATTATAAGAAAATTAGAAGAACATAAATACTTTACCTTTCAGATCAGTGGAGAAGGAAAGAATTTGTGTCCAAATAAGAACTGAAAGTCATAATTGAACATCAAACAAATAACTTTGATTACATTAATTAAAAAAAAAATTCTTCAAACAAAACTAATATAGACAGCATCAGAAGGGAAGCAATAAATTGGAAAAAAAAATTTACATTTAAGGGTTTTCACAAAAGCTTCATTTCTAAAATATATAGAGAATTGACTCAAATTTATAAGAATTCGAGCCATTTTCCAAATGATAAATGGTCAAAGACTTTGAACAGACAAGTTTCAGATGAAGAAATTAAAACCATTTCTAGTCATATGAAAATGTACTCTAAATCACTATTGATCAAAGAAATGCAAATCAACACAACTCTGAGATACCACACACCTCTCAGATTGGCTAAGATGAGAAGAAAAGATAATGATGAATGTTGAAGGGGATGTGGGAAAATCGGGACACCAATACGTTGTTGGTGGAACTGTGAATGGATCCAGCCATTCTGGAGAGCAATTTGGAACTGGGCTCAAAAAGGTATCAAACTGTGCATATCCTTTGATCCAGGAATATTTCTTTTGGATCTCTATCCCAAAGAGATCTTAAAGTAATGAAAGGGACCCACATGTGCAAAAAATGTTTGTGGCAGCTCTTTTCATAGTGGCAAGAAACTGGAAACTGAGTGGACATCCATCAATTAGAGGATGACTGAATAAGTTGTGGTATATGAATATTTTAGCATATTATTATTCTATAAGAAATGATAAGGAGGATGGTTTTAGAGAGGCCTGGAGAGGCCTGATGATAAATGAAATGAGCAGAACCAGGAGATCATTGTACATAGCAGCATCAATATTATAGGATGATCAATTCTGATGAATGTGACTCTTTTCAACAATGAGATGACTGATACCAGTTTCAATGATCTTGTGAAGAAGAGAGCCATCTACACCCAGAAAGAGGATAACATTCTCACTCCTTTTGTTGTTGTTTTGCTTGTATTTTGTTTTCTTATTCATTTACTTTCCTTTTTGTTCTGATTTTTCTTGTGCAACAAGTGAATTGTATAAATGTGTTTACACATATTGGATTTAACATATATTTTAACATGTATAATGTATATTGAATTGCTTGTCATCTAAGGGAGGGGGTGGGAGAAGGAGGGGAAAATCTGAAATATAAGGCTATGCAAGGGTCAATGTTGAAAAATTATCCATGCATATGTTTTGAAAATAAAAAGCTTTAATTAAAAAACAAAACAAAAACAAAAACAAATCCCAATATATAGATCTCCTTCAAAAGACTATAAGTTCCTTCAGTCCAAAGATTTTTATCTTTGACCTTTGTATAATCAGTTAATGTAGGATTCTTACAAAGTACTAAGTCACTGGAATTGATAGGCATTCTGGGAAATTCACAAGTCAGGATTCAGTAGGGAGATTCACAAGTCCAGGAGATTCACAAATTCAGTGGAGAAGATTCACAAGTCACAGCTCCCACAATCCCACTCTCAGAGGAAGAGTCAACCTTTGAGTTCACACCTTTAAGAGATCCATATATAAGGAGCTCCCACAAGCCAACTAGAGACCTCTTGGAGATTAAGAAGCCAGGATTCAGTTGGGCAGAATGAAAGATTCAGACAGAGTGAGAGGCTGAACCTGGAAGAGCTAAAAGACTAGTAACAAGAGCTCTTGGAACCAAGGAGAGAGATAGATCTCTAAGAAAATTAACCACCTATTTTGGAAGAGACAATAAAGGATCCGAAATTTTAGTAGCTGGCTGCATTTGAGGTGATTATTATACTGAACTGAAACTAAGGCTGCCTCCATAAGCCCTCAAGAAACCTGCTCACAGATAATGGTTATATTTTTAAAAAAGAACATTGCATTTTGACACCTGAACGTGGAACAGACACAATCCTGATTTCAGTGGAAAAGCCTCTAGTGGAAAAGTCTCTCTGACCCAGAAATTAGGGTGAGTACAATAAGGAAACTTGATTAAGGGCTAAAGTAATTATTTCAGCTGAAATGGGACAGATGTTTAGAAAACAGCCTTCTCTTTTTTTTTTTTTTTTTTTTTAATTTAATAGCCTTTTATTTACAGGATATATACATGGGTAACTTTACAGCATCAACAATTGCCAAACCCCTTGTTCCAATTCTTCACCTCCTACCCCCACACCCTCCCCCAAATGGCAGGATGACCAGTAGATGTCAAATACACTAAAATACAACTTAGATACACAACAAGTACACATGACCAAAACATCACTTTGCTGTACAAAAAGAATCAGACTCTGAACCATTGTACAATTAGCTTGTGAAGGAAATCAAAAATGCAGGTGTGCATAAATATAGGGATTGGGAATTCAATGTAATGGTTTTAGTCATCCCCCAGAGTTCTTTTTCTGGGTATAGCTGGTTCCGTTCATTACTGCTCCATTAGAAATGATTTGGTTGATCTCGTTGCTGAGGATGGCCTGATCCATCAGAACTGGTCATCATCTAGTATTGTTGTTGAAGTATATAATGATCTCCTGGTCCTGCTCATTTCACTCAGCATCAGTTCGTGTAAGTCTCTCCAGGCCTTTCTGAAATCATCCTGTTGGTCATTTCTTACAGAACAGTAATATTCCATAATTTTCATATACCACAATTTATTCAGCCATTCTCCAACTGATGGACATCCATTCAGTTTCCAGTTTCTAGCCACTACAAAAGGGCTGCCACAAACATTCGTGCACATACAGGTCCCTTTCCTTCTTTATAATCTCTTTGGGATATAATCCCAGTAGTAACACTGTGGATCAAAGGGTATGCACAGTTTGATAACTTTTTGAGCATAGTTCCAAACTACTCTCCAAAATGGTTGGATTCGTTCACAACTCCACCAACAATGAATCAATGTCCCAGTTTTCCCACATCCCTCCAACAATCATCATTATTTTTCCTGTCATTTTAGCCAATCTGACAGGTGTGTAGTGGTATCTTAGAGTTGTCTTAATTTGCATTTCTCTGATTAATAATGACTTGGAGCATCTTTTCATATGACTAGAAATAGTTTCAATTTCTTCATCTGAGAATTGTCTGTTCATATCCTTTGACCATTTTTCAATTGGAGAATGGCTTGATTTTTATAAATTAGAGTTAATTCTCTATATATTTTGGAAATGAGGCCTTTATCAGAACCTTTGACTGTAAAAATATTTTCCCAGTTTATTGCTTCCCTTCTAATCTTGTCTGCATTAGATTTGTTTGTACAAAACTTTTCAGTTTGGTATAATCAAAATTTTCTATTTTGTGGTCAGTAATGATCTCTAGTTCTGCTTTGGTCATAAAGACCTTCCCTTCCACAGGTCTGAGATGTAAACTATCCTATGTTCCTCTAATTTATTAATGATTTCATTCTTTATGCCTAGGTCATGAACCCATTTTGACCTTATCTTGGTGTACGCGTTAAGTATGGATCAATGCCTAGTTTCTGCCATATTAGTTTCCAATTTTCCCAGCAATTTTATCAAACAGTAAGTTCTTATCCCAAAAGCTGGGATCTTTGGGTTTGTCAAAGACTAGGTTGCTATATTTGTTGACTGTTTTATCCCTTGAACCTACTCTATTCCACTGATCAACTAATCTATTCCTTAGCCAATACCAAATAGTTTTGGTAACTGCTGCTCTATAATATAATTTTAGATCTGGTACAGCTAAGCCACCATCATTTGATTTTTTTTCATTAATTCCTTGAAATTCTTGACCTTTTGTTTTTCCATATGAACTTTGTTGTTATTTTTCTAGGTCATTAAAATAGTTTTTGGGAGTCTGATTGGTATAGCGCTAAATAAATAGATTAGTTTAGGTAATATTGTCATCTTTATTATATTTGCTCGCCCTATCCAAGAGCATTTAATATTTTCCAATTGGTTAGATCAGACTTAATTTGTGTGAAAAGTGGTCTGTAATTTTGCTCATAAAGTTTCTGATTTTCCCTTGGCATATAGATTCCTAAATATTTATATTATCAGTAGTTACTTTAAATGGAATTTCTCTTTGTAACTCTGACTGGAAAACAGCCTTCTCTTAAAGGAAAATGTGTAGAGAGCATTGTCAGGGTCATGAAAAGCCATGGTTTGATTATAATTTAGGAGCAGATCACTGAACTTTTAGAAACTGTTCAGTACATATCTCCTTGGTTCTCTGTGGGAAAAGAATTGGATCTAAACGAGTGAAAATTTGTAGGAGAGGAACTTTGTCAATTCTACAATAAAAATGGACCTGACTCAATTTCCAAAAACACATTTAACACATATAGTTTAATACAACTGACTTTAGGAAATTATATGTGTTAGAATAAGGAAAAAGAAGAAAGAACAGGAAGGGGAGGTGCCAACTAAACTAGGTGAAAAGGATAAAGAATTAGATAAGAATTCACAGCAGGAGAATTAGATCATTCCCCATCTCATGATACTCTCCCCCTCAATTAACCCTTCATGGGTGGAGGAAGAAGGAGGAGGGGGAGAGGCAGTAACACAATCAGCATCTCCTATGAAGCAACCTGTGACAAGATTAGAAAATGCATTGGTTAAAGCAAAAAATGAAGGACAGGATGTATCTGATTTTATAAATACATACTCTATGATTGAAGAGATTAACTCTTCAGGTCAAAAAAGGAGAAGATACACTCCTTTTGATCTGGAAAAAATTAAGGATTTGAAAAAGGGTTGCACTCTTTAGGGGCTACATCATCTTATGTTAAGATGTTACTAGATAGTTTGGCTTATGAAATCCTAACCCCAAGTGATTGGAAATCCATAGCTAGGACATGTTTAGAACCTGGACAAAACTTGTTCTGGCTTTTGGAATATCATGAATTATGTAGGATTCAAGCCAGATGCAATAGGCAAACAGGAGTTAATTTACACATCACTTTTGACCAAATAGATGGTGAAGATCAGTATGGAGAGAATTCAGAACAGATTAATTACCCCACAACAACAACTGAAGCAAAAAAGCTTGGGGTTCCCTCCCTGGACAAAAAGATCAAGGGGGAGCCTTCACAAAACTAGAGCAAGGTCCCAAGGAACCTTTTGCAGATTTTGTGGGATGTTTGCAGACAACTGTCACAAGAACCACTGGAGAAAATGCAGCTACAGAAATAATGATCAGACATCTGGCTAAGGAAAATGCCAATGAGGTTTGCAGAAGAATTATATGGGGACTACACAAAGATGCTCCTTTAGAGGAGATAATAAGATACTGTGCCACAGTGGGCACAAATGCTTATTATACCCAGACTATGATGAACATGGGAAGAAAGGGTCCCTCTTGGCAAGGGACTTCTAGAGAAACTCGTCAAAGTTTTCAGTGTAGAAAAGTTGGACATCAAAGAGCACATTGTAGATATGGAGATAGAATGAGAAGACAGGATGAGAGAAAATCCAAAACCCCATGTCCCAAATGCAACCAAGGCTTCCATCGGGCCTCAGAATGTACATTGACCCAGGGAAATGAGAGGCAGGGCCCAGCTCGAAGATATCAATCAAAAGACAAATGGGGCATGATGGCAGCTGAGTTTACACCCAGAGTCTTTAGAAGGTCAGGACTCTGATGTGATCAATCAGCCTAAAACTAATCACATAGCAGAAAGGGATTACATGATCAACCAACAGAAAAGCAATCAGATGGCAGAAAGGGATTACAGATGGGAAGAATACAGGCCTTTTAAACCAACAGTGTCCAGTGCAAACAGCTTCAATATAATTACCAGATAATGAGGAGAAATCCCCAAAGTGGTAAATAGAAGGAATTAGATAGGTTAACTGCTTGGGAGAAAGGGTTTGCTTATGTTTCTACAGACAGAGAAGGAAGCAGATGGAGAAAGAAACAGATGGATGGCAATGAGCACCTGGAGAGAGATAGAAAAGGAGAAAAACCTCAAAACAAAGGAGAAGATCTAAAAAACATCTGACACTGAAAGAGCATGGTTGATAATGAGACTGTTGCAGGACTTGAAAACCAGCAGGAATCATTGGATTCCTTGAGATTAACAATTGTTGATGAGATTATTGCAGGACTTCAAAACTTGCAGGAATTATTGGATGCCTGACACATGACCTAATGGACAATGGATTCCTTTTGGATTATTTCTAGGACTTATGGAAATATATAATTCCTCATGTTGATTCGTGTTATTTGTTACATTACTATGTTACTATGTCCTTATGTAATTCATGTAATTATGTGTAATACCTCCAATATTGATGGATTTATGCATACCTGTTTTAAGAGTGAGCCCTTTCAGAAACCCACTAATCTGATTTGATTTCCCATTCCCTTTGGTGTTTTCATCTCCCTTCCTGAGAAGTCAGGGAGGGTGTGACCACCTCCTTTTTATGGTGTTTTCACTTCTTTTTTGAGCAGTCAGTGAAGATGTGATCATCTTCTTTTTGGGGGTTCTCACCAAAGTCAGGGAGGTCATGACCACCTATGTTCTAAATCAAAAGAAAGCAGGAGATGTTAGGATTCTTACAAGGTGCTAAGTCACTGGAATTGATAGGCACTGAGAGATTCACAAGTCAAGATTCAGTCAGGAGATTCACAAGTCCAGGAAATTCACAAGTTCAGTGGAGGAGATTCACAAGTCACAGCTCCCACAATCCCACTCTCAGAGGAAGAATCAACCTTTGAGTTCACATCTTTAAGAGATCATATATAAGGAGCTCCCACAAGCCAACTAGAGACCTCTGGGAGATTGAGAAGCCAGGATTCAGTTGGGCAGAACAAAGGATTCAGAGAGAGCTAGAGGCTGAAGCTGAAAGAGCTACAAGACTAGCAACAAAAGTTCTTGGAACCAAGGAGAGAGATAGGCCTCTAAGAAAACTAACCGACTATTTTGGAAGAGACAATAAAGGATCTGAACTTTTAACAGCTGGCTGATTTGAGGTGATTATTATACTGAACTGAAACTAAGGCTGCCTCCAGAAGCCCCCAAGAAACCTGCTCACAGAGAACGATTATATTTTAAAGAGGAATATTACAAGTTAGTGCATTGACTTCTACTTGGTAGGTGCTTATACTTGCAAATTGACAAAGTGATTTCCATTTTCATTTTCAAACTGTCCCTATCCACTTAATCTTTCTTCATGGCCTAGAAATATATTCAGATCATCTATATGTCATCACATTGTTGTTTTTATTGCATCGTGATCTGAAAAGTAAGCATTTACTATTTCTGCTTTCCTTCATTTATTTTGAGATCTTTATGTCTTAATATATGGTCAATTTTTATATAAATTCCATGAACTGCTGAGAAGAAAATATACTCCTTTCTGTCACCAGTTTTTTCCCAAGATCTAACATATCTAATTTTTCTAATATTCTATTTACCTCTTTAATTTTTTATTTATTTTGTGGTTTGGTTTATCTAATTCTGAGAGTGCAAGATTGAGATCTCCCACTATTATAGTTTTGCTGTCTATTTCTTCTTGCAACTCTCTTAACTTCCCCTTTAGGAAGTTAGATGCTATACCACTTGGTGCATATATGTTTAATATTGATATTGCTTCATTGTCTATAGTATCCTTTAGCAAGTTATAGTTTCCTTCCTTATCTCTTTTAATTAGATCAATTTTTGCTTTTGCTTGATCTGAGATAAGGATGGCTTCCCCTGCTTTTTTTACTTCATCTGAAGCATAATAGATTCTGCTCCAGCTTTTTACCTTTGCTCTGTATGTATCTCCCTGCTTTAAATGTGTTTCCTGTAAACAACATATTATAGAGTTCTGACTTTTGATCCTGTCTGCTATCCACCTCAGCTTTATGGGAGAGTACATCCCATTCACATTTACAGTTAAAATGACTAATTCTGTATTCTCTGCTATCATAATATTCCCAGATTATGCTTTTCTTTTTCTTGCCCTTCCTTACCCCCTTCCCTAGTATTAAACTTATGGGCCCCACTTGCATCATGCAGCTCTCCCTCTTTAGGATACTTCCCCCCTCCCTTTGAATCCCTTCCCCTTTCTTGTATCCTCCTCTTATTACTATTTTTCCTTTTCCCTTTTCCTCTCCCACATTTTAATAATGTGAGAAAAGATTCTCTGTAAAACTAATATGTCAATTATTTTCTCTTCGAGCCAACTCTGATGAGAGTAAGAGTCACACAATGTTCCTCCCCCTCTCTAAGTTCTCTCAGATATGATAGGTTTCTTTTGCCTCATCCTGGGATGTAGTTTCCCTCATTTTATCTTCCCTTTTCCCTTTTTCTGACACTATCCCCTTTCCATTTCTACTTCCCTTTTTTATGTTTTATGTGGGTCTTTATGTATATCCACAACAGAAATACAGTTCTCAAAAGTTCCTTTTACCTTTTTCTGCTTCTCTTGAGTCCTATGGTTGGAGATTAAATTTTTTATTTAGATCTGTTTTTTTTTTTCCTTAGAAACAAATGGAATTCTACTGTTTCATTAAATGTCCATCTTCTTCCATGGAAGAAAATGCTTAGCTTTGCTGGGTAGTTGATTCTTGGCTGCATTCCAAGTTTTTTTGCCTTTCGGAATATCAGATTCCAGGCACTTAAATCCTTTAATGTTGAGGCAACCAGATTTTGAGTGACCCTTATTATGGCACCTCGGTATTTGAATTGTTTTTTTCCTGGCTGCTTGTAATAGTTTTTTCTTTAGTCTTATAGTTCTGAAATTTGGCCACAATATTCCTTGGAGTTTTTATTTTAGAGTCTTTTTTCAGATGTTCAATGAATTCTTTCAAGGCCTATTTTACCTTGTGATTCTATTACATCTGGGCAGTTCTCTTTGATGATTTCCTGTAAAATAGTATCTAGTTTTTTTTTTTTTTTTTAACCATAATTTTCGGTAAGTCCAATCATCCTCAGGTTATCTCTCCTGGATCTATTTTCCAGGTCTGTTGTTTTCTTTTTTTCCAAATAAATATTTGACTTTTTTTCTAATTTTTCTTTTTTTTTTTTTTTTTGGTTTTGCTTGACTGATTCTTGATATCTCAATGAATCAGTCATTTCTATTTGTTCAGTTCTGATTTTTAGTGAGTTATTTTCTTCATTACCTCTTTTTTTTACTTCTTTTTGTATGTGTCCAGTTGAGTTTTTAATGAGTTGTTTTGTTCTATGAAATTTTTTTCTATTTCACTCAATTTTTTTAGTGAGTTAATTTCTTTTTCCTATTCCCAAATCCTGGGAATTCTTTACCTTTTCCAATTCATAAATTCTGTTTCCCTGTACTTCTTGGGAGTTTTTTACCTTTTCCAATTCACATTTCAGGAAGTTGTAGCTTTCTTGCAGAGCTTCTCTTTCCTTTCCCCATTTTTCTTCTAGTTCTCTTTTAAGATTCTCTTTTTTTCTAAATTATAATGGTTCTCTCTGGGAGCAGGTTTCTTGGGGAGGTTCCTGGAAGCAGCCTTAGTTTCAGTTCTGTGTAATAATCACCTCAAATGCAGCCAAGTATTAAAAGTTTAAATCTTTTATTGTCTCCTTCAAAATAGTGTGGTTAGTTTTCTTAGAGGCCTATTTTCCTCCTTGGTTCCAAGAGCTCTTGCAGCTTGTCTGCCAGCTTCAGCCTCCAGCTCTCTTTGAATCTTGGTTATCCTCTTCTCAACTGACTCCAGGAGCCCCTTATATATGATCTCTTAAAGATGTGAACCCAAAGGTTGAGTCCTCTTCTGAGACAGTGGAATTATGGGTTTCTGACTTGTGAATCTCCCAAACTTGTGAACTCTAACGTGTGAGCTAATGTGTGAACTCCTAAAGGTGTAAATTTAAGCAATTTTTTTTTATCAATTCCTGTGAATTAGCACCTTGTTTCAAGGTGGCCCATAACAAAAACTGGAATACAATAGGACATAAACTAGGTGTAGAATAGGGTTTCTTTCTTTAACTTTTTCCACACATGACCTCTTTCCACCCCAATTTTTTTACATAACCCCAGGTACATAGGTATATAAAGTAGGTATGCAAATCATTTAGTGATGATAAATCACAATTTATTAAGCCTCATACTTATTTACATGACCCCATTTGGAGTTGTGACTCCCAGTTTGAGAAACTTTGCTATAGATCAATATCTCACATCATATCACCTAGATAAAGTCAAAATGGGTATATGATTTAGACATAAAGGGTAAAACTATAAGCAAACTAGATAACCAAAGAATAGTCTACTGGTAAGAGCTATAGAGAAGAGAAGAATTCATGGCCACACAAGAGATAGAGAGCATTACAAAAGGAAAAAATTAATCATTTTGATTACATTAAATTAAAAAAGCTTCTGCACAAACAAAACCAATACAACCAAGATTAGAAGAAAAGTAGAAATTTGGAAAACAATCTTTACAGTGAGTCTCTAATAAAGATATCATTTTCAAATATATGGAGAACTGAGTTAAACATTTAAGAATACAAGGCATTGCCCAGTTGACAAAAGGTCAAAAGATATAATGATGCAGTTTGAAAATAAAAAAAATTAACAAAAATATATTTTAAAAGTACTCTAAATTACTTTTGAAATGCCAACTAAAACAACTCTGAGGTATAATTTTGCACCTATTAGATTGGCTAATATCACAAAAAAAGAAAAATAATAAATATTGGAGATGATGTAGGAAGATTAGGACACTAAAATATTGGTACTAGAGTTGTGAATTGATCAAAGCATCCTAGAGAACAATTTGGAACTATGTCCAAAAAGCAATCAAATTTTGCCTGTCTTGATCTAGAAATACCACTTTAACAGGTCTGTATCACAAAGATACAATAAGGGGGGGAAATTAACTAAATGTCAAAAAATATTTATAGCAGCTCTTTACATGGTTGCAAAGAACTGGAAATTGAGAGGATATCCATCAATTGGGGAGTAATGAACAACTATGGCATATGAATGTAACGGAAAACTTGTGCTATAAGAAGTGATAAACAGGCTGAGTTTAGAAAAACCTGAAAAGATTTACATGAACTAATGCTGCATGAAATGAACAGAACAGAACCAGGAGAACATTGTACACATTATCAGCAATACTGTGAGATGATTAACTATGATTGACTGAACTCTTCTCAGCAATGCAATGATCTAAGGCAATTAATTCCTAAAGACCCATGATGAAAAATGCTTTCCATATCCAGAGAAATTACTAGAAAGATCTGCAGATCAAAGGAAACAATTTTCTTTTCTTTTCTATTTTTGTTTTTTGTTTTATATGGTGCTTTCCTTTTGTTGTTTCTTTTACAATATGACTAACATATTGAAAATATGTTTACATTATTGTACATGCATAATTTATATCAGACTGCTTGCTCTTTGGAGGAGGAATAAGAAGGAGGAAAAAAGAAAGAAATCAGCACTCAAGATTCTATGAAAATAAATGTTGAAAGGTATATTTGCTTGTAATTGAGAAAAATAAATATTTCCAAAAAAATAAATAAATAACAAATAGAAAAAATTGTGATCACATAGATTTCAGGAAAAACAAAACAAAACAAAAAAAAAAAAAAAAACAACAACAAAAAAGACTTACATGAATTGATGCTGAATGAAATGAGCAGAACCAGGAAATATTGTGCACAGTCTCAGCAACATTGTATGATGATCAACTATGAATGACTCAGCTTTTCTCAGCAACACAATGAACCAAGACAAGTACAAAGGAGTCACAAAGGAAAGTGTTATCCATATCAAGATAAAAAATATATGGACTGAATGCACATTGAAGCATATTTTTTCCACTTTATTTTTTTATGGTTTTTTTTCTTTTGATCTGTTTCTTCTTTCACAGCTATAACTAACATGAATTTTTTTTCAGAAAAGCATATGTATAACATATATCAAACTGCCTACTATTTTACAAAAAGGTCATGGGAGAAAGGAAAGGAGGAGAGAAAATTTGGAACCCAAAATCTTGTAAAAATCAGTGCTAAAAATTGCTTTGACATATAACTGAAAAAAATACTATAAAAAATTAAATAAATAAAATGACGGGTCTAAAATTTAATAGGACTGGTTTATATTTGGGTATTTTCAGAACTTTTTTTTATGAACTCAAATTCTTTCATGAAAAAATATTCACCTTTATAATACCAATATTTTTTCCAGTGATTTTGTAGAGTTGTGGGTTATGAACTATTATAACTTGCAAAAAATTCAAATTAAACATCAAACAAAAAACAATGAAGAATCATGTGGGGGCATGAGGTGTCAACATATTCTAGACTATGCAGGATAAAGGAAGCAAAGAATGCCATTGAAAAATCAAAGAAATGTATGACAGGTCATATTTTAAAAGTGAGGTATAACCAATGAGCATCCATTGTTTTCTCAACACATTAGAGAAAATAAGATACCCTCAGATATTTATTGGATCAATCCCTTGTAGTGAGTTTTGGAAGAATAGAGATGAGGATTAAAGAGTTTGACAGTTACTAATGAGTTGTAACCTACATCACCAGAAGGAATAACTACATCAATGAAATAAATCCATTGCTGTTAATTATTGCAATTTATTAAAATATCAAAGAATTAACATAATAATATGATTTTTAAACCTACTCCTGGAAAGGCCTAGATTATTCAAATGATCTCTAACCCTAAAATAAGGAAATGTTTAGATTCATAGAAGAAAACAAAAGAAATCTCTATTGATCCTTATTAGGAGATTATCTAGGGAGCTTTAGGGCATTGATAGTAGGAGAGAGACTTTCCCAAGTCTTTATCTAGATCCTTTGGAGACAGATATTAATAAGGCCCTGTTATATGGATGTCCCTACATACATCCCAAACACCAAATTGCCACATTTATAGTGGAGAAACAGATCATGGAATATTATAAAGGATATGAGTGACCATACAAATATATAAGTAATAAACCTAAAACTAAATGATTATCAAGACTAAGGCTGGACAGAAAGTAATAGCTGAAGAGATGAGAGGAATACCTTATAGCTAGTTTTTATAGACAAGTTTAACTGTAAGAATCTCATTGTGAAACTAACATTTATCTATTATCTTTTTACCACCACTCTCTCCACACATATCTTAACACACACATATCAAATATTCTCATTTAGGTCTCTATAGAAATTTAGTATTATCATGCAACTTGGAAGAAATGATGTTTAGGACTTTCCTTTTATTCAAAGTTACAAAGAACTTCAAAAACTTAGGGAGAGTAATGAATGCTTGAAATCTAGAAGGCACTTAGGATTCCCATTGGCTGAAAAAAAAATCAAGATTACAGAGTTCAGAAAACATGTTGGAATCTGTGGTACCACAGAATCTAACAATAATAAACAAGAGCAGCATCATTAAACTTTAGGCTTTAGTTTTTCTATTAATACTTTTTTTTGCTGTGGGTTATTAAAAGCATTTCAATTTTTGGACATATGCTGACATACAAAATATAACCTCTTGAAAATGTTAGGTTCATCATGTTTTAAGTTAATCAGTTTCTGAAATATGTAGTTTTCAAAAAGCACTTCCAGTAAAAATTGTGGGCATGACTAATGATGAAAAGAATATTAACTATATTATACACATATATACACACGAATTTGAACATTACCAAAATACTTTACCATCTTAAGTATTTAGAAAGTCTTAAATAAAAAATAAATTTGCTTATTTCACTGGAATTTAGTATCCTTTTTTTCAAGCATAAAACTTCAAACTTATTAATTTTGTAGCTATATTTTAAAATGAGTGCCAGTACCAGCCAGATGACTGTATGATAAGTGTCTTGAAACTTCAAGAAAAAGCACTAAATTTTTCACAGTATTTGTGTTTCATTTTCAGTGTAATAAAAATATGCCACCTTTTTAATAATGAATAATAGATTTTCAGTTTGATTTACATGCATGGATTAAATGTCATGTTTGAAAAGTTGCTATTTTATTCATATTGGATTTTCCTCCAGTAAAACAAAATGGCACCCAGTTTCTACTATAATAATGATACCTTCCCACATTGATGTATAAAGTTTAACTGGTTCTGATATGCTCTTTTATATTCTAAAGAGCCAGGAAGTGCTTGGTCTGCAAGAGTGAGCTTCATGGAGGTTCAATAGATATGATGGGCATATTTACCTCTGACGTAATTCTGGGGGAAATATGTGTTTAAAATTCACTAATTAAAATTAACTGATTAACTAATAAGACATGCTTAATTAGTGTGCATGTCAACAACATAGAAAAGATTAGACTAATTTCTATGAAATAGATCTAGCATATATCTATGAAAATAAGCCATTATGATGGGTTTCTTTCAGGTAGAAATTGCTATTACTCCTTCCTATTGATAGAAAATATACAGATTAACAACCCATACATTACATAGTTAATTCATCTAAAAAATGCAACACTTTCATGAAAAATAAAATGAAAAATTTCCCACTTTGTATTTAGTACTCAAAATGGGCAAAAATAATGGGAGAGTGACATAATTTTTATTATTTTTATCAACACAAAACAGAGGAGTCTAGTATAAATTTGTGCTTTTGGCCAAATGTTTTATTAATTTTAGTATACAGACTATTCATAGGCTATTATAAATATATCTATATGAGAGGAAATGATGGTAACTCATTCATTCTCATTGTTGTACATAGAATAAAGATTCTGTGGATGAATTGGAGATTTTCTGATGATATGACAAGTATTTTAAAATGCCATCCTCTGAATTGATGCCCAAATATGGTTGATTTCAAACAGCTTAATCTATCCAAGAACTTTAAAAAAAATGACCCTTGTAATCAAAATAACTGTTCTTTACTTTCCCTGGTAGTTCCTCTTCTTTATTACTTCGGCTATATAAACACAAGGTGTTTATGTCTGTTATCCTTATTTATCTATCACCTCCTAAATGAGAAAGACAAATAATTACCAAACCTAGATAAGTATAAGACAAATAAGGAGGCAAGGTAGAAAAAAATATGATTCCCACAATCCAAATCTAGATCACTTCTGTAATACCCATGAAATAGCCATTTCATACATGTCAAATGAGCACAGAGAGGAAGCATTTTCTCAGCCACAGCAATCTAATGGTATGCCTGCTGTGCTGCCCATGAGGACTTTCTACTATGCTGTAGGGGTAACGTGTAAAGAACTATCCCAGAGCAGCTAAGGTTATAGGAGAGAGGTTTTTCTTTTCTTATCCACCTGATAGGGTGTACAATAGTGTTCTTCCATGCCTGAAGGGGAAGATAGAGCTCCAGACGTTATTCTTCTTTCAGAGTTTTTTAATTGAAAAAATTGTTCCCTAAAGACAGCAGGTAGTCCAAAGAGAGTTATGAACAATACTGCATATCACACTTTTCCTTTTCTTCTCTATTTTCCCCTTTAGAGTCTATAACTGTTGAATAATCTCCACTGATTCTGACAGTTGTTGAATAAATGCTTGTAAACTATTAAGTATTCTCCAGACCCTTTGCAGAAAAAAAAAAAAAAACTGTTTTTCTATGTCTCCCCAATATTATATTTGTGAAGTTACTTTTTTTTTTAAATCGTGTGTGACTTTAAACTGCTCCTATTTAAAGGCACCTCATTCAATTCCATCAATTCTTCTAATCAGTCTGTACATTTGGAGTTAAAGCTGTCCTTATTCAGAGTGAGTATCTCTTAAACATGGAGTGTTCTCTTTAAAGATCTCTGAGTGTTAAAATCCTACCCAGTCTTCAAAGCTCAGATCAAATATTACCTACCCTCTAATTTCCAAGTGAAATAACGCTTCCATCTTTTGAGTCCTCACACTTGGTTCAGTCTTGTAATGAGCTTACCGTACTTCATTTTGTTCAATAATTATTTGTGCATGTCTTCTTAACCTAATTATATCTTAAATTCCTAGAGAAGAAGGACCCTAACTTAATTATCATTTTTATTTCTCTCATTGTCTCATACATTATGTAGGAATATAAGAAAGTTTATTTTTAAAAATAAGATCATAAATGCAAATATTCTTTTTTGACATTAAAGTGTTTTATGATGCTGAGTGAAGTGAGTAGAACTGAGAGAACATTGTACACAGTAGCAACAACATGGATGAACAATTTTGATAGACTTTGCTATTCTCAGCAATACAATGATCCAAAATAACTCCAAAAAACTTATGATGGAAAAAAGTTTATCCACATCCAGAGAAAGAGCTATTCTCAGCAATACAATGATCCAAAATAACTCCAAAAAACTTATGATAAAAAAGTTTATCCACATCCAAAGAAAGAGTATAAATGCAGATTAAAGCATACTATTTGGTGTGTTTTTTTTCTTTCTCCTGATTTTTCCTTTTTGTTCTGATTCTTCTTTTAAAACATGATTAATGTAGAAATATGTTTAATATAATTACACATGTGTAATCTCTATCAGATTGCTATGTAGAGGAGAAGAGAGGAGAATAAGAGAGGGAGAAAAAATGGAAATCAAAATTTTAAAAAAGTAAATGTTGAAAACCAATAAATAATTTTAAAATTAAATTACACTAAAATTAATATAATGATAAGTACATTGTGTTTTAAATGTAATATTTTAGTGTTTCTCATTATTCTGAGAAGGCATGTAACACCTCTTCTCAGTCTAAATATTTGACAATCATACTGCTCAGCACCCATTTGTTAGATACTAGTCTCTGAACAACTGTTTATTGTTTCCTTTATAGATTTATATAATTCCATAAATCATTGTAATCTTCTCTACAAAAAGACTCATTACCTAAAGCTTCATACTTTCTTAAGCTTACAGAGTATATTAGTGCTTAGTACAATGCCTGGTACATAATAAACACAATAAAATTTTATTGGTTGATTTCTTTTTTCTGTAAACTCTGCTTCATGAGGGACAATATGGCATAGTGGGTAGAGACCCAGTCCCAGAATCAGGATAACTTAAGTCTTATCCTGTCTATGCCCTAGGAAACACTATAAAAATTTAAGCAATGTAGAAAAGGTACATTAGGATAAGGAATTTTCTATAGTAATTACTTTTTAAGACCAGCCTTTATCCCTATCCTATTCTGGACCAAAATTAAGTTAGAAATAAATTATTTCCTTAAAAATAGGTTATCTTATCTCCCCCAATTAAGATCACTAACCTCAGCTAATTTTTCTGACCAACAGAGGCAAGTGTCTAAACAAGGTCCTAAATGTTTCCCTTTTTCCTTTCACTAGTCCCTGAAGCAAATGTCAAAGCTCAGAGTCCCAGCAGGGAGTTGTTAAGAAGATAAGCTGAAGTGTCAATAGGAGCCCAGCTGGGAAATCCAAAAGTAAACATGAGGTGAAAATGATAAACAAAGAGTTGTGTATAAAGTCCTGGCTATTAGGTCAAGTTCAATAGTCCTGTCTTTATTTGGAAAACACGGGTTTTTGTTTGTTTGTTTTTAATAGAATAAACTCACTAAGTTTATTGTGGGCTATTCACCTTGGCCATTCCAAGTTCAATATCAAGTTTTACCAGCAATCAGTCATTCATTTGTCATGGAAACTTTTGTACTTGGGTCATCTCAGATCCCAAGCATCACCCCTTCCTTGAGAATTCTCAAAACTATAAATACAAGGCATATGCAGTTAATATACAAAGAAACCTGAAATTATGCCTAGGAATGACTCAGGTTCAGGAACAAAAGTACCATGTTCTTTCTTTTGACCTTCATTCCTTTCAGTCAGCTTGAGATTAGAAAGCCCCATGTCTCTGGAACAAAAGAACTCTTAAATCATGCACACATCCTGCCTATCTACCAGCTATACCAAAGACTGGAAAAGGTAACCATGGATTTTTATGAGTGCTGTGGTATAAAAATCTCTGACAGTTCAAAAACAAAAGGCCATCAAATCTTAAATTTAGTTAAATGAGAAGGGTTTCTTTAAGAAGAATTAAATTGTACAATAAATATTACAGGTCGTAACAAAGTAGCTGGGTTCAAATTCTGGTTGTACCACTTATACACTATAGCAGGGATATCAAAACATAGCCCACAGACTCAATGCAGGCAAAAAAAAAAAAAAAAAAAAGATTCAAATGTAATTGGGAAGAATTGGACAGATCTAATCATAAAATAAACAGTAAAGAAACTAAGGAGATTAATAAGAGCCTAGAAAAGCTAGACGTGATAGTCCTCTGGAGAAAATTGAATAGGGACAAAAAGGAATTGTTTTTCTTGGAAGTATGTGGCACCTACACAAAAACTGATCATGTATTAGGACATAAAAACTCACAATCAAAAAAAGCAGAAATAGTAAATGCCTCCTTTTCAGATGACAATGCAATAAAAATTATATTTAATAAAGGCCCAGGAAAAGAGAGACTAAAAACCAATGGGAAATTAAATAATCTAAATCTAAAGAATGAATGGGTCAAATGACAAATCACTGAAACAATCCTAATTTCATTCAAGAAAATGCCAATAATGAGACAAGATATTAAAACCTATGGAATGCAGCCAAAGTAGTTCTTAAGGGAACTTTTATAACTCTAAATAACTATATAAATAAAAGAGAAAGAGTAGATCAATAAATTAAGAGCTATTTTACCCAACTCTAAGGCAGCAAGTCTGACAATCTAACTAAAATGGATGAATATTTGCAAAAATATAAATTGCCCAGGTTAACTGAAAAGGAAATAAAATGCTTAAATAGTTCCCTTTTAGAAAAATAATTTGAAAAAATCATTAATGAATTTCCTAAGGAAAAAATCTCTAGGGCCAGATAAATTCATGAGTGAATTCTTCCAAACATTTAAAAAATTAATTCCAATATTATGAAAACTATTTGCAAAAACTGGTAAAGAAGGAGTACTGATAAATTCCTTTTATGAAACAAATATGACATTGATACCTAAACCAGGAAGGGCCCAAATGAAGAAAGAAAATTACAAACCAATCTCCCTGATGAATATTGATGCAAAAATTTTAAATAAAATATTAGCAAAAAGATTATAACAATTTATCAGTAAGATAATAGTATGATCAACTAAGATTTATACCAGTAATTCAGTGCTGGTTCAATATCAAGAAAACTATTACCATAATCAACCACATCAATAACAAAACCAACAGAAAGCATTAACAATTTCATTAGATGCAGAAAAAGCTTTTAATAAAATACAGCATCCATTTCTATTAAAAACATTAGTGAACTCAAGAATAAAGATCACTTTCCTTAAAACAATAAAAAGTATCAAAATAAAACCTATAGCAAGCATTATTTATAATGGAGAGAAGCTGGAATCATACCCAATAAGATCAGGGTCATCATCACCACTACTATTCAACATTGTACTAGAAATGTTGGCTTTAGCAATAAGAAAAGAAAAAGAAAATAAAGGAATTAGAAGAGGCAATAAGAAAATAAAACAATCACTCCTTACAGATATGATGATATACTTAGAAAATCCTAGAAAATCCTCCAAAAACCTACTAGAAACAATTCACAGCTTTAGCAAAGTTGCAGGATATAAAATAAATATAAATATAAAATAAATCATCAACATTTCTATATATTACTGACAAAGCTCCTCAACAAGAGATAGAAAGAGAAATTCCATTTAAAATAACTGTACTTGGGTGTCTCCCTGCCAAGACAAACCTAAGAATTATATGAACACAATTACAAAATATTTCTCAAAGTCAGATCTAAACAACTGGAAAAATATAAATTGTTCATGCTGGAAACTGAGTGGATATCCATCAATTGGAGAATGGCTGAATAAATTGTGGTATATGAATATTATGGAATATCATTGCTCTGTGTAAGAAATGATCAGCAGGATGATTTCAGAAAGGCCTGAAGTGATTTATATAAACTGATGCTGAGTGAAATGAGCAGGACCAGGAGATCATTATGTACTTCAACAACAATACTATATGATGATCAATTCTGATGGACAGGCCCTCTTCAACAATGAAATGAATCAAATCAGCTCCAATAGAGCAGTAATGAATTGAACCAGCTATACCCAGCAAAAGAACTCTGGGAGATGACTATGAATCACTACATATAATTCCCAATCCCTCTATTTTTGTCCACCTGCATTTTTGATTTCCTTCACAGGCTAATTGTACACTATTTCAAAGTTTGATTCTTTTTGTACAGCAAAATAACTGTATGGACATGTATACATATATTGTACTTAACTTATACTTTAACATATTTAACATGTATTGATCAACTTGCCATCTGGGGGAGGGGGTGGGGGGCAGCAGGGGAAAAGTTAGAACAAAAGGTTTTGTAACTGTCAATGCTGAAAAATTACCCATGCATATATCTTGTAAATAAAAAGCTATAAAAAATAAAAATATTAAAAAAAATAAAAATTGTTCATGACTAGGTCAATCTAATATAATAAAAATGACAATTCTGCCTAAATTGGTCTTTTTATTCAGTGCCATACCAATAAAATTGCCAAAATATTATTTTATGGAACTAGAAAAAATAATAACAAAATTCATCTGAAAGAACAAAAGGTCAACAATATCAAGGGAATTAATGAAAAAACAATGATGTGATTTTTCAGTACTAAACTTAAAACTATTTTAAAGCAGCAGTCATCAAAACCATTTGGTACTGGCTAAGAAATAGAGTGATGAATCAGTAGAAGAGATTAGATACACATGATACAATAAGGAAGCCCTATAGCAATGTAATATTTGATAAATTGCCAACCTCCAGCTTCTGGAATAACAACTCATTATTTGACAAAAATTGTTGGGAAATCTGGAAAATAATATGTCAGAAATTCAGCATAGACCTACACCTCACATTTCATATCAAAATAAGGTCTAAATGGATATATGATATGGGAATAAAGTATGATACCATAAACAGATTAGGAGAACAAGAATAACTTACCAATCAGATCTTTAGAAAAGAGAGGAATTCATGACCAAACAAGAACTAAAGAACATTATGAAAGGCAAAATGGACAGTTTTGATTACATTAAATTTAAAAAGTTTTGCATAAACAAAACCAAAAGAAACAAATTTAAAAGGGAAGTACAAAGCTGGGGAAAATATTTACAGATAGCATTTCTGATAAAAGTCTCATTTCTAAAATATATAAAATACTTTGTCAAATTTATAAGAATAAAAATACAAGTCATTCGCCAATCAATAAATGGTCAAAGGATATGAACAATTTTCAGATGATGAAATTAAAGCCATGTATAGTTATAAGAAAAATGCTCTAAATCACTATTAATT
The DNA here is from genome assembly GCF_902635505.1 of Sarcophilus harrisii. NCBI lineage: Eukaryota > Metazoa > Chordata > Mammalia > Dasyuromorphia > Dasyuridae > Sarcophilus > Sarcophilus harrisii. Next base: position 552,861,105 of record NC_045426.1, on the reverse strand, counting down.
AGAGAAATGTAAATTAAAACAACTCTTAAGTACCACATAACACTTCTTATGTTGGCTAAGATGACAGGAAATGATAATGATAAATGTTAGAGGGGATGTGGGAAAACTGGTACTTTAATGCATTATTGGTGGAGTTGTGAAATGATCCAACCATTCTGGAGAGCAATTTGGAGCTATGACCAAAGGACTGTACATACCTTTTGATTCAGCAGTGCCATTGCTGGGTCTGTATCCCAAGGAAATCACAGAGGAAAAAGGCCCCACATGTGCAAAAATTTTTGTAGCAGCTCTTTTTGTGGTAGCAAAGAATTAGAAAAGGAGTGAATGCTCATCAAGTGCCTGAACAATCTGTGGTACATAAAGGTAAAGGAATATTATGGCTGTATAAAAAAAAATGATGACCTGTATGTGCACGAATGTTTGTGGCAGCCCTTTTTGTAGTAGCTAGAAACTGGAAACTGAATGGATGTCCATCAGTTGGAGAATGGCTGAATAAATTGTGGTATATGAATATTATGGAATATTACTGTTCTGTAAGAAATGACCAACAGGATGATTTCAGAAAGGCCTGGAGAGACTTACACGAACTGATGCTGAGTGAAATGAGCAGGACCAGGAGATCATTATATACTTCAACAACAATACTAGATGATGACCAGTTCTGATGGATCAGGCCATCCTCAGCAATGAGATCAACCAAATCATTTCCAATGGAGCAGTAATGGACTGAACCAGCTATACCCAGAGAAATAACTCTGGGAGATGACTAAAAACCATTACATTGAATTCCCAATCCCTATATTTATGCCCACCTGCATTTTTTATTTCCTTCACAAGCTAATTGTACAATATTTCAGAGTCTGATTCTTTTTGTACAGCAAAATAACATTTTGGTCATGTATACTTATTGTGTATCTAATTTATATTTCAATGTACTTAACATCTACTGGTCATCCTGCCATCTGGGGGAGGGGGTGGGGGGTAAGAGGTGAAAAATTGGAACAAGAGGTTTGGCAATTGTTAATGCTGCAAAGTTACCCATGCATATATCCTGTAAATAAAAGGCTATTAAATAAAAAAAAAGAAAGAAAGAAAGAGAATGAAGACAACTGATATTGGAAAAAAAAATGATGAACAGTTGATTATAGAAAAGCCTGGACATATGCTGATGCTGAGCAAAATCAGCAGAACCAGGAATACATTATATAAAATAACAGCAAGCATTTGTGATGCTCATATTAAAGGCTTGTTTCTTCTTAGCAGTTCAGTGATCCACAGCAACCTCAATAGACTTTGGACAGAAAATGCCCTATGAATCCAGAAGAAGATCTAAGAAGACTCAATAGAAATCAGCACATGTTATGTTTACTTCTTTTTTCTGTTTTTTTTTTTTTAATCTCTCCCATGGTTTTTCATTTTGTTCTAATTTTCTTTCCCAACATGATTCATAAGGCAATGTGAATTAAAAATAAATAAATTTAATAAAATTTAAAAAATGTAATTGGGAAGTCTGAGCTTGACACCATTGTCCTATTTAATATAAGGCAAAGTATTCAATTCCTGGGACTTCAGTAACTTTATCTGTAAAATGAGGGAACTGGATTCCAGCTCTAAATCCATGGTGGGATCTTATATTCTAAAATGGCAGATTCCTTTATATCAATAGCCACTTATAAATATAACAACATCTAGGTTTGAAATCTGATGACACTTCACTTTCAATTCATAGATAGCTTTGTCAGAGTCCAGTGGAGATTTCATGGCTATTTACCCAGGCTGCAGTTTCTCTAAGTAATCTCCAATTATAGCCTGAGTTCAAATTCCGTCTAATACACTTACTAGCTGTTCTCCTCTGGACAAGTCACTTAAGCTTTTTTGCTTCAATTTCCTCATCTGTAAAATGAGCTGGAAAAAGAAATGGCAAAGCACTTCAGTATCTTTACCTAGATAACCCTAAATACAGTCACAAAGAGTCAGACATGACTGAAAAATTAATAAATTAGAAACAACAATATTGTAATATCTGATTTTTCCCTAGAATATGGGACATCCCTAGAAAATAGAATGATGTATGATAGTGAGAAAGGTCCTGGACTCCGTTCAGAACTTGGGTTCACATCTCCATTTTTCATAATTACTGGCTGTATATTCATGAGCAAATCATATGACCTTTTTGAGATTCAAATTCTTTATCTACAAAAATAGGGATAATCATTCCTTTAGGACCTTCTTCATGGGGTTGTTGCGAAGCTTAAATGCACTTTGCAAACTTTTAAGTACTGTACTGACATAAGTAATGATTGTTAAATTCAGTAGAATTTTGTGTTTGAAAATGGGAGAGTTGTTGAAATCCATTGGCTGAAATGCCTGCACATGTAAAATAACTTGTAGATACAGCTGAAGGACTCCTTTGCATGTAGGTCAGCCCCAGGGAGTGGGATCATTTCATTTCAGTGCTGGAGTTTAGGTCTATTGCCAAGTGTGGTTGAGTACCTTCCAAGTTTTCAAATCACAGAAAAATTCAGAGTGGGGTGAATACTGGAACCAGCTCCAACCAACTAAGGAGAGTCAATTGTTAAATTTTCAGTATGAGTACATACACCTTGGCAACACATCCATACATACTTAATTTGTTTTCATGATTGCCTGAACTTAAGGAAAAGGTGAAGAAAATGTCAATAATACAGATTATTCTTAAAGGCATATAATATGTACATAGTGTGTGGATGGGACATATTTTTGTTTTGTTTTATTTGGTTATTTGGATTTTTATGGAGAGCTAACTGTTAAAAATTTACCAATGTATCACTGTTCTAAATTCTGATTTCTAAGAGAGTATATCATCATGTCCATTCTGTCAGGCTGGGACATAAAGGACTTGGAAATCAAAACAAGCAAAAGGGAAAGCTACCCCAAATTTACTACCAGCTTCTATTTCCACTTGGCAGAACACAGGTACAGATTTTAGGGACTGGACTTTATATTAATGATTGCCTCTCAATATAGTGACTCTGGGGCTCAAGTACTGCCTTTGAGGGGTGGGATCAAATTTTGTAATTAAGAGCTTTCAAAAGACAGATTTCTCAAAGTCTCTAAATCATTGGATGTTTTAATATAGAAGACCCTGAAGACAGGAAGATTCAGTTTCACTGGGAAGGAATAGAAGCTATTACACATTCACACAGAATTATAGCTTACTCTTAGCAGGTAGATATAAGGGAGAGCTAACTTACCTCAGCTCATGTTCAAAAGTACATTTTAGCTCCTCATCAAGTATTTATTTGGTCAGCAGGAATTATCCCAGTTTGGGGATGACACAGCAAAGATTTGGCTAACTAGGTTTAAGGTCCTATGACTGTAAGTGTTTTGTTTTGTTTAATTAATGGATAATTTTCAACCTTAACCCTTACAAAACCTTGTGTTCCAAATTTTCTCCTCCTTCCACTCCATCCTCTCCCCTAGATGGCAAGTAATCCAATATATGTTAAACATGTTAAAATATGTTAAACCTAATACATGTATAGATATTTATATAATAATCTTGCTACACAAGAAAAATCAGATCAAATAAGGAAAAATGAGAAAGAAAACAAAAGGCAAGCCAAGAACAAAAAGAATGAAAAGTACTACATTGTTATCTGCATTCAGTTCCCATAGACTTCTCTCTGGATGTAGATGATTCTCTTCATCACAAGATTATTGGAACTGGCCTCAATCATCTCACTATTGAAAAGAGCCACATGCATCAGAATTGATCCACATACTATAATTTCTTTAGAATATAAACCCAGTAGAAACACTGCTGGATTAAAGGGTATGCACAGTTTGATAGCCCTTTGGGCATAGTTCCAAATTGCTCTCCAGAATGATTGGATCAGTCCACAATTCCACCAACAATGTATCAATGTCCCAGTTTTCCCACACCCCTACCAATCTTTTTCATTATCTTTTTTTCTGTTATCTCAGCCAATCTGAGAGGTGTGTAGTGCTTTCTCAATATTGTCTTAATTTGCATTTCTCTGATCAATAGTGATTTAGAGCACTGTTTCCTATGGCCAGAAATAGTTTCAATTTCTGCATCTGAAAATTGTTTGTTCATATTCTTTGACCATTTATCAACTGGAGAATGGCTTTAATTCTTATAAATTTGAGCCAATTCTCTATATATTTTAGAAATGAGGCCTTTATCAGAACCCTTGAATATAAAAATGTTTTCCCAGTTTATTATTTCTCTTCTAATCTTGTCTGCATTGGGTTTTTTTGTAAAAAAAAAAAAAAAAAAATTAACTTAATATAATCAAAATTATCTATTTTGTCTTCAATAATGAACTTCAGTTCTTCTTTGGCCACAAATTCCTTCCTTCTCCACAAATATGAGAGGTAAACTGTCATTTGTTCTTCTAATTTATTTATAATAGCACTCTTTATATCCCAATCATGAATCATTTTTGACTTTATCTTGATATATGGGGTTAGGTATGGGTCACTGCCTAGTTTCTGCCATACTAATTTCCAATTTTCCCAGCACTTTTTGACAAATAGTGAGTTCTTAACCCCAAAACTGGGGGTCATTGGGTTTGTCAAACACTCGATTACTGTAGTCATTGACTATTTTGTCCTGTGAACCTAACCTATTTCACTAATCAACTACTCTATTTCTTAGCCAATACCAAATGATATTGATGACCACTGCTTTATAATATAATTTTAGGTCTGGTACAGTTAGGCCATCTTAATTGTTTCATTTTGTTTCATTAATTCCCTTGAAATTCTTGACCTTTTGTTCTTCCAGACGAATTTTGTTCTTATTTTATCCAGCTCTGTGAAGTAATTTCTTGGGAGTTGGATTGGTATGGCACTGAACATGTAGATGAATTTGGGTAGAATTGTCATTTTTATTATATTCAATAAAATAAATTCTCTATATAATAACTATAAATATAAATATAAAACACAAATAATAAAAATAAATATTACATTTATTCCAGTAAAATAAAATAAAAATCCAGTAGAAGGATAAAGTGATAATATTTAAATTTCTGAGTTGAGGAAGTAGTTATAACACTAACATTTCTATAATAGAAAGTACATTAAGGGGCATAATATGAAATATGTGTTCAGCAATGTGTCAGGGTTGGGTTTTTTTGTTTTTGTTTTTTGTTTTTTTGTTTTTTCTGCAAAGTTCTTCAAGCAAAAACCTTTGGGAAAGAAATTGCATGCCAGATATACTAAATAAAACTAAATATAAAAAATATAAAACAAATATATAACAAGATAAACTCTTCAAGAAATAATATTGGAAAACTTTAATATTTTGAGTTTTACTCAGCATCTACACACCCCAATTCACATCAAGTATTAGGCAACACAGCAACTTCTAAAGATTTCATTTGAGTCAGCCTATACTCAAAGTGAACATTTTTCTTGATTGTGAAAAAGCACATTAGCTTTTTACAATATCACATGAAGATACTTTATCTATAGTCTCTCTCAAACATAACCTTTGAAGAACTTCTTCATCCTTATTTCTCTCCTTAACGTCTTAAAGAAGTACTCCTGAATCAATCATTATCTGCCCCAGGAATAATCAGTAAAGGCTGTCAATGCTGCTAATCACTATAGGAGACTCTCAATGAGTGAGTGCCTGAAAATGATGTTGAAAATAACTTTCTATTCATCGAACTTGTGTTGAAATGTTTGATAAAGTTATATGTGATTATCAAAACATAAAATAACTATAGAACACATTATATTGGAGTCAATCCAACAAGATACACTAGGCATATTAATGTAATTGTAAGACACTAGAAAGAAATAAAGACTATTTTAAATAATGGATTCTCTGCAAGCAATACCAATGAAAAATTCTATTTAAATTTAGTAAAGACTTACTGCTATACAAGGCAAACTACCAAATAACTAGGCATAAAAACAATGAAATGCATTTGCAGGAATAAAAGATCAAGAAATCCAAGAAAAAAAGAGAAGTAATGAAGACATTTCTGATTATATTATAAAGGAATGATAGAAAAGTATGTCAATATAGACTAAATAAGGACAACTCCAAAGGAAACTCCATAATCAAGACCAGATAAAGGTGTCCCAAAATCTTATTGATGAACAAATCAGTGAAATTAGTCACACAGAAAATTTTACATGGAGATATATGACTAATACAAAATCTAAAAATACAACTACAAAGTAGAAATAATTTAGGGTGAAATGTTAGAAGTCAAAGATGTTAAGTAAGATATTCTGTTGAAAGGGTCACTGGAGTGGAGCTTTTGAAGAAACTAGGAATTCTAATAGAAAGAGTTAGGGAGAGAGTGTATTCCAGGCAAGAGAAATATATGCAAGGGCATATAGATGAAATATTATTTGTGTCGAACATTAGGGAGGCCATAGAATTCATCAAGGGGAGAAATATATAAAACTGGATTGACAGATGCTAATGGATCAGAGGCAACTTAAATATGATATTGCAAGGGTCCACAATAAACTTTAGAAGACCACAGAAAACATTTATACTGTTTTATAAACATGGAAATATCTAACAATAGAAATCCTGTTCTATTTCAAATAGCTTCAACTTGTCAAAGCCTGATAGTTTACTGGTCTCTAACACTACTACTCTTTTTTTTTTCATTCTGTCACTAAATTCTCCCTGAGGAAAAGGGCTCTAAATTCTTTCCTATTCTATTGTCATTTAATAAGTGTATAGCTTTTATATTTACTGGATTTCATCAAAAATTTTAATAATAATTCAAGTTACAAAAAACATACATCAAGGAATTTTGTTGACATTCGCAGTTTCTATCACCTCTTCTCTTCTGTCTCCCACAATCCTCTACCTTCTACCTACAAAATGACATAATTATTGAAACCATTGAAGATTTAAGATATTTGTTAAAAGGAAAGTAAGCAAGTTGAAGGACACTTGAACTCCATCTGTTCTCTCAGCATTGCTAATGAAAATCAAAAGAGAATCACTCAGTTAGACAGTTGTGAAGGAGAGTTTTATTTTAAATTTTCATCAGATCATAGCTATCACTTTTCCACTCCAGGTAACAACATGCAAATGGTGACTACCTTGAAATCTTTACTTTCATATGCAATGTTTCAGATCAGTAGACTTGTGACAAGTGCCTGAGAATAGCAACTTTGAGGGAACTTTTACAAATTTAGCCATCCATGGCAATAGTATTATGCAGGTGACTTCAACTCCTCACATAACTCAAGGAATTTGTCATGTTTTCATAGAGATATTAATGCTGTTTTAGATGTTGTACATCATGTAGAAAGACATGAACATATCCTAGTTCATGTATTCTCTTTGTATATACACATATTAAAATATATAGATATATGGATATGCATGTATGTTTTCCTATAAATTACATACAGATGCTTAATCTTCCAGAATAGGACTTTGTTTCTAATAATTTAGTTAAAAGGGAATATGATAGAAAACTATAGATGGCACTCTATATTACTAGTAGATAATCTTCATGATTTGTTCTAGAAAAACTGCAAAAAATAGATCACAAAAAAAACTCTCTCTGCTAGAAAACTTTTTCCATATATCTAGCTCATCTTTAGATGATACACATTTAATCCTTACCATCACTGTTTCCTTCCCATTTTGGATATACTTCAGTATGTATGATAATGAGGACAGAATACATGGGCATGGGATCTAGAAGACCAAAGTACAAATAAAGCTCCAGACATTACATAGCTTTGTGATTCTTGGCAAATCAAGTAATCTTTTTGTCTTGATTTCTTCATTTGTAAAATGGAATCATAATAGCACCTGCTCCCTCCCTTCTCCCCAAGGCAGTTTCCAAGAGAAAATAATATTTGTAAGGTACATAATTTAATACCAGGTACATAGTAAATGCTTTATAAATGTAAGCTTTTTTTTTTTTAATGTGATGTTTCACATTAATACAACAAATCTGGTCTGACAAATAAAAATCCACCAACATAATTCATTAAAATCATGATTTTTTTAAACATAAACCTCTCTAGTAACTCATTCCTGGTTTTTAATTCAGGTGTATGATTTTAGGTCTATCTCTACCAAAATAACATTACCAAAATTGATATTGGCTTCTTGGCTATTCCACAAATACTCTTCCTCTCAACTTCCAGCATTCTCTTTGGTTATTCCCAGTGTCTGGAAGATATTCCTCTTCTACTTCAACTACTGACCTCCTAAGCTTCTAATTCCTCACTAAAATTTCACCTTTTTTAGGAAGCTTTCCTCAACTTCTCTTAATTCCAATACCTTCTCTTTGTTAATTATTTCCTATTTATCCTGTATAATTTGCAATATGTATGGGTGTTTATGTGTTCTCTTTCTCATTAGATTGTAATCTCTTTGAGGAAAAGAATTCTCTTTTGCCTGCCTCTTTTTGTATCCTCAGTGCTTAATATAGTGACTGGCACATAGGTAATACTTAATAAATGTTTATTATTAATTAATATTAATCAGCCATTATGTGACAGATATTGAACTAGACAAAGAAAACATCATATATACAGATAAGTAAACACAAAACATGGAAAAAGTGTTAACTAGATGAATCAGGAAGCTATTATTGTGAGAGGTGGCATTTAAACTGAATCTTGTTCAAGGAAATTTGAGCATCTAGGGTGTGGAGACATAGATAAGGCCTCTTGAAAACATTTGTATGTCAATACTGTTACCAAATGTGTTAGCTTTCTTTCTATTATTTCACATTTGGAAATCTGTTAAGCATTCTTCTATGACTTCATTCAAGTCACTGCTAAAAATATTGAGCAGAATAGTGTAAAAGACACATTTCAGAGGCACAGGATCTTTCCTCTATGTTGAAATTACAAAATTACAGAATCTCAGAGTGAAGAAGTTCCTTGGATGTAATAAAGAGGAATTCTTTTTTATTTCATTAAAGCTTTTTTATTTAAAAACATATTCATGGGTAATTTTTCAACACTGACCCTAGCAAAACCTTTTGTTCCGAATTTTCCCCTCCTTACCTCTACCTCCTCCCATAGATGGCAGGTGTCCAATATATGTTAAAATATATGTTAAACCTAATATTTGTATACATATTTATAGTCATCTTACTGAAACAAGAAAAAGTGGATCAAGAAGGAAAAAAAAACCTGAGAAAGAAAACAAAATGCAACCACACAACAACAGGAAAGAGTGAAAGAACTATGTTGTGATCCACACTCAGTTCCCACAGTGAGAGGAATTCTTTTGATGATACATGCTACAATAGGAAGTCCACTTGATTTTTGGACAGTTGTAATCATAGATTTATTTTTAATTCTCAGGTGTTCAGTCTACCCTTGGCTACATTCCTGACTCTACCTAGACCTCTCTTCTCTTGCCCTGTCATTTTCTTATTCTAAAAATCCCTCCATACCTACAGCCCCATTCCCCAATTTTTGACTTCTTCTTAGAACCTATATTTTGAGGAAGGACACAGATTAGCCCTAAGTTCGTTCATCCACTCCTCTCCTGACTCTACACTTGACTTTTCAGAATTCTCTTTCACATGTCCAATACTGGCACATTACCATTTACCCTCATTTTTCATTTTTGCGTGTATTGCCTTCTCCCACTGGTATCAAGCACAATGTCTGGCATATAAATAAATGCTTATAGACTTGACGTGAATTACATTACATTTAAATCAACATTTATAACTTCTATACATTGTTCTGGGGCTAAACACAAGAAATACAATGCTTCTGCTATATGATAGCTCTTTGAAAACATATAAAAAAATATTGTCATCCCTTAAGTATACTGTTTTCCAAGTTAAAAACATTAATTTATTTTAATGACATAATGGTAGAATCTTGAAGGCCCATACTATCTAGTATCTAAGACAACATAACATACAGCTGGCACTTAAGCATTTGTGGATGCTTCCTGGTTGCCTGTTTTTATACACTGTACATCTTATCAATGTACTTTTGTAAAATGTTGCATCCAGAGATATAGGGACAGTTGGGAGGGAGGGCAATGATTAATGTTCCCTTCATAAAAATAAAAGGTTCAAAGAATAATTTGAAAATATACAAATTATATATGTATATATGTATAAAGACACACACACACAAACTGGATAATGTTGGAATTTGTTGTTTGTTTGTGTGTGTGTGTGTGTGTGTGTGTGTGTATTTCTTTATATGGGTATATATACATATATATAACAATATATAAGTATATATACATATATGTGCATATTCATATTTATCTTAAAAGATAATATATATGATTGATTTCATATAAATAATATTTTTATTCAGTTCATTAAGTAATCAATCAATAAAAACATTGCCAAGGATGCAAATACACACCTATTATTAACAAAACAACCCCTACTTTCAGGGATCTTAATTCTGAGAAGACAAGAAAGACATATATAAATATATATACAAAATAAATATGGGGACTATACATATAAAAAGGATAGTGTTTTACTTTGCTTGTAGTATATATTAGTATAATTAAACATTCAATCTTAAAAGAAATTGAAACCACAAAATTGACTAAAACATTAGATAAAGTTTGCCAGGACACTATACCCTTCCAAAAATTATAACCCCATAATGTCAACATTACTAGAGTTAGTTTAGTTTACCTAAAGTACAGAGGAAACTCTGATCATGTTAGTAAGAGCTACCATACTGTTAACCTAACTCAAGTGCATGATCTTTTAGAACTATTTTGCTTTTGATGTTCTTATTGATTAATGTGTTTATTATCTAAGCTTTTCTGACTTTATTTCTTTTCTGTTATTCAGTGGTTATTTTTCTTATGGTAAACCTTCCTGACCTCCTCTCCTCACTCTAATTTATCTGTCTTCCCTTCCTACCTATAAACCTGAACTACCTGTTCAATGCTTCTACACTTTTGAAGGTAGATTTTTAGAAAATTTCTTTGGAAAATATTAGGGACAAGCTTCAGATGACCATTTGAATGAAATGCTAATGATACTCATGCATACATTAAAAAAAGATCAGAGTTAAGTGAAAAATATTCCAGTGCAAACATGAAACTGTGGGGAATAGATAAGGTGAAGAACTTATAGGAATGTATGAATTCTTTTTCTGTATTTTATTTTCATTATTTCTGTATTTCCCCTATGACCTGTATAATATGTGCAGGCTCATATCTACTTGAGCCTTAGCCAGCTAGAAACATATTTACTTAACCTGAGTTGATGACATTTATTGGTATTTGACATTTATTGATATTTAGTCTATTAGCTGGACCACTGTCTGCTTGATTAAGCCTGAAGGCCTGACTTTCTGTTTCCCTGAAATCAGGAGATTTCAGGGAAACAGAAAACTTCCATTCCAATCTCCCCAAATAGTAACAACCAATTAGATGCCTCCTCCTCCCCTTCTCAATACTCTCTTACTTGTGATGTAATTTCTTGTATAAAAGCTATGTATCTTTACTACTTCTTTAGCCCTCCTATCCTGAGCTTTCTCTTTCTTCTCTCACAATGGGGTAGCTCATCCTCTGGAGGTTTTCAATAAACAACTTTTCTGCCTTCTACTGAGTGATCTCTGAGTAATCATTTTGGGTAAGGGTCTTCTACATCCCTCATAAATTCTTTTTGATGATTCAACAACAGTAAAGAGTCAACTAGTATTAAAGAAAGAAGCACATCAGGGAATGTCTGTTATATGTTATAGCTCTGTATGATTATGTATATCACAAATGGATCTAAATCTATTCATTCAACTGGTATTTATTGAGTAACTACTATGTACCAGGCACCATGCTAAGTGCTGGGGATACAAAGGAAAGTAAAATCAAAACAAAGCAAACAAAAAGCCAGAGTACTTATAAGGAGCTCACAGATTTATAGATAAGACAACATGCAAACAATTGTATACCAAGAAGCTATATAAAAGATCAATGGGGAGTAAATTTGGAGGAAAGGACTAAGATTGAGGAGGACTGGAAAAGGTTTACTGCAGAAGATGAGACTTTAGCTAATACTTGTAGGTATTTGAAGGGTAGAGGCAAAGAAGGAGAACTTCTAGACATTATCAGAAGAGAAAAAGGGGCATATATAAGAGATGTTATGAGGATAAAATCAACAGAATCTGGTAACTGATTGGATACACAAGGAGAGAGAAGGAGATGTAAATGTTTTGAACCATTAGCATCACTCCACTAATTAATTACTTGGCTATCAGAGAATGTCAAACATCCCAGGAAGTCTCAAAGCTTTAAGTCAAGGGCATACTTAAGCCCCCTCCCTGCTATCCTCCTGAGGGCATACTTAAGTCCCCTTCTTGTTATCCTCCCTATTTCAGTCAAATATGGGCAATTATGTACTCATTGGTCAAGTTTCATTTCTTGGGTAGTTCCCGAGTTTAGAATGTAAGATCCTCAGCCAATAAGGATGAGGGTCAGTGATGGGAGGGGATATTTGAGTTAGGGATTTAAAGCATAGACCCTGCCCCCTATGGTGCTTCCTCCCTTCAATTGTCTCCTCAATGGGTAGGACACCCAATTCTCTTGACAATGTATAATAAACTTTGCTTTGCTTTTAGAGATCTCTCCAGATTCTTCAAATTCTGTCTGCACCACACATTACCATTCCTCCTTCCCTATATATCAATTATGAAGTATAAGATGGAATAGGCACTTTTTCACCAAATTCCCATCATTTCTACCAACCATTTTCTCCTTTTGGTCAGTCTTAGGATCAGGACACAATTTCCATTGTTGTATCCCTTACTTTCTGAAAAGTAAAGTTATCATATATGCAAATATCACCTAGATAGAGATGGTATATAACTATTCATTTCTAGGTGTTCATGTTTACTTTTGCTTATTACTGATGAAAAGTAAACATGAAAGGTCATAATAAAGAAAATTGAAAGTTAAGGGAAAATAAGCTATAGATATTGCATTAGTGAGAAACTCAGCTCAATTATTTAATATCAGTTGTAATAATAGTATTATCTATATAATAATGTAAAGTTTGCAAATCACTTTACAAATATCTCATTTTATCCTCACAACAAAGCTGGAAAATAAGTTTAATTATCCCCATTTTATAGATAAGGAAACTGAGGTACATAGAGGTTAAGTAATTTGCCCACGTGTCTCCAAGTTCAGCACTCTAAATCAGCCCTACTTTCCCCATTCTTTGAAGGAAATATGCAATGACGACTTACTTCTAGTCCCAAATCAATGAGTATATACATATTTAAGTTGGAATGCGATCATCATGTGTGTGTGTGTGTGTGTGTGTGTGTGTGTGTGTGTGTAAAATTTGAGCAGCCAGGTGGCACAGGCTTGAAATGATGAAGACTCATCTTTATGAGTTCAAATCCAGCCTCACTAGCTGGGTGATTCTGAGCACATCACTAAACTCTTTTTGCCTCAGTTTTTTTTTTTTTTTTTCCATCTATAAAATGAGCTGGAGAAGGAAATGTCAAGCCATTCCAGTCTCTTTACCAAAAAAAAAAAAAAAAAAAAAAAAAAAAAAAAAAAAAAAAAAAAAAAAAACTCAATTGGAGTCACAAAAGAGTCAGATCCAACTGAAAAGAATTAAATAACAGCAATATGTAAAATGTGATCTCTATATGAAATACACCTATGTGTATGTACATGGGGGTAGTTGTATAGCTATTCCCATTGTCTATAAATACTCCAATATTCAATTCCTAACTCATACAACTGTCAGTCCACAGCAAGCCTTTAGTAGAGTGACTGACAGGAAGAATTGGTTGCTTATTGTAAATATTCAGTGTAACTGGCTAGAACTCAATGGAATGACTAGGACTTTGAATAACAGAATTTATATTGTGAAGTAAATAGTCTCAAACAGCTTCCCTTTCCTGCCTGCTGGAGTCTACTTTAAGTTTGCTTCATTTTAGGATTTTTTCTTTCTTTTTTTTTCCCTTTATTAGTGATTATACAATATCCTAGCTGGTTTCTTAAGGGAGCTAGAATTTTGCCAGGTGTTATCAGGGAGCAATTCTTACTCACTGACATTTTGTCAGATCGCTAAAGAATAAATTTTCCTTGACTGTGGCACTAGGTAATTATTTTATTTGTTTTTGACACAAGGGAGGGAAATTTTGGCTTGTTATTTCAATGTTATTCTGAGATTTTTGTTTGTTCTTGTTTGGCAGGGAAAAGGATGTTTTATTGTCTGAGGAACTGTTGGTTTCTATTACTCACTAGAAGTTCAAGCAGTTTTCCAGAAACTTTTCCAACTTTTTCTTCTAGGATTTGTCACAATTGGCTACTCTATATATTGAGGTCTTTATTCTCCATAAAAAAAAAAAAAAAATCCTTTTGAAAGTTCTAGAGAGTGGTGAAGGTGGTGAGGTGATAGCTACTTTTGTTAGATTCCTAAGATTTCTAGAAGTCTTAGTCAAGAAATGGAAAGAGAATCCAGGGACCTGAAACCTCTCCTATTAGTTCCATTAGTCCCCATACAAATTGTGATTTGGGCCCCACTAAGTGCCTTACAACCCCTGCTCTTCCTTGGAGTTAGCTTCCAGAAAAAATGGTGACAGTATCATGTCGTCAGCCACAGAAAAGTCTAGTCACTATGAAAACAGTTCTAAGGAATTATTCTTTGGATACTGACAAATGCAATGATTAAACATTTAGAATATGAAATATCAAGAAGAAAAATAGATTTTGGACAATTTAGGGAAGAATTCTCATTCCTAGTCAAGTGATTTTTCTTCCAATAGACATCTTTAAGAGTTTATTAAGCACAACTGGTAAGTAGTCAATTTATTCCAATTCAGTTTAATACCTATTTTTAAGGGCTTACTCTATGTGAAGCATTGTAGAAGGCATTAGTAATATAAAAAGAAAAACTAGATAGTACCTGTCCTCAAGGTGCTAACAGTTTAACTAATGGTAAAGATATGTTCACATAATATAAATTTATGTTAAATTGAAAAAGTCTCTGCCTCTAGTGGTATCTACCACTAGATTTCAAGAAAGAAGTTACATCTGAATTAAGGGATGAAGCAAAATAATAATTCTGATAACAGGTAATAAGTAGAAACAGTGATTAATAGAATACTATAATCATTGCAGTCTAAAAATAAGTTCAGGAATATTATCTAAATTGTCCTTTATGAGATAATTCTTAACTTGGGCAAGATTAGGTATCTTATAGGATGCTGCTCTATGGCTTACTTCAATAATTTTAAAATTCTGATATGTCATATCCAGATCTCACTTTCAGAATTCTTAAAATGTCTAAAAGCTCTCGTTTCTGTAATAAGAAATTTCCCTTCTATATTGCAATTAAATATAAATGTCATGGGTGGGGACAGGGTAGGATTTCTGCAGGGGGAAATTTGGGTATGTTTAAAAATTGACATTTACATTTATCTTCAAAATTTACAAAGCACTTTGCGTATTTATTTCATTAAGATCATTGGATCATAGCTTCTCACTTTTAACTAAAGAAATTAAGGCTGAGAAATGTTATGGCTGAATACTATCATCTGCTGTTTGAACTGCATTTGATATAGCTATATCAAATAATACAGATATTATTAGGTAATTAATTAGTATTTTTCATATTTTACAGATAAAAAAGAGGTTAGTTTAGACCTGCCTAAAGACACTAAGCTAATGACTGATGTAAATTTCAACCCTAGCTTTTCCTAGAAATGGACAGAGTGCCAGTATGGGAATGAGGAAGATCTTCAGTCAAATCCTTCTCCAAACACTTAAATAGCTATGTAAACTTCATTTTGTTTGCCTCAATTTTTAAATCTATAAAATAATAACACCTACATCAAAGGATCATTGAGGGTTAAATGAAATTATAATTGTAAAGTTGTTTGGTCAATACCTGAAACCAAGCAAGTACTATATGAATATTAGCTCGTTTTTTGTTGTTGTTATTATCCATATTACTTCCAGGATTCAGTAAATATGCCACTTTTTACTTACTACATATCTTTCTGACTTCCTGGCCCTCCTGAGAAATGTGTTTCTACTCAGGGAAAAACATTCAGGTAATATACTTTAGGGAGGCTAGCACATCATAGGAAAGAGTCATACTCAGAATTAAGAAATAGTGAGTTTGTGCAATATGCTAGATACTTGTTAGCTATATTATCTCAGGGAAGTTTATTTAACTTTGTTCATCTGCAAAATGGGGATAATATCACAGAGTTGTTAGAAGTTTCAGTTAAGATAGAATACATAAAGGATTTTGCAAACTTTAAATTCTTTGAATAAATTTCAGCTGTTAATATTATTAGTTTCCTTCATTTAGATGTTCCAAAAATCTCTTCAATAAATAACATTCAATTATCTAATTTAAATAGTACCTTACACAGTGGTCATGCTTTATGTACATCAATATAACTATTACTATGAGTATTTACTCAGTACTATGCAAACAAGTATTATTTAACCATTTAAATAATGAAGGCTCAGTGTCAGGATAATGGTTTTTAATAATTCCCTATTCATTTGACTTTCCAAATTACTTTCTGTACACACACACACACACACACATACAATATACCCATTAATATTAGTAACATTGGTAAAGGGGACTCTACTTTGTAGAGTAAAAAATGCAATAGAATATGATTTCAGTTTGAATTCTTTTCACTAAATAGCTGTGTAACTCTGGGCAAGTCACTTCAATTTCCCAGTTCATAGATTCCTCACCTATAAAGTAAGAGAATCTACTTGAACTGAATAATTTCATGGTTTTACCCATCTCACAAATTCTGTGATTTGCAAATTCTTCTGACATATAAGAGGCAGAATTTAAAATTCAACTATTACAGATAGACATTATTTCCAGGGGTACTTTTCAAAACTGGAGGATATTTTAAAAAGATTTTTAGAATGCCTTCATCTTTGACCTGTTTTTTTTTAAATCTATAAAACCATAATCTGTCAACTAAATATATAGTTAACCCCCAAATGAAAACTTAACATTATAAAATAAACAAGAAGGATAAATCATAATACTTCCTTTGGTTCTAGAAATTCAACCTTAGCTTCTTTGTGATCATGATTTGATACATATGCCATTTTCTTTTTGTTCAGTATTCAGTAGGACCTCACTAATTTGAGCTAATTACAGAGGGCAGTCAGAATTAAAGGAGACTTTTTAAAGAAATGAAACTTTTATTACTTTCAAGAACGTACAATAACAGAAACTACCAAACAAGTGCTGGCAGGTTTAAATCTTGCTGGATTCACTTTTAAGAGAGAAATGATTTCATTGTCATTTAGAATATTAATCATCTTCTACACATGAAAATTATTAAGGTATTTCCAGGCTATTTGTCTTTTTCTAGGTTAAGCATTTACCCAGCAATCACACTGGATTTGCTTACCATTTTTTTTCTTATCATATAAAGAGAATGTCAGAGTTAGCACTTCCATCCTTCAAATGAACTATATGAAGTTCAGCCATTCAGTCATTTCCAATTCTTCATAATGCCTTAGACTTTTGTCCATGAGATTTTCTCAACAAAGATTCTGGAGTGGTTTGCCATTTCTTTCCCCAAATTATCATAATTCTATTACACTTTCCAAATTAATGAAGTAATAAAAAGAAATTTCTGTTGTTAAATATATTTCAAGTGCAGCCTCTAACAAATTCTCTATTTATACCTAGAAGGCAGTTAGGGAATATAAAAGGCAGAGAAATAGAAATGCATTCCAAGATTTTGACAATTTATTTCTTTATGTCTCTTGATGACCAAATCTACCTTCCTCCTATTAGGTACAGTAAGTAAAGTTAACAAATTCTAATCAGTTGCTATATGTATATACTGTCCATGTGTGAAAAAAAATGTATGTATATGTATGTACAGATTGCATACACATGATATGTATACTGTATATTTATGTAAATATATAGATAAACATGTACATACCTGATTACAAATGTATTTATGCTTAGAGGCATATATATGCACATATTCACTTAATGGTCAAGAAGACCTAATTTCAAATCCAACTTCAGACATTTTATCTGTCTGACCATAGAAAGGTGTCTTAACCTTTATTTGTCTCAGTTCCCTCATCTGTAAAATGGGAATAATAATAACATATTTTTCAGGATTATTGGAAGGATCAAATGAGAAAACAATTGTACAGCATCTAGTCCAATGTCTGGTTCATAGTAGGCGTGATATAAATATTGACCATTGTTTGTTTTGTTGTGTTACACACATATATATCATGATGCATACATATGCATATACATTCTTGAGGATATATATATGTATGAATATATATATATATACACATACATACACATACGTACTTTTGTTTATGTATATTTATTTTACAGCTATATACTTATATAGGTAAACTCACAAATATAAATGCATATTTAACTGACAGACATATATATGCATATTTGTGTGGCTGTGTTTATGCATAGTTAGCCATATAGGGATATATACACATACCTGTACTGCATGCTTATTCAATATAAAGAAAATAACCAGAAAGACTAAGGGACGGAGACTATATTTCCTGAAAGAGAAAATTTATTTCAAAATCTACAACATAGTTAGCAAGAAAATGGGAATAAACAAATAGAATTAGAATAATCTTGACATACATTCACATGTATTTTTATTTCAAGTTCTTTCATGTTCTTTCTTACTCAGAAGTGATGCTGACATAACATAGATGTATCAAAAGCAAAGAGAAAGTGTAACTTTAAAAATAGCTAATATGTAATGAAAATTTAATTTCTCATAATGCAAGAATTTAAATAATTAGCAAATAAATACAATACAATCTGTATAGATTTGTCAGTCTCAAGGAAAAATACTATTATGTTTTATATATAACAATGATAGTAACAATGATTTACAATTATATGATGTTTTAAGGGTTACAATGTGCTTTCTCCATACTAATCCTATGAAGTAATTATCTCATATTGTAGATGAGAAAAAGGATAATAAAAGTTAAAACTGTACCTAGAGTCTTTACTTACCATATGTAAGCTTTGGTTGAAATATATTCCCAGATCATAAAAGTTTCCTTCGTGACTGATAGGTTGTATTCCATTTCTTGGTTGTTCTGTTTTAAACCAGTGAAGGAAACCGTTTCCAAGTTGGTTGAGTAAAGAAACCTTAAGGAAATATGAGCTTTTAGGCATCTTGTCTTTGATTCCTCTCAAGCATTTTAATTGGATTTGAATATAATGAGGTTTCTCAGATCTCTCATCCTAAATAAAAACAAAGTTTTGAATTTTGAAGCAGTTGAATTTGATCACATGATATATACAAGACATTACTTGAAGAATCATTTTTTCTACCTCTAATTCTGTAATTAGGAATGATATCCAATATATAATTAGTCAAAAGATGTACTTGTAGATCATAGGTAAAGGAAAGCTTATTTTATATTTTAGCTTATATGCTAATAAGCTCAGATTCCAAAAGTCACTGGTTTACTCTAAAGTTCTGAGGAAATGAACACTTCTTAAAACAACAACAACAAACCAACATGCCTTCAAAGACATGGATGATCGGTGACATGACCACTAAGCTTCAGGCACATAGCTGGAAACATGGCAGCCATTGCCTATTACAATAATTATAAGTCCTGCCAAGGTGATTAGTGCTTATAGCAGAAGGCAAATTTGTACCTTACCTTATCAGATAATTTAATATTCTTCTAAAAATGCAATAAGTCGATATGCCCTATAGGGATCAAGGGGGAGAGTGGGAGGAGGGAAAACATTTATATCTGCCTGAGACAAAAGCATGTAAGCACAAAATGCTATGTGTGAAACATATGTATCAAAATATATTTTATTGGATATTTGAGCTACTCTCTTAACATTTTGCTGAGACTAATAGGCCATAATTGTATTTGTGAGAATAGTGAGAGAGGTATACAAATAGATGGAGCTTTTATTAGACTAATATTGTTGTAGATAATCAAACCAAAACTCATTTGAGATTGTAAAATTACCCAGATGTCTTTAAATCACATTTTCTACATTTAATCTTTTCACAATGACATGACCTGAAAGAATCTTCCTGTCACTTCACGCTTTTAATATGTGCCAAAATATTCCATTTGGGGAATAAGATTTCTTCCTTGACCAGTACAGTTAGCAATTCTACCTGTTAACCCACAGGAGACAATAATCTTTTTTTTAATCCTGCCTAGAATATATTTTTGAAGAGAAAATATACATTTCCATATAGATAGATTGCTTCTGGAATTAAATTAAAGAGTTCAGTAAATAGTTAAAATTGTTAAACTTCTTTTGTTTTTCATACAAACTATACTAAACTAATCAGAATGACAATTATTTCCCATTTAATTAAAAATTTTAATTAACAATGAAGACTTAACCTTGATGTTTTGGTTTCCAAAGTATATATGTATATGTGTATGCATATATATGTGGGTGTGGGTGTGGGTGTGTATGTATGTATGTGTGTATATATATATATATATATATATACATATATATATATATATATATAAATTAATATCATGTGAATAAATAAGACAATCTTTTTAAACCTCAAGGCAGGATTACTGATGCAGGCAGACTTAGTTATTAAACACATTCTAAATTAAACGCCTCTATGAATTTTATACTGAAATATATTTTGATAGTTTTGCATGCCAAATGTGACATTTTGTATTTGAGATTCATCTTCTGCAGTAATTTTGGAAATGTCATACAAACAAAGATTTTGTCATTTACCAATGGAATTACTATGCATGGCCGGTTAGCCATCTCTTTTCTGGCTCTTCTGGTTGTTTCAAGTCAGCAAGCCATAAAAAATCTTTATCTCTCTGAAACACAGCAATTTGGAAGATAATGGAATGGTGACTGGGGGGCAGAAACGCCAGTCTGAGGAATTATACCACAATCTCTCTTGCATTTACAACCTTCCTCAAAGCGAGTGTCTGTGGAGGAGGGAAAGGAGACAGAAGATTCATGGCATCTCAAGCCTTGTCTCATTTGCATGGTGGCTTGGCTGTCTCCTTGCCTCCTGCAAGACTTCTCTTGGATAATACTGACAAACTCTTGGGAGGAACTCTAGTCCTAATGCTTTAGACACTCTGCTTAAGCATATTATTCTACTGGGAGGAAAAACATATCTTAAGATCTACTAAATCTTTTGTACAACAGCTGTAAAGGGAGTGGGGGTTGGGAGAAGAAATAACAATGTATGTCAATCAATACAATTGATCCTATACTTTATCATTTTGTATTAAAAGGAAAAAGACCAGTTGTAGAGAGCCTTCACTTTGCAGCAAGGTCCCATCATTTTCTTCGATTCAGCAGGTAGATCCCTGGGATTGCCAAGGGTGGCTACAATTTTCTTTTGGCCAATGTCCATCAGTTGACAGTGCTCTGAATCAGTGAGCGAGAGAGACAGAAAGAGATAGAAACAGAGATAGAGAAAGAGAGAGACAGAGAAAGACAGAGAGAAGGAGGAAGGGAAGAACAGAGGGAGAGGAAGAAATTGACAATGGAGAACAATGCAAAGTATTTGCCTGAGAGCCACAATACAATTTGATATTTTCCTGAAATCTGTTATCAGACTAGCTGGGAACTAACACATTGGTGTGGGACTCTTGATATCTAAGAAGTGAATTGGAGGCAAGGGGCACAAATCATTAAAGACAATTGTCTATTTAACAACATGACAAAGATTTGCTGCCTGTTCGCTTCCCTCTATATCATGGTGCCCACTATTTTTGAAGATAACTTAATTCTTTTGGACTTTCCTTCAAATTTACTGAAATACAAAGCACTTAGAATTATAAAAGTTAAACTGAAAGACTTCTTAAAACTCATTCAGTCTAATATGCTTATTTTGCAGATGAGGAAAGTGACTTGTCCAAAGTCACACATACAGCAAATGGCAGGAAACACTTCTTTTCACCAATTTGCAAGCATCCCTTTCATTCATTTATTCGTTCATTTATTATTTCTTTGTACTAGATCTGGGAAGAAAATCCATATATCTTTGCAAATTTCCACCTATTCTATAACTTGCAAGTACTACCTAGAACACAGAAGTTGTGACATTCTGGAGGGAGGGGGGTCACACAGGCACATATGTCAGATGTGGGCTTTAAGCTAGGCTTTTCTGATTCTATTTTCTATCTGTCCTTTCTATCCATTAAGCATTGGAGCCTTTCTTTTGAATCATAAAGATCAGTTAAAGGAACATTTGAAAATAATCACTAAAATGGATAAGTAGCTCATAGGGCCTAAAGTTTTCTCTTAATGTAATGGACAGCATATAACATCAGTCTTTATTCTCTCCATGCCCTCTGGGCTCATCTTTTGTGAACATTTACTTTATGAACATTACCAAGGTCCTTTCTTATTGTTCTGTTTGGTGGTGTTTTTTTTTTTTTTTTAATTTGTCCATTTGTTTGTTTTCAGCTACTAGAAAGTCATGACAACTTTAAGCTGATTCCCCAAATTCATTTGAATTAAAAAGGAGCTCACATTTCACTGCTCCTGAACTTGAGCTTAATGCTAACAGAGCCATCTGTGACAATGACTGTTCTCCCACCAGAGGAATGGCCTGTTCAACTCTTTGAGCTCATTTAGTTTCCTGTGATGGAAATGATTTCACTTAATTTGGTTAGAGCTACATTGACACAAAGGTTCATTAGGACACCCATTTGCTTGCAATTCAATTTCAAATTAAATACACTTTGTTGTAAATTTTATTACTTTTAAACTACTGTATCTATTGCCTTTAATGGCCACTAATACACAGTTATGAAGGTAAACAGATTTCATTACTGAGCATCAAACATTTTAAGTAAACACAATGAGGATTGGTGGTGGTGGTGGTGGTAGTGTGTGTGTGTGTGTGTGTTCTCCCGCAAATGCACAAGTATGCTTGTATGGGGAGGGGGGGGGGGGGGAAGGAGGGGGTTGGAGTTTCTTTCAGCAGTCTCTATGAAATAATTCCATAGCTATTGGTAAAATGTCCTAAGCACTCATGTCATGTCATTTGACATTGGCTATTCTGGGGAAATGCAGT
Source organism: Sarcophilus harrisii (assembly GCF_902635505.1). Taxonomy (NCBI): domain Eukaryota; kingdom Metazoa; phylum Chordata; class Mammalia; order Dasyuromorphia; family Dasyuridae; genus Sarcophilus; species Sarcophilus harrisii. Next base: position 552,838,047 of record NC_045426.1, on the reverse strand, counting down.
TTTCCCATATAACTAAAGAATTACTTGATTAATTTCACCTTGATGCACATCACTGACACAGTAGACATCAGGTGCATCATGAAAAAAGATGTGCAGGCTAGGACTGACCTTGTCTATTATGGGGCTACATTAAGCAGAGATCCTTACTGGGGTAGTCACAAATAAAGCCTAAACCATATTCAAGGGAATTTCAGACACAAAAGGCAGAAGAATCATCTGTCATTACTCATTCACATGTACCTGGAGAGATGGCATTATGTAATAATAGCATAATGATAGTAATAATAATAATATTGATATGCATTATTTTCATAGGACTTTATGATTTGTAAATAATTTTATAAATGTTTTTTTATTTTATTCTCATAACAACTCTAAGAACTAGGTGATTTAAAGTTATTATCTATTGGACTCTGAGCTCCTTAAAGGCAATAACTATCATTTTTTTTTTGTTTGTTTGTTTTCCTAGTGTTTATCTTAGTGCATGGCCCATAGACCATAATACTATAGGTATTATAACTCTCATTTTATAGATATGGAAAGTTAAAAGTCAGAAGAATTAAGTGAAATCTGTCCACAGGAAAACAGCTGGCAAGTATAAGGTAGAATCTGGAATTGGGTCTTGACTCTAAGTTCAGGATCAGTTTCCACTGTGACTTCTTAAACTTGATATCCTGGCAGGCATTTTTGGTAGTATTATGTAATTATGACTAAGACAAATGAAGTATGCAGCAGAAACCATGCTACAGAAATTTCTTTATAGAACAAAAGTTCCATTATATGCCCTGAAATAGAATCAAATCTCATCTCCCAGTCACCACTCATCTACCAAGGCATGCCCTCTCTAAACCCTTGTATGTTGTAAGGAATGAAGCTAAAGTTCTAAGAACTAAGTAATGGTAACCAATGTAGCTCTTGGGAAGAGATCAGAAAGAGAAAATTTCTATAGAGTATTCAGTCTACAGAAAAAAAAATAATTTTAAAAGCAATGTGTCCCCACACTAAACAACCTTGGACATGTCATGTGAATACTTTCTTAAAGAACTTCTTCCTCCTCCCATTTAGTATCTTGCAAGAAAGAAAATATAAATGCAAAATTAATCCAAAAGCTACTTTAAATATGTATTTGAAAAATAGGCATACTGTCAAAAATTCTAAGATATATTTATAGTCAACTAAGATTGATACTCATCATTCAATGTCATATAGGACATATACATATGATCTGAGTATCCATTTTTTTTATACCATGTCACTCATTGTAAGAAAATGACCTATGAAATTATGGACAAGGCCTTCCTATCTAAAGAAGAAGAATATTTAATATAGAGATAATATGCAAATTAATTTAATATGCAAATGAATTATTTGATCAATTACCTGAGTCCAGTTAATACCTATTACCCCACTTACAGTTAAAAGAAATAATGATGTCAGCTTCATGTATAACTGCACTGGTATAATTAAAATGGAGAGAACAAAGAAAGAATTAAAATTATGCCAAGGTTCATACCATAATTCTTAGTCAGGATGCTATCCCTTCTCCCCTATAACTATCTTAAGCTAATAATATATTATTCAAATCTTGTGCCTCCATGAAGCAGTCCTCAACAAGTAAGGCCATCATCATTTCTTACTTCATGTTATGAGCCAGAACTCTGAACTTGAAACAAGGATTGTTACAAGTGGAATTGATGAGATAATGGCTATCTAGTTTAGTATGGTGTTAAATAGTTCTCCAAGTTCAGCATGATTGATTTAAATTAAACAAATAATGGTTTCCTAGTGATATAATGATTGGTTTATACTCAGTGTAGAGCATATAAGCTGGAGCCTCAGCTAGATTCATTGAGAAGGCAGAAAAGACAGGTGGTATCTCAAGCTCTCAGAACCAAGGAGAGAAATGCATTTCCATCTTCAGTCAGGCTCCTGGTGGCTCTCCTGGAGAAAGGAGAAAGATTCAATTCCATCTTTGGTCAGGCTCCTGGTGGCTGGCCTGGCCTCCTGAACTTCTCCACTGAAACCAAGATTCTGGAAGGCCTTTAAGAAAACTAGCTGAGCTCCAAGTGAAGAAGATAGGATTTTGAAAGAGATAATAAAGGATTTGGACTTCATCCCCTGACTACTCTTGTGGTCATTACTCTGACTGAAAAGATGGTTGCCCAAAGACCTTCAGAGACCCCCAAGAAAACCAGATCAAACCAAGAACATTACATTTTTGTGCCTGAACTTGGAATCAAGGACCTACATCTGTAACCCAGAAATTAGGGTGAGTACAAAAATATACAAGAAGGAAATTTTGTAAAAAGCTAAACTAGTGCTAAAGCTGATATGGAACAAATGTTTAGAAAACAGCTTTCTTTTCCACTTCAAGGAAAATGTGTAGAGATCATGGTTAAATTCATTAAAAACCAAGGTTTGATTGTAACTTGGATGCAGATCATTGAACTTTTAGAAACAGTACAGTACACATCTCTTTGGTTCTCAAAGGAAAAACAATTAGATCCAGAGAAGTGGAAATCAGTAGGAAAGCAACTATGTGAATACCACAAAGATAATGGTACTGATTCAATTTCTAAAGAAACACTTTATACATATAACTTAATAAAACTGGCTTTAAGGAATTATATAAGTATTAGAATAAGGGAAAAAAAGAAAGTTCAGGAAGGGAAGGATACTGACAAACTAAGTGAAAAGCATGAAGAATTAGGCAAGAATGAAGTTAAGTACATTTCTGATGAAATTAAAAATGTGGTGCTTCACAGCAGGAGCCATGAGAGCATTCCCCAAACCCCTGACCTACCCCCCTTAATTAACTCTTCATGGGGGGAAAGAGAAGGAGGGGGGGCAGTGACACAATCAGCACCACCTATGATGCAGCCAACAACAAGATTACAAAAGGCACTAAAGTTAAAAAAGGACAGGATATATCTGATTTGATAAATGCATACCCTGTTATTGAAGAGTTTGACTCTTCAGGCCAACAAAGGAGAAGATACACTCCTTTTGATCTGGAAAAATCAAAGATTAAAAAAAAAAGGGTTGCACTCTTTATGGGGCTACATCTTCTTAGGTTAAGATGATATTAGAAAATTTGGCTTATGAAATTTTAACTCCTAGTGATTGGAAATCTATAGTGAGGACATGTTTAGAACCTGAACAAAACTTGTGGCTTTCTGAGTAAAGTGAACTCTGTAGAATACAAGCCCAAGAAAAAGGCAACCTAGAATTAATTTACCAGTCACCTCTGTTTAACTAGAAGGTTTAGGTCTTTATGCAGATACTTTAGCACAGATTAATTACCCTGTAGCAGTATATGAGCAAAATGCTGCTGCTTCTATCAAAGCATGGGGCACCCTCCCAGGAAGACAAAATAGAGGGGAAACCTTCACAAAAATAGCACAAGGTTCATTGGAACTTTGCTGATTTTGTGGGATCTGCAGACAGCTGTCATAAAAACTATTGGTGAAAATGTAGCAACAAAAATTATGAAAATACAACTTGCTAAAGAAAATGCTAATGAGGTTTGTAGAAAAATTATAGTAGGACTACACAAGGATCCTCCTTTAGAGGAGATCATAAGACACTGTGTCACAAATGCCTTTTATATCCAGGCTATGATGAAGAATGAGGAAAGACAGGATCCCTCTTGGCAAGGGACTCACAGAGAGACTCGTCTATGCTTTCAGTGTGGTAAAGTAGGACATCTGAAAGCTCAATGTAGGCAAAGAAATAGAGAAGACAGGGTGAGAAAAGACCCAAAACCCCATGTTCAAAATGCCACAAGGGCTTCCACTAGGCTTCAGAATGTAGATTGACCCAGGGAAATGAGAGGCAAAAACCAGCTCCAAGACCTCAAACAAAAAACAGGTAAGGCATGATGGCAGCAGAGTTTACAACCAGAGAGTCTTTAGAAGCTCAATATTCTGATATGATCAATCAGTTGAAAAGCAATCATATGGGATAAAGGAATTACACACACACACACACACACACACACACACACACAAGAATTAAAACAACATATCAACAAAATGAGTGTATACACTAGCACATATTGCATTTATAAAAAAAAACATGGTTGGTTTGCTATCAATATAACTGTAATGATAATTAACCCTATTAATAACTATGTTAATCAAAATTTTGTGAGTAATTCTGTGTGATATACAATTTTTTTTGTGATAAAATAAAATACAACATCTATTTATGTTGTTAACAGTACACAAAAATTTAGGGACAAACGGATCTTAAATTGACAAATAGTATATATATAAAATCAAGAGCTACTATTATGTGCAATGGGTATAAATTAGGACCTTTTCAACAAAACCAGAGGTAAAACAAATAGCCTCATTGTTACCAGTTCTATCTGGCAAAATACACAAAGCAGCTGATGGCATGATTGATAAAATGTTGGACCTAGAGTCAAAAAATCCTCAGTTCAAATCCAGTCTAAGACATTTATTAGCTATTAGATTCTGGGTAAATTACTTAAATTTTATTTGCCTCAGTTTCCTTAGTGATGATAAAAGTACTGCCTACTTTTCAGAGTTACTGAATATCAAATTAAATAATATTTGTAAAAATCCCTTAATATAATGCCTTGTACATAGCAGGCACTATATAAATGCTTATTCTTTCCCTGGCATATAGTACTAACTATAACAATAAGAAAAATAAATTGAACAAATAAGTATAGGAAGACAAAAAACAAAATTATCACTCTATATATATTTGCTATAATGGTCAGCTCTGAAGAGTCAAAGTTTTAATTGATACAATACTTTAGCAATCATATACAATCTACAATTATTTCCACATAATTCATTTGCATGTCTATATTATACCAATAAGGCCCTTCAGCAAGAGTTAGAAATAAAAACTCTTTTAATTATAGAATATATAAAACACTTGAGAGTCAACATAAAAAGATATGCATGAGAACTATACCAGGTATCCCAGATGTCTTGTGGATATTTTTGATATCATAGCTCAAATGAATAATACTTTAATCAGCTACATTATGTAAATAAAACCACAAATTACTTTTTATACAAATAAAGATAGAACTAAATAATTGATAACATAGTCAATCATAGATAGGATGAGTTAATGTAACAAAAATTATACTACTACTTATATTAATTTTCTTATTCAATGTTATGCCAATAGTATCAAACTATTAAAGAATCACTTTGAAGAACTAGGAAAAATAATAAAAATCACATGAAAACAAAAAATTCTATAATCTCAAGAAAAACAATAAGGAAATAGGTATTTTGAAGTGCCTGTGTTTCAAGCACTATGCTAAGCATAACCTGAGGGGCAAATTATATTATTGTTCTCATTTTACAATTAAGGAAACTGAAGTAGGTTTAAATGACTTTTCTAGTCATACAGCTAATAAGTATTGAGACTGAATTTGAACTCAGGTCTTCTTGACTCCAAGCCCAGTATTCTATTCACAATGCCGTCTAGCTGCTTAAAAGTAGGAATCAAAAAGTTTCTAGCTGTGCCAGGTCTCAAACTATAGTACAAAACTATAATTCCCATTAATATGTGATACTGATAAATAAAAATATGAGATTGATTAAAAGAGTAAGTAAACAACATACAGAAGCAAATTATCCAATACTACAAATATTCTTGAAATACAAAGATTCCAGATAATGGGAAAAAAGACTATCTCACAAAATCCCTTAGGAACATCATACAGAAATCTGGAAGAAATTAGATTTAAATCAGCACCTCACAAATTATACCAAAAGAGACCCCTAATGAATATGTAACTAAGATATAAAATAAGATATGTAAAAATATAAATGTGTAAGTATATGTGAATAAAATATTAAAAGATGTTTAAAAGATGTAAAATAAGATAAATACCTTCCATAAATATAAAATAAAATAAACAAATTAGAAAAAATAGCTCCATCTTTGTATACCTCAAACCTAGTACATAGTAATTGCTTAATTTTGTTGAATTCATCATCATTATTATAGAATACTATTATATTATGATATAGAAATATTTATGGTAAACATTTATTTGCTTACAAATATTTACTTACTATGATAAAGGTAGTTCAAGTATTATCCCTATTTCACAGATAACGAAAAAGAAACAAAAACGTTAACTGACTTGCATATAGTTCCACAAATAGAAAGCATTGTAGTCAGAACTCAAATTAATCTTTTATATCTTTTTACATATTTATATATCTTATTTAATTTCAATTACAGTTTGAAGGGAGGATAAATAAGAGGCTAAAAAGTATATAACTTAATGCAGAATTTTATCTCCAACAGAAGAGCAAGTCGAGAACAAAGAGCAGAAACCTCTTATCCCTGGCTCAATATATACTGACCATGTATTGTTCTAGATTACAAGGTCTTTGAGGGCAGGCTCTTTGGAGCTCTAAAGTATTGAGAAGGAACTGAAATAGGAGTCAAGAAATAGCTCTTTTTGTGGTTCAGAGATTGAGTAGGAGACTTAGATAAGTGACTTACTATATTGCCCATGGACAAAGCCAGATTCTACCATCTCTACAAAAGTCACCATGAACCTCTCTGGGTCTCATTTCTCCATCTTTAAATTAAAGGTCATAGACTAGATAATCTCTAACTCAAGGGTTCTTCATCTGGGGATCCAAGAATTTATTTAATTTTAACCTGATATTCATATAAATAGTTTTACTATATTTGGTTTCCTTTATAATATTATGCATTTCCTATTTTATTTTATGCATCTATAAAAATAAAAATTTTATTCTGAGAAGGGAATCAAGGAATTAATTTTGCTTTCACAAAGAATCCACAATGTCCAAACAGTCAGGAAAACATATTCTTCTGGTTCTTTAATCTATAATGCTAAATTATTTATTCATTCTGGGATACATGTTTTAAAAGAAGTTGGCTAAAATGATCAGGATATTTATTTTTTATTCAATTTTATGCCATTTCTCCCATCCTCCACAATATTTTAGCAATCAGTGGCAGTGGTTACATATTCATAAATTCTAGGTTTCTCTGTTAACTTGGAATATAAATTCATTTTTAAATGTTACCTATTGTATCCTTAGAATGTCATTCTGGGAGTCTTCTTCTAAGGGAGGGGAAGGAAATACAATCTTTTTTGAAAAGTAATGGCCTCATAAGAAATACCAAGCAAGGTGTTTATACACACACACACACACACACACACACACACACACATACTGGAATTTGATATGCTTTTTTTTCTTACAAGTATATATATATATATATATATTATTATTATACTTGTAAGAAAAAAAAAGCACATCAAATTCTAGTAACTATATAAATTACAACTATTATTTAGCTTTGGTCACAAAAGAAGCTTTTCAGAGTATAATGTCAGCATTTCTAATTTCTCTCTAATAAAAGCATTCAAAGTACTGAACAATTAAGTAGCAGCAATAATACAGTTGTATCTTCAAAACAAGAAAAGTACTATATGGAATATTAAAATACCCCATTCTACTTTCACATGGGATAATTCCATTAATTTTTCAAAAGATTAAGCAGAATGACAAAATTTTTCTATAAGTAGAAAGAAAAAAGCAATATGTAGAAATTCACATATCCCAAATACATTTCAATAATGTTTTGCAAATGATAAGAAAAAGAATTGTGCTCTACTGAATATGTACTGTGACACATTATAGAGCATGGTATGTAATTACTTGAAATGATACCTTAATTATATAAACACGGTTATAGTATAACTATGCCCCTTAAAAATAAAACCTATGTTTCAAATCCCAGCTAAGACCTAGAAGTAAATTTTGGACAGTATAACTTACAGAACAATTCATTGTAATTATATATATCTACATTATATAATTAAGAGTATTCATAAAATGTCTTGGATTAAAAAAGCAAACTCTCTGAAGGAAAACATTGTAATAATGTGCCATAATACTTTGAAAAATTCATAATTTAATGAGGCATACCTTCCATGCACAGACTAATTTTTTTAATTGTGCCTGCCCCAAAATCCTCTTGGAAAAACCATTGACAAACTGAAATGCATTCAGCATAGAACAAACAAGACTGTGGAATAAAAAACAATAAGGTTTCTCCCTACTTTTAAGTTGATCAGCCCTCATACTCCAATAGAATCTAACCAAAAATTTGAAGTATCTGGCACTGTTCTAGGCTGTAAGGATGATCAAGAAGAATTCCCATTTTACCAAGCTTCTGGGACCTAGCAGAAAATAGAGAATTAATTTTTCAAATATAGAGTCATGAAGAGTATTATCAATCCCACTTCAGATAGCAGAGGCCTAAAATGCTATGGTTTGGATGAATTTTCCTATATTCGCCAGTTTCACTAGATTAGCTTTATGATATTAAAAATAAAATAAAATTATCATAGACCCCAAAGCAAATGACTAGTGTTTACCATGCATCAGGTGCTATGCAAAGAGCTTATGGAGAAAAAATGTGAAATAACCTCTGCCCTCAAGGACTGATGTATGATGGACTGAAAGATAAATGCTCAATATATGGAAAGGACAAAAAGATACAAAAGTGAGAAAAAAATCAGAGTCTATATTTTTAAAGATCACAGAAGTATGCAGTATTATGATGGAGGGAAATTAATACAAAATCTTAAGTTGAAGAGAATTTTGTTGTTAACTAAGATGAAAAATTAGGTTAAAATGAAAAAAAATCATTTGTGAAAATAATTTTCCCTTAAAAAGTATCTTGAATGTTCTAATGCTCAATTTTAGTTATTTGTTTAGTAGCCTCGTATTAAAAACTTAGTGTCAGTATATTATCCCTAGGGATAGCCTGGTATTAATGAAATACTTCCTAGGATATCAACTAAACATCTCCATGGAATCAGGTACTGACAAGGAAATTTTAATATCTTTTGTACTTCAGGTTAAAGATTTGCTAAGTATCACTCTTTGAGTTTCACTGTGATTCAATTCATTAAGCACTTACTAATTAACTACTACATACCCAGAATTTTGCTAGGTATAGCAATAATAGCAGTTACAAAAATTACGCATCCCACTCCACTCACCCTCAAAGTAATGAATTCACATTTAGACTGTTTTAAGAGGAGTCACACTGATAGAAAGAGTTAGAATAATGGATACAACACAATGATTATCTAAACTTTGCTGACTATAACATATATCCTTATTTAGCTTATTCCTAATAAAGGTATTCAAAGGCACATAGGATCTCCTACAGTAGATTGAATTGGTTCTAATTTTACTCTAGTAAGGTTAAAACAGGGGAACCTCAGGCTTCAGGAGTCACTGAGGTCAATATGTAATTGTGCTAGAGCTAAGAATTTCCTAGTTGGATTTCAAGTGAGTTTGTAGCATGTCTCACATCAGGCCTAGAAAGACCAGGGTGACTATATCCCCAAATATTGTATATACTCTTTCTTCATTCTTTATTTAAATATTAGTGGGTTATACATAGTTAAGTTCCCTATGACTATTAGATTTACCTTGCCTACACAGATCAAAAAGCCCTATTACATTTCAAATTAGTTCACTCTGGCTCACATGTTCTGTGTCAAGGAATTTTAAAATATGGATTATAAAATATGGATTTTTCTTTATCAATTTGATGAACAGAATGGAAATTGTAACCAACCAAAATGTAAAGTCATTTTTCTTATTCTATCTTTTGTAAAAAGATATAATTTTAGAATCCATCCTCTTTATGGAGATGGCCTAGGAAGAAGCCTCCTACCCCTAAAAAAGCTATTTCTGATAATTAGAAAAAAAAAAAAGTTTTTGCCTAAACTTCAATAAGTAAGGATCAGAGAACATGTTTGTTCTTTATACCTGCTATTAATTTCTTATGAAAGAAGTGAAAGAGTCCATTGAAGTTGAGGGTTTTTTTTTTTTTTAAAGACTTTTATACAATAACTGTCATGATGTGTTAGACTTAGACTTAAAAAACTCAGTCATCACCCTGGCAAATTTTTTTTAAGTTTGTTCATACCCTGTTGAAGAGTAAAATGGCATTAAATCACTACTAATAATTTCTTTACCTACACAGGAAAAAAAATGATATCAAAGATTCAGTGCTTAAGGTCCTTTCCTCTATGAGCACATAATACATCTTTTACATGATAAAAATAGGAAACTTGCTTCTAAAATATGAATTATTCACTATATTGTGTAAATGTGTTTCTTTCATATTCACAAAACCCCAAAGTCAGTTATGTAAATTTCAACCTACACTAATTACCTCAGGGTTGAGCAAGCCAAAAGCTAGCAGAAACAGTAGGGGGAAAAATGACATTTCAGGCTCTACAAATCCATTTGCTAGATATTTTCTCAATAAAAAATATATTTAAATTTTCTAAGAGTGAAGTTGCTTGATTTTGTTTCTGAATAAAAATGCTTCTCTTTACCTCCTTTTACCTTGAGCCTTCTTCAGTATTTCAGATATATGTATGTATGTAGCTATATATATATATATATATATATATATATATATACATATATATACATATGTATTTGTATTTTTTTTCCTTGTGAGTCTATAATACATTTGAAGACTAAGTATGACATGGAAACTCTCAAAAGTATAGGCTGTTCATTTTTGGAGGCATAGTTGTCTAACCTTCTGCATTTGAATGTTTTCATATTAAGGAATCCTTAATAGTTTATATTTCATTTCATTAACAATTCTTCCAAGAAGAAATATGATATTTAGCAGTAATAAGACTCAAAAGATACTCTCAGAATTATAGTAGATGAATCTCAAAGATCAGCTAGTTCAACTCATATCTAGCAGGATATCCCCTTCACTATTCTATACAACTGGTTTCTCTGTATCTGTTTGAAGATTTCTAGTGATGTCATTATAAGTTAGCCAGTTGTTTTTTTCTGCCAGCATTGCACAAAAATCTCCTTTCATAATTTCTACTCATTAAAAGTCTAATCCTTCTTCCATATTTCCCTTCAGATACTTGATATTATTGACTGTAAAATACTCACAAGTCTTCTCCATACTGAATAGCCACAATACTTTAAATAATACCACTTTAGTCCTCCCAGAATTCCAGTTGCTCTACTCTGAATGCATTCAGGTCTGTCAGTTTCATTTCTAAAATATGGCATCCAATACTGGACACAGTCCTGGAAGTAAGAATGAATCAGAGTATAAAATGAAATGATGATATGTTCCTCTTTCTAAAAAAGGTAACTATATTAATGAAATATTATTGTCACTAATTTTTTTCTTTTTTATGCCATATCACATTGTTGATTCAAATTAAGTTTGTACAATACTTAGAAACCTCAGTAGTTTTTTGGTTTGTTTGTTTGTTTGTCTTTACAAACAAACATTTAACCATGGCCTTCACCCTATCTTTAACTTGTGCAGTTAAGTTTGAGAAGCCAGGAATGTAACAATATTTTTTCCTGCTAAATTTCACTCTCACAAAATAGTGGAAGTACAGACTCTCTGAGTTGGAAAGGGCTTTCAGAGGCCATCTTGTTCAATGTCTTCTACATTAAGAATCCTCCCTTTAATATAATGAAAACATAGACTTATAGCCTAAACATGAAAACCTCCCATAAAATGGGATTCAAAAGTCTCCTCACCAAAAAAAAAAAAAAAAAAAAAAAAATGCCTAAAGGCATTTTAGACAGTGCCTTGAACAGGATCTAAATGCTAGTTGATTAACAGTTTTAATTGATAATTGATTTTTCCAAACACCATGCTATAATTTTCTTCAAATCTTCCAGACACAACAGTCAAAGGATATGAACAGACAATTCTCAGACGAAGAAATTGAAACTATTTCTAGCCATATGAAAAGATGCTCCAAGTCATTATTAATCAGAGAAATGCAAATTAAGACAACTCTAAGATACCACTACACACCTGTTAGATTGGCTAGAATGACAGGGAAAGGTAACACGGAATGTTGGAGGGGATGTGGGAAAACAGAGATACAAATACATTATTGGTGGAATTATGCTCAAAAAGTTATCAAACTTTGCATACCCTTTGATCCAGCAATGTTACTACTGGGCTTATATCCCAAAGAGATCTTAAAGAAGGGAAAGGGACCTGTATGTGCAAGAATGTTTGTGGCAGCCCTCTTTGTAGTGGCCAGAAACTGGAAACTGAGTAGATGCCCATCAATTGGAGAATGGTTGAATAAATCGTGGTATATGAATATTATGGAATACTATTGGTTTGGCAAGAAATGACGAACAGGATCATTTCAGAAAGACCTGGAGAGACTTACACAAACTGATACTGAGTGAAATGAGCAGGACCAAGAGATCATTATATACTTCAACAATACTAGATGATGATCAATTTTGATGGACGTGGTCATCTTCAACAATGAGATGAACCAAATCAGTTCCAAGGAATAGTAATGAATTGAACCAGCTATACCCAGTGGAAGAACTCTGGGAGATGACTAAACCATTACATAGAATACCCAATCCTTATATTTTTGCCCACCTACATTTTTTATTTCTTTCACAAGCTAATTGTACAATATTTCAGAGTCTGATTCTTTTGTACAGCAAAATAATGGTTTGGACATGTATACTTATTTTGTATTTAATTTATTCTTTAATATATTTAACATGTATTGGTCATCCTGCCATCTAGGGGAGGGGGTGGGGGGAAGGAGGGGAAAAATTGGAACAAAAGGTTTGACAATTGTCAATGCTGTAAAATTACCTATGCATATAACTTGTAAATAAAAAGTTATTAAAAATTTAAAAAAAATCTTCCAGACACTAACCTCTTTCTGTATTGAGGGACTAAGTAAATAATTTTCACTTGGCTTCTACAAAACAAAGATACATTATTTGAGTCAAATACTCAAAGACTACTAGGCTACCATCTCAATCTCTTCCTCAAAACCCTCCTATTCAATGTAAACTATTACTTTAGACCACCCCTCAATGGAAAGTTCCCAAAGCCTTTTAACATTGTAATTTAACTTCTCCCAAGTTATCAGTTGTTTGTGTGTGTGTGTGTGTGTGTGTGTGTGTGTGTGTGTGTGTGTGTTTTTCCTAAAATGTGATTTTGAGAATGGAACTATGACTATGAAATATGAAACTTTGGGTTTGGTCCTTCAATGAGTTCCCAGTCTATATAATAGTCCTATCATTTAGCGTAAGTTTTATGTAGAGCTTCCCATGATTTATGATTCTAAGAACCCCATGATAAAAAGAATTTAATCTGGTATTATCAATTCTCTATGACACATTTTATATTCATCCTTTAGTGGATGTTTATTGATTAATCAGCCCTTTAGTAATAAATTCTAGAATTTTTCCAGAAATTGGAATTATGCTTACTGGGCTAAAGTTTGTAGGTGTTAGTTTGTTCCTATTTTTGAAATTATGGTAATACTTTCCCATCATGAAGTTCTATAGCAGTTCTCCCATTCTCTCTAATGCTCTAAAGATCATTGATAATAGCTCATCAGTCCTATTTGCCAAGTATTTCAGTACCCTGCGATGTAGTTTGTTTGGGTCTAGTGACTAAGGGAAGGCAGATGCTCTCATACAATCTTACTACCTATTTTGGGTAACATTTCCCTATTAGTTATTTTGTTCTGTACTTTCCAGTCCAAAGATCAATATTCTTGGCAGAGAAAACATAATTAAAATAAGAATTGAGTAGTTCAGAGTTTTTTCTGACTTATGTTATATTTATCCTATCAGATTTTTTGGGCAATAATCCTAACAGATCTTTGAGCCTTCTGTTTTGACCATATACTAAAAAGCAAACAAATAAAATTACTTACCTTTTGATTGTTATAATTAATTTTCCAAATTAACCTCAGCTTATTCTGAGCTTTAGCATTGATTGTGGGGTTTTTTTTTTTTTTTTATGGGAGCAGGTCATTGTTTTGTGTTAATCATACATTTGCTCCTTTTTTTCCGTTTGTGTTCTCTAAAGGTATTGTAAAGAGCTGAAATGATCAATGAGTTCCTAGTACATCATCAGATCATTTACTAAGAGTTGTAATATATACTCACAAGTAATATAGACCACAATTAAGACCACAATTAAAAAGTGTTTAAGTCAGGATTTAAAGCTGAGTCTCTCTGATTCCAAGTGCAATATTACATACACTATTCCACATATCTATATCATTCTCTTGAGATATCACTATCATTGTTCGCCTCATAAAAATAGTCTCTTTGTCATATCTTTCCTATCCCTCCTGACCTTACCTTTCCTATAAAATTTTAGGCTGTGAAATTCTAATTATTCTTTTTCTGAACTTTCAAAATCTGTTCTCCCTAAATCTAAGGTGTTCTTCTGAAACTCAGAAAAGTGAGAAAAAAAATGAACCAATAAGAACTAGCATTTACTTAGGGTTCTAAGGTTGGCAAAGTGCTTAATGCCTCTCATTTGATCCTCACAATAACTGTGATGTAAATGCTGTCATAATTGACATTGTACAAATGAGAAGATGGCAACTTAGAGAAGTTATGTGGTTTGCCCAGGATCCATCTCCCAGGAAATGCCAGAAGCAGAATTTGAATTCAGATCTTCCTGACTCTAACTCTCACATTATGTTGCCTCTTAGACATATGACTAATGATTTTTTTCATTCCACAAAATAACTTTCATTTAGTAATCACTCAATCAGTACTTATTGGTCAGTTATTTCAATAAATGTTGTTGAATAGCTTTTATATTAATAGTATTATATCTGACATAAATGGGCTACAAAGAAGTATGACAGTTCTTGTCTTTGAGCAGTTCATATTTTAGTTTGAAAGCCAAGATAGATATCCATGAAGAGACAAATACCAAAACAATGTAATATATACTCACATGTCAAAGGAAGTTAAATCATATAATGGATAGAGAGCAGTAGACCTGACTTCAGAAAGACTAATTCAAATCCAGTCTAAACTCTTGCTAGCTATGTGATCAAAGTAAAGTCATTTAAGCTCTCCCCATCTTTTTACTCTACTACAAAATGTGAATTAATATTAGCATCTACCTCGTAGGGTTGTTATAAAAATCAAGTAAAATAATGTTTACAAAGTACTTAGCACAGTTCCTGACACATAGTAGACATTTAAAATATGTATTGTCTTATGATAAATTAATAGTAGTGTAAGTATTGTAAGAGTTAAAAGAACGAAGACCACACTGAGGGCTCATAAAAAAAAAAAACCTCCTAAAGAAAAAGAAATGGAAATAATGAGATAAAAATAGGTGAAGTTTGGATAGGCATAAAGAAGGAAGTGAAAAATTATTATATTAGCAAAGGTTCAAGTAAGTTACGTATTTAAAGAAAAAATGATAAATCAACTCAATCAAACTACATGCTTTTTATGTTCTTTGCACTGAGCTGTTTGGCAGCTCTATTGCCTATACACACTTCTAAGTCACAATTCAAAGCTAAGAGAACCATATTTGATTAAGAAGGAGCAGGAGCCTGAAAAGCAACATTGATTGCAATCCTAAGGAAACAGGGGTCATTTCTGAGTAAAGACCAGAACACAAACTATGAAAGCAATAACCACATCTCTTTAGATGACACCCTTTTAATAAGCACCAAAAACTTCTAAACTCAGAAGTAGCTCTGAAAATAACAGTGCAAAAATTCCTAAAACTAGGGACAATCTCCTCCCCCAAACACATGCGCAAGCACACACACACACACACACACACACACACACACACACACACACCAGGAACAAAACCCAACTTTAACAAATTCAAAGTCAAAAAATAAATTGGAAAAAATGAGCAAACAATAACAAGAAAAAGTTAACCATAAAAACTACTACAGTGATATGGAATATCAAAACATAAACTCAGAAGACAATGAAATCAAACAAAGCCTATAAGCAAA
This sequence comes from Sarcophilus harrisii, assembly GCF_902635505.1. Lineage (NCBI taxonomy): Eukaryota > Metazoa > Chordata > Mammalia > Dasyuromorphia > Dasyuridae > Sarcophilus > Sarcophilus harrisii. The sequence goes on along the minus strand of NC_045426.1, from coordinate 552,822,176 downwards.
GTCTCAATGGAAAAAGAATGTAAATTGGTCACAAATAAAACAAGAATTCTTGGAGTTATTCAAAAGATATCTTCAAAATCAATTAAGAGTGATAAAGGAAAAAACAGGTAAAAAAATGAGAATGAAGGATGGAAATTATGAAAAGATAACTAAGAATATGATGCAAAAATGCTGAAGAAAATAGCATCTTTTATAAAAAGAGATCCATCCATTCTGGAGAATGATTTAGTACTATGCCCAAAAAGTTATCAAAATGTGAATACCCTTTGATCCAGCAGTATTCAAAAGAGATAATAAAAAAGGGAAAGAACCCACATGTGCAAAAATGTTACTAGCACTCATTTTTTGTAGTGGCTAGAAATTATAAACTGAGTGGATGCCCATCAGTTGGCTGAACAAATTATAGTATACAGATGTGATTGAATGTTATTATACTATTAGAAATAATAAGCAGACTGATTTCAGAAAAGCCTGGGAAGACTTGCACAAACTGATGCTAAGTAAAGTGAGTGGAACAAAGAGAACCTTGTACACAGTAGTAACAAAATTATGTGATGATCAACTGTGATGGACATGGTTCTTTTTGAAAATGAGGAGATTCAAGGCAATTCCAATAGATGTGTAATGGAAAGTGATATCCACATTCAAAGAGAAAATTATGGAGATTGAATGTGGATCAAAGTACAGTATTTTCATTTTTGTTGTTTGTTTCTTGTTTTTTTTCTTGTGTTTTTTATTTTAAGAAAAAAATAGAATCAATCAAATGGAAACAAGGAACAAAAACAAGTGAAAATGATCAAAGAAAGATTACATTTCAAGAAATATTTGAGGAAAATTGAATATCCTAGAAACAGAGATAAAACAGATATTGAAAGAATCAACCAAGACCATCTTAAAGATATCCCAAAATGAAAACTCTCAAGAATACAATATAACCAAATCCCAGACTTCCCAGATCAAAGGCAAAATATTTCAAATACCCAGAAAGAAACCATTAAAATATCATGGAGATACAATAAGGATAACACAACATTTAGCAGTATCACATTAAAAGAATGAAGAGTTTAAAATATGATCATTTGAAAGACAGAATTAAGATTACAATCAAGAATATACCAAGCAAAGGTAAGTATAATTCTTCAAGGGAAAAAGATGGATTTTTAATGAAATAGATTTTTGAGCATTCCTGATAAAAGATCAGAGCTGATTAGAAAATTTGACTTTCAAATATAAGACTCAAGAACAGCATAAGACGGTAAATATAGAATAGAAATTATAAGGGACTCAATAATGTCAAACTGATTACATTTCTATATGGAAAGATGTTACATGTAAATTTCCAGTAATTTTATCATTATTAGAGGAGTAGAAGGATTCTACATATTAAAAAGGCACTGAAGTGATTTGATTTTGTTGAAATGATCCAAAAATAGAAGTATGAGTGTAGAAGGCTGAAACTCCAAAAAGGTATGCTTGAATCAGACAACTGAGCACTTAAGACTAATTACCTATTTGCTGTGAGACAATGACTCTATTAGTATATGTTTGGATAAATGGCTCGTTTCATTGTTGGTGCAGGCTCAATGTTTGGTGTTAAGATAATCGTAGGCAAGGATTGGAGGGCAGAGGGACAGAGGCCAAAGTTACTTGGCTGCAGGATGAGGAGGAGAGAAGTTGGTGACTTCAGACTGCCAAATCCAGGATTCTGCTTGGCTGCCTGTTTCACTTCTCCCTCTAAAAACCAACGACTTTGATTTATCCTGACTCTGGTGGACCCTGCAGCACTCCAGAGAGCTAGCCCATACTCTACATTTTGGTACCCCGTGTGGACCAAGGACCCTAAATTCACTGAAGAAGTCACTGTGACCAGGAAATAGGGTGAGTATTTTAATAGACAAACAGGGAACTTACTTTGTTAAGAGCTGAACTAGTAACTTTTGTTTTCTAGCTGAAATGGGGCAGATATTAGGAAAAAATTTCCCCCCATCCCCACACCCACCCCAAAGGAGCTCTACAGGAAGCATACTCAGACTAATAAAAAGACAAGATTTGCTTGTAGCTTGGAGCAGATTGATGGACTCTTGCATACATTAGAATGCACATCTCCTTGGTTCTTCAAGGAAGAAGAAATAGAGGCAGATAATTGGAAACTAGTAGGAGATCAACTATGTGAATATCACAATGATAAAGATCCTGATTCAATTCCTAAGTAAACATTCTATATATACAACTTAATACAATTGGCCTTAAAGAATCCCACAAGTTCTAGAAAAAAAGAAAAGTTTTAAGAATAGCCAGATGAGAAAGAGGAAGAGAAGGGAGAGGATAATGGAAATCTTACTGGAGGGCATTGGGAGTTAAGTGAACTTAAAGAATGTGATTCTCACTCTCACAGTGCAGCTTCAACTCTGACTATACCTGAGCAGGTTCTTGACCCTCCCCCATCAACTTCACCTTCCTGGGTGGAGGGAGGAGGAAAAATGGGAGGAGAAGTGATATCACCAGCACCATCCCCCCCAGGAATCACTCCCTTCTATGACTCAATTGCAAAAGGCACTACTTAAAGCCAAAGAGGAAGGGCAGAATACAGCTGATTTGAGAACAGTAATGTATCCTGTGATTGAACAGCTTAACTCTTCAGGCCAAGAAAGGAGAAGATCCATTCCTTTTAATCTAGAAATCATCAAAAACCTGAAAAAGGGTTGCACTCTTTATGGGGCTATATCATCTTATGTTAATATGTTATTACAGAATTTGGTTATAAATATAATGAGCTCTGTAGGATACAAGCTCAAAGAAATAGGCAAAGTGGAGTTAATACTCTAATCATCTGTGACCAACTCACAGGTGTAGGTTCTTATGGAGACACTTCAGCACAGATTAATTACCCCATAGCAGCATATAAGCAAATTGCTTCTGCTGCTATCAAAGCATGGGGTTTTATCCCAGGTAAACAGGACAGAGGAGAGGCCTTCACAAAAATAGGACAAGGGCCAAATGAACCCTTTGCTGATTTTGTGGGATGTCGGCAGACAGCTGTCACACAAACTATTGGTGAAAATGCAGCAACAGAAATTATGATAAGACAACTTGCTAAAGAAAATGCTAATGAGGTTTGTAAAAGAATTATACTAGCACTACACAAGGATTCTCCTTTAGAAGAGATCATAAGATGCTGTGTGACAGTGGACACAAATACCTTTTATATCCAGGTTATGATGCAGATTTCCCAAGACAGGGTCCCTTTTGGCAAGGGACTTCCAGAGAGACTTGCCAATGCTTTCAATGTGGTAAAGTAGGGCATATGAAAGCTCAATGTTGGCATAGGAGACAAAGTGAGAAAACAGGGTAGGAGAACAAGACCCCAAACCCTATATCCAAAATGTAACAGAGGCTTCCATTGGGCATCAGAATGTAGATTGATTCAGGGAAATGGAATGAGGGGGGCCCAGCCCCAGGGCCCAAAACAAAATACTTGGGGCATGATGGCAGCCTATATTACACCCAGAGTCTTTAGAAGTTCAGTACTCAGACATGACCAATCAACCTAGAAACAATCTGATAGGAGAAAGAGATTACAATTGGGGAAAATAAAGTTGTATGCAGCTGGGACTGCTGAGATACCCCATGGAAAGGTGAAATTGGTTCCTCTCCAGCCTATATGGATCCCTTGCCTCCAGGCACAGTAGACTTGACCATTTCACCTCCTGAGAGTATTTACAAAATAGTGTCCATCCATACACTGATGTGGGAAACTGGGTAATGTGTAGATAATATCCTAGTCACTAATACAGGTAGGTAATGTGTGACTTATCACACAGAAGTAACATCAGGTTTACTGATACAGACCCCTAATAAGCAATCTGGTGATAGTCACCCAGACTCTGACTCCAAGCAACAAAATCCAGGAATATTCTGGACTGCAGCAGTTACAGCTGGCTGACTTATGCTCACTATCTACATAAATGGCATGCCATTAGAAGGACTGGTAGACACAGGTGCAGATGGTACAGTCATTAGAGGTGCCAACTGGCCCAGTCATTGGCAAATATTAAGGCAGACACCTATATGCCTGGTGTGGGAGATCAATAGCAGCTAAAGTTTGTGCTGCCCCTTTGAGATGGACATTTGAAGGCTAAACAGGTTTTTACTTCTTTTATAGTGGAAACATCACCATCAATCTGTGGAGAAGAGACATTTTACAATAGGATTACAAATGAGTACTTTGGGTTTTTAGACAGGGCTGCTGTTGAAGGCCTGCTAACACTCTCACCTGATCCTATTCAATTGAAAAGTAGTACACCAGTGTGGATAGAACAGTGGTCCTTAGCCAAAGATAAAATTCAGGCCATATTAGTATAGTACAGGAGCAACTTGACCAAGGACACTTACAACCTTCTCTAACTCCTTGGAATTCCCCTGTATTTGTTGTGAGAAAGAAATCTGGAAAATTGAGGATGTTGATTGATTTAAGAAAAGGAAATGAACATATGGAAACTGTGGGAACTTCAGCCTGGACTTCCATCTCCTACTCAATTGCCTAGAGAATGGCCTCTTTGGGTCATAGACATTAAGGATTGTTTCTATTCTATCCCCCTGGATAAGGAGGATATGAAAAGATTTGCCTTTTCAGTGCCCAGCGTTAACTTAGCTGAGTCTTATAAAAGATATGAATGGAAAGTTTTGTCACAGGGATTGAAAAATAGCCCTACTATGTATCAAATGTATGTTTCTGCTGCTCTTACTGCAGTAAGAAAAGCATTTCTAAAAGTTATGTTGTTACATTACATGGATGATATATTGGGATGTGCACCTGAGGAGCAAAGTCTACAAAGCATGTCTACAAAAGACCATAGAAACGCTAAGGAACTACAAATTGCGTATAGCTCCAGAAAAAATTCAAAGACATTCTCCTTTTCAATATTTAGGATACGAAGTATGCCCTAAAATGCTTACAGTACAAAACTTTTCCTTAAGAACAGAGAAGCTAAACACCTTAAATGATTTCAGAATTTGATAGAAGATATCCAATGAATGTTTCCAGTATTAGGCTTGACTACCTATCAACTGAAACCATTATATGACATTTGTAAGGGAAGGTACTGCTTTAAAGTTACCATGCCAGGTTACAAAAGAAGCTCAAGAGGCTTTGACAGAAATTGAATTGGCTTTATCCAATGTGGTTGAAAGAGTCACTCAAAAACCCATGGAAATATCAGTTTTTGCTACAAAAGAGGCACCCACAGCAGTCCTTCATCAAGGAGACAGTGTGGTAGAGTGAGTGAACCTTCCAGCACAGCCAGAGCAAAGCCTTACTCCTTACCCAGTGTTTTTGCTAGGATTTTATTAAAGGCCATTAAACCAGCAATAAAATTATCTGGGATAAGACCTGAAACATATACACCTTTTATACCAATGTACAAATTAAGGTATGCTGTGAAACCATCCCAGAGTGGCAAATTTTATTGGCCACAGCTCCAAATTTTACAACCAGGTCTCCATTAAAGATAACTCAACTATTACATTATTGGTAATGGATTTTTGAAGAAAAGGTTCCTAAGGTTCCTCTTAGAGGACCAACTATCTTTCCAGATGCATCCAAATATAACATTTGTGTTGTTTACTCTTGTGACAACTATAAAGAGAGTAGTCAGAACTCATTTTCAGTCCACTCAGCAGAATTAATTGTATGCAATCATTCTAGCTCTTAGTTATTATCCAGGAGATACAAATATAATATCTGATTCAGCCTATTCAGTAGGTGTGGTACATAGAATTGCTACAGCCCAAATAAAATTTGTAACTTCCATTATATATCAGCTCTTTAAGGAACTTGTATCTCTACAGATGAAGAAGGAATCATATGGGTGCCAGTGAGCTGTATTTGGATTATCCATCAGAGAGAGACAGAGAAGACCCTTGAAACAAAGGAGAACACCCAAGAAACATTGGGTGGTTCCATTGCTGACTGTGCCCACCACTGAAAGAGCATGGCAGTTATGGAAATTGACTCATGGACATCAAAAATTGTTAATGAGACTGATGGAGGACTTTAAAACCCTCAGGAATCTTTGGAATCCCTGAGACATGAAAAGATTGTTGTAGGACTTGAAAACCCTCAGAAATTACTGGATTCCCTGAGTCATGATAAGATTGTTGTAGGACTTAAAAATCCTCAAGAATCATTGAATTCCCTGAGACATGACAAGACTGTTGCAAGGCTTCAAAATCTGAAGGAATCATTGGATTCCCTGATACATGATGAGACTGTTGCAGGACTTCAAAATCTGCAGGAATCATTGGATTCCCTGACATGTGAAGTAAGTGACAATAAATTGGTTGTGGACTATCTCTTGATTGCTGAAGGAGGCATATGTGTGATTGTTATTTACATACCTTCCTTCTAAGACTTCTGGAAATCTTTTACAATACCATGTTGATTCATATTGTTTGTTATATTACTACTTGTATGTAAAATTCATGTTTGTTGCACCACATTAAGCCTGCACCAGCTGTGGGGAGAGTCATCACTACTAGCCTGTGCTTTATTGCTATGTACTTGTATAATACCTCCCTTGCTGATGGGTTTATATATACCTGCTTCTAGTAAGACTCTTCAGCCCAGAAATCCACTAACAATATCTGGCTTGACTCCCCACTTCCCTTTGGTGTTTTTCTTCTCTCTTCCTGAGAAGTCAAGGAGGGTGTGATCATCTCCTCTTTAGTGCTTTCACCTCCCTTCCTGAGAAGTTGGGGGGAAGGGGCATCATCATCTCCTTTTTGGTGTTTTCACTCCCTTTCCTGAGAAGTCAGGGAGGGCGTGACTACCTATGTTCTAAAACAAAGGAAAGCAGGAGATGTAGAGGGAATGAAATTCCAAAAAGTTATGCTTGAATCAGACAACTGAGCACTTAAGGCTAATTACCTATTCGATGTGAGACAATGACTCTATTAGCATATATTTGGATAAATGGCTCTTCTCACTGTTGGTGCTTGCTGAATGTTTGGTATTAAGATAATCAGAGGCAAGAATTGGAGGGGGAGGGAGATAGGCAGAGTCATTTGGTGGCAGGATGAGGAGGAGAAAGGCTGGTGACTCAGGACTCGAGAATCCAGGAGAGATCTTTGTCAAGCCTCATAGCAGTTTGCCTGCCTCCTTCACTTCTCCCCCTAAAGACCAAGGACTTTAATTCATCCTGATTCTGGCTGACGCTGAAGCTCTCCAGGGAGCTAGCCTATACTCTACATATGAGAGAGAATGATACCCTGAGAGAAGAAAAAAAAAAAAAAAAGAGTAGAATAGTGGTAATTTTCTCACACAAAAACAGCATCCAAATAAGAGCTTTTATAATAAAGACAGAAGTGTTAAAAGAGAAGGAAATTTATGAACCTCTTTTGTTTCAAAGAGGAAAAGGGGTAGAAGGAAGGAAAATAGGGAGAGGAAGACAAAAAGAGAGAGGGAGGAAAGGAAGCATAGAAAGAAGAAGGAAGGAAGAGAGAGAATAAATTAGTTATAGAAATCTATCTTACCCAAAAGAGGAAGAAGATAAGAGAAAAAGTGTTAGAGGGAGAGCAACTAAAGGAGGATAGCTAAAGGAAAATTCAGTGACCAGAGGCAAGAAACAGATTTTAAAGGAAGGACCTGATAAAAAAGGAAGTGAAAAGTATAAACTGAAGAAAATGGGATGGAGGGAAATTTCCAATTATAAGCATAACTGTGAATGTGAATAGGATAAATGTACCCATAAAACTGGAGAATTTGATTGATTAGAATTGATTAGAAATCAGAATTCAACAACTTATTGTTTACAAGAAACAGAATTGAAACAGTGACACACAGAGTTAAAATGAGCTTCAGCTGAAGTATAAACAGGTAGTAATAACAATCATGATCTCAGACAAAGCAAAAGTAAAAAAAAAAAACTAATTAAAAAAGATAAGCAAGGAAATTAAATTTTGCTAAAAGACACTATAGAAAATGATCTAACATCAGTACCAAACCTAAACACACCAAATGGCATATCATCCCAAATTAAAAAAAAAAAAATCTGAAATGAATTATAGGAAGAAATAGACAATAAAATTATCCTAGTGAGAAATCTCAACTTCCCCCTCTCAAAGCTAGATAAATCTAACCATAAAATAAATAAGAAATAATTTAAAGAAATGAATAAAATCTTAGAAAAGTTAGATATGACAGACTTCTGAAGAAAACTAAATGGAAATAGAAAGAGCATGCCCTTTTTCTACATTGTACATGGCAGCCTTACAAAAACTCATTATGTTTAAGGCATAAAAATGTTACAAACAAATAAAGAAAGTATAAAATACCCCCTTTGGGGATCAAAATGCCATTGAATAAAGGGCCTTGTTAACATAGAATAAAATTAAATATAAATTAAATAATCTAAGTCTAATGAACGACTGAACTAAAGAACAAATCACAGAAACTATCAACAATTTCATTAAAGAGAATGAGAACAATGAGACAACATATCAAAATATGTGGGATTCCATCAAAGTAGTATATCCAGAAAATTTTATACATCTAAACACTTATCAATAAAAAAGATAGCATGCACATCAATGAACTGTACATTCAATGAAAAAACAAAAATATAACAAATATAATAAAACAAAAAATCCTCAAACACAAAAAGAAATTCTTAAAATCAAAGATGAAGTTTTAAAAATTGAGAGTAAAAAAATTAACTAATAAACAAAACTGAGCTGGTTTTATGAAAAACCCTAAACGATATTTTTTAAATGGCTAATTTGATTTTTTAAGGAGAAAATAAAATTACCACTATCAAATCTGAAAAGAATGAATATGCCACCAAAGAAAATGAAATAAAAGTAATTAGATGTTAATTTGCTCAATATTATGCCAATAAAACTGAAAATCTTAGTGAAGTTAATGAATATTTACAAAAAAAATGTTTTAGATTAACAAAAGAGGAAAATATAGATAATAAGCTCTATATTAGGAAAAGAAATTGAACATACCATAAATCACCTCTTTAAAACACAACAAAACAAAACCCAGGATCAGGTATATTCATAAGTGAATTTAGAGAAAAAAATTAAAGAAAAATCTATTCCAATAAAAATAAACTATTTGGAAAATCAGTAAAGAAGAATTCTATCAAATTCTTTCTATCATACAAATACAGTTTTGATGCCCAAACTAGGGGAAGAAAAAAACAGAAAGGAAACTACATATTAATTTCCTTAAAGAATATCAATGCAGAAACAAAATACCAGCAAGGAGATTAGAGTAATCATGAAGATCATATACTGTAATTTGGTGGAATTTATAGCAAAATTGTAAGTGCTGACCATATCAATAACCAAAACATCAAAAGCCATATGGTTGTACCAATAAATGTCTAAAAAGGCTTTAAATAAAATACAGCACCTATTCCTATTAAAAAGAGTAGAATTGAGAAAAATAAATGAAGCTTTTCTTTTTTCTTTTTAAATTTATTTAGTATTTTCCAAAATTACATGAAAAAACAATTTTTAGCATTCTTTAAAACTTTTAGTTCCAAATTCTCTTACTTCCTTCTTTCCCACACCCTCACTGAGAAGGCAAAAAATGCAATATAGGGTGGTCATGCAAAATATTTTCATATTGGTCATGTTGTGAAAAGAAACTATAGGCAAAAAAAGAAAAATAAGGAAAGTCATTTGTTTTTTAAGTACACTTCAATCTGTATTCAGAAACCATCATTTCTTTTTCTGGGAATGAATAGCATTTTGCATCAGTTCTTCTGAGTTGTTCTGGATCACTGTGTTGTTGAAAATAGCTGTCACAATAGATAATCACAATTGATCATCTTACAATATTGCTGTTATTTTGCACACAGCACATGTTACTTTGTAGTAGCTTCTTTAAGACTTTTCAAGTTTTTTTAAGTCATGCTGCTTGTTATTTCTTATAGCACAATAATATTTCATCACAGTAATATAACACAATTTGGTCAGCCATTCCCCAAATAATGGGTATCCTCTCAATAGCCAATGTTTGATAACCAAAAAGAGTTACTATAAATATTTTTGTACATATAGTTTCCTGGTTTTTCCTGATTTTCCTGGTTTGTAAATCTCTTTTTCGAATACAAATCTAGTAGTGATATTGATAGGTCAAAGATCCTGCATGGATTCATAGCCCTTAGGGCATAGTTGAAAGTTGCTGTACAAAATAGTAGAATCAAGTCACAACTCTACCAGCATGCATTACTATCTCATTTTTTTTTTGTCAACTGGTCCCTCCACTATGTCATTTTCCTTTTTTGTCCTATTAGCTAATCTAATAAAAATGAGACTAGTACCTCAGAATTGTTTTAATTTGAATTTCTCCAATCAGTAGTGAGTTAAGAATATTTTTTTTAATATGGCTATAGATAGCTTTGATTACTGCATCTGAAAAACTGCTCACATTTTTTGATCATTTATCAGCTGGGGAATGGCACTCATTTTATACATTTGACTCAGTTTGCTATATATTAGAAATGAGTGCTTTATCACAGAAATTAAAATTTCACATTTTTTCCCACAGTTACAATATATTGTTAATTGTATTTCCCTCCATTCTATTCTACACTCCATTTATTATATTCAATCTCTTCTTTCATGGTGTCCCTCCTCAAAAGTGTTTTAATTCGAATCACTGTCCCAATCTGCCTTCCTTCTAGCATACTTTTTTATTCTCTTCTCTTACACCCTTTCTCTCCTACTTTTCTATAGAGTAAGACAGATTTCTATACCCAATTGAGTGTGTATGTTATTCATTCTTTGAGCCAATTTTAATGAGAGTCACTTACCCTCTCTTAAAAGCTTTTTCTTGCCTTTTATATGAGATAATTTACTCCTTATTTGACTTGAAAGTCTTCTATTTCATTGAATACCTATTTTTCCCCTAAAAAAAACTATCAGTTTTTCAGGTAGATAATTCTTGTTTGTAATCCTAGTTCATTTGTCCTCTGGAATATCATATTCTAAATACCCCAATCCCTTAATGTAGAAATTGCTAAATTTCATGATATCTTGATGATGGCTCCATGATACTTGAGTCATTCTTTCTGGCTGTTAGCAGTATTTTCTTCTTGACCTGGAAGCTCTGAAATTTGTTTATAATATTCTTGGAGGTTTTCATTTTGGGATCTCTCTCAGGAAGTATTAAGTGGATTCTTTCCTTTTCATAGCTTTCAGATATTCCAATAATTTTTAAATTATCTCTCCTGGATCCATTTCCCACATCAGTTGTTTTTCCAAAGAGATATTTCACATTGTCTTCTCTTTTTGGTTTTGTTTGATTGTTTCTTGATTTCTTATAAAGTCAATAGCTTCCATTTGGTCAATTCTAATTTTCTTCAATGAGCATTTGCAACAATTTTTTTCCATTTGGTCAATTCTGCTTTTTAAGATGTTTTTCTTCTCATTGGCTTTTGGGGGAATGCTCTTTTATCATTTGGCTTAGTCTGGGGTTTTTTTCTTACTTATTTATCTATCTATCTATTTAATATTTTCCCCAGTTATGTTACATTAAAAATGATCTTTTGTTTTCACATTTATTTTTAAAATCTTTGAGTTCTATGCTCTCTCCCTTATCCTCACCCACAACTAAGAAACTTCATTTGAAGTTATGTAAAACATTCCCATAAAAGTTAAGTTGTGAAAGAAAAAATAGATCTCTCACCCTCATGAAAATAAAAATCCTCAAGGAAAATTAAGTTAAAGAGAAAGAGAGAGAGAGAGAGAGAGAGAGAGAGAGAGAGAGAGAGAGAATGCTTTAATCATCATTTAAATACAATCAGTTCCTTCCTTGGGTATGGATAGGATTTTAGATCATAAGTCATTCAAAGTAGTTGTGGATGATTATATTACTAAAAATGACAAAGTCATTTACAGTTGGTCCTCCAAGAACATTGCTATTACTTTGTACTAGTACTAGCTCTATTGCTCTCTCGAAGATTACATTTCAAGTCCTCTAGTCCTTTAATGTAGAAGCTGCTAAATTTTGTGTTATCTTGACTATGGCTCCACTACACTTGAATTGTTTCTTTCTGGATGCTTTCATTATTTTCTCCTTGACCTTGGCATTTCAGAATTTGGTTATAATATTCTTAGGAGTTTTTATTTTGGGATCTCTTTGAGGAGGTGAGCAAGGGATTCTTTAACTTTCTATTTTGCCCTCTGGTTCTAGAATATCAGGAAAGTTTTCCTTGATAATTTCTTGAAAGATGATATCTATACTCTTTTTTTCTTTGATCATGTACTTTCAGGTAGACCAATAATGTTTTAAATTCTCTTTCCTAGATCTATTTTCCAGGTCAGTTGTTTTTCCAATAAGATATTTCATTTTTTTTCCTTTTTTGGCTTTGATTTATTGTACTCTGATATCTTATAAAGCCATTAGCTTCCATCTACTCAATTCTGTTTGTAAGGGAATTATTTACCTCAGTGAGCTTTTGTACCTCCTTTCTCAATTGGCTAATTTTGCTTTTTAAGGCATTCTTCTCCTCATTAGCTTCTTACATTTCCTTTTGCATCTTTCTCAATTCTTTCCCTAATTCCTCTCTCTCTCTCTCTCTCTCTCTCTCTCTCTCTCTCTCTCTCTCTCTATTTTCAAAGTCCCTTTTCAGCTCTTCCATGCCTTGAGTCCAATTCTTATTTTTCTTGGATCCTTTGGAAGTACGAGCTTTGACTTTGTTATAATCTTCTGAGGATATGTTTTGATTTTCCTTATTACCATAATAACTTTCAATATTCAGAAACTTTTTGTTGTTGTTTTCTGTTCATTTTTCTAACCTATAATTCTGTTTTTTACTCTTTGTTAAAATAGGGCTCAGTTTCCAGGGTTGTGGGTACAATGTCCCAAGCTTTAGTGATTTTATGCAGCTGTTTTCAGAAATCCTTCTAGGAATCTGACCACAAACACTCTTTTCTACTCTGAAGCCTTTAGGTGTATCTGTGCCCTACTGGGACTGTGTCGGGGTGGCACAAACAGGCCCTGCCACAAGACTGCAGATTGGATTCCCACTCTGGTGTCACAGACTCTTCAGTTGAACTTTTAAGTTGTCTTCATTTGAAAAATGTTCTACTATGTCTTTGGGGGTGTTTAAATGCTCTAAAATTTGTTTAGAATCATTATTTAAAGGAATTTGAAGCAGCTTGGGGGAGAGGTTGGCAAATTCCTGTCTTTACTCCACCATCTTGGCTCTGCCCTTTGTTTGGTTTGTAAGGTATTATTTTTCTCAATATTTTGTGTCTTTTTTTTTTACCAAGTTATTAGCTAATTTTTCATTATTTTTTACATCACTCTCATTTCTCTTTCCACTCTTGCCTTTACAATTCATTTCATTTTTTTAAACGAACTTTTCCATGGTCTGAGACTAATTTATATGTTTCTTGGAGACTTTGGGTATAGCAGCTTTGACTTTGTCATCTTCAGAGTGTGTTTTAATTTTCCTTGTCACCATAGTAACTTCCTAGAGTCACATTTTTTTGGTTGTTCATTTCCTCAGCTGATTTCTTAAAGTTTAACTCTTTGTTAAAATAGGGCTCTGCTGCCAAGGTAGAGTGCACACTGTCCCAAATGTCAGGGGTTTTGTACAACTGTTTTCAGGAACATTTCTGGGAACCAGAAAGTTTTCAGTTTTTCCAAGGTGGTATGATCTAAGGAGAGGTGTGTTTTCTAATTCTCCTAGCCTATGTTTTGGTCTGTTAGCAACCATAAGCACTCTTTTTGCCCTGGAATTACATTGAAGCCTCCTACTATACTGTGGTCACAATCTCTGGTATGCTAGTGCTTCTCCTTGCCTTCAGACTACCACCAAGGACTGTGGCCCAGATCCTAGTGTGAACAAAGTAACGAAGTCCTAATTCAATGCTAGCAAAGTGACCCCTGTAATCTCCTGTTGTTCAGATCTCTTATCAATTGTAGACTGAGAACTCCAGAAGCATCTGCTTCTGCTGCAAATTCAATGGCACCCAAGGCCTACTCTAATTTTTAGGACTAGGAGTTTTATTAGGAGCAGGCGCTGTAGTATTATTACTGGGCTTCTATCTCAAAGAGATCATAAAGAAGGGAAAAGGACCTGTATGTGCAAGAATGTTTGTGGCAGCCCTCTTTGTAGTGGTCAGAAACTGGAAACTGAGTGGATGCCCATCAATTGGAGAATGGTTGGGTAAATTGTGGTATATGAATATTATGGAATATTATTGTTCGGTAAGAAATGATCCTAGAAGGATGATTTCAGAAAGGCCTAGAGAGACTTACATGAACTGATGCTGAGTGAAATGAGCAGGACCAGGAGATCATTATATACTTCAACAACAATACTATATGATGATCAATTCTGATGGATGTGGCCCTCTTCAACAATGAGATGAACCAAATCAGTTCCAGTAGAACAATAATGAATTGAACCAGCTACCCCCAGTGAAAGTATTTACACTACATAGAATTCCCAATCCCTCTATTTTTGTCTGCCTACATTTTTTATTTCCTCCACAGGCTAATTGTACACTATTTCAAAGTCCAATTCTTTTTGTACAGCAAAATAACTATATGGACATATATACATATATTGTATTTTATGTATACTTTAACATATTTAATATATATTGTTCAACCTACCATCTGGGGGAGTTGGAGGGAGGGGAAAAATTGGAACAAAAGGTTTTGCAATTGTCAATGATGAAAAATTACCCATGAATATATCTTGTAAATAAAAAACTATAATTAAAAAAAAAAAAAAGGAGTGGGAACTGGGCTGGTTTAGCTGCATTGTACTGTGTTCTATTCCCATCCATTTGTGACGATCTTTTCTGATGAGTAAGTTGTTTTTGGCACATGAGGGCTAAGAGGTATGAAAACTGCCATTACTGCCATTGATTCAATCACCCAAGGCTTGCCCCTGGTTTGTGGGGCCTGGTCTGTGCTGGTGCAACCTATGCCAGGCTGAATTCCACAGTTACCTTGGTGCAACAGCACTGTTCTGCTGCCTTTCTAGGTTGTCCTTGGCTAGAAAAATATTCCATCACTTCTTTTGGGGGTCCTGCTACTTTAGAAGTTGTTTTATGACATTATTTAAAAGGTGTTTGGAAGAGAGCTCAAGAGAGTAATTGTCTTTTCTCCACCATCTTGGTTCCATCCTCCCCAGAGCTTTTCTTAAAAGAAAAAATAATATCTATCTAAAACTGAGAGAAAGCACTTTCACTAATGAAGATAAACTCAAAGTCTTCCCAATAAAATCAGGGTTTATCCATTATCATCATCACTAATCAATACTGTATTGGAAATATTACTTATCCCTTTTCTGGTGATTAATAATTGCACATGGAAGGGATGTCCATCAATTGGGAAATGGCTAAACAATTTGGGGTATGTGATTTCAATGGAATATTATCTTGTTATAAGAAATGACAAACAGGATTATTGCAGAAAAATCTGGAAAAGATTTACATGAATTAATACAAAGTGAAGTGAACAGAGGCAGAAGAATGTCATACAACAAATACACACTCAACAATGATCAAAGACCCGCAATTGACTTGACTATTCTCAACAATATTCTCAACAAAAATAAGATCATTATCTAAGACAATCCCAAAGGACTAATGGTACATACTGAATCTATCCAGAGAAAGTATTGGTGTTGCTTGAATAGAAACTAAAGAATGCTATTTTTCCCTGTCTTTTTGTCATTCTTTTTTTCTTATTTTATTTTAGTCCCTATTATTCTTTATTTTAGTCCTCTTGTACAAAATGACTAATATAGAAATGTTCTACATTATTACATATTTAAGCTATATCTGATTACTTACTGTTTCAGGGAGGGATGAGAGGAGGAAGGGAAGTAGGGAGAAACAGAATTTGGAACTCAAAACTTTAAAATAAAACAAATGTTAAAAAAAATTTTAACATGTAATTGGGAGAAATTATGGTTTTTTTTAAATATATTAGATTGCTATAACAATGACAAAAAAAATTGAAGGAATAAGATTAGGCCACAAGAAAACAAAACCATCCCTTTTTGCAAATGATAAGATGACGTACTTAAAGAATCAAAAAGAATCAATTAAAACTTTGTTGAAAGAATTAACTTCAGCAAAGCTGCAGCATATAAAATAAATTCAGATGAATCATTATCATTCCCACATATTTATAAACAACCCCTAAAAGGATGAGCTAGAAAGAGAAATTTCATTTGAAATAGAGCTAACAGTAGGAAATTCTTAGGAAATCTGCCTTTCCAAGACACACTTAAGAGCTGAAGAGAATTACAAGTCATTTTTTATACAAATAAAGATTTAACAATTAGAGAAATATTAATTGTTCATTCACAGGCCAATCAATTATAATAAAATTGTCAATGCAACCCAAATTAATTATTCTGTGCAATATCCATCAAACTACCAAAGAATTATTTTATAAAGTTGGAGAAATAATAATGAAATTTATCTGGAAAAACAAAAGATCACATATTTCAAGAAAATTAATGAAAAAATTTGAAGGAAGGCACTGTAAGTACTGGATTTTAAGCTATATCACCAAGGGTAATCATCAAACCAATCTGGTACTCGATAAAAAAAAAAAATAGTTGGTTGAACTATGGAAGAGTTTAAACAAGTAATATAACTCACAGAAGCAAGTAATATCTGATAAACCCAAAGATCTGAGTTCTGAGAACACAAACTCATTGCTCAACAAAGACTGCTAGGAAAACTGGAAAGTAGTCCATCAGAACTGGGCATAGACTAATGTCTCACACCATATACCAAGACTAGTTCAAAATGGTTATATGATTTTGAAAAGGGTGATATCCTACACACACACACACACACATATATATATGGGGAAGGTAGAAAAAAAATCACTTCTAAGATCAATGGAAAATAGAATTCATGTGCAAAAAAAGAGACAATCATGAAGTAATCATGAAATGAGAAATTATGATTACAAAAATTAAAAAAAAAAAGATTTTACACAAAGCCAATTCCTCTAAAACTAGAAGGAAAAAAGGGAACTGAGATTAAAAAAAGTTCCTCAAATGAGAACTTATACAATATATAGGGGATGTATAGGAAATTGATTCCCTTTACAAAAACAAGATCTACTCTCCATTTGATAAATGACCACTGGCTATGGAAAGTGAAGTGAACAGACCAAGAGAATACTGTACATAGTAACAGTTATATTAAAGCAATAATGAACTGTAATTGATTCAATTATTTAAATCAATACAATGATTCACAGTTACAAAGTAATAATGATGAAAAATGCTTTGTACCTCCAGAAAAGAACTGGTAAAATCTGACTATAGATTGAATCATATTTTTTTCACTTTCATTCTTTTACTTACTTTGTCTTTCTTTGCAATATGATCAATATGGAAATATGTTTTATATAACTTCACATATATAATGTTTACCATATTGACTTTCTCAATGAGTATAGAAGGAACTAGGAGGAACAACAGAGCTTGCATTGAAAATAACAAAATAAAATTTAGCCTTACAAAGTAAAAGGAATTAACTATCTCCAAATCATAGGAGGATTCTGAGGTTCCAGAACCAGAAAGTAAAGGACTGGATCATAAAAGAACTGAAACATGAACTGAATGTCTTAGAGAAAGCAGGGGGAAAAAAACAAAAGATAGTATTGATTTGTACCCAGGAAAGGAAATACCGAAGAGAGTTATCATCTCCAAATGTATATATAACAGAAGACACAGACCAAGAGGCATATCAAGAAAAGTTCTGTTTTTCCACCAAGAGATACCCTGTGTATCTATACACAGACATTATACTATAACATATTTCTTTGTTAGAAGCAACTATCTGGCAAAAATAGATAGAGGACTAGGCATGGAGTTAAGAAAACCTGAGTCCAATTGTGGCCTCAGATACTTGCTAGCTGCATAACCTTAGGCAAGTCATTTAATCTCTATTCAGTTTCCTCAATTATAAAATAGGAATAATAATAAAACCTACTTCACAGAGTTGTTGTGAAGATCAAATGTGATAATATTTGTAATAAACATAGTACAGTACCCTACACATAGTAGGCACTGTGTAAATGCTTTCATTCTTTTCTTCCTTTTCCACACATTTACAGTAAATTGAAACTTGCCTCAATCATAAATAGGTCAGGAGTTAAGAAGAGACAGACAAGATTTTACCTATGTAAATGTAAATTTAGCCAAGATACCATCTCAAAGTAAATGTTAAAAAAAAAAAAAAAATTCCCTAAGTAGAAGGGCATGAGTGAAAATTCAGCAAATGTCATTCACTTTGTAATTTTTCATCTAAAATAAGGTCCTTAAAGCTAAAAGAAGGTAACCATGTGGCCCTTCAGCACCATCATATGCTCTTAGACTTAAAAAGATGTAAACATTATAATAAACTGTTACATTGGTATGCAAGTCCTTCTAAAATCTGAGTCTATACTAAATCTTAACAAGCTCATCCTTTCCTATTCTCATGGTTTCTACTTTACAGCCAAATGAATTAGGGGATGGCTAATTTCCCCTATTTTCATCCTATTCTTTCTTGTTATTCAGTCTTTTCTAACTCGATTTCTTATCTGGAATGTACTCTTCTCATCTCCTTACCTAATGCTAATGTTCAATTTCCTCACTTTTCTCAAAACCCAACTCAGATGCTATTATGATTGTAAAACTTTTAGGGATCCTTGTTCTATCATCTCTTGTTCTCAGCTTAAACAGATCTATATATTTTTAAATCTCCCAATGACTGTCTTTGGTCCTCTTCTTTACAATTATCATATTTTCCCTTATGACATTTCACTTGTGTACATGTGTTATCTCTGGCTCCATTTTTAAAAATAGATTTTGTTAATACATGTTGTTTTAAACTGCATAGATCTTCCCTCTCCTTCCCTTTCTCAAAGAGCCATTACTTAAGACAAAACCAAACCTTAAGGAGACAGCATTAATCACTTCTAGAGGTAACCCTTTTTACTTCTAGAGTCAATCGTTTTTATTTCTAAATAATTCCAAGTGCTAGAATATTGTTCTTAAATTAAACCTAAATTTATCTTTTTCAATTTATATATTACTTATTCATTTTCTCTGAGATCATAAGAATTAGGATGAATTCCACCCTTATACAAAGACTTTTCAAATATTTGTGAACAATTATCATGCTCTCTCCAAGTTTTTATTTCTCCAGGATATATAAACATATTTTTTTTCAATTGATCCTCAAATATTAGACATATTTGACCCTTCATCATCCTAGTTGTCCTCCTCTGTACACTGCTATCTATATTATCAATGTCTTTCTTAAACTACAGTGGTACTATTACCTCCCTATGGAAAGCAAACCTCTCTGAATGCAACAGAAGAATGTGTTGTTTTAGTGTTGCCACATCAAACCAGGGATTCATAATCAATTTACAATTCACTAAAAACCCTAGATCTTTTCCCCAATAACAATTGTCTAAATGTGACAACCACAGCTTTTACTTATAAAGTTGATTTTGTTATATTTTTATGTACAAGGCATTATGGTTATTATTCTATATTAATGTTATGGATCCATAATCCAATATGTTAACTCTCTCAACTTTGTGTCTCTTCAAATTTGATGAACATACGATCTATATCTTTAACCATCAATGATAAAAAATTTTAACAGTAGGCACCAAATACAGATCCATGGGAATCCCACTGGAAACCTCCTGCCATGTTGACATTGAACTGTTAACAGCTGTTCTTCAAGTTCAACCATCCCAAAATTTCTTCATCTAATATTATTATTTGCAGATATATATTTTTCCACAAGAAAACTATGAGATAATTTATCAAAAGCTTTGGAAAATTTTGTGTGAACTATATATAAAACATTCTCCTCATCAATTACTTTAATAATCCTATTTAAAAAGATATAGAATTAATCTGGCATAATCAGTTCCTTTTGTAGATATTTATAGATATTAAGCAACCATCCTTTTGATGGTCCATTCTAGGATTTTCCAAGGAATTAAGTCAAGCTTATTGCCCCATACTTTGAATACTCTATTTTCTTCTTTTTGAAAAGTGGGTCATTTTCCATTCTCTAATCTTGTGGCATTTCTCCTAATTTCCATGTGCTTTTAAAATATTAATGAGAGTGACATAGCAATGATATCTGCCATTTTTTGGCACCTATGGATTTAAGTTCATTTGTATTTGATTACTAGAATTTATTAAAAATTGATAGATATTTTCCCTTTGTCCTCATTTATCTTGGATTTCAACTTCCTAATCATTTTTGTTCTGTCATTTTACTTTTTAATGAAAATAGAAACAAAGTAAAAGTTGAGTGACTGCTTTATTTATGTTTTTAATTATATTTTTTCAATCAGCAAAAATTGATCTCCTCTCTTTCCAACCCCACTCTAAGTGAAAACAAAGGAAAAAATAAAACCCTGTTACAAGCATGCAGTCCAAAAAAATATTTTTTTCTCATTGTTATATACAAATACACATACTTCTCCAATACCTATGACTTTCTTTTCATGATACAAAGCATGAAGATGTGAACAAATTAGGTAACTTACTAGATGTGTTTTCCCATATAACTCCTATTGGAAAAGGAATAGAAGTATTATTGATTTATAATTGAGTCTTGCTTAATACTCTCAAGTTATCAGATGAGATTCATTTTATGAAGAGCTTCTTAATTTTTGAAGAAAAACAGATTAAGGATTTTATAAAATGGTATGGGGAAAATTAATTTTATCTTTGCTAAACTCCAGTCAAAATTTAGGACTCCTTTAATCAT
This sequence comes from Sarcophilus harrisii, assembly GCF_902635505.1. NCBI lineage: Eukaryota > Metazoa > Chordata > Mammalia > Dasyuromorphia > Dasyuridae > Sarcophilus > Sarcophilus harrisii. The sequence continues at coordinate 552,801,377 of NC_045426.1, read as the reverse complement.
TTAAAATATTCTCAAAAGGGATCCATAGACTTTACCAGACTGCTAAATAAATCCATGACATGAAAAAAAGAAAAAGAAAGAAAGGAGGGGGGGTGGAAGGATGGAAGGACAGAAGGAAGGAAGGACAGAAGGAAGGATGGAAGGAAGGACAGAAGGAAGGAAGGAAGGAAGGAAGGAAGGAAGGAAGGAAGGAAGGAAGGAAGGAAGGAAGGAAGGAAGGAAGGAAAGAAGGAAAGAAGGAAGGAAAGAAGGAAGGAAGGAAGGAAGGAAGGACGGACAAAAACTAGTATAAATACAGCAGGACTTCCAGGAGAAAAAAATGAATGAAAAAATTTTCTGCCTTCTTCATAATGCAACCACTATGTCAAAACAACAAGAGATATGAAAAGAGATATGACTGAACATGTGATTTTGATGTTATACAAAACTCCCACATGAGGCTCTTCCTACCAATGCAGGTTACAATTTTTTTTAACAGCTGATAGACTTAAAGATCTACCTACAACTCTGAAAAGAAATGTGTCAAATTAATTAATGAAATGAATGACTAAAAGAATAAGAAAGGTGATGCAATTTGTAACAAAAAACCCTTCAGAAAAATAACAGAGGGTCACATGAAGGATCATTACTCTATACATAGCATAACCTATTCCTTTTTTTCATGCTAGGTTACAAATTATTTACCAAGTTCCTGTTATGGAATGATAATCTTTATGCCATAGATTCTCAGTGTTTCAGTTTCTCCCAAATACTGAAGCTTTAGATGGATATTTTCTAATCTCTTTTTCATTATTTATGGTTCTAGGTGTATCAAATATCAAGAATGGAGAAGTGATTTAGCAGTGGAAGGAACATGAAAATGCTAAATAAAAAAGAAAGGAAGGAATCCCTGACAACTAGAATTGAATAGAAGAGGAGGTTTAATCTTCAAAAAGAAAAAAAAAAAGCCTAAACATAAAGATAATAGAAATATAACAGAAAAAATATAAGGAAGTAAGAATTACAGTAAATGAAAATTAATAAACAAAAAAGGGGGGAAGAAAGAGTTGATTATGGGAAGGGAATCATAGATAAATCTACAAAGAGTGTTTTTAAAAAAAGGAAACAAAAAATAAATTAGAGAAATATTCTAATCAAATGAACCAATATTAGAGGTCAGAATTACTGGAGGAAACCCCAAGAAGTCATTGAAACTGCTGAAAGAATTTCTAAAATAGGTAAAAATAACAATAAATGAATTAAAACAACAAATGAAAAGAAATAATAGTATGAATTAGAGGTATCACTGAAAAAATGATAAACAAGAAAGTGGAGAATTTAAAGCAAATAATGAAGAAACGTTTAAAAAATAAAAATTAGAAAAATTTTGAATAAAATAATGAATATATGTAATTATATTTTTAAATTATCAATATAAATTTTGCATTATAATTATATTTAAAATTATACTTCATAATATAAAATTTTATTTTATTTTAAAATGAAAGACAAATTTAAACAAAAGATAGAGTCAGAAAAATTAACTAATAAAAATAAAAGGATAAGAAAATGTGATAAACATGAGCTCTCTAAAAGTAAAGAAAACTAACCTAAGAATTGTAAAAATAATTAATTATAAGAAACACATGTTGAAATTAATAAGAATCTAAATACTATACTTCAGAAAAAATATAAAAGGAAATTACTTAGAAACAGGTCAAAACGGAGCTTGATAGAATCTATAGGATACTAACAATAAAAATTCCTGAATTAAATTCAACAAGCAATCAAGTGTTCAAAGCCAATCAATTTTAATATCAAACAACAAAAACTTTGCAGGGTGAAAAGAATGATTTTTATATTCTAAGGAAACTCAATCTGAATTATACAGGACTAGTTTTCAGTTATGAGAAATAAACAATCTTGGAATATTGCCATGAAAAGCAAAAAACATTGATTTTAACCCCTGTCTATATGATAGATTTTTTTTAATCGCTCCACTACATTTTTTTTTCTCTGTGTGTGTCATTGTCTCTAGCATCTTGTGCTTAGAAGATATAGAGATTAACCTGATTAGGACAATAAAGTTATCTCAGAAAATCAACCTGGAATAAAGGAGAAAATAGAATAATGTGGTGAGGCTGAGGACTGGATTAAGGCATATTCTGCAGTTAGGAAGATTTCCTAGAATATCTGTAAGGTACTGCATCAGCCATTTGGGTGTAGAAGGTACCTATCAAATAAAGATTCCAGGGGTAAAGAAAATAATTATACTAAGGAGAAAAACAAAATGATTCTAGAGCCAGAATCCTCTAACAAACTTCTTGGAAAGCTATTGTGAAGTAAAATATTATAATCTGCCAGTCAATGAGTATGACATTGGGTGGAAAGATTGAGGAAAAAGGAAGTCAGTCTGTGTTTTTTGTAAAATTAGTTGAGAGTTCAGCTCTTCTTAGAAGCAACAGTGGTCTAGCAACTAAAGAATATCAACATTTATTTTATTGTATTTTGATTTTATGCACTTTTAGACCTAGTTCTCTCTTGTATATTGGATTTTCTGGGAGCACTGGTAGCTTTAGTGTGAGGCTTGCCAAGCCCTTTTCAGGGCTGCTCATCCAACTTTCACCCAACTTTTTACTGTAGCTCCAAGAAGTTGTAGCATGCCAGCAGCCATATTCTAATAAAACTGTCTCATCAGATGGGCTTTTTAGACTTTTAGACATTTAGAAATGTGTTTTCCTTTTTGATCAAAGAAAATTGAGAGGGAGATAAAAATTTTCATGGGAAATTAGATCAGAAATATATTTGAATGTTCCAGGTGAGAGAATAATAAGTTAATTTATGCTACATTTAAGAAATATACAATATTAATTATTTTACACTTTTAACACTAGATTCAACCAAAAAGAACTGGGACTGAGGCATGAGGAAAGTGCTTGTACATCTAGGAAGATTCCTGAGATATCTATATCTACTGTATCAGTTACCTGAGTGTGATAGATACTCAACCAAGCATCCATTGTCTGTATACAAAGTTCTCTTACAATATTGTGCTTGAAGGAAAAATAAACCTTCATTTTTCTCAAGGAACTATTGTGAACAACATTAAAAATCTTTTACCCAGCTTTCAGAATAAGAAAAACAACTTGTTTGAACTTTATTTCAAAGAGAACCAATAACATCATAGGGTGATATCTTGGGTTGCATGTGAATTAGATTTAAGTTAGGGAGAGTTGTACAAAGTCATCAGTTTCTCTCTCTCTCTTCCAGAGTCATCAAAGATCAATGGCAAGACAAATGGTATCACAATAGATAACTCTGGCATATTCCATGTCTGACCAAGCTCTAAGTAATCCACAGCACTTGCTTGAACTACTTTCATAGCTGTTGGAAGAATTTATTCCTCACAGTACTATTCTGTCAGAGGTAGTCTTCTTATGCCTGGGTTAGCCATCCTGCTAACTCACTGACAGCTTTGAGTTCTGCTGATTATCCTCAAAGTAGTTTAGCCCATCTGATGAGACAGTTTTATTAGGATATGGCTGCTGGCATGCTACAACTTCTTGGAGGTACAGTAAAAAGTTGGGTGAAAGTTGGATGAGCAGCCCTGAAAAGGGCTTGGCAAGCCTCACACCAGAGCTGCCAGTCCTCCCAGAAAATCCAATATACCCCAAAGGGAGAACTAGGATGTAATTAATAGCAAACATTTTTTCAAAATACCTGTCTTGATAGTAAAAGTATTTATTCAAATCTATCTTATATGATATATATATTTATGTGTATATGGATATATACACATATACATATACACACATTCATATACATATAGATAGATAGATAGATAGATGTAAACATATGCCTTTATGTATTTCTGTATATTTGTTTCTCATAACTTAAGGAATTTACTCTTGTACTTCATCTCTTAGTAATTTCATAAAGGTTTAAAAGTGTTTATTATTATTATTAAATTGAGATATAAACAAGTAGGCTCTAGAAAGGGTATACCATTCTACATTTTTCTACAATTGATTATTTCTCTTGAAATAACTACAATAATTTATCTTGAAATAACTATAATAATTCTTGAAATAATAACTATCAGTTGATGGGATCTATATAATACCATACCCAAGTTATCAATCCCTCCTACCAGGTTGCAACACCAGATTAGGTATACCTAGATAATGCACTGATAAACAAAGAGGTTACTTATTCTGAGGAGTACAACAGTATATGTTAGCATACTTTTAAGGATACCTATGCCTATGTACAAAAATAGATCCCATAGAGCCATTTTTAGTTTACCTCATATACTTTCTCCTCAACAAGAATGTGGTCATTTTAATAGTATCAGATAAATGCCCCCATCACCAGCCTGAAAAGTTATTCTCTACACAGACAAATACTATTCCCTTGCACTGAATATAAGGATGAGTTTCCAGCTGACAGCTTATAGCACATTTCTTCTAATTAAGTTATTTCTAGTAAACTTCACATATGCTTTTAATTTATATATAAGATTATATGCTTTGGAATACTCTAAAATGGAGACATTGAACCAAAATAAGCATGCAAAATTCATTGTGCAAAAAATACTTTGGCTCTAGCTACCTATATATTAGTCTTATTTGACCTAGAATCATAGTATCATGAAAATTGCAATATTCAAAATTGTAACTTGCCATGAATAATCAATTTTACTACATCCAGATTCCCCCAGTCCCACTGAACACCAGGCACACTAAAGTTTAAAATAATAAAATCTGTTTTATCCATCTCATTTGACAATTTATGTTTGTATATTTTATGACATATTACAGTCATTGAATTTTGAAATTTATATACAGTTAATTTTTATATTATTTGGTAGCATTCTCTAGTCAAATTCACTGCTAAAATTTACGCTTTGTACACAAGTTGTAATTTATGCTAATATATAATATAATATATTCTGCTTCAAAATTATAGATCCCAACCTCACTGAGAATATATTATCTTGCTACCTAAATGTTCACCAGATGATTATATAAGTTAGCAAGAATCATCTTTTTAAAATATCCTGCCAGGATAAACTAGCTGTCATTTATACCTCAGTGTTAATTAGGTTAAAAAAAAAACTGCTCTAAAGGAAAGATAAGAGGTAGAAGGAGCTCAAGACAATGTCACTTAGATCACAGTTTTTCCTAGGGACAGGTATGCATGTATGATTCTCTTTTGTTGAGTCATGTCCATTCTTCGTGAACTTATTCAGGATTTTCCCAGCAAAGAAACTATAGAGTGCTTTGTTATTTTCTTCTCCAGCTCATTTAACAGATGAGGCTGAGGCAAACAGTTAAGTGACTTGTCTAGGATCACACAACTACTAAGTATCTAAGGCCAGATTTGAACTTAGGTTCTTCTGACTCCAGAGCCAGTGCTCTATCCACTGTGCCATCTAGCTGCATATAAAGCCCTTCCCTAAAGAAGCTTATATTCTTCTTCAACTAACTTACAGTTCACCTGCCAATAAAAATACATTATTAAAAATAAGTATTATCTTTGGTACCATCTCTAGACACATTTTTCCTATATTTTATTCTTTTTCTTTTCCTTGTCAAATGCAAAACATCATTGTCTTCCCCACATCTAAATTATGATACAATCATTAGAAGATACCCTTTTAAGAACAAAAATTACCTTAGCAACCAAAATATTAACTCAATTAACTTCTCTCACACCTTAATTAATCCCTCATCTACATAGAAATAGCATTTCTATACCTAGGCATTTTCAAATCTCTTCCTGGTTTAAGCCTACCTTTTTCTGAAAATTAATCTTTTTCATCACATTTTTTAAAACACTACTTCTGTAATTTCTTTGAGATAAGGAACTCTCTATGAGGAAATTCCCTGTACCAAGGAAGCTCTGCAGTTTTTTTTTTTGTTTGTTTTGTTTTGTTTTTTAACAATTTATAGTCTAGAAAATTTGCCTGGGATTTGGTAGTGGCTTGTCCAAGTGCACAAAACCTGTATTTGCCAGGGGATAGATTTTAACCCTGGTTTTCTTAACCTTTACAGGATTTTTTGATGGTTCTCTTTTCTTTGCACCATGCTATTTCCCCTTTTCTTCAGAATTCGAACAAAAAATACAATAGAAAGATATAATCCAAAGAAATTGCTTCTGATTCAGATTTTCCTCAATAATAATATGACTAGGACAAGATGTATGTTTTTGGAATTAATTTCCTTCTCTTTAAGAAGAAAGACTTGGACTAAATAAATTTTAAAATCTCTTCGAACTCTGATAACTAAAATCAGAATTTTTTTTTGTGAGACAGTATTTGTCTCACCATGATAGAAACTTTCCCAAAATTAAAGTAGATTAACTGGCACTGAAAGAAAACCAATTTGGCAATCTTGTAAATTTGAAATTCATCTATCATTTTTAATGTCTCAATCATTTTAATGTCTCAATCAAGGGATATAATTACAGTTGTTGTTGGGTTTGGTTCTTTTAGTTTTGTTTTGTTTTGGATTTTTGGGGGGAGGCAACTTCCTTAATTTTGCAGCTGAGAAAAAATATCTAGAAATATTAAGTGGCTTATATGAAGCTACCTAGCTTGACAAGGGAAAGATAGTCTCAGAGTTCAGATTTTCTGATTTCTAGTCCACTGTTGTTTTTGAGGGGGATTTTGTAGATTGGTTATTTTTTGGTGCAGACCAGTGATTTAATTGATATAGAGATTATAAAAAAGACTCCCTCTACCAAGACAATTCCCCCACATTTGCATTTTCCAATTTTGAATATCTGCCTGAGACACTGACTGGTTATGTTACTAGACCAGGGTCATAACAGTTAGTATGTGTCAGAGACAGAATATGAAGCTCAAGATTCCTAACTTCAAGGCTAGCTTCCTCTCTTCTTCAGCACATTGACTCTGGCTAATGTTCTTTGCATTCGATCTCATACTCCATTTTATAAAATGAGCTTTACATCTATTTCCTAAAAATGGTTAAAAAATCATTTTAAGAATCTTATACAGACATGAATGTGGAATTGAAACAGATTGAACTAGAAGGCTTACCATTAAAAATAAAAGACTTCTTAATGCAAATGCTGACAGCAAAACCCCACTGGAAATCAGATGATTCTTGTCAGAAGACTTCTGGCAACTCAACAAGCAAGCATCTTATTCTCATCTCTTTTTGAACTTTTCTTGTAAAACTAACTCTGTACGTTAAGATGACAACTCTGTATGCTGTATAATGTATAAAACTTTAACCCTTGAGCTTCCAAATTTCTGTTTTCATACTGTTGATCAAAGGAATATGTAAATGATGACTGTCAAACTCATTTGTTCAGCCTGGGGCTTAATTACTCAGTTGGTTCATATTTGAAAATATTATATTGCATCCAAAGGCAAAATTGATTGAAGCTTATTTCAAAAATCACTTATGTAATTATGCATAAATTAAATTAGTTAATTACCTATTATCATAGCTAAAATACATCTGTTGGTTTTTTAAATATGAAATAGGAAATGATTTTTTTAAAGGAAAACATGATTTGTGCTTCTCCTAATATTACTTTTAAAAGTCCTGATTTTGATATTTAGTCTCAAAATATTAATTCATGGGAGCCAAAAGATTTGCTTTAAAGATAGCATACCTGATCCTGCTTTTAGGGAGGAAGGGAGGGAAGGAAAGAAGAAGGGAAGGAGGGAGAGAGAAAGAGAGGGAAGGAGGAAGAAAGGGAGGGAGGGAGAGAAGCAAGGAGGGAGGGTGAGAGGGAGGAAGGGAGGAAGGAAGCTGCCTATTCATTTTTCCTGAATGTTTTCTCTGCTACTTCTCAAGGTGATATGCTATCTTTAGAGAAAGTATGAAAGAGATAGAAGTACATCTAGAATTGAACATGGAGAAAGGATGACTTCAATTCAACTGTATCCTCAAGTATTTATATATATTATATATTATTATTATTATTATATTATATAGCTGAAATATAAAAGACATTTAAATTCTGCCTGACTCAGCTTCTTCATCTACAAAATGGGAATAATATAATAGGGTTGTTGTTAGAATAAAATAAGCTAATATATGTAAATTAAAATGTATAAATGATGATGATAATGATGACGATGACTACCATGATAATGATGACAATGACATGATAATGAGGGTAGCAATCAGCTTATCAAACTGTCAAGCAAGCTAAGAATAAGTTCTTGTTATCCTACTTATGAGAACCATTAGATTCATTTTATATATAGATGACAAATCTGTTTCTGTCACCAACTTATTGAGTAACCTTAGGCAACTTTCTAAATGACTCAAATGCCTCAGTTTCTCTACTTACAAAATGGACATAGTAATTCTTGCCTTATTTGGCATTTCACTGGAGTTCTTCAAAGATTAATGAGTCAGTGAAGCTTTGAATTGCTCTGATCAAAGGCATTATATAACTACAAAGTATTATTATTATTTACCAGTAACTCTCCTTTATTGGGTCACTAATGAGTGTTGTGGTCAGTAGCAACTTATTAGAGAAAGAATGGAAGGCAAGTGCTAAGATGTTTGTTCCTCTGGATACATAGATATAACTCTTGTTAATATTAATGGGAGTTATGCAGACATAGTGAAAATAAAACTTCCTTCCTATAACTTAAGTTTCTGGTTAAGGGAATTTCAGTGGACCTGACCAATAAGTTTTAACACACTTTAATGTCTACTTGTAGTATCAACTGAAATTTCATAATTTTTATAGAAGTAATATTTCACAGAAGTAAAAACTGAACTAATATGTTATATTTTTTCTATACTGTTTAATTATTATAGGGGGAAAGCATTCTTTTAAGATTTTTTAATCTAACTGCTTTTTTGTTGTTTTATATGCCTAAAAAATGCTATTTACTCAATAATATAATTTATTTCCAGAGTTACTTCCCACCAAGACTTTGGGACTAAAGGATGAATTAGAGCAAAAATTATTTAATGAGGAATTGTTTCAATTAATTTAAACACTAGTTATTCCATAATTGGAGCAAGAATGGCATTCCAACAAAAATTCTGAGGAATAAACATAAAATTTAGCAGTGGCAGAGAAAGAAAATATTTAAGATGGTCAATGGCTTCTCAGAATAGATTTTCATTGAGGGAAGTCCCAAGAAATATAATTTGCTTTTATATTGTTGCTACTCAAACATTTTTAGTAAGTTGATTTGTGCCTAAACTCCAAAGAACCCAGGCTTTAACTAGGGATAGATATAAATATAAAATTAGTGAGAGAGATTAATCTCTGTCTCTGTATTTGGAGCTTTCTAATGGGGCTCAGAGTGATTTTAACAAAATTCTTGCTTTTTGTTTAAAATAAACTCAAAGCAGAATCATTCAAAGTGATTTAATCTTTCATTTGAAATCGAGTGACACTATGAGTTTTGAGAAGAATTATATAGAATTCTGGTGGAAAGATGGACTGGAATATCAAAAGATTTTTTGATTAAAAGCCCAGGTTTAATTCTCCTATGTGAGGAACTGATGGGCTATTTGAGTTCTTTAAGTACTCAATATATTACTTGGTACTTTTAGTATTTGAATGTGAGCTGGGGAATTTATTTCCCACATTTGAGAATATCCTGAGAATATAAAATATTTTCCATGAGAAAATTCTAAGTGGGTCCAATTAACTGGGGAAAGATAATAACCTCTTTTAAAGTCAATTTAGTCTCTTAAATAATCCAGTCCAATATCATTACAAGGTGACAAACTTTTCTATATTTAGGCTAAGGTCTATGAAATTGATTGATTAACATTTCCTTTAGGTAGGCTGGATTAAGGAAAATTAAGCATCCCACATTTATGCTGCAATCTTGTAAAGTTTGTAGGCTTTATCAACTAGATCTGAGATTCCCCTAATACTCCATTTCCTTCACATACACACACACATAATACTTATAGAAACACATGTGTATCGTGCATAGTGTCTGTATATATAAAACAAATAGTGACAAAACATAAAATTTTTAAAAAGCAGTATAGAAAAGTGTTTAATGTATTTTGGTAAGAAGGTATTGACAGTTAAAAGTAGCCAATAATCAAATAATTGATCTTCCTGAAATTTTTCTACATTATTAATAAGTATGAAGCTAATTTCTAACAAATCACCATTCTAGGTTGAAATGAAAATTTCCCTATTAAGAACATTCTAAGAAATCTAGATGAAAAGGAGAATTAGTAAAGGTATCATGTATTCAGTGACAATATTAAAGGACTCCAATCTATGCAAACAGGTTCATAAGCAGAACTACTTAAGTCTAGGTCACAGATATCAAATAAGACAAGAAACATTTATTAATATTAGTCATAGAAATTTTATTTTTTCAACCCTCTGCTTTTTAGAACCCCCCAATCCCTTAATAATACCTTCTATCAAAATGATAGAAAGGAGAGTGGAAAGGAGTAAAACTTCTAAAAAAATATATTAGTTGGAAATCTCATGAGTAACAGAAGACAGTATCATCAGCCTCAGGCTGCTTTGTTAACCAAGGCCCATTTCTAAAATCAACAAAGCACTTAACACCTAAAAGCACTTCAGCTGAAATATTTGTGAAACTAGTCCATTCTTCAGGACTTGAGTAAAATGAATGTTTCATGAGCATTCCCTGTGAAATATGTAGAAAAATTTTCCTGAGAATCAGGTGGCTTTAGAGAAAACACCTTAAAAATGACAGCAGAGAAATCCACAAATTCCTTACTTTATCCTTATAGTAAAATTATAACTTATTTCCTTATCTTAATAATAGTCTAGATTAAAAGAAGAATTTCTCTTTACTCCTACCATTAAAACTGCATCATTCATTCAAACACTTACAGACATTATTTTCAAGATACAAAGATAAGTAAAACATTGACTCTATCTTCAAGGAATTTACCCTCGATGTCCAGATGATAAAACATATATGCCAGTAACTAGAACACAAGGTAGAATGGAACAAGTGCCAAAATATAGACATAAACAAAATATAATGGGAACATGTCTTGGAAAGAGTTCTGTTTTTGATATGAGGGGACTCAAGTTCAAATCCAGCCTCTGCTATTTATTATTTGTATGCCCTTGGGTATGCCATTTAGCAAGTCTAGGACTCGTTTTTCCTATCTGCAGAATGAGAATTTTGAACTAAGTCACCTTTTAGGTAACTTTAAGATTTAGTTTTTGTGGTTGTTATTTCAGTTATGTCCAACTCTGCATGACCCAATTTGAGATTCCCTTGGTAGATACCAGAGTTGTTAGCCAGTTATTTCTCTAGCTCATTTTACAGATAAAGAAACCGAAGCAAACAAAATTAAGTTACTTACCCTGAGTGACACAGCTAATAAGTGTCTGAAGCTAAATTTGAATCCATGTCTTCCTGATTCTAAGCCCAATGTTCCATTCATATTTAGCCAGTCCATACCTAATTCTATCATAATACAAATCTGAGTTCAAATCCCAGCTCTACCATTCAATTCATTATATAACCTTGAACAGTTAATGTATTCTGGATTTCAGATTTCTGATCTGTTACAGTGATAAGGAATCTAAATTATGTCTGTAACTATCTTCTCTTCTAAATTAAATCTATGATACTATGGTTTCTCTTAAGGTATATTTGCTACCTACCAAAGAAGCTCATTGTACTTTTGAGTGAAAGAAAGGGAGAAAATAGAAAATTTCCGAGAATAGATAAAAATTATAATAGTTGTTACTGTGTTGTTTTTAAAACAGGATAGTGCTAAACCATTCCAGGAGAAAGAATAAGCAAAGATAAGTATCAAGCACAATCAGAGAACAGTTGTAACTACCCAAATTTGGTTGCAGTCAATGTTATGGAAGTAAATATTTAACAATCCGGGTTTGTTTGTTTGTTTTGTTTTTAAAGGGAGGATAGGATAGTACCTAAAATTCATTTTTAATTTTAATTTGAATTACTGACATTTACTCCATAATTTAAGTCTATACAGTTAACAAAATAATAAATTGAGCCCTATTTATACCATTTGTCAGTTTCCAAGATGTAAATGATCACTCTGAAATTTAACAATTGGCTCATCTTGGTCAATTTGATCTTTCTCTAGCACACCACAGGTTGTAAAATACAATAGGGGAGATTAGGCTAGAAATAGTATTTCACTATAAAAAACTATGTCCCTTGAAGAATAAAAAGATAGTAAATTTAATTTATTTTAATTCTTTTTTTCTACTATTTGAAACCAATAAGCCATTACTATTTTACATAAGCTTCTTTTTCTTCTCAATTTTTTCCTGTTCATCTGTAAAATGGAATTTGGTAATTTCATTATATTTGGATGATAGACCAACTCTTCCACTAAACATCAAAGTAGATAATGCAAATCATGTTGTTGTGCTAGAATTTCATTATCCTGATCATGATCTAAAGAAACTAAAATCTAGGACTTCCAAATATTTATATTAAAATAAATTTTGTCATATAAAAACTCACTGGAACTCTATTCCTCTTAATTCCCAAAAGACAAAATAAAACATTGAAATACTAAATGTGTAAATAAATTTTCTTTTTTTGCAAATTAGAAAGGCATCTTGGCACAGTACATAGAGATTTGGACTCATAGTTATGAAGATGAGTTCAAGATCCCCATTTGACACATACTATGTGATTCAATGTTATTAAAAAATATCTCAGTGCCCTAAACAACTGTAAGAGTATAAACAGAAGAACAGTTGTAAGTATGTATGTATCAGGATTTGCTTGAGGGAAACTGAATTCAACACAGTTAGTGATCTAGTGCCCATCCCCATCAAAACCTTCAAATTATAGTCTAAAACACTTATCAAGCAAAATATAATTCCATGATCCTACTGGTATAGTGCATAGTTAAAGATACAGGGATGGTTTGTCACTAAAAAAATATGTGGTTTACATACCTGTCAGATTGGCTAAGATGACAGGAAAAGATAATGACGAATGTTAGAGGGAATGTGTGAAAACTGGGACACTGATACATTTTTGGTAGAACTGTGAATGAATCCAACCATTCTGAAGAGCAATTTGGAACTATGCTCAAAAAGTTATCAAACTGTGCATATCCTTTGAGCCAGCAGTGTTACTACTGGGCTTATACCACAAAGAGATCATAAAGAAGGGAAAGGGACCCACATGCACAAATATGTTTGTGGCAGCCCTTTTTGTAGTGGCTAGAAACTGGAAATTAAGTGGATGACTATCAGTTGAAGAATGACTAGATAAATTATGGTATATGGATGTTATGGAATATTATTGTTCGGTAAGAAATGACCAGCAGGATGATTTCAGAGAGGCCTGCAGAGAGTCACATGAACTGATGCTAAATGAAATGAGCAGAACCTGGAAATCATTGTACATAGCAACAGCAAGATTATATGTCAATCAATTCTGATGGACATGGTTCTTCTCAATAATGAGATGATTCAAACCAGTTCCAATTGTCCAGTAAAAAGAGAGCCATCTAGACCCAGAGAGAGGACTATGGGAACTGAGTGTAGACCACAACATAGTGTTTAAAATATGTTATTTGTTATTGTTTGCTTGCATTTTTGTTTTCCTTCTCAGTTTTTTTTTCTTTCTAAATCCATTTTTTTCTTGTACCGGAAGATAACTGTATAAATATGTATACACATACTGGATCTAACATGTAATTTAACATATTTAACATGTATGGGACTACCTGCCATCTAGGGGAGGAGGTGGGGGGAAAGAGGGGAAAATTTGGAACAGAAGGTTTTGTAAGGGTCAATGTTGAAAAAATTACCAATGCATATGTTTTGTAAATAAAAAGATAAAATAAAAAATTTTAAAAATTAAAAAAAAATGTGGTGACCAAAAATAAATAGCAACAATTGGGTAATACTGGTTATTTCATTTTACCTTCATAACAATCCTAAAAGTTGTTCTCCTTTTAAAGATCTACAAAATAAAAGCTGAGGCTGAATGACCTGCCTAGGATCACATAACTAGGAAGTATTTCAAACCTTTCTAACTCTAAACCCATGCTCTATGTATTAAAACCACCTAGCTGACTCCATGTGATAACTATATGGGATGATCTTGAGTCAGAAAGACAAAATAATAGAAAGAATGAAAGAGGTAAATCATTATCAGACCATATTATATGCAGGGAGAGGGGCTCTTGAAATGATCTTCAAGAAAACCATGTAGAATCAGCAATTTTTTGATGTATTATATTAAGAATTGTCTAGTGTAAATCTGTTATTTGATATAGAAATTGCTCTTCACAACATCCTCAAAATGTGGGTGATCATACATATTCCACTTTGAGTAATAGTTCAATCAATCACAAAGTATTTATTAAGCTCCTACTGTGTGTCATATACTGTACTAAGTGCTAAGGACACAGATTTAAAAAAAATAATAATCTTGCTGTCCAGAAATGCTTATTCTATTAGGAAAGACTGTGTGTGTGTGTGCATATTCAAAATCTCATGTAGATATCTCATATATATTTAAGATATATTACATAGTATAGAAATATATCTCTATATAGAAGATATTATATTTGTACTATACACAAATACACACATACATAAACACATATAAGCACACAGAGGCAACAATTGGTATAGTACATAAACCATTAAGTTTTAGGGCTGAAGTTAGGAAGACCTAACTTTAAAGCTAGCTTCAAAATGCTTACTAGCTATTATTTAACTGCTCTCTGCCTCGATTCCCTAAACTGTCAAATGAAGTTAATAATAGTACTCATTTCATAAAGTTATTGTGAAAATTAAATATTTGGGGGAAATGCTTAGCATAGGGGTTGGCACATAATAAGTACCTTTTAAATGCTTAACATCTCTCCTCCACATTTATAGTTAGCTGAAAAATATATACTGGAAAAACTAAATTGATAAAAATGTCCTTTATAAAGACTATGGCATGCAAGTATATGACCAATTCTTATGGATAACTATCTCACAAGAAAATGTATTCTATTTTTGGACAACTGTAATTGTTAGAAAGTTTATAATCAAGATAAAATTTGCTTTGCTGTAGTTGCCATTCAATGGTCTCTTGTACTAGAAAGGAAGGAATTCTAATCCTGATATCATATCAATTCTATTGGATAAGCACAATATCTTCCAAGTATTATCTTAAATGCCAGGATACAAAGATAAAACCAAAAGGATTGAAAGACTACAAGATGTTCATGTTATGGAAGATATAATACAAAGGCAGAAAAGTAAAATCAAGATATAAAATCAAAGAAAAGAGGGAAGAAAATGGAGAAATCAATCAAGGCCTCTAATGGGACAAGAAATTTATAAGTCTTAAAGAGAAATAAATAAGAGAAGATCCAGCGTTCTAGCTATTGAAGGCAGCTAGTGTCAAGGCACAAAGATGAGAAATAGAATACCATGCTTGGAAAACAAGAAGTAAATCACTTTGGCCCAAAGGCAGAATGTACAAAGCAGAGAAATATGTATTCAGTATGGAAAGGTCAGCTGGAGCCATATTGTGAAGCTGAAGTACTAAACAGATAAGCTTGTGCTGTGCCTAGCAAATTGGAAAGTGACTCTCTCAAACCTGTGGTTTAGGAATGTCACTATGGCATCTGTGTGCATGATAGATTAGAAAGGGAGAAACAGGGAAACTTACTGAAAAAGACAATATTCTAGAATCTCCTAACCTTCATCTCATACAACTTCTAACTTCCTTGAAACTTCATTTTACTTGTGAGATTTATTCTGATCCGTTCCCAAAATTGCTAGAATTCTCCCTGATAGAGTTCTCTTACTTTGTATTTTTATCCACATATCTGTGTTCATGTTGTTCTTCCCAATGGAATTCTCCTTGAGGGCAGGGGATATTTTGTATTTGCCTTTGTAACTACCTAATAGACTAGAACATAGTATTGAAGGAATCTTCTTTAATAGAGACAGTGAAAGCTGATATAGGTTAGTGTATGAGTAGAGTAAAGGGATGAATGCAAGAAACATTATGAAATAGGAAAAGACTTGACACTTTATTGGATCCAAGATATCTGAAAATCAAGAATGACTATTAGGTCAACCCAGGTGACTGGAAAAATAGTGGTCCTGTTGACAGAAATATAGAAGTTAGGAGGAAGGAAGGGCTTAGAAAAAGATAACAAGTTTTGCACCTGTGTGATTTGAGATTTCTAAGAAGCATCCAGATAGAGCCTAGAAGAGTTAATCAGGTTACAAATATGGAAAAAGAAAGAGTCCAGAGAGAATTCTGAGGTATACCTATGCATTTGAAGTGTTTAACATCTCCCCCCAAATAAAAGAATAATCAGGCAAATAAAGGAACAATTAGTATTATGTAATGAAACATTGTAGTATCACGAAAACTAAAGCAAAGAAAGAATCAGTTGCCAAAAAGAATTAAAAGTTACAGAGAAGTCCAGAAGTATGAATAAGCCTCTCTAATTTAGCAATAAAGAAACTGGAATGGAAGATGAAGCAATAGACACCATGAATATCACCAATTTGGGTTTGTTTTTCTTTTATTTTCTTTTTTTTTTTTTTTTTTTTTTAGTTTAGCTGGGAAAGAGAGGAGAAAAATAGGATGATAGTTTGAGGGGAAAGTAGTATGAACTGAATTTGTTCTATTTGGGAAGAAATCTGGAACTATATTAAGGATCCCTCTAAAGGGTCCATCTGAGAAGAAATTGAAAATTTAGGGGGAGAGAACAATAGCAAACCTTTTTATTTATTTATTTTACTGACTCAAATTTAGCAATTTTATGGATAAATATGTGGGTGGTTGTTGCAAAATAAAAGCATTATCTTGCAGGTGCTCTCAAGTCTTACCCCCAACCCAAACTGCTATCCATTCATTCCCTCATTAATCCTCTCATATTAGATTCAAAAGCAAGCAAGATACATAATCTTGAGTTATCTCATAAATTCTTATGAATACTTAAACTGTAATACTAAGTCATCACTTACCTTTCTTGAAAACTTTACTACAGTTTATAAGACTCAAAGGAACTTCTTTTCTCATAAAGATTTTCTCCTATCCCAATCTCAAACTCCATGTAACATGTTCTGGATATTACATTTCAAGGAGGCAGCCTATGAGCCTAGTAGTTTGAATGCATATTCTTTTTTTTTTATTATAGCTTTTTATTTACAAGTTATATACATGGGTAATTTTACAGCATTGACAATTGCCAAACCTTTCATTCCAATTTTTCCCCTCCTTCTCCCCACCCTCTCCCCCAAATGGCAGGTTGACCAATACATGTTAAATATGTTAAAGGCTAAATTAAATACAATATATGTATACATATCCAAATAGTTATTTTGCTGTACAAAAAGAATTGGACTTTGAAATAGTATACAATTAGCCTGTGAAGGAAATCAAAAATACAGGTGGACAAAAATAGAGGGATTGGGAATTCTATGTAATGGTTCATAGTCATCTCCCAGAGTTCTTTCTCTGGGTGTAGCTTGTTCAATTCATTACTGCTTTATTGGAACTCATTTGCTTCATCTCATTGCTGGAGATTGCCATGTCCATCAGAATTGATCATCATATAGTATTGTTACTGAAGTATATAATGCTCTCCTGGTCCTGCTCATTTCACTCAGCATCAGTTTATGTAAGTCTCTCCAGGCCTTTGAATACATATTCTATATTTTATTTTCTATTCTAAGAAACTTTTTATCAATACCTTTAGTTTAAATCTGTATTTTTGACACGTAATTTGTATTTTGGTTAAAGAGTTATAATCAAATATAACAGGAAAAGACTGAACATGAGAAACCTCACTTGTCAAATCAAGTCAAAGATCAGAGTTTAAGAAGTTATGTTAAAGGTCAAGATATGAAATCCCATACAAGCTCATCCTGTATAATTAGCACTTTTCTAGATTCACATAGTGTTTCCCAAAAAGTTTGTCAAGAGATAAAAGGGAGCTTAGAAACCATCTAGTCCATCCCTTTCATTTTACAGATGAGGAAAATTGTTCATAGGATGATTAAGTTTCTAGACAAAGGTCCCACATGTGGTGAATGATAGAGGTCCAAAAGTATTATTTCCCCCTTATACACAATGCCTTCTTGCTTGTCTGAAAGTTTCCTAACCTGCATTGGTTACCTATTAGAAACTTTCAAATACTGTTTTCCTCAGCTCTCAGTATGGTCAAAAACTCATATGTTCTTTCTCAGAGCTATTAATAAATAAAGCCATCAGGGAGGCAGGAAGGGAATTCATCAGAATTAGCATCAGGGAATGAGGAAGGGATGGAGGATGGGAGGAAGGAAGGAAGAGAAGAAGGGAGGAAGGAAGGAAAGAAGGAAGGGAGGAAGGAAGGAAAGAAGGAAGGAAGGAAGGAAGGAAGGAAAGAAGGAAGGAAGGAAGGAAGGAAGGAAGGAAGGAAGGAAGGAAGGAAAGAAGGAAGGAAGGAAGGAAGGGACGGAGGGAAGGAGGAAAGATGAAATAGAAAGAAACTTAAAAGAACTACATGAAATTTACCTTTGGTCAAAATTCCTTCCCTTTCACAAATCCAACAAAACATAGATTCTGAGTTGTGAGGAACTCTAAGGAATCATCTAGTCCAAATAGAAATAGATGCCGCTAAATTATATATCACGATCCCTTGGGACCACATATTGAGCCAGAAAATCACAAATTAATTTATCTAGCTTCTGTTTTTAGAAGTTTCTTTTAAATATTTCCTAATTACATTTTAATCTGGTTGATGTCATTTGAAAGTGCTATAGGCAGTTTTTGATATCTTCTGATTCTATTATTTTACAAATTGAAAACAAAAAAAACAAACAGCCAAAAAAAAAAAAAATCTGAAGCTCCAAGACCTCTGTGACCTGCTGATGCTAGAATTAATAAGTGAGCAGAGTCCAGACTTAAACATTATTTCAATCCAGTGCACTTTTTCCAATATTTCTTCTAAGCTCTTATTAGTACAATTATTAAAACAGCAGCAAATGATAATAACATCAATCCTACACTCAGAATATGAAGGATGTCTCACATATGGAATTTAATATTTTATATTTGCTAAGTGGCACCATTAGGTACTGTCTAGCACATGAAAAAGATAAATTCCTACTCACTTATATGTCTAGATTGTATGATTTTTATATTCTTTTTAAAAGTAAACCTTTCCCAACAACCAAATACTTTTCTTCCTTAAAAATATTTGCTGATAATTCTAATGGAAAAAGAAGAAAAATTGCTGAAATAATCAATATTTTTGAAAATCTTAAAATAATTATTTTAAATCATCTTTGGAGCCAACAGATACAAAATAAAGTGAGTTAGTTACTGCTCAAAATTGTAGGACACTGGATAATATATAAAAACAAACCAAATTGAATTTCAAAAGGATAGCCTATCTTGGCTCCACTGCATTGACTAGATTTGCACCTGCTCACTAAAAGAAAGTATTGGCGAAGGAAAGTATATAAAAGCCACTTTGTTCAAAAGAAAAATATTCATCTTTGTGTATATCCACATAACCTACCTCATTTCATAGTTGATTCTAGTCTAGTTCGAAATTCTGGTGGATATGAGACTTCTGAACAGTTTACCTAAAAGCATCAATTATAACCTAATATATATGATCAACTATCTTAAATACACATGTGCATGCACACACACACACACACACACACAGAATGATAAGTTTCTTTTTTTTCAAACCTTAGAGGAATTCATATTTTTAAAAACATAACTTTTTTTTTGAAATTTTTGTACCTTTTTCCCCATTTTTCCTATCCCTGTTCAGTTTTTTTCCCCTTATTTTAGAATCAGGTTTCAAGTTTGACTCAGAGTCTCACATATTACTACTACATTTTAAATCATGTGTGTTGCCAAATATGGAGTAGATTTAAAGAATTTAGTAAAATAGGGCAGGTTGCCAATGAATGCTGAAAGTAACTTTATATAAAGCCTGCTTGAGTTCTCCAAAGGTTAGACTGATGTTTACTCCATCACTCCCATAAACCCGACATTCTTTTGCAAACTAGACAAAAATTAAAAATAATTTCACATTGGCCTCCAATAGTATACCATACACATGTATCATTCAAAAAATAACCCAGTTTAAAGCTCAGCTTCCTAATTGAATAAAGTAAATGGATGGATTGTTTACAATTAAAATTCAGAGGAAAACATAGTTATCTGCAACTGATTAGGAACAGACATATAGCTTACAGTAAATATTAGGAAAAGTCAAGGAAAACACTTCTTTCTGGTAGGTAGAAAAAATGAAATTATTTTATTTCAAATTCAATATTTATTTGAAAAACAATGCTTTGTTGTCTCCTTGATATTCCTCTTTATGATTAAACTTGTAAACATTCCATACTTAATTGATTTGTTTTATTTCATTGGTTAATTCTCAAACCTAACTCATTTCCTAACATCTTTTACACAAGTTTCCCAATGTTGTTGCATAAAACATAAATATACTTTGAAAGTAGCTATGTGTATTTAGTCAGTTATACTGCTTGATCCACTCTATTTCAATTTGCTTTAAAAATTGGACCTTTAAGAGCAGTTTAAAATGAATTTTCTGCCTCATTCTATCCCCAAGACCATTTTGTCTAATCTAGTATTGCTTTGTTCCTTTCTATTAATACCATATTGTTCAGTCAACCAATCAGCAAGCATTTATTAAGTATTTACTATGTATTAGATACTGTGCTAGGCACTGGGGATTCAAAGACAAAATGAAATAGACTTGCTCTAATGGATCTTAAAGATCTCTACCTTTTCTACTGCCACAAAAACTCTGAACTTGAGATTTTGATACATTGGTATGTGAGTTCCAGAGTCCTTAGGTCAAATATGCTTTTATTGGGGGTGGGGGGGAAGGTAAATGGCAAAAGACAATTTTGACTATAAGTAATTACATTGGAAGAAAGAATTATTTGGACCTCACCAAAGATGAGCGAGGTTAGAGGGATAGGAGGGGGAGATGAGTTAGAGAATTTCTATCCTGACAGATCCTAGCAATGTTAGTTGTTAAGGACAATGGGAAGATTCACAAGGAAGACTTCAAAGTACCACTATACCACACTATGGAATAAAGACTACTCAATCTCAATATTCAGTATACTCTAGGTATAACTCTAATGAATTGATGACTTTGTTCTTTGGTTGTTCATCTGGTGACACAGAACATGTCTGCTCCATTCCTTCTCCTCAGTATGATTTTTATCTTAGATTTGCTATAAGTTCTTCATGGGATTCCTACCCAAAGTGTAGAGAAGTCTCCATATGTCTTATATTTTACAGCTAAGAGTTCTCATTTCTAGATTTCAAAATGGTTTTCACCATCACAATAGCTACATAAGATTTAGTAACTGAGTAACCCCAGAGGAAAAATAGAGTTTGTGGCTTAATTAGAATTTAATAGTTCTAACTTGTGGCTAGATATGTCAAATATTAGACATTGCCATCTTTCATTCAAAGATTTTTAAGTTTTAAGGCATTTTATACAAATAAACTGTTGCTATTATTAATCATAAAGCATTTATTAAGCACTTTCCACATGTCACATGCTGTGCTAAACATCAGGGTTATACATATAGAAGCAAAGACAATCCCTGATATGGAGGAGTTAATATTCTAAATAGAGGAAGGCTATTCATATGAAAAAGTGGGATCAGAGGGGAGTAGAATATGGCATCATCCTTTCTAGGAGTAACAGAAATTTGAATTAGATTGTGCTCCCCAAGCTGGAAAACTCCAGGAGATAAAGAATGGAAAGGAAAGATATAGAACACATGCTAATTAGATGACTAAGGAATAAAGATAGACATGATTAGGGCCATTTAAAAATAATATACCCTGATAGTATGTAATGTTCTGGCTAGCTTTCTGGAGGTCTTTCAGATGGGTCTAGGTCTCAGCAGATAGTCTGTATGAGGATAGTCAAGAATAGAGTCTAAAGTCTTTATTGTCTCCTTCACAGTCTGTGTATGTCACAGTCTGACTCAGTCTTGATTTTAGTGGAGGAGTGCAGGAGGCAGGAGAGCCACCAGGAGGATGGTCAAAGATGGAATATCTCAATTCAAGTCTTCTCAGCTCTTAGATACCTTAATACAATTACATCACTGTAGCACACTGAGTATGTGTGAACTAGAGAACTATTACTTCACCATACTAAGTATATGTAAACTAGAGAACCATTATCTCATCTATTCCACTAAGTTAGCCCCTTGTTGTAAGTATCCTTGTTTCAAGTATACTTTCCAGAGTTCCAGTCCTCTACAATAGTGTGCGCAATCAGATCACCTGTGCACCCAGGCAGGAAAGGTTTAAACCTTCAAAATGTGGTTTCTATCTGGTGAAGAAGGGAAAGCAGTTAGTATGAGATGATGCCTGTGGCCTTGTGAGTCACCAAGCCCAGATTATTTTTGTTTTTTGCTATGATTGTTTTTTTTTCCTTGTTCAGGCCTCTTGGTTGAATGTCTCAAAGTAAAATACATTTCATTGTCAGGAAATTCAAATAGAACGAAGAAAGAAATTGTTTCTCTTATTATTTTCTTATGATATATACCTTCCCTTCTTCACCTGGCACCACCTATCCTAGCCCATTCACCTAAATCTGAAGTAAATATATTATTTTAAGTAAAATTAAATTTCTCCTAAAATTGGAAGAAACATCATTTGTATTTTTAAAAGTTCCATTAGAAAAAGACATTTTCATTCCCTGCTCCATCATTAGTTCTGAAATCTATTAGTTCTAAAAATCAATTAGAAAAATCTGATTTAGTGAAAATATATAAAGTACTGAAGGAATTGAAAAAGAAAAATTACAGGGCAGAATTGGTCTTGAGTCTCTCTTAATTCCTGACCATGGCAAAAAATAGAATTAGATAAGAGTTGAGAAATTTGATGTTGAATCCCAACTTTGTAATTTATTAACTATGTATAACATTAGAAAAACCCCTTTCCCCTGCTGAATCATACTATCCCAATCCGTAAGATGGAAGAAAAAATTAATTCCTTGTCTTTTTCTAAAGATTGTTATAATCATTAAATGGTCTAGTTAAGGGGAAAATTTCTTTAATTTTTAAAGTACTACAAAAATATGAAAATTTGAGATAAAATAGTGAAAAGACTAATAATGAACCAGAACTTAGAAGACCAAGGCACTGTACCTATTATTATTGGTAAAATTTTGAGGAAATCACTTTTCTTCTCAGGGCCTCAGTTTCCTCATCTACAAAATGAAGGAGTTAGACAATTTTTAAATTCCTTAAAGTTCCAATCCTTAAAATTCACATTCTATGATTCTATGGTTGTTTTCTCTCCTTAGCTAGAATTGGCTAAGTTGTGGTGTTAATTATATCAGTCAGTTAACAAGCATTTATTAATATGTTTTATGTTCTAAACACTATGTTAACCACTTAGATTTCTAAGAAAGGGGAAAAAGAGACAGTTCCTTCCCTGATGGAGCATATGTTCTAAGGAGAGAAACAATGAATAAATAACTAGATATACATAAGATGTTTACAGAGTAGATGAAGATGATCTGAAAGGGAAAGCTATTAGAAACAAATGAGGCAACCCTCTATTTCTTACCTTTATGAATCGCATATGCATATTCTTTCTTCTATATGGAAAGATGTGATTTTGCAATATCTCATTAGACATAAAGTAACAATTCTCAGGAATAGCAAATAAAGAAAAGCTATCTTAGAAATCAAGAACAATCTCTGTGGCCAAAGCGACTTGTGCATCACGAACTCAAGAAGTTACATTTGGCAAGGTAAGCCCCCAAATGACAACTTAATATAAACTATAACATTGTTATATGGCATTCAAGCAAATAAGCTCAAGTAGTCTTGTGTTTCATAACTCCGTCCAAGCAAGTTATGCTGGTTTCAGGTTTTGCCACAGATATTTCATAATATTTTGCATAATAGCTTTCTAGCACAAAATCAAACCCAGATGATGTAAAAAAATAAATCTTGTAGGTCTAAATATTAGTGCTGATTTATTTTTATCCTTAAATAAAGATAGAGATAAAATGATTTGGGTTAATTCTGTTTAGAAAATATCCAGAGAAATATTTTTAAAAAAAAGGGAATCCCAGTGAAATTGTGAATCTTGTGTTTCTTAGAAAAAGGCATATCTTGCTAGTAAAATCAATAGACAGTTTATAGGTTTGACAAGTCAACATGTTATGAAGCCTTCAAAAATGAAATCATTTTATGGTTTTTAATGCTGACCTGTTCCATTGAAGATCTGCCAAGAAGAATTATATTTGCCTGAGCTTCCCTTTCAAACTTCAATATAAGGAGGAATCATTTTCCATTTTCAACATTTTTGTGGAACTCTTGGTTCTTACTGGTGATCTTCATCCTTTCAGAGACCAAAATATCTTCCTTCATAATACTAGCTATTTTTTAAAAAGCCCACATGATTATCCACTGACCTCCATGAGTTTTCAAACAGGTTAGGAAACAACAAAAGTCAATACACACCCTCTTTTAACTTCAAATGACCAAAGTTAAATTTCCTATAATCAATAATTCAGTAAATGGCTTTATGGTTCAATGTACACTTGAAAGTGAAACTATCTCCAGAGTAAGTTTTTAGCTCAAAAGGTTTATCTTGAAAAATAAAAGGGTTTAGCAAGGTTAGCTGAAAAGGAGGAATAGGAGGGAGAGAGAGAATCAAGCCTATTAATCTTGGAAAAGCTTGAAAACTAAGCAAAGTACAAGCAAGCATTAAAAACTCATTCTTGCTTACCAGAGATAGCTTAAAGTGTGAATTCAATGCTTTTTCACTTTAATATTGCATGCTGTTTACTAGAATAGTTCCCCACTTACCTGCCATGTTGCTAAAACCAGCTTGAGAGATAAATAGGTGCAGTAGAAGATGGAGTTTCTTTGGCCCATTTTCCCTTATTAGAATCACTAAGACCTGACAGCTACCAGACTATCCCCTATACAGCAGCACTTTATTTTGGCTGCCTCATTTATTTGCATAGAAATGTCTGTGTTTATATAAATGATGTGTTTGCTTTACTTTGGACAAGACTGCTCTTTCTCGATCATTTACAAACAGCACCATGTACAAAAAAGTATCTATTCATCTATCCAAATGTACACAGTAAATATGAAACAATCCTCTGTCTTCCATTTTCTAAGAGGAACTAGGGAATGAAAAATGAAAAGAGAGAATTTCTTATGTATGTTGCCCATGCTTTTAATGCTGGAATGTTAGTGTACCTTACTTAACATGGTAACTTTTATTCCCTGCAAATAAATAAATAACAGAATGAACTTTACTTTTCATAAGGGATACAAGATCATGTAATTCAAAGGATACCACTGGTCTAGAGCACAGAAGATTTGGATTATAGCTCTTTTTAACAAAGACCTCAGTTTAATTATTTTTTAAATGTGAGGATCACAAGACTTCAGACTGAAAAACATGTGGCTTACCTCACCCATATCCTTCTTTTTATATATGAGAAAACATTCTTTGTTCAAAATTTCCCTTTTACTGTCAAAGGTACCACCATTGTCCAAATGACTCGTGTTTGAAATCTAAATGTCATTCTTGACTTTGACTGTTCTACTAACACTACATATGCAATCTGATAGCACATTTTATCATTTTAGCTTCACAATATCTTCCATATGCTCTCCACTCAGCCCTCACTCTGATGCAGCTCTTTATTACCTAATGGCTGGGCTCTTATAGCAGCTTTCTGGTTGGTTCTCCTTACCTCAAGTCTCTCCCCATCATGGTCTAAACTCTATTTAGTTATCCAAATGATCATTCGAGATTTCCTGGTCTGCCCTCTACTCAGATACTAAAATGATCTTTCATGTCACCTCACCTACCCAATAATCTCAAATGTCTCCAGAACAAATACAAAATTTTATTTCTAGTTTTTAAAGCATTCTACAACTTGGTTACTTTTTGTCTTTGTTTTCCTAAACTTTATTCTTCTCAATATAATCTCAATTACAGCAATACTGGTCAACTTGCTGTTCCAAAAGAGGGTGCTCCATATCCCAGCTGTAATCCTTTTTACTGATTGTCTGCCATCTCTCAAATCTCCCTCAGCTCCAATTCCTAGCTCCCTTCAAGTCCTGCCTTCTGCAATTTATTGGCTCCTACTTACACTATAAATATCCTCTCTATATATACTAGTTTACACATTGTTTCCCTCATTAAAATTTGAGCTCTTTTAGGGAAGTTAGCATACTTTTTTTGTATCCTTAGCATGGTGCATAAGCCTGCTTAATAAAATTTTGTTGAGGTACTTATCAATATTTCTTATAGAAATCTAATAAATGGAAAAAATAGCCTTAAAAAGGTATGAATATAATTAAAAGGAAATCTGTCTTTGAAGTACCACCATAGAATACATCTTTGTTAGATCTGTACTCTTATGAATATATCATATTAACAGAATTAATATTCCATTTCACAAATTACTGAATTCCACATAATATAAGATAGATTTGAAACTAGTTGAATGGTCAAAGAAAAGTGTAGACACTAATGATTCAATATCAATATGGAAAGAGTTTTCTGGACAGATGCCCTGTGCTATTAGACATGCTTGTCAATGTCTTAGATAAAGTGATAGGTGGAATACTTATAAAATTTACACATGAAACAAAAGTGAAAGATCACTTTTTATGAAAGAATCTCTAGAAACCAGAAATATCTATTCCAGGATAGTTTAAAACACTGAAGTGTTCTACAAATGAAGTGTAATACAAATAAATATTAAGTCTTATACTAAAGCTCAAAAGGTCAATTTCACAAATATAAAATTGGATAGGAATGAAAGATAGCTATACAATCAAACAAAATATAGAGGTAAATAGTATAATTAAGATCACAGTCAGCAAGTTAGTGAAATCTTAGACGGCATTAAGAGAGAGGCAGATTGGATTCTGCTACAATCAAATATAATTAATATATAGTATCATATTAGAAACTAACTGTTCAGTTCAATTAAGAAGGACATTAATAAGCTAGATAGTATCCAAAGGTGGGTAACTAAAATTGAAATTTAAGATTATGTTACATGAGTATTGGTTAAAAGAGCTAGGATTGTTCAATCTACAGAAAAGTCTTGTATAGAGGTTCTTAACCCCACAAGGAATCCACAGAGGGATCTCCAGGGCTCTATAATCACTAAATCCATAATATTGTAATTCCTGCATTTTGGTACAATGGGTTTCCCTAGTGAATATTGCATTTTGAATTATGAAGTAAAAAACATTCAGAAAAAGGATCCATAGGCTACATCAGACTGCAAAAGAAGGTCCATGGTATTAAAAGGGACTATGGGGAGTGGGGAGTGGTAAAAACCACTGACTTAGGAAAAAAAAAATGATGTTTGACTTCAAATACTAAAAGGATACGGAAGAGGCATAAGATTTATTCTGTCTGGTCCTAGAGTGTATCATCAAGGAATGCTTTGATTTATTAAATGTTTCTAATAATTTGAGTTATCTAAAAACTTGCAAAGTTTTCCCTAGGAATGATGAGATTTCCTCCTCTCTCTGGAGTTCTTTAGACAATAATTAGCAAATTGCTTGCCAGATTAGTTGCATTAAGAAGGGTTCTTAAAGTATGTGTTTTAAAAGACAGCATCTGAGTTTATTTCTAACTCTTGAGATTTTGTGATCATTCATGTTTTATAATATTCCACTAACAATGAACCTGCTGAATTGTCCTGAATACTCCCAGGATGCAAAATTGACAGTCATGGGTCAAAGTTGCAAAGAAGCAGATTTTTGACTTTGTGTAAGGAAATATTTCTAATACTTGGGGCTGTTTAATTATGCCAAGGACTGACTCAGAAAGTATATCACTGGGGATCCTAACAAAGAAGCTGAATGACCACTGTCAAGTTTGATGTAAGGGAAATTTCTATTTATGTATAAGTTTAACTGCATCACTTCTCAAATTCCATCTGTTTAAGAGTCTCCGTGTTTTGCTTTATAGAATGTAGAATTTTAGTCAGTTATGGAAACTTGTTTGATAATGATTAAATAATGATTCACATTTTTCTTCTTTAATCTTTAGTTCTGATATGAAATATTTTGAAGGATTTTGCTTTTGAAATGGAAAGAAAATGAGATTTAAAGATGTTACTGTAACAGCTAAAAATGTCATCAGTGGTTGTTTATGCAAGAAGTACAGATAATTGAGTAAAAATCATACCACTCAATTTTTCTCACATGATAAAAGATGTTGAAAACAAGTGGATATGTACCTTGGGGATCATCTTTGTTATCTTCATCTAGAAGCTTCATTAATTCATCATAGAGAAATTTTTCATCCATTTGTACTGGAACTAAAGAAAAAAAAACTGATGTCAACTACTCCCTCTGTAATATGGTTCACATTAATAGCTATATAAATCTTAATACTATACAATCAATAACCAATCATTTATACTGTGAATTTTGATGCAAAATACCTCAAAATTCCAATTCAATGTTCTACTATATCATTAGTTTTTGGAAAACCAATGACAACATCTGAAGGATTTTTAAAAAGTATCTATGATGGCATGTTTAATATTCTAATGATACACTTTCTCCTGATGAACAGGAACCTGTTGTTAGTAAACTGAGATACAGAGATGAGAGACAGGTAGACAGAAAGGCAGACAGATAGGTGGGAAAGTAGATAGGTAGGTAGATGGATGGGTGGAAAGATAGATGAATGATAGAGTAGATAAATATAAAAAAATTCTCTTCACATTAATCATATTTCAGTTGCAGTTTCTCAAATCATGAAACAACATTATGGAATGATCAAAAGCAGTCAGAATTAACAGGTCTTTTTAGGAAACCAGGTAGCACAGAAGCTAAAGCACTGGACCTAGAATCAGTAGAACCCAAATTCAAACCCAGCCTCAAACATTTAGTAATAACACAAAGTCACCTAATCTCTGTCTACCTCAGTTTTCTCATATATAAAATTAGGGTAAGAGCACATAGCTAACAAGTATTTTGCAAACATTAATATATTGTATAAATGCTAGATATTCATAATATGATGAATAGCCTATTCCACTTTTCTATTAATCACCATATACACATTATATTATCATTTACATATGTGCATGTGATATTTTATATCAGATAAGAAAAAAGGTGCATATAAAGGAATCACACAATCATCATCTTCTTTTCTCATCTAATTCAGTGAATTACTCTACAAATAACCTTGGAACAAGTCACTCTAATGATATTATTTTATACATATACATAAATATTTACATATGTGTGTATGTGTGTGCATGCACATATATAACAATCCATGGTATCATTGCAGAGATGAATAAAGTAAATTCAATAATTTAATAAGAGTATTGGAATATAAATTCATCTACTCTAAGTTTTCTAAATGTATATTTGAAATTTTTTTAAAACTACATTCTTATTCTCATCTCTTAAATAGAATTCATATAAAAATAGTCCTAGTATAGATCACTAATCTACAAGTCTTCTTTGCTATTTAATTGTAGACTATTGCACAGGCAGGTGAAATAACTGCTTTAGGAGCAAATAAAACTACTGGATTATAAATTCATCTTTTGTAGACTCACAGAAAGCATCTTGGGAACAACTACTGTGGCATACAGGATGATGGGAATCCTATATCCCTCATTCTCTTATGTAATTTTGAGGTCTTCTCAATGATCTTTATATTTACAGAAAAATATATTCCATAAAGTTTGGTAATTAAGAGCACTTAATATGGTGTTATCATACTTATTAAAATATTATTCTTAAATTTCTGTAAATCAGTGTTATATCCAGACAATTGTAGGTAACAGTTTTATCTATAATAGTGCTCCTATTCCAGGACAATTTGTTTGTGGAAATTCCAGAAGATATTTTGAGGGATGTATTTGTAGTAAAGAGATTTATTGATTCTTAGTCTATGAAAAAATAGTATGCTTCTACTACACAATTCCTGCTAGCTAGGTAGATCCTGAGAGGTATGCAATATATTTGCTAGTTGAATTCATACCATCAAACTCAAAAATGACAATAAAATTGGAGTTTGTATACTCTTCAAATCATCTGAGTTATTGGTGTGATTTTTGACATGTTTTTGGTAATCTACAACATTTTTAGAGTTTATATTAATGATGGTGGAAATGACATACATTTCTCTCTGACCTTCTCTACAATTCTCACACTAATTATGAAATCCAGCCTCTGAATTGGTTTTGGACCAGTAGAACCCACAAACATTGGGAGTGCAACAAATTATCAGCAGAAGATAATTTTGAAGATTGCCAGGAAAGGTCTGTTTCAATTGGAAATTGGAGGGAGGCAGCAAAGCACAAGCAGCTGAGTACAAATGCCAGTATAAACAACACAGAATAGAGGGGGGAAGAGGTGGGCAGACTCAGCTGGCAATGTGGGGGTGATCTAGGGGGAAGAATGTAAAGGGATTTACACTAGTGTTGGCCATTTTGCCCTGGTTGCAAGTCAGTATATCAGCAGAGAAGTTAGAAAACATCCAACACAAACACAAAAGATCAATAATGAAGCCCAAAACTCCAGAATCTCATGTGACCTGGCTAGGTCCACTCAGTGTAATGTTCAAGCTAGCTTTTTGGAGGTCCTCTGGCAGTGGTGAGGAATAGAGTATAGATTCTTTATTCTGGCCCAGTCTTGATCTTATTGTAGGAGGCATGAGAGCCACCAAGTAGCTAGTCAGAGATAGAATGTCTCTTCCAGTCCTTGGTAGCTCTTATATACCTTATCATAATTATATCATTACAACATACTGATTGTGTGTGAACTTAGAAAACCATTACATCTCCATGCTAATTACTAAGTATATATGTCAACTAGAGAACAATCATCTCATCAATTCCACTGAGTTAACACCTTGTTTCAAGTTTACTTGTCTCATAAGTATAATTCTCCAAAGTTCTGCCCTCTACAACTCAGCACCTGGAGTGAATCAGCACTGACCCAGCACAGCCAAAGACACTTAGAAAACTCCCCCTGCCCTAAAAGCAGACCTTAACTTTAAAAAAAAAAATAAATTAGTAAAAAAGTAAAGAGTACAATAGAGTACAATAGACAGCTTCTGTGGTGAAAGAGAAGAGATTTCAAACCCTGAGGAGACTAAAAGCAGATTATCTCCAGATAAAGCTTCAAAAATTGATATAACTTGGTCCCCATTGCACAAGGCTTTCCTAGAAGAAATTAAAAAGGAACTTAAAAGAGAGCTAGAGGAAAAATGGGGAAAGGAAATGAAAAAATTGTAAGAGAGTTTGGAAAAGGTAACACAGAAATTATCTGAAGAAAATTCACTACAAAATAGACTTAGTGAAATGGAAAAAGCATATAACTCATTAAAAGACATATTTGATAAAATGGAAAATGAAAGCAACTCCCAGAAAAACAGAATTTGTTAAATAGAAAAAGAAAATAACTCCTTAAAAAACAGAATTTGTGAAATGAGGGAAAAATCAATAGAACAAAACAATTCATTAAAAAAAATGCAATTGGAGAAATACAAAAAAAATATGGAAAAGTAAATGAAGAAAATAATTCACTAAAATTAAGAATTGAACAAATGAAAATGAATGAATGAATGAGACAGTAAGAATCAGTCAAGCAAAAAAATTGAAAAAAAATAAAAAATCATGTAAAATAACTTATTGGAAAAACAACTGACCTGGAAAATAGATCTAGGAGAGATAATCTAAGGATTATTGGATTCCCTGAAATACATGATGAAAAAAGAGCCTAGACACTATCTTTCAGAAAATCATCAAAGAAAACTACATAGATATCATAGAATCAGAAGGTAAAATGACCATTGGAAGAATTCACCAAACGCCTCCTGAAAGAGACCCCAAAATTAAAGCCACAAGGAATATCATGACTAAATTTGAGAACTATCAGACCAAGGAAAAAATATTACAAGCAGCCAGAAAGAAACAATTCAAATATTGAGGAGCCACAATAAGGATTATTCAAGACCTAGCAGCTTCCACTTTAAAGGATTGAAGGGCCTGGAGAATAAATTACCCTCCTAAACTAAGCATTTTCTTTCAGGGAAAAGATGAATAGTCAACAAAACTGGTGAATTCCATTTATTTTTGATGAAAATCCCAGAGCTAAACAAAAAATTTGACCTCCAAATATAGAACTCAAGAGACAAATAAAAAGGTAAAAAGAAAAAAAAATACTCTTGAGAACTGTATTTCTGTTATTGGCATACATTGAGAGTACATGTATAATCTGATTTTACTATTATAATATAAAAAGGAAACTAAAGATGTCAAAGGGATTGTAACAGGAAAAAAGGGGGGCAGTGGAGGTAAAATGAGGGAAGTTACATCTCAGGAAGAGGCAAAGAAAACATATAATTGAGAGAAAGAAGGGAGGGTAAAGAATATTGTGTGAATCTTACTCTCATTAAATTTGACCCCCCCAAAAAAAGAATATTAGATATATTGGGTTTCAACAAGAAACATCTTTCATCTTATAGAAAAGTGGGAGAGGGAAGGAGAAAAGGGAAGGGGTAGGCTAAATAGAAGGTAAAAGAGAAATAGTAGGAAAAAGCTATAAGAAAGGAGGAGGGTCTCTAAAGGGGGAAGATTGCTTGAAGCAAGTAAGTAAGATACTGGGGAGGAGGGAAAGGGGAAAAGGAAAAAGAAAAACATAATTTGGGGTTAATTAGCATCTAAATTTGTAAAGGAGAAGTTAAAAGAGTTGCAAGAAGAAATAGACAGCAAAACTATAATAGTGGGAGATCTCAACCTTGCTCTCCCAGAACTAGATGAATCAAATCACAAAATAAATAAGAAAGCAACTAAAGAGGTAAATAGAATAGTAGTTTTGACATAAATGTGAATGGGGTGATCCCTCCCATGATAGAATTAAAAGCCAGAATCCTACAATATGTTGTTTACAAGAAACACATTTAAAGCAGAGCAATACATACAGAGTAAAGGTAAAAGGCTGGAGCAGAATCTATTATGCTTTGGGTGAAGTTAAAAAAAAAAAAAAAGAAGGGTAGCCATTCTGATCTCAGATCAAGCAAAAGCAAAAACTGATCTAATTAAAAGAGATTAGGAAGGAAACTATATCTTGCTAAAGGTTACCTTAGATAATGAAGCAATAACAATATTAAATGCACCAAGTAGTGTAGCATCTAAATTTGTAAAGGAGAAGTTAAAAGAGTTGCAAGAAGAAATAGACAGCAAAACTATAATAGTGGGAGATCTCAACCTTGCTCTCCCAGAACTAGATGAATCAAATCACAAAATAAATAAGAAAGCAACTAAAGAGGTAAATAGAATAGTAAAAAAAAAAAAAAAATAGATATGATAGATCTTTGGAGAAAATTGAATGGAGACAGAAAGGAGTATACTTTCTTTTTGTAGGTTCATGGAACCTATACAAAAATTGACCATATATTAGGACATAAAAACCTCAAAATCAATGCAGAAAAGCAGAAATAGTCAATGCATTTTTTTCAGATCATGATGCAATAAAAATTACATTCAGTAAAGGACTAGGGGAAAACAGACCAAAAAGAAATTGAAAAATAAACAATGTCATCCTAAAAAATGAATCAGCAAAACAGCAAATTATAGACATAATCAATAATTTCATCCAAGAGAATGACAATAATAAGACAACATACCAAAATTTGTGGAATGCAGGCAGTGGTAATATGGGGAAATTTCATCTCTTGATTCTTGCTTGCATAAACTAGAGAAAGAGATCAATAAATTCTGCTTACAACTAAAAAAGCTAGAAAAAGAACAAATTAAAAACCCCAATCAAATACCAAACTTGAAATTCTAAAAATAAAAGGAAAGATCAATAAAATTGAAACAAAAAATGAATTAATAAATAAAACTAAGAGATGATTTCAGAAAGGGGAGAGACTTACATGAACTGATGCTGAGTAAAATGAGCAGGACCAGGAGATCATTATATACTTCAACAACAATACTATATGATGATCAATTGTGATGGATGTAACCATCTCCAACAATGAGATGAACTAAATTAGTTCCAATAGAGCCGTAATGAATTGAACCAGCTACACCCAGTGAAAGAACTCTAGGAGATGACTATGAACCACTACATAGAATTCCCAATCTCTGTATTTTTGTCCACCTGCATTTTTGATTTCCTTCACAGGCTAATTGTGCACTATTTCAAAGTCCGTTTCTTTTTGTATCGCAAAATAACTGCTTGGACATGTATATGTATATTGTATTTAGTTTATCCTTTAACATATTTAACATGTATTGGTCAACCTGCCATATGGGGGAAGGGGTGGAGAGAAGGAGGGAAAAATTTGGAACAAAAGGTTTGGCAATTGTCAATGCTATAAGATTACCCATGCATATAACTTGTAAATAAAAAGCTATAATAATAATTTTTAAAAAGATGACAATGCTTCCTAAACTAATCTATTTATTTAATACTATATCAATCACACTCCCAGAAAACTATTTTACTGACCTAGAAAAAAAAACAACAAAATTGTTATTTGAACAAATGGACAAGAATTTCAAAAGAATTAATGAAGAGAAAAGCAAATGAAGGTGGCCTAGTTATATCAAATCTAAAATTATTTATTATTTTATATAAATAAATTTTATAATATACAAATATTATATAAATTAAAATTTATAATATAAAGCAGTGGTCATCAAAACGATTTGGTACTAGATAAGAAATAGATAAGTTGATCAATAGAATAGGTTAGGTTCACAGGACAAAACAGTCAATGACTATAACAATCTAGTATTTGACAAAACCAAAGGTCCCAGCTTTTGGGATAAGAATCCACTATTTGACAAAAACTGCTGGGAAAATTGGAAATTAATATGGCAGAAAGTAGGCATAGACCCACACCTACCACCAAATACCAAGATAAAGAAAACATGGATTCATGATCTAAACATAAAGAATGATATTATAAACAAATTAGAAGAACATAGGATATGTTATCTCTCAGATTTATGGAAGAGGAAGGAATTTGTGACCAAAGAAGAACTAGAGACCATTATTGATCATAAAATAGATAGTTTTGATTATATTAAGTTAAAAAGTTTTTGCACAAATAAAACTAATGCAGAAAAGATTAGAAGGGAAGCAATAAACTGGGAAAACATTTTTAAATACAAAGGAGCTGATAAATGCCTGATTTCTAAAATATATAGAGAATTGACTCAAATTTGTAATAGTTCAAGCCATTCTCCAATTGATAAATGGTCAAAGGATATGAAGAGACAATTTTCAGATGAAGAAACTGAAACTATTTGTAGCCACATGAAAAGGTGCTCAAAATCACTATTGAAATGCAAATTAAGACAACTCTGAGATAGCACTACACACCTGTCAGATTGACTAAGATGACAGGAAAAAATAATGATGAATGTTGAAGGGTATGTGGGAAAACTGGAACACTGATACATTATTGGTGGAATTGTAAATGGATCAAACCATTCTGAAGAGCAGTTTGGAACTATATTCAAAAACTTATCAAACTGCATACCCTTTTTTTTTTTTTATTTAATAGCCTTTTATTTACAGATTATATGCATGGGTAACTTTACAGCGTTAACAATTGCCAAACCTCTTGTTCCAATTTTTCACCTCTTACCCCCCACCCCCTCCCCTAGATGGCAGGATGACCAGTAGATGTTAAATACATTAAAATATAAATTAGATACACAATAAGTATACATGACCAAAACATTATTTTGCTGTATAAAAAGAATGAGACTCTGAAATATTGTACAATTAGCTTGTGAAGGAAATCAAAAATGCAGGTGGGATTGGGAATTCAATGTAATGGTTTTTAGTCATCTCCCAGAGTTCTTTCTCTGGGCATAGCTGGTTCAGTTCATTACTGCTCCTTTGGAAATGATTTGGTTGATCTCGTTGCTGAGGATGGCCAGGTCCATCAGAATTGGTCATCATATAGTATTGTTGTTGAAGTATATAATGATCTCCTGGTCCTACTCATTTCACTTGGCATCAGTTCGTGTAAGTCTCTCCATGCCTTTCTGAAATCATCCTGTTGGTCATTTCTTACAGAACAGTAATATTCCATAATATTCATATGCCACAATTTATTCAACCATTCTCCAACTGATGGACATCCATTCAGTTTCCAGTTTTTAGCCACTACAAAAAGGGCTGCCACAAACATTCGTGCACATACAGGTCCCTTTCCCTTCTTTATAATCTCTTTGGGATATAAGCCCAGTAGTAACACTGCTAGATCAAAGGGTATGCACAGTTTGATAACTTTTTGAGCATAATTCCAAACTACTCTCCAAAATGGTTGGATTCATTCACAACTCCACCAACAATGCATCAATGTCCCAAACTGCATACCCTTTGATCCAGTAATGTTTCTACTGGGATTATATCCCAAAGAGATCGTAAAGGAGGGAAAGGGGCCCACATATGCAAAAATGTTTGTGGCACCTGTCTTTATAGTGGCAAGAAACCAGAAACTGAGTGTATACCCATCAATTGTAGAATGGCTAAATAAATTATGTTATGTGAATGCTATGGAATGCTATTGTTCTGTAAGAAATGATCAGCAGGATGATTTCAGAAAGGCTTGGAGAGATTATACACAGCAACAACAAGACTATACAATGATCGATTCTGATAGACAGGGCTCTCTTCAACATTGAGATGATTCAAACCAGTTCCACTTTTTCAGTGATGAAGAAAACCATCTTACCCAGAGAGAGAACCATGGGAACCGAATGTGGAACATAACATAACATTCTCACTCTCTCTGTTATTATTTGTTTGCATTTTGTTTTCTTTCTCAGTTTTTTTTTTCCTTCTTGATCTGATTTTTCTTGTGCAACAAGATAACTGTATAAATATGCATGCATATATTGGATCTAACATGTATTTCAACATACTTAACATATATTGGACTACTTGCCAGCTAGAGGAGGGTATGGAGGGAAGAAGGGGAAAATATGAAACAAACAGTTATACAAGGGTCAATGTTGGAAAAATTACCCATGCATATGCTTTGTAAAGAAAAAGCTTTAATAATAAGCATGTGTGTGTGTGTGTGTGTGTGTGTGTGTGTGTGTGTATGAAGGTTTCCAATGACCTCAGTTTCTCAAATTTTTCCTTCTTGGATTTTAGCGTAGTCCTTGTAAGGAGAACCTTAAAGGGAGAGAGAGAACTCATAAGGTGAACCCTAAAGTTCAAATATTAAGTGGGATAAAAGCCCAAGGAAACAGAAATCCTTTAGAAGAAGATACCTAAGCCTAAACTCATTATATAGCATTCCTTTATCATGATTTACACAGGGCTCCACTAACACAACTGAAATCTTAACTAAAGTTTCAAAATAAATTTTCCTTGATTAATTTGGCTGTTTGATATTAGACCTTGATAAAAAGTCAACCAATAGTGTTATAAAAACTCATATAAAAATATTTCTCTACACAAGAGCTAGTGTTTTACCCAATTAATTCTTCCAAACCTTTCCATATAAAATCACTGACTTTAGATAATAATACTTCTTCTTTAGTCTTAGAGAAGAATTGAACTTCACAGGTTCTAAAATATGGAAGGATTCAGTTGAATTCATATATACTCTATTGTCCTTAACCTAGAGAATTTCCCTAGAAAAGAGGGTGTAACTATAAATTAGCATCTGGTAATTTGCAATGAACTTGAACATTTTTATGTGATTGGCACATCATTGTTAACATCTTCTGGATTCTACCTCTATTTATAATGCTTTTGAAAAAAAATTATCTTATGATATCCTAAAGTATCATATTCAGATATTTTCTGTTAACAGACAGGTCAATTCCCTGAGAGCCTCCACACACTGTAAATTGTGTTTGTTGTCCTTCTTAACATAATATATTCACTATATTTTTTCAAAATTATTTACTAATTTTCCTTTATTCTTAGGTCTCAATAGTTTCTGTATATAAATGCATACTTGGTCTCTTCTCCTTCCCTTCTTTTCTAGATATCATTTTACTAGGTCCCACATTGTCAGATTCTTCCTCTATTCAGTGTCACACATTTTCTGTTGATAAGACCATCAAACCTGAATGACTGAAATTACTTTCTTGCTGTAAGTATTGGACTCTTTACAAAGTGTTAAGCCATTAGAGTTGATAGAGACAATAATTATCTAATTTGGCATGGTTCAATATGATTGATTTGATCTTAGAAGGAGATATTTTGGGCCAGAACTTGAAACAAGGTACTAAGTACAACTGATAGAAACAATGCTTGTGTTCACACCTTTAGAGAGCTCATAAGTATCTAAGTACTCAATGGAGTTCACACGTTTGGGAGAGTTCAGGGCTTAGTATGGCTTATTATGAGATATCCGAATTCACACCTCCCTTAGGTCCAGAGAGCACTCTGGGAGATAACCCAGAATCCCTCTCTCTCCAGAAGGAGGCGTTAACCTTTGGAAGATCATATATATATACAGGAAGCTCTTAGAGCTGGAGAGTTACTTGGGAACATTCCCAAGAGTCGGAGAGGATCACTCTGGGAGGAAGCCCACAAGCCCTAGGCTCTCTAAAGCGCCTAGAGCTCTCAAAAGAGAAGATTCAAGAAACATCTGATATGGAGATGTATAATTCTGTATCTTGATTCATGTGTAAGGAATAGGAGTTAGGAATTCTGTTTAATCTTTGTCATATGGAAAATACAAAGAGATTAACCTTAGATGAATTTATGTCCCCTCCATTTTACTCATTATTAGAGTCCTTTCTTCTCTATATTAGATAACATTTTTACTAGCTTTGTTTTTCTTGCTCCACACTCATTGACAATTTCCCCTTTTGTCCATTCCTAGGGTTTGATCCCTTCTAGGGATAAATTAATTACATCAGGTCACTAATAAGAACAACTGAGAAAACGGGACAGATGCCATAAAAACCAAAATTCAAAATCTGAATTGAAGAGTCCATCAGACATCAGATCACATTAAGCATAGCTGTAGGACTGTGTCAGGAATGAAGTCTTCACTTTTTTTCAGTAAGAATTACATCATGAGATATAAAGAAAGGAAACCTTTCTGCTTTTGTGATGATGTTTTATAAATTTATTTGCTTTATTTCTTTTTTTTAGTTTTGAGGAAATGAGAGTAGGACCTAGATTATGACAAAACAAGTAAAGCAACAGAGAGAAAGAAAGGAAGGGAGGGAGAGAAGAAAGAAGGGAGGGAAGAAATGATGGAGGGAGGAAAGAAAAGAAATGGTCAAAAATCAGAAAGAATATTAGTTTCAGCAATTGCTGGAATACTAATATATAAAATTATGTGTAGTTAATATCATTGAAGCTTCTACTATCCTCTTCTTTCCTTTTCTTCTGGGTTTTTTTTTTTTCTGAATTGTATCCTTTTCATCTTATCACTCTAAATGTTTTTTTTTTTTTTGCCTATTTCTCTACCCCCCAAAATATAATGGTAATCAGTCTTGAATTTAAGAAAATAAGTAACTCCATCCATATAGTTTGCTATCCAATTGAAAGTGGTGGGGGGGAGAGGAAGCAAAGAACATTATATGTTTTTTATTATTCTTCCTGAAATACTTTTAGGTGGGGTGGTAGAAGTGGGATAAAAATCCAATTCTAAAAATGTAAAACTTGACTTCTTTTAGCAAATGTATTTACAGGTGTATACCCAAAGAAATAAAACCCAAATTTACTCAGAAGATAAATTGGAGGAGAGGAATAGAATTTATTTTTCATTAAGTCAAGGGACCTTAACCCACAGATCAAAACATAGCATAATCAATCATAAATTTATTATCTTAAAAATAATCATCAGAATAAAACATTTAAATAATGCTTTTAAATAATCCACTTAAATAATAATATATACAACACAGATAAATAATGTGAAACATAATGGAAAGGGGAAGGCTTCAGTTTTTACCAGCCAGAAAAAAAAAAAAAAGGCAGAATGAAAGATAGAGGAAAGCAGCAAAGCAAGGAAAGTATCCCTTACCATTACCCTACAGGGAAGGGGGGGGGGGGAGAGGAGGAAACTACATAAAACTGTGCCCTGGAGATTTTACTTAATCTAAGATGCAAAGAGGAAAGTTGAAATCAAGATTTGTAGCAGTTTCTGAGTTGTAATACCAGCTACCTATCCAGGATTGTAACAGTGGCAATATCCAGACAACAGAGGCCACAGGACAGACACCATTCAAGAGTACAGTATTATTTAAAAAAAAAAAAAAAAGTGACCATGGGGGCAGCTAAATGATGTTGTGAATTGGCCCTGAAGTCAGGAAGCTCTGAGTTCAAATGTGACTTCAGACGCTTAATACTTAATAGCTGTGTGATTCTGGACAAGTCACTTAACCCCAAATGTCTCACCAAAACCCCATACAAACAAACAAGAAAAAAGAAAAATTAGTAAAACTTCTAGAGCAGCTGGATGGTACCATGGATAGAGCACTGAGTTCAAATCCAGTCTCAAGACAAAAAATATTTGCTAGTTGTGTGAACCTGGGCAAGTCACCCTAACTGCCTTGGAAAAAAATAAAAAGAATGTAACCATGGTACAAAGTTCCAATATAGGAATCAAGGCTTGATTTATATAAGTAAAAGAAAGAAAACCCCAAAATATGATGGGTTAAGAGAAGCCCAAGAAGAAGAGAATACAGCAAAAAAAGATGGCTCCATAAAAATCATGAATAGAGCCTTAGGAAAAAAAAAGAATGAATTGTTCACAAAAATTACAAAAGTTAATAAAAATGAAGCTAAAGGGAAAAAAATAATTAAAGTATACAAGGAAATCATGGAAAGAGGAAACAAATAGATGTTAGAAAACTTTTTAACAAGAAATAAAAGGAATAAAGAGAACACAATGCTTTCATGAAATCCAAACATCCAAATCTATTAGAAAGGGAAAAATGAAAATATAAAGTAGGAATTATCCTCTAAAAGAAACCTCCTATGTTTCTTTAAATCAAAACATCTAGCAGTAATACAGCCAAAATCCAGAGAATCCATGTCAGTGGAAAGAATACTGTTTTAGTACCACATACCAAAGAACCACAACAAGGATCATATAAAACATTCACTGTAAATGATGAATGTGACATATATGTTCAGATTTGGTTTGCTTCACTATATTAATTTGATACAATAAAGAGCTTCTGTTTAGGGGAGAACTATAGTTTGGAAATGGGTGGTGATAGTGAAACCAAAAAAAAAAGGAAAAGAAAGAAAAGAACATAAATCAAACATTTTTAAAAACACAGAAGAAAAAAGGAAGCTTAGAAGAGAACACAGGTAATACTACAGTATTTGTCCTAATATATTAAAGTTGATATGTACTTTTTAGAATACTACATAGGAGACCATATTTTCATATTCAAATATTTGGACAGTAGTGACCAATACTTAAACATAGAAACTTGTGGACTGGCTTGAAAAAATGAATCCAGGTGTCCATGGCTCACATATTATATACTCATTACTTAAGGTATTGTTTTTTTTTATTTTGCAAAATATAATCTTAATGAAATATTTAAAATAATAACAATGCATTTATATAGTACTTTAAAATTTACAAAA
This sequence comes from Sarcophilus harrisii, assembly GCF_902635505.1. Classification (NCBI taxonomy): domain Eukaryota; kingdom Metazoa; phylum Chordata; class Mammalia; order Dasyuromorphia; family Dasyuridae; genus Sarcophilus; species Sarcophilus harrisii. The sequence goes on along the minus strand of NC_045426.1, from coordinate 552,759,797 downwards.
TGTTTTCAACTTAACACTATGAGGTATGTAGCACAAACATTATTGTTGTCACATTTATTCTTCTATATAAGTCTCACAACTGATATAGTCTCTTGATTGCAAGACTAAGGTCCTGTATTCAATTCATAAATATTTTTGTGAACACACAATATGAAAACAAGATGATTTTCATAAGGCTAATCACATGAAATTAAGTATACTACATTGCAAAATATTCCTTACAAAGTCATATTCACTCTAATCCTATGGCTGCTCATCAAAACTTGCCATTGAAAGCAGTTGGTTAGTAATTCTTATCACATCCTACTACTTGTATAATCTAATATAAGTCACTTCCCTTAAGCAATCATTTTTTCACTTACTCATAAATAAAAGTGTTAGCCTAAATGATGTCTAAGATCCCTTCTCCCTCTGAATTCTATGATAAGGATTATATCATAGTTTTACTTAAATATAATTGTAAAAATAGTATATGCTGTGTTGAAGTGCTCTTATTGATGATTTTTCTCATCTAACTTATTAAGAAGTTTGGATAACTCATGGAAATAAGTTATCCTCATCAACTTCCCATTATTTCACTAAAGAAAAAGGAAACATAAACAATGAAATAGGATTTCTTAAAATTCAAATCATGATATCCTGCAAAATCATCATTATATAAATACATATATAGGCTGTGGGACTAAATTAGAAGGGATCTAAAAAATCATCTAGTTAATTTTACAGATAAGGAAACTAAGTCTAAGGAAAAATGAATTGTTCAATATAACATAGATAAGTGGAAGATCTTGGATTTAAACCTAGATTCTAGAACTATGAATCTATTATTCTTTCCTCTTGCAACATACTATTTATCTTAAATGTATCAGGAGGGTCTTATTCCATCAGTCTCTGATTTTATGCCTATAATGTTCATATGTATTCCTATAACCCTAGCCAGCTTGGATGAGAATCTCATCTGCTATGGACTCTTAGTTATAGAATGCTCATTTTCAGTGTAAGCACATATCTGCATTTGCTAAATGATCATTCATCATATCCATATAAGACAGACCTTGTAAGGATGACACTAAACTATAGCTCACTGGAACCCAAATAAAGAAGATTCATGCTTCTCTCTGTCCACTAGCTAGTTGTCCTTGATCAAAAATTACCTCTATTACCCATCACGTTGTTAGTGGCTAAAACTTACCATTTAAATTGTAAGCTGCAACATCTAAATGGAACTGCATATGTGATCTTTGTCACCTCATTTTCATGAATGGAAAAGAATATTCTGACACAAAAATTACATACTTAATTCTAGCTCACCTTCTCCGCTGACCCCCATCCCACACTGCCTTGGGTTTATTTCCTCATCCATCAATGGGTCAAAGTAATTTCTGCAGTATTCATTTCCTGTGGAAAGTACATGAAGAAAGGGTCAGTGATTATTAGAAGCACATGAACCAAAATGTTAATTTTGAAATCGACACCATCATGGAAGGGCCATTTTAGCTACTTTACAAGCTTAATTTTTTTTACAACTCTTCCAAGCCTCCTAGTTTTGTAATTATCATCTTGCAAAAGGTCAAAAGAGGTAATTCTAGAAACAAGTTCACTCCATCTTACTGTTGCTGAGAAATTAATGAGAAAATTATCAAATTTAGACATTATAATAAGAAAAAAAAATCAAAGCCAAATTGTTTTTAATATATATGTAGAAATGCATGTTCCCAGATTGTTAGATGGGATGGAGTTCATCATTGGCCTTCTCCTTGCCTCTAGACCACTGGGAAAATTGTGATGCCCAATGAGAATTCTATAGTGAAATGAGGAAGTGCGATATTATGGGGATGGAAGCCCTTTTTTAAATAATGTAATTTTCAGGGGCCAAAGGGGAGGTGGTAGAAAGAAACTTGTTCAAATAAATCATTTTCACTGTATCTATTCAAACAATGTGAAGTGGAGATATGAATACTCATTTGAATGCTTTAGTCAATCAAACCAGCATAGTACAAAATGCAAAACAGAAATCCACTTTTCTTTGGCACGCCTACATCCCCCTATTACATCTCACAAGATATATTTTGTGAAGGGAAAACTTGCCTATTATAGATTTGTCAACACTAATCTCAGATTTCTACTGGTGGAAATAAATGTCTGTCTATGGCTTGTGTTTTGCATTCAAGTAAAATGCACCTGATTCTGATTGCAATTCAAATTGCCAAATGCCACAAGACAAAGGTAAACACTAGCAACTTGTGGTAACATCTTTGCAAATGTTAAGCCCAGGAAAGGGTTAATGTGTCCTAGTCCTACTGTTTTACTCTACAGTATATTTGTTTTAGGATCAGAAATAATCCAAACAGCAGCTCCTTTTCAAAGGCTAAATGAAACTTTGATATGAAACTAGGTTTAATTTATATTTCTGGACGGGCACATTTTTGCTGTCAGTCTCTATTCTATCAATGTAGTAAGTACAAGAACTGAAAATCTGCTTTACCTTGAGGTCTCAATAAAGAAAAAATAAATGAGTTTCATTTTTGTTACTTTATCTGTCAACAACTACGAGGCTGGTATGAATCTTGGCAGGATGTAATCAAAGTCTTATGTACTGCAATAACATAGCTATTCTGCCTTATTCACTGTAATTGTTTTTCATCTACCACAAAAGCATGGTGATACACTAAGTACACTCTTTCATATGCTGGGAAAATAATTCACCATTATGTGCATTAGAGCAAAAATGACAGTGGATGCCTTTATTCACTCACAATGCCATATGTAGTCAATTGCTAGAAAGTGGGCCCTCAAACACTATGAAAATACCAGATCAAACACCAGTTTTTGCAATCCTCCAAAAGACCTGTTATCTCACTGATGTGAGTATTCTTCCAACAATGCAGATCAAAAACCACATATGCCAGACCATATCATCATCTGTGAAATGAGAAGGTTGGATTAATTTATTTCTAAGTTTCCTTTTAGTTTTAAATCTATGATTCTATGATGCCATGGAATTCTCATCAATATCCTTTCATAAGTTTGTAAGAGGGTCTATGCAGTGTGTTTAGCACCTGCCTTAAATTATTTTAACATCATGAGGATAATAATGGAACAGGCACACATTATCACTGTGTAAGTGTCCATCATTCAGATATATTCAATCATGATAAAGAAAAACAAATCTCAATTCTTAATAACATTTATATATAGTTCTTCAAGTTTTCACTCTCCTTTCTCTTCTAACATGCCAACTTTAAAAAACAAGGTAAAAATATGACTTTAGTCCCTTCTAATTGGCTATTTCAGGTATATAAAAGATTATTATTTATTCTACTGTAGCACATACCTAACCCATTATATTTTTAATATATATTTCTTTGTTTGAATCAAAGAAATAGGATAAATTGGATGGTTTGTGAGGTCCCTTAAATTCTCAAAGTCTGAAATTTTTCAATCTTTTACACCATTTCTTTAACACAATATTTTGTTTGTAATGTCACATGCTAAACCTCTCTGTTATCCTTTCTTTGATTCTTAACTTCAATTCCATAAATCCATATGCAGCACTGAGCATTGTAACTAGCATGCAGGCACTTAATGGCTAATGCTCATTGACTGAATGACTGATGTCTCATTTGTGGCATTGAGGTAAACTAATTATTTTTTCCACCATGAAAAGAAAGGTAAAGATAATAAAGACAATCTGGTTATGTGATGATCAATTGTGATGGACTTAGCTCTTTTCAACAATGAGGTGATTCAAGGTAATTTCATCCACATCTATAAAGACTGGATGTGGATCAAAGCATACTATTTTCATCTCTCTGCTGTTGGTAGTGGTGGTAATGTTTGTTGGCTTATTTTTTTTTTCTTATTTTTTTCCCCCTTTTGATCTGTTGTTTTTTTTTACACAGAATAACAAAAAAAGAAATATGTTTAGAATAACTGCACACATTTAAACTATATCAAATTGCTTGCCATCTTAGAGGAAGAGAGGTAGAAGAGGGAGAAAATTTTGGAACACAAGGTTTTGTGAAGGTGAATGTTGAAAACTATCTTTATAAATGGAAAAATAAAATACCATAAAAAATACGTATATTGTATTTAGCATATACATTAATATATTTAACATGTATTGGTCTACCTACTATCTAGAGGAGGGGGTGGGGGGAAAGAGGGGAAAAATTGGAACAAAATGTTTTGCAACTATCAATGCTGAAAAATTACCCATGCATATATCTTGTAAATAAAAAACTATAATAAAAAAAATTTTCACAATGAAATAAATGAATCCCACATCTTAAAAAAAAATAAAAACAACATGATTAGCATATAAATTATTCTTTACAACACTTAAAATATGGGAAGTTTATTTTAATCCATAAGCCAAAAATTGCATTTCCAAATTTATTTTTACTTAAGCAATGGATGTTGCTGATAGAAAATTTCATGAAATCAACCCCAAAGAACAGATCTCAAGACTCCTCATGAACATAAATTCATAATCCAAAGAATTATTTGTTATATTTCACTGATTTTCTACTCATATAATGATATCAAATTAGATTCAGTTATATCAAAACAGATTATTGTAATTGAAAACACAATCAAAAGATCATCTAATTTAAACCCATATCTAATGGATTGATCTCTTTTATTATATAAAGCCTCTTCTTAAACATCTCTCATTGAAGTTCATTTTATTTTGTAAAGAAACTTATTAACATGTCAGACAGTTCTAATTGTTAAGAAATCCTTCCAAATATTATGTCAAGATCTGCCCCTAATGTAATTTATAAACCACTGATAGTTCTGTCTTACATAGACTGAAGTCCCCTCCTACATGACAAACTTTAGGGTATTAGAAGACAATTATCACTCCACTCCCCAAAATCTTCTTCTATGTAATAAAAAACATTTCAAGTCTAGCTTGCTAAATTATAGATGTATTATATATCCCACTTGTTATTGTCTCTTTTATATTGTGCTACTGAGAATTGAATTAAAGATATATCCACAAACCACAACAGAATTATCTTGAATTTTAACCTTAGACTTCTCTTGATGCAAATATTCAATTAGCTTTTTTTGTCACTTAGCAATTAAGTAAAATTATTTTTTTTTCACATTTGCTATAATTTATATATATATATTTCTTCCAACTTGTACTATCTCACTTGATTTTCAAAACTCAATGAGGGCATAAAGGAGGGAGGAAGAGAGAGAGAGGGCGAAAGAGAGGGAGGAGGAAGGGAGGGAGGGAGAAAGAGAGAGAAGGAGGGAGAGAGAAACAGAGAGAGAGAGAGAATATAAAAGTATAAAAGGAAATATTTATTAAATTTTTTCTATGTGGCAGGCTAAGTGCTTTAGATACTACTAATAAGCCAGTCCCTGCCTTCAAGCAGTTTACAATCTAACAAGAAAAAGAAAAAACACAAAAAGGAATGGGAGGAATTTTCATCCCATACTGAAATGTCTTAAAAGGCATGAAGGCATAGTTCCAGGAAAGACAAAATGTATGCTAACAAATGAGGCTTGAGGGGACCCAGACAGAGTCTAAGGTTATGTCAGGAGGAAGATGAAGATAATCTCCCAGGAGGCTAAAGATTTTGTTTGGCATGGTTGGGTCAGCACTGGCCTTGCAATCTGGAAGATGAACTCAAATACTGCCTTCAGACACTAGCTATAAAGCTCTGGAAAAATCATTTAATAGCTATCATTTATTAAGTATTTACTTATTATATACTACATTGTAAATATTATCTCATTTGATCCTCCCAACAATTGTATGAGTTAGGTGCAATTATTATATATAATATTATACATAATAGAATAGAATATATTATTATTCTCTAGACCTGTTTCTACATCTGTAATATTATTGGGTTGGAAATTAGCTCTTCTAATGTCCCTTCCAGTTAATCTTTAATCCTATCAACCTAAGTGTTCCTGATTTTGAGGACATCTATTATACTACACTTCCTCTTATTAATAAATAATAATATATACTCATACTTACTAAAATAATTTTAAAATACTTAATTTTAATGGAAATTTTAATATTCATGTATTCTAAAACTTTTTTATAAATTGTAGAAGAATCCAGCATCAAACAATACTATGCTACAAGGTTCCAACATATATAGTTTAACTTCTTCCTTTTTTTGAAAGCTGAAGTATGCATAGTATAAGGACTGGGAAAGGGAAAGAGAAAGTATATAAAGGCATTAAATGTTATAAATTATTGTATTTCATCATAAACCACGATCTATTTTTCCTGGTTGCAAAAAGTAGTATTATTTCAGGAAATGGAACATATTGCCAAAAGGTATCTTGTTAATAAGATGAATTCTTGAAGAGTGTACTAGTTATTCAAAATATGCTTTTGGAAATATTTTAAAATATCTTATATGAAAATTAACAGATCCACTGAGAAATTCAAAGTAGGTCATTTAATAATATAAACAAAATGGGTATTAACATGTTATTAAACTATAATATTCAGATTTGGGGACAATAACGTTGCATAGATAACAATATATATTTCATTGGAATTTGCTTAATCCAACATCTTCATGGGTCTAGCCCAAATACTTTGTTTTGTTATTGTTGCATTTTTTTTTTATTTCTAGCTTCCTACTTTTAGCTAGTGCATCTAAAAAAAATAATTATTATACCCTGATTTCTAGTTTTCATTGAGTTGAAAAAGGAAACACATTTTACTAACTTTCTTCCTCTAAACACCTATCAGCTTTTTCTTTAAGTTAGAGGAAGCACGAAATATTATCACCTCTTTTATTTATATAACAGGTATGCACTTCAGTCAAACAAATCTGAGGCATTACAATTACTTTGAGTTTCTAAGAGTGAAATTGTTCAAGAAGGGGAAAGTTTGATTCAAACACCCAATTGCTTCCTTTAATTACCTTTGAACATACTGGCAAGAAAAAGGAGGCTAAACATAAATCCTTCAAGATCAATTTGTGCTTGGACTTGTTGCTATGAATCCACTGTTTCATCTCAATTCACTATCATGAACTGCATTACTTTCTTCTTTTTTATAATCACAAATATTATGGAGAAATAAATGTAGGTCTGTCAATAAAACCATAAATATAACCATGAAGACATTTTTAAAATTATTATAGCATGTAAATCAAAATGCAAAAGTATTTTGTCTTAGACCTTTAAAAATAGGTCCAAAAGACTAGATTTCTAGTTAACCACTGACTAAATTTGTTTTCTAACACAAGTGCAAATTTAAGTAAATTCTTCTTTTAAAAATCCTTTGCAAAATGATAAATGTTAAAAGGGATATGGGAAAATCGGGACACTAATGCACTGTTAGTGGCATTCTGACCTCATCTAACTATTGTGGAGAGCTCATTTGGAGCTATGCTCAAAGGGCTATAAAACTGTAAATACCTTTTACTCTTTGATCCAGCAATACCACTGCTAGATCTCTATCTCAAAGAATTTATAAAAAAGGGGAAAGGACCCATATATACAAAAATATTCATAACAATTCTTTTTGTGGTGGCAAAGAATTGGAAATTGAAGTGATAATTCATCAATCAGAAAATGGCTGAACAACTTGTGGTATATGAATGTAATGGATATTAGTGTGCTATAAGAAATGATGAGCAGGCAGATTAAAATAAAAAACTGGAAAAATTTACAAGAACTCATGTTGAGTGAAGTGAGCAGAGAGCCAGGAGAACATTATGCTATGATCAACTATGATAGAATTTACTCTTCTTAGTAATACAGTGGTCTAAAACAAGTCCCAAAGATTTTTGATGGAAAATGCCATCCACATCAAGAGAAATAATTATGAAGTCTGAATGCAGATTAAATCATACTATTTTCACTTTAAAAAAACAATTTGTTTTTGGTGGTGTTTTTCCCTTTTGTTGTGATTCTTCTTTCATAAGATTAATATGGAAATATGTTTAACATGATTATATATGTACAATATATTGAATTACTTGCCATCTTTTTGAGGGAAAAGGAAAGATAAAAATTTGAAACTCAAAATCTTACAAAAATGAATGTTGAAAACTATCTTTATATATAATGGAGAAAAATACTGTAAGTGCAAAAATAAAGAAATAAAAAATCCTTTGCTTCTGTTTTCTTCTGTGATTTAATTATGTAATAACATTTTTTTTTTTAATTCTATGGAATGTTGGAACCAGAATTGTAATTTCATCTCTGTATGGAACTCCCCATGTGAAAGTTCCCTTCATTGATGCAGATTCATAGTCTTTGTTTAAGTAATTTTGTGTAAGTTACATCCCTAGAAAGATATCACTGAAAGATTAAGTAACCATGTAGCTAAATGTGTCAGAGATAAGACTTGAGCCTAGAGTTTCCCAATTCTAGTACAATTTCTTCATTCACATCTTTTGCAAGTTTAAATTACAGGGTCTTTATATTTCAATGTATGTTTTTTTTTTTTTGAAATAAAGATTCTGTTATATTCAATATAATGATGAAATCATACTGAGTTTTGAATTCCATCCTGACCACTGATTACCTTCATAATTAGAACTTATCTTTTTTTTTTCTCATTGTGTTAAAATTAAAACCATCTAAAGATAGCAATTTCAGAAGTTTTTTTTTTTTTATCATACTTTCATCACACCACCATCATAAATTAATGTAGATATAAAGAATTCTGTATGAGTTTCTGAGAAAAGGAAAAAGTGACTATTTCTGTCACAGTTCAAATAGTCTTTCTTAGTTCAGGTTATAGTACACATCTAAGAAGTAGACTTGAAATGAAGGAGGAGAAGGAGAAGGAGAAGGAGAAGAGAAGGAGAAGGAGAAGGAGAAGGAGAAGGAGAAGGAGAAGAATGGAACATTGGTGTATTTGATAATTTCTTGAAGGATCCCTTTGTCTATTTCTGTTTTAGAATTTTTCTCATACAGTAATATACTCCCAACAAAAAAATACTATTATGCTGTTTGAAAGGCAACCAAAGAATAGTATCTAGAAATAATTCTTCTTTGTGAACATTTAAAGTAGAAACAGAAAATAACTTGCTACACAAACACAGATTAGTTCCAGTAATCTCATTGATTCAGAAAGACAAGTATAAGAGCTATGCAGCTATTATACCTAGATTCCAATGTCCACCTTAGAGACCTATTCATGAATAACAATTTTAGTAATGGTACTATTGAAGAAATGATAAAAACTTGCATGCTGTTGCACATAACAGCAATTTTGGGACAACAAATTCCACTTCTAAGATGATAAAAATCCCTTTAGTGGGGATTTGGTGGGAAAGAAAACAACAGATTCCTTAGTGTTTCTTAAGGGTAAATGCAATCTTTGCATTCTTTTGATACAAAAAAAAAAAAAAACAAAACCCTCTATTAAATGGGAGCTCCTCCTCTTCTCTTATTTATGTCTTAATTACAAATGCTCTTACTGCACAAAAGAGGTAATGGGAAATAGTGACTGGATTATCTTTATTGTCTCACAAAGATGCTATAACAATGCAAAATGGTGAGCCAAATTTAAATTGGTAGGAATTCAGAAACTGTGTAAACTGACTCCAGTTCTATCTTGACTGCATTGGCTTGTCAAATGTGATAGGATTAGCGGCTGCAACAGTGCTCAGCAGTAGAACATATTTCAAACTATTCTTTTTACTTTCCCAATCTAAACCAAATGATATTTCCATTTGTTGTTTTGAGAAGATGGCTCTACATCATTTTTTTTTCACTTTTTGTGCAGATTCTGCTTGTCTGCTGCCAGCTGCTATTGGCCATTTGTTTTCTGCTGGCAAGAAAGGGCATCATGCCAAAGAAAACGCCAGTGTATTCTGCCTGTATATATCTTCAGGGACAAAACTATTGGTTGATTTTAAACAAATATTCACTAGTGCTGATAGAGTTCATTTGGGTAATTTTTCATCTAATAACTCAACCAGCTCTTGAACAGATTTAAATGGGCTAACTCATCCAAATTTCAAAGAGTCCTGGCATCATTCATTAAAAATTACACGAATTTGAAACAAATAATCTTCATACACTTTCTATTTAACACATCCTACTCTTAGCTTCCTTTGCCCTATAAAGCAATAAATTGGCAATGTGTGATGATAAAAACAAATATCTCAAGCCAAATTATGGCTGCCAAAAGAAAGGCAAGGTGCCCCCAAATAATTATCCAAAGTTGTTAAATGAGATACATGGTTTAATAAAGTATGCATTTGGATGAAACACATGAAGGAACATAGAGGATTTCAGGTCTTTCTATTTGAGAAAGAGGAACACAATGCTTTCATGTATATAATCCTAATATGAGAAAGAGTAAGGAAGGGTGAATAAAAACTCCTTGCCCTCAGGAAAGGCTAGAACCAAATTTCATGTCTGACACACACTTCTTGTATAACTTGTATAGAAACATACACCTTTGTACTCCTCCATTTAAGTTAGCATATATCTTTACACAATAAGAAAGAAAACAACACATTTTGTAACTGATCTCAACTTTGAATCATTTTCTTTAAAAAAAAAAAAAGTTAGCTTTCTGTGAGGGGAATGAGGAGAGATAAATTAGGAAATACTGATGATGTCAAAACAAAAGCTATAAATATTTTTAAAAGTACTAAAACTCACTTAAAATTAAGTGATGTACCTTTCCTCCAAGAATAATATTAACTAAAATCAGAGAAAGAAAGCTCCAGGGCTTCTATCACAAAGATTCTAATCAGATAACTTTTATTGGGTAGATTCAGGAACAGTACCAACATTTAAACAGAATTTGAGAGTTGATAAGGAACTCAGTGACTAGCTAGTCCAATCCATACATGAAAGAAATTCCCACTATAATATACCTCAATCATCAGCAAAAAACAAAAAACAAAAAAAAAAAAAAAAACATAAATGCCTCCAACTAAGGACTGTCCATTTTGCTTTTGGAAAACTGTTAGCAAATTTTTGTTTTGTTTTCCTGAAAATAAGCCTAAATTTATCTTTTTACAATTCCATCTGCTGTTTCTAGTTCTACCTTCTAAGTAAGTTGAAAGCCTCTTCCATGTGACATTCTTCAAATACTTGAATATGGCCATCCTGTATTCCTCCAAGTCTTCTTTTAAAAACTAAAAAGCCTAGTTTCTTCTACCAAACTTCATATGTCATGAAGTCAAGATCTTTCACTATACTGACTATATTCCTCTGAACAACTTTTACCTCATCAATGTATTTCTTAAATCATAATGCCCAGAGATAAATGCAATGCTTCAAATAATGTTTAAAAAGGTTCAAGTACAAATGGATCAGTGCTTTCCTGTCTTCCTGATTCTGTGCCCATTACTCTGTGATGCGTACTTCCCACCTAGCTGTCTTAAAGAATGGTAAAATATACTATTTCACATAAGTAAAAATTTTACTACAAAAGACTGAGTAATTAAGGTCCCATTGGGGGGAGGGCTGAGGAGGGAAGTAAGGGAGAAAGAAAAGCCTCAAATAAGAACCAGAAATTTTCTAGTCATCTGTACTGTGGTAGCACAATAAAAATACAAAAAAAAAAAAAAAAAAAAAAAAAAATCTTGTTTGGTCAACAAGAAAAAGAGCACACAAACACAATTCATATGATGAATGACAAAAGTTATATAAAGGGAGATGTCTGAAACTCAGGGTTCTCTGAAAAAGTGAAAAGTAATGGAAATGGATAAGATACATAATTTTTTGTTCAATTGCTTTATAAAAGCACATGAATTACTATCAAGCAATTTACTAGCTTCTTCACAGACAAAAACCTAATACTATTTTTCTTGTAGAAGATATCACAAACATATCTAATCAAAAATAATGACCTCCTCTAAATATAGCCCAATTAAGTGTTTAACAGCTTTTATTACTTTTATAAAATCAGTTAGCAAGAAAATTATGCATGATGACTAATGAGGGCAAAAAGGATGTACTACAAGGAGGTATAAAGAACAATTTGTTATTGATTAATTATTTAACAAAGTGACTGAAAATGCTTTAACAATTATACTGGTCTTGTTGGTTATTGCAAAGCTTTAGATTCTACTCTGAACTAGTGACTTATTCATATGCCATAAATAGCAGATCCAAGTACTGTGAAAATGCTAGGGTTTTTTTTTTTTTTTTATGAACCTGAAAAAACTATTCTCTAAAATATGCCACTAACACAATAATGCCAAGAACAATTAATATCAAATGTAGCATTTTTATAATTTTTTTCTAACCTTAAATCTACTCCTTGTCTGAAAAAGAACTAAATATAGCTTCCAAATCAAAGCAGGCATAACAAAATATTGTATTAATCACATATGCAATCCCTGTATGTAGATTATATCAGGTTATTTTACTACACTGAAAAACAAATTAAATAACTTCAGTTTGTAGAATCTTTCCTCAAAAATATCAAAATGCTATTTTACTGAACTAGCAGAAAATTCTTAATTCTGCCAAGCAAAGTATAAGATTGAAGCCTTCATGCTCAAATCAAAAGCACATATAAATCAATTAATTAAGGTGATAACTTCATTTACTTTTCTCCTCAGACAAAATACATTGGACACAAACATATCAAAGACAGGGAAGAACTTGAATAGATTAAAATATTACAATAATACTGGAATCAAAGCTGAATAGGAAGAACACATTTAAAACAATCTAATATTAATGCAATACCAATATAAGCAATGCTAATCCCAATGTGCATTTATAGTAGAGTATCCTAAAAAAAGCTCATAATACATTAATAAAAGATTGGGTCCCTACCTTTAAGATAAGTGCAGAAAAATCAGCACTCTGTTAACCCTTTTCTTCTTTTTGTGTAAGAATCTCAGAGGACGTGATAATCAAATTTAAGGAAAAATATGCCTTATAGAAAATAATTGGTACAAGCATATATTAATTTAGCAAACAATCAAGTCTTATATGGACTACATGTTTGATCCTATAAAATGGTAAAATCAAGGAATAGAATCAAAATATAATCCTGTGTGACAGCTCTGAAACAATATATTAAAAAAAGGCATTGAATATATGTGTGGATCATATACCTGTGTTTGTGGAAACATAAGAGTTTATGACAACTAAAGTAGTGATTAAAATTTTCCGATCTAAAATAAGAGAGACTAAGAGAAAGTCTGAGTCAATGGCACTTTATTAAAGGATCCATATGGGATCCCCTCTAATGAAGTGAATCTCAGATCTTCCTCATAATCTAAGATGCTACCTCCCCTTAGAACTATACTTGTATAGGGTAACAGTTATAATAAATATGGAACAGCAATTTTATTGGTTAACATATAATACAGTCACTAAAATATAAATACCAACAGGGTCACAATCTGGATGAAGCTATCACAGTCACTGACCTAAGCAATCATAAGATGGTCAGTGGTCATGAGATGATCACCTGCTCCTACTGGACAAGTAATTTATCCAGAGGTACAAAAATATTTTTTAATTATAGCTTTTTATTTACAAGTTATATGCATGGGTAATTTTTCAGTATTGACAATTGCAAAATCTTTTGTTCCAACTTTCCCCCTCCTTCCCCCACCCCTTCCCCCGGATGGCAAGTTAACCAATACACGTTAAATATGTTAAAGTATAAGTTAAACACAATATATGTATACATGTCCAAACAGTTATTTTGCTGGTACAAAAATATTTTAAGGGACTTTTGATGCAATTGTGATCTCTGCCACATTGGGCTTGGTCACTTTCACAAGGCAAAACAAGTGTGGAGAGTCTTTAATTGACTTCATAGAGTTAACAAGTGAACTTAGAACATAGGATTCACAGCTCTGGGGCCTTATATACAGAACTTTGATATGGTTCTATCAAATAGACTCATACTGATTGGAAAAGAATAGCGATCTCAATGATTGTTCTCCCTAAAAATCAGTAATTGCCACCAGAAATTGCATATGGATTATACCTAGGAAGCACAGGCATAGACAACAATGTAGATTATACAATAAAATTGTAGAAACTACAATATGCTAAGTCTAAAACCTTTATCTCCTGCTCAATAAGACATTAGCTGATATCTAGAAGCCTGAAAAAATAGGTAACTACTCTTTGTAGAATTCATCTACCAGTCAAAAAAGATCTGGATAAAATAGTCCTGGGAGGGAAGTTTTTGTATAATTTAAAAATTGTTGAAGCAACACATTGTCCTAGAGATAGAGGGTCTTGGAGTAATGAAGAATTAAATTCAAGTTGTACCTTTCACATCTGCATGTATCCAAAATTAGAGTTGTAGAGATGGTATAGATCTGTTATGATAGAGTTCTTCATTTCATATACTGTTGAAATCACAAATATAATCATGAAAAAAAGAAATGGAGAAATGAAGAGATACCTCTCACTTCCAAATAAGGGCCATATTTTATATTTAGAATATAGAACTCACTTTGAGATTTGCAGGTAGAATTAGGGTAGAAAATTATGTAATTTAGCTAGCTATTGTTTTTTTTTTTAATTATACCTTGTTATCAATAAAGCTTGTTCCAAAGGATTCAATGGGCAATTTCTTCCTATTCTGAATCTTCAGTTCTGTTTTTTAGTGAAACTTATATCTATGTGATATTGATGTGTCTTTATAAACCAAATATAATAATTGAAATACATGGTAAATTCACTGTAATATATTAAACTCCAGTAGAAGGTAAACTGAACTATGAGTTAGAACCCTTGGTTCTAGTCCTTGTTTTGCAAGTATCTTATTATAAAGATCAGAAAGTCATTTTGATTCTAAACCTAGTTTCTCATCAATAAGACTTCCTATATAATCTTTAAAGTTCCCTTCCAGTTCTAAAATCATGATCGTAGAGAAAAAATTCTAGTTTTCATTCTATTCTCTATTTATAAGCTACTTCCTGCTAGTAAATTAGATGCTGAAGAGGTACATTAACTTTTAAGATATATGGGAGCTATGTCTTGCATGATTGCTGTTTAGCTTTATTCTGGTAAGTAATCTATACTTACCTGCTACAGGAAGTGACACTCCAGTAGCCTAAAAACCTCATGAATGTCCCTAAGCACCTCAATTACTGCCAGAAAAAATAGTCCAACATTTAAATATTAAATGTAAGTATTAGAGAATATTAACATTGCTAAATTTGGGTGGCCTAGAAAAAGTTGTAAAGAGAACTGTTTCATTGTAAAATTTGAAGCCTGACTGGCTACATTATCCCAAGTAAAGACAAACTTAATTATCAATAATTTAATAATGGAAATACTGTTTTTTGAAGTTGTGAGGTGAGAGATGTCATAGTCAGATATCCTCACTTTTTCAAATTTTTTCATTCTTATTTTTAAAATTGTTCAAGTCTTTTTATTCAGTCAGACATTATTTCACAAAGACATATTCCGGAATTACAATCACAAAGAAACATGAAACTGACAAAGACCTTAAAGATCAGCATGTCTAACTCTTTTTTTAAAAGATAAGGAAAAAGAGGTCTCAATCAATAAAATGATTTGTTCTTTTCACTATACTAAATTAGGGTATGATGCAATATAGACAAAAACATCATAATAGAAGCATTTCATGCATCATGATAGAATTAAGTTAGTCAGGGATGACTTACAAATAATATAAATTTCTTATTCTTTTATGGCAAGGAGTTCTGTCTTAGAACAAGGTAGTTTCATTTTGTTATCTCAAAATTTAAGTAAAAATTTCTTATAGACTTTCTGTTTGCAAAAAAGGGGGGGGGAGGAATTAACTTTTAAAAATTTAGTATAAAATATATAGAAATTAGTCAGTCAAGAAGCAATTATTAAGTGCTTACTATGTGTCAGACACTCCATGCCAATTGAATGTACATAATCTCTGAAGAAAACATAACATCCCGATTTTAAAAAATATATTTTCTGGTAATATTTGACCAGGAAATGTCTCTTCAGAAGAAAAAAAAAGTAAAACATTTTGCAAACATTAGATCTAAACAAATGGCTGGTCTAAGGTTACTATTCCGCTGTGAAATTTTAATATGAATCTTCATTGGCAAAGTATAATTTCCTATTCTAAAAGTAACAACAAAACACAAGAGTAAAATGTTATATTATTTACTTAAGAACTGATGAGCATCAAAAAGTTATCAAACTGTGCATATCCTTTGATCCAGCAATGTTGCTATTGGGATTATATCCCAAAGAGATCTTAAAAGAGGGAAAGGGACTCACATATGCAAAAATGTGGCAGCCCTGTTTATAGTGCAAGAAACTAGAAACTGAGTGGATGCCCATCAGTCGGAAAATGGTTGAATAACTTATGGTATATGAATGTTATGGAATATTATTGTTCTGTAAGAAATGACAAGTAGGATGATTTCAGAGACACCTGGAGAGACTTTCATGAACTGGTGCAAAGTGAAATGAGCAGGACCAGGAGATGATACACGGCAACAACAAGACTATAAAATGATCAATTCTGATGAACATGGCTATTTTCAACATTGAGCTGATGTGGAGCAGTTCCATTTGTGCAATGATAAAGAGAGTCATCTACACCCAGAGAGAGAACTGTAAGAACAGAGGATGGAACAAAGCATAGTATTCTCACTCTCTCTGTTATTATTTGCTTGCCTTTTGTTTCTTTTTTCTCAGTTTTTCTTTTTCTTTCTTCTTGATCTGATCTTTCTTGTGCAACAGGATGGCTTTGTGAATATGTATTTGCATATTGGATCTGGCATGTATTTTGGCAAACTGGCATGTATTGGACTGCCTGCCAAGTTTGGGAAGGGATGGGGGGAAGAAGGGGAAAATTTGTGGCAGGGGGTTATACAGAGGTCAATGTTGGGAAAATTACCCATGCATGTGCTTTGTAAATAAAAAGCTTTAATAATAACTTTTTTTTAAAAAGAGGTGCTGAGCATACAAAAAAGCATTATGGAAGAGGGCACATCAATATAATTGTATCTTAATCCTGGCTTTGCCACTAACTACTTGTATGACTTTGGGAAAGTGACAGTCTCATTAGATCTCACTCTCCTCATCTGTAAATTGAAAGGCTCTTTAGATTAAATAATCCCTAAAGTTCTTTCAACTCAAAAATTCCTTGACTCTCAATACCTTATTTGAAATTACACGAATTTTTATAGTCAAAATCTGATTCCCATGAAGAAATATGAAGAAAAAAATTTGTTTTTTTAATAGTTAAGTATATGAATTGTCCAAATATACCTGTATTATCCCAGAACTTTCATAATTTGGATCTCATCATAACAAACTCTCTTTAGATTTAAAGAGATTAATATAGTAGACCTAGAAAAATTGTATTTATGATTCTTTAATACTAATCAAAAGCTCCAAAGCATTAGACAATGAAATAATTTCTATATGCTTTGTAAAACAACTAGTTATAATCTTATGAAAAATTAACAATGAAAGAAAACAAAATGAGAATATTTGGGGGCAATATTTTTTTAAATAACCTCAAATCTTTATGTGAGGTAACAATATCATGTATTTGTCTATACAATAAATTTTATACATATTCATAAATAAAAAGGTATAATTCTCTTTGAGAATTATGCTACTTTTTCCTAAGGCCTGGCAAGGTTAAGTGACATGTTCAAAGTTATATAGGTAGTATCAAAAGTGGGATTTGAACCCGGTATTCTCAAAGGAGCCTTCTTGAATCTTGCCATTAAAATGTGTTGTTCTCTTGTGAACCTAAAGACAGATGATCAGTGGAACAACTGGAAGAGAACTAAAGTGAAGTGTCCTTTTACTTCCTGATAAAAAGAGAATTTGGGGAGCTTCCAAGAACAGAGCCAAGATGGCAGAGTGAAGCTAGCAAGATGCTTGGGCTATCCCAGTTTTCTTCAAAAACACATGAAACTAAGCCCCTGAATAAATTCTGGAACAACAGAATTTATGAAAAGATGGAATAAAACAATTTTCCACCCAAAGATATATTGAAATGACTTCAATAAAAGTCATTCTCACTGGAATAAAAAAGGTACATAACCCAGCTCATGTGGTGTATGGAAAAGCCATTGAGAGAGTCTTAATCATGGTAGATCAGCAAGCAAGATCCTTAATAAGCAGTCAAACAAATTAAAAAGAAGAAAAAATAGAAGAAAATGCAAAATATTTCATTAGAAAAACAAATGATCTGAAAAATAGACCCAAGAAAAACAATTTTGAAATTATTGGACTATCTGAAAGCCACAACAACAATAACAACAAAGACCCAGGTCAGCATTCTTCATGAAATAATCAAAGAAAACTGCCCTGATATATTTGAACTAGAAGACTTAATAGTCATTGAAAGAATTCATCAATTACCTAAACTCCAAGAAACATTGATGCAAAACTCCAGAACTATGATCTTACGAAAAAAAATACCTCAAGTTTCTAGGGAAAACAAACAAAAACAAAAAACAAAAATTCATGTGTCTATAAGCCACAGTCAGAATTACTTAGGATATGACAACTTCTACAATAAAAGGACCTGAAATACCATATTCCAGAAGGCACAAGACTTTAGATTGCAGCCAAGAATCAACTATCCAGCAAGGCTGAGCATTTAATTTCAATCATTTCTATCAAAAAAACTAAACAGAAAATTTGATCTACGAAAACAGGACTCAGAAGAAGCATAGAAAGATAACTAGGAAAGAAAGTAAAACATATTAAAAAATTAAACTTTTTACATCCCAACATGAGAAGATGATACTTATAACTCTTGAGAACTGTTATCTTTGAGTCTTGTTGTAGTGTTTGTGTTTATCTCTTATGTTCTATCCCTGATGAGTCTTCTACTTTATTTCTACTCTTTAACTTGCCTTCCTGTTATCCACTAATGGATGTCTCCCTTACCTTCTCCCCCTACTCTTTCCCTCTCTTTATTCATTTCCCATTAATCTATATTAAGCTATTAATTTACCCCTTATCCCACTTCTATAAATCAACATACCTTTTTCTACCCCACTTTATATTATTCCCTCCCCACTTACTACTTTATAGATTTTGGAAGGTGACCATATCTTTTGTGGTTTTACATATATATATATATATATATATATATATATATACACACACATATATGTATATAATACATATATTATTATCATATATTATACATATATAACATATATTATGGATATTGTATATATATATATATATATATATATATATATATATATATAAACAAAAACATATGTGTATATGTATGTGGTTCCTTATTTAAGCCATTTCCAATGTGAATAGATTTTCAGAACTACCAATTCTTCATCTCACTCTAATGCTTGTGTTCTTCCTCTGCACCTCATTTGTATAACATAATTACTATTTTTATTTTTTGCTGAACAGTTTTGCTTTTCAGAGTCAGATCATGGTCAACTTTGCCCCAGGTTTTTTTTTTTTTTTTTTTTTGGTAGGGCTATCCAATTACTGATGTCAATTTTGAACACATGGAATATATTTCCATGTAAAAAAACATAAACAATTGACCTATGTTGTGCCCTTGAGATTAATCTTTGATGTCTCTTATATGTTAAATTTTCCATTAAATTCAGGTTTGGTTGGGACAAAGTCCTAAAAAATCAACAATTTCATTAAATGTCTTTTCCCTCATTAAATATTATGCTTTTTTGTTAGATATGATATTTTTGGCTACATGCCTAATTCTTTTGATTGTTAATATATATTATTCCAATTCACCTAGAAATTCTTTCTGAACAGGTAGCCATTTAATATTACTCTTTGGGATAGAAGAGGGTTTTCTGTTGTTTTTCATTTGGTGAGGCTATTGGGTTAAATGCTTTGTTCAGAGTCACACAGCTAAGAAGTAATTATGGCTACTGATAAATCCTGAAACATTCAATATTTGAACTGTTTTTGCTTTGATTTTTGTTTGTTTCTTGTAAAATTTTCACTTTCTTCTGGGGGTTTCAAAATTTGGCAATATTTTTATGTGTTTTCTACATAGGATCTCTGAGGTGGTGATCAGTTGATTCCATCTAATTCTATTTTCTCTTCTGTTATATTACTCAATCTAGGACAATTTTCTTTGATTATTTCTTGCATTATTTTGTCGATTTTTTTTTGGGGGGGGTTCACAGTTTTCAGATACTCCAATTATTCTTATGTTTTCTCTTCTTAATCTGTGTTTTTTAAACAATGTTTTTTTATTATAAGATGTTCTCTTCTATTCTGATTTTTTCAATTATATATAGATGGATAGATAGACAGATGATAGATAGGCAAACAGATGATAGACAGATAGATAGATAGATATAGATAGACAGATAAGATAGATAGTTATTTCTTGGTCTCTTATAGCTTCACTGGCTTCTTGTCCAATTCTAATTTTCTTTTTTTTTTTTTCTTTTTTTTTTAATGGCTGCAAGTTTCTTTTGTCTTTTTTTTTTTTAAAGCTTTTTATTTTCGAAACATATGCACAGATAATTTGACAACATTGACCCTTGTACAGCCTTGTGTTTCAGATTTTCTTTTCCTTCCTTCCCTCCCCTCCCCTAGATGGCAAGCTATTCAATATATATTAAACATTTAAAATACATGTTCAATTCAATATATATATAAACACATTTATACAATTCTCTTACTGTACAAGAGAAATCAGATCAAAAAAGAAAGTAAATGAGTAAGAAAACAAAATGCAAATGAAGAACAGCAAAAAGAATGAGAATGTTATGTTGTGATCCTCTCTCTGGGTGTAGATGGCTCTCTTCATCACAAGATCTTTGGAGCTAGCATTAATCATCTCATTGTTGGAAAGAGTCACATTCATCAGAATTGATTGTCATATAATCCAATTCTAATTTTTAAATAATTTTCAAGACTCTTTATCTTATTTTCTAGTTGGTTAACTTCGCCCCCCCCCCCCATAATCTCCTTGGGTTCTTGATTTTGTTGTTGTTGTTGTTGTTATTTGTTTGTTTGTTTGGGGGGGGTGGCTGTTTTTATTGCTGTTGTTTAGTTTTTCCTCAATCTCATTTTTTTAAATCTTTTTTTCAATTCTTGTAGAAATTCTTTCTGGACAGGTAGCCATTTAACATTATTCTTTGGGATAGAAGAGGGTTTTTTATTGTTGTTTTTCATTTGGTGAGGCAATTGGGGTTAAATGTTTTGTTCAGAGTCACACAGCTAAGAAGTATTAAGTATCTGAGGCTAGATTTGAACTCAAGTATTTGTGACTTTATGATTGGTTTTCTATCCACTGTACCATCTAACTATCCCTCAAGGAAGCATCTTAGCAGCACAGTTGGGCCTGGCATTCCTAATCAGTGGAGGTTCCCTTAGTTTTCCCAGCCCCAGATGACAACTCCACATTGAACAGGAGTTCCTGTGTCAAACCCAAGGCTCCCTGCTAGCTGTTATCTATGGAGCTAGCTTGGAAATGTTTATACTTCAGACCCCAGAATGAGATTTAACTGGTGTTTCTTCAGTTTTACAGGTGGCCTCTGAAAAATCCCTCTTCTGCTCCACGTCTTATGTGTTTTTTAGTAGTATACTTTCATCCTGAGGAAAAATTTTGTTTTGTTTCTGGGGAAAATCTGGAGAGCTTAGAATTGCTGACCTCCTCCCCGATCTTCCCAAAATCCTCCAATATTTACATTTTAAAAGAGATCAAAGTCTAATATTAAAAAGCTATAATATAACATTAGATTTAAACATTTCCAGCAGTAGGAGGGATCCTTTGGGGATACTGGGATTTTCTTTGGCCCACAGAAATCACAGGGATAGTTTAACTATTCATCTACCTATAAAATTCTACTATTACATATATTATATTATTTTGATAACTAACAAATTTGATAACTGACTCATTCAGAATCCTCATACTTTCCATAATTACGTGTTTTCTTCCAGTTGCTTCCCTGATAATACAACTTTTGAATTAACCAATTATTTTTTAATATTCTGAATAATTTTGGATAAATAAAAATTTTAAAAGGGGAGGGACTTAAAATAGATAACTGTATTTTGAACATGTGGTTTTTTTATCTTAAGCCATAAATAATTAATTTTAGTTTAAGAAAATAAAATTTGTAATATAGACAACTATTAATAAGATTTTTCATAATAATACTTTGAAATTCCAAATTATACCTATGTCTTCATTCACAAAGAAGTAATGATAATATGTTCAATACTATTTTCAGTATCTTTGAATTAAATGTAACATGATGCTTTGTAACATAAAATATTTTTGAAATTTCAGGTATTTGAAATGTTATTGTTTCCTTATAGATCCTAAAATTAAATATTTCATCATTCAAACAAAAAAAAAGTCAAAATACAGCTAAAGAAATCCACAGTGTAATAAGAATTTTTGAACTTCAAAACTGGCTATAATACTCACTCCTTACAATTGCCTGGTTAGATCTTCAGTAACTTTGATTGCGGTATTATTTCTGAAAGAATTCAGGCTCAGACAGTTTCTAACCCAAGCACAAACATTTATTTAGGCATTTATTGGATGACACACCCACAGGGCTCTCCTTAAGGGTGAAACTAGCACAAACAGGACACAAAGTGATTCTTCTACAGGGATAGAAGGCCCAGAATTGGCTGATGGAAAAAAAAAAAAAAAAAAAAAAAAAAAGGCTTCCAAGCCACATTCAGGGAAGACCAAGAAAAACCCAGTTAGCATGAGATTTCCCAGAGGTCATCCTGTTCCCTGTCCAAGAGGAGAGATGGAGACTGCAATACTGATTATATTATAATGAGAACCTAGGGTCACTACATATATATACATACACACACACACACACACATACACACATGTACACACATATATTATACCAAGCCTAGAGTCAGTAAAAGGTGAGCAAGGGTTGGATATACAATTAGTATCATTTCAGGGATAGTTCCTTCTGTGATTTTAAGCTTTAAGATTTTTTTTTTTAAGATTTTTTAAGATTGAAGATTAAAGAATTTCAGGAAATCCTGTTCCAAGGTAGATCTCTATTAACAGGGGGTGGAGAGAGAAGTGTCCTCAAATTGTTTCTTGCAGGGTCCCCTAACTGCCATATCAGTTTCTAAATGCAATCATTTAGTGCTAAGTATTTTTATTAGTATTTTTATAATTTTATAATTGAGCTTATCTCCTTTAATTTCTTTCACTCTTCCCCCTTTACCTATTCTGTACAGATCCAAAACCACCAAGATATCTAGGACTTTCACCATTACTAATAATTTTCCATGACATTCTTTTTCCCCTACCTCCCAAACAACACTACCCTCCTCTTTGCCCCACATACACACACAAACATACCTTACTTAAATAAGTAAAAGAGACCTGAAGTCAGAGCCTTTTTATTACCTTAATTCAGCCTCATTCCTCCAACAAGGCTCTCATTTAATACAGATTCTGGAAGCAGCACTGTGTTGTAGAGTCAAAGGGTTTGAGATTAAATCTGGCCCTGGTACATACTACGTATGAAATCTGAGGCAAGTCATTTACCCTCTCTAAACTGTAGTCCTCCTCTCCACAGGTGTGATTAAATGATCTCTGAGATTCCCTCCCAGATTGAACCTATTCTCTAGATTTTTCCTTTTAGTTTGGTCATAGGGCAGAAATGCAAACTCCATTTTCTGGAAATTGTGAATTTGTCTAACTAAAGATAATGAAATTTGTCACTTTAAGGAGCATTTTTCCTTACAAATGAGAAATATCTACAAAAGGACATCAGAATTCTTTTAGTAGAGCCAGACTTTCTTTATGTAAAATAGAGAAGAACCTTTTCTTGTGCAGATACATTTATAATTTTTGGTACCCAAGATTGTGAAGTACTTAGAAATCAGCAAGAGGGCAAATCTCAGAAGAAATTTTACTAATTAATATGTTAGATATTATTAGGTATATTACACATATATTGCATATAGTTAACAGTAAAAAACAATTAGGCAACTGATGGCTCAATGAATAGAATTCTGATGTGGAGTTAGGAAAACCTGAGTTCAAATGTGAGCTCATACGTACTAGTGAGGTGAACCTGAGCAGGTTACTTAACTGTCTGATCTTGGAGATGAAAATGTCCAACCATCCCAGCTTCCTTGCCAAGAAAACCCTATAGACAGTCTTGACAGGACTTGGTCCATGGAGCACCAAGAGTTGAATGTGATGTGACTGACTAATAATAAGAAAAAAAGAGGCAGCCTAGCTCTAGTAAAGGACTCTTGGTGTCTCTTTTGTAGATATTTCTCATATATAAATAAAAATGCTCCTTAGAATGGCAGATTTAACCATCTTTAATTTATCATTGCCAGGAAATGGAGTCTGAATTTCTGACCCATCCCCAGCTCAAAGGGGAAAATCTAGAGAATAATTGGAGTAGAGGTGGAAGGGATCTTAGAGACCAAGACTCATCTTCGTGAGTTCAAACTTAATAGCTGTATGCCCTCAGGCAAGTCACCTGGTTCAGTTTCCTCATCTGTAAAATGAGCTGAAGAAGGAAATGGCAAATAGGGTCATAAAGAGTCTGAGACAACTGAACTACAACTACACTTGGTGCAGGTAAGTGATGCAGTAAATAAAGGACTGGGCTTGAAATCAGGAATATTCATCTTCTTGAATTCAAATCTCACCTCAGATATTTCCTAGCAGTGTAACCCTATTTGCCTTAGTTTCCTCAAATATAAAATGAGCTGGAGAAGGAAATGGCAAACCATTCCAATATCTTTGCCAAGAAAACTCCAAATGGGGTCACAAAGAGTCGGATAAGACTAAAAGCAATATTAGCAATTAGCCATTGAAGACAAAAGAGGAACATATGGACATTCTAGAATAAGAGTAGTTGAGAGCTAAAGACAAGGTTGATATAAAAGAAAACACTGAGATCATTTCTATGTACTTGAGTTCTCTAGGACATCATTCCCTTGATTCTGCCTGTTTGAGTAGAAGGATAATAAGTAAAGTGTTAACATACAGAAATCTAGAGCTAGATGCTAGTTCTATATATATATATAAATGATATGTTCAAGTTCACTTAGGCACTGCCATTAGAAGTAGGTTTTAAACAGAGATCCTTTAACTTCAGAGTTAATGTTTTCACTCTTCCAAGTACCTCTTGTCTAATAGTCAAGGTTCTCTATTTATGAGAACATAGATGACAGGCTAAAGACTACCCCATTTCTCCGTCATCATTTCTAATGGCTCTGCTATGCAATAAAATAAGAAATCGTCATTCTTAACCTTGGAGCTGGAAAGAGATATGTTCTTGTTGTCCCAAATAAAATTCAGAATGTATTTTCTCCAGATGTTGTACTAGCTGTGTTTAATAAAGGGCAATATCAGGATCCAAAATACCTTGAGAGGAAGTGGAATGAAGTGGAAAAACACTGTACTTAGATTTAAGCAATTACGTTTGAGTCACAGTTCTGGAATTTTAGCTCTGACTCTAAATAGGTGTGTGAGCTTGGGCAAGCCACTTAAAATTCTCCAGACCTCAATTTTTATCATCTGTATGATGGGAGTAATATAACCATAATGAGCTACTGTGTGGAAAAGTGTTGTGTTTAACTTTAAAATGCTAAATAAATGTGAGCACTATCAACTATATTGTAAATTAATCCTTCATGGAATAGCTTAAGTGCTTAACAATAATTTGTAACTGTTTCTAGAAAGAAATAGTTTATGTCATTACACTTCCAAATATAATAAAGTACATTAAAAAACAACTTCAAAAGAACTTTTGAAATAAATTTTCATCTGCCAAAATCTTATTGTACTTTCTTATAGCAACCATATAATAGCAAAATAAGGGATAAGTAGGTGTGATTGTGGTGTTCTTGTACTTTTCTAAAATATATGATGGCTCTCTGAAAGCAGGTTTCTTGGGGAGGTTTTCGGGAGGCAGCCTTAGTTTCAGTTCAGAGTAATAATCATTCCAAATACAGCTAGCTGATAAAACCCAAATGTTTATTTCTTATCTCTTTCCTTGGACCCGGTTAACTTTCTTAGAGGCTTATCTCTCTGCTTGGTTCCAAGAGCTCTTGCAGCTTGTCTTTTGCCTCTGCTTTCTTTAGCCTCTAGCCAGCACAAAGGTGGAAGATGCAATGAATTTGCCTCGCCTTCGAGAGTGGGCTTGTAGGTTTCTGTATCTCCCAGAGTGCTCTTTGGCCCTGAGAGCTTCTTGCTTATATGCTGTTCACTGAGTACACACAATTATTATATCTCTGGGAAACCATTATTTGTTATATGATTAAATCAATGCTAAACTAGATTTAAACATTGTCTCCTCAATTCCACTTAATACCTTGTTTCAAGTTCTGGCCCATAACATCTCTTCGTAGGATCAGATCAATCATACTGAACCATGCTAAATTAGATAATTATTGTCTCTATCAACTCTAATGAGTTAACATTTTGTAAGGATTCCAACATGTGATAACCTGGGCTCTTCGTTCCAATTATCAAGAGATCCCAATAGTGATATCTTTTTCATTCCCTTTTTTTGTATTACTCAACTAGTGTGATCATTGAGAGGCATTGCAATGATATTATAGTTATTCTTTTTTAATGTTTTAGTGTTTAGGCAAGTGTTATTTTCCAAATGCCATTCTGCTTCGAAGAGAATTACAGACTTAGCTTGATAGGGACTGTTGAAGGGAGAAAAAGAGCAATCTAGTTTGAACACTTTGGCACCAATTGAAAATCATCAGAACTAGAAATACAACTATTAAAATACTTGGTTAGCTTCTGCACACATATTTCAGTGTTCAGGCCTTTGCCAATTCAATCAAGCCTTTTGGATAGCATATTGATATCAGTTGAAAGGGCTTAGCAGGAGATCCTTTTTTCTATTTTTTCTTTTATTGTTTTTAGCAAGAAAGTAATGGCCACCAGAACTCATTTGTATATGAAGAGAGGACTCAGAAAGATCTCTTACTCTTACACACAAATTTTCAATTTAGATTTTTCCAAAGAGGTAATAAATGATGAATGAATTCTGAGACTGTGTGTACAATGCTTAATTCCAAAGACAATTCAGTAATTTATACCTTGACAAGTGCTACCTGAATGTCACTAGCCAAAACCCTGTGAATCTGAAATCTAGTAACCTAAATGGAGAAGAAAAAGTTGATTTATAACTCTGAGGGAGCAGGATTACTTACACAAGAAAATTCAGTAGAGAGTTTGGCATATCTTCTGTGTAGAGAATGTAAAAAACCATGATGTTGTAGCTTTACATCAGATCTCCTTAGCAAGATACCAATAGAAAAGTGAAACACTAGTGGGTAATCAATTACAGAAAAAGAGTCTACAAACTGTGTGTAATAAATTCCTCAAAAAAAGTGAATGATCTAGAGACTCAAGCTATGGCTTCCAAAGAACAGAAATTGGATCTTATGTTTATCAATCTTTAAGAGATTCCATGAAAAGTATAAGAAGACAAATTTATTAATTTATTGATCCAAGATAATGAAAACCCATGATAGTTCTAGATGCTTGAGCCAAGACAAAAAAAAATCCTCTAGAGCTAGAATAGAACAGATATTACTAGAACAATATGACAGCAGATTATCACATATATATAAATGTATATATAATATGTGTTTATATATGTGTGAATATATGAATATACATATATATCCATATATATTTATATATAATAGCTTCTATTCTCAATGTGAAAATATAGAATACTTTCAATATGAGCATGCTAACTTGACCAGCATACCTGAAAAAGGAAGGAAAGGAAGGTGAAGAAATTTAAAAGTTAGCAATGGATGGCAACAGATGTGTAAGGACTTTCTGGTCAATAAACAAGTTGATATAAGATATTATCAGAGTGATGGCATATAAGGGTATATGTGTAGCCTTATTATGTCCATTAGAAAATATATGAAAAATGTATAGGCTATTAGTTAAAATAATGACCGTCTAATAAAATTAAGTAAGCTTTTATGATATCTGAATATGTATTATGTATATGCATGTGTCCTATTTCTTTGTTCTGTTCTATTTATCATTAAAATGAGTGTTACAGAATGTGAACAGAAGGGAATACACCTTGTTCTCAGAAGTACATGGTACCTACACAAAAACTGATTATATTAGGGCATAAAAACTTCACAATCAAATGCATTAAGGCAGAAATCCTAAATGCTTCCTTTTCAGATTATGATGCTATAAAAATTAAGTTCAATAAAGGACCAGGGAAAATAGGCTAAAACTTAATTGGAAATAAAATAATCTAATTCTAACAAATGAGTGGGTCAAAAACCAAAATCACAGAAATAATCAATAATTTCATCCAAGAGAAGGACAATGATGAAACAATGTACCAAAACCTATGGGATTCAGCCAAAGCAGTTCTTAGGGAAAATTTTCTCTCTCTAAATAGTTACATGAATAAAACAGAGAAAAAGGAGATCAATGAATTGGGCATGCAAATAAAAAAAGCTACAAAAAGAACAAATTAAAAAACCATAATTAAATACACAATTAGAAATTCCAAAAGGGAGAGATTAATAAAATTGAAATAAAGAAAACTATTGAACTAATCAATAGAACTAAGAGCTGGTTTTATGGGGAAAAAAACAAAAACAAAACAAAACAAGAACAAAATAGATAAGCATTTGGTCAATTTGATTAGAAAAAGGAAAACAAAACAAACATCAGAAATGAAAGAGCCCTGCCAGATTCCTTCTATGACACAAATATGATTATTCATACCTAAACCAGGAAGAGCCAAAACAGAGAAAGAAAATTACAGACCAATCTCCCTCTTGAATATTGATGCAAAAATTTAAATAAAATATTAGCAAAGAGATTACAGCAACTTATCAGAAGAATAATCACTATGACCAAATAGGTTTTATACCAGGAATGCAGAGTAGTTTAATATTAGAAAACTATTGCCATAATTGACCATATCAATAACAAAACCAATAGAAATCATATGATAATCTCAACAGATACAGAAAAAGTTGTTGCCAAAATATGGCTCCCATTCCTATTAAAAACACTAGAGGAGCAGCTAGATGGTACAGTGGATAGAGTACCAGCCCTAAAGTCAGAAGGACCCAAGTTCAAATTTGATCTCAGACACTTAACACTTCCTAGCTGTGTGACCCTGGGCAAGTCACTTAACCCCAATTGCCTCAGGGGGGAAAAAAAACTAGAGAACCTAAGGATAAAAGCAGTTTTCCTTAAAATAATAAGTAGCATATATTTAAAACCACCAGCAAGCATTATTTATAATGGAGAGAAGCTGAATGCATTCCCAATAAGATCAGGGGTGAAACAAGGATGCCCATTATCACCACTATTTTTAAATATTGTACTAAAAATGTTGGCTTTAGCAATGAGAAAAGAAAAAGAAATTATAAAGGAATTAGAATAGTCAATGAGGCGATAAAATTATCACTCTTTCCAGATGATATGATGATATAATTAGGGAACCATCCAAAAACTTATTTGAAACAACTTATTTTGAAAAAACTTATTTAACAAAGTAACAGTATATAAAATAAACCCACACAAATCATCAGTATTTCTATGTATTACTGTCAAAGCCCAGCACCAAGAAAGAGAAAGAGAAATTCCACTTAAAATATCTGTGGACAAAATAAAATATTTGTATGACTATCTGGAAAGACGAAGCCAGGAACTATATGAACACAATTACAAAACACTTCACATAAATTAAGTCAGATTTATACAATTTTAAAGATATCAATTGCTTATGGATAGACCAAGCTAATATAATAAAAATGACTATTCTAAATTGGTCTACTTGTTTAGTACCATACCAATGAAATTACTGAAAAAATATTTTATAGAGCTAGAAAAAAATATTAACAAAATCCATCTAAAGAAAAAAGTTCAAGAATATCAAGGGAATTAATTATATATATATACACATATATAGGATGGTGGCCTAGTTGTACAACACCTAAAACTCTATTTTTTTTCCCTCAACATCTCTCACAACTTCTTTTATCCTCTTACTGCTCACAGCACTATAGTCCAATACTGGCCCTTATTACTACAAACTTATTAAAATAGTTTCCCAATTGGTCTTCCTCCCTTAAGTCTTTCCCCCTCTAAAACACAACAGCAAAAGTGATTTTCACAAAGTACAAGCATGTCACTCCTTCCTTTCAATAAATACCAATGACCCTCTCCTACTTCAAGGATCAAATATAAATTCTTCTGTTTGGCATTAATAGATATCCATAAACTGATTCCACTCCTACCTTTCCAATTGTCTTATATATTACTCCTCTCAATACAAAGTGTGGTACAATTGTACTGGCTACTTGTTGTTCCTCAAAACAGGATGTTTTACCTCCTATCTCCATGCATTATCCTTATCCCTCAGGTGCATTCCTTCCCCACGTCTACTTCTTAGATCTCTGTTTTATTTTAAAACTTATTTCCGATTCTCTCACCCACAACTAACAGCTAGTGTCTTCCTTCTCAAAGGTATCTCATGTGTTCATTTTGTTTAACATCTGAATTTTTTTTTCATATGTACTTCCATTAGGATGTAAGCTTCCTGAGGATAGATAATATTTCAAAATTTTTCTTTATGTCTCCAGTGCTTATCATGGTATATAAAACATACTAAACTTAAGAAATGCTTGTTGATTCTTGATTGATACTTGTTTCCAGGCACTGGGCATAAAAGACTAAAACAAAATTATACCTTGACATAGAGTCTTTATATTCTCCTGCAAAAAAAAAAAAAAAAATTACATGGACATAGACAATACAAAATATATAAAGATTATATACAAAGTCATTTTGGTTTGAAGACCATTAACAATTTGATCAGGAAAGGCCTCAGGATATTTGTAAGTATATGCTTATGTAAAATTTTTGGTTTTAGCTTTTTTACAAATGTTACAAAAATTTCAAATGTAGAGAAATCAAAGATGGGGACAGAATAATAAATGCTTCATGAATTCAATGAAACTTCACAACAAGAAGAGATGGCTTTTCAGCTATATTTTGAAGGAAACTAGGCACTCTATAAAGTTTTTAGATAGAAAATTCCAGGCACAAGATAGAGATCAAGAAGGGAGGTAGGGAAAACTTTGTAAAGAAACAGAAGCAGGAGTTAGAACATCGGGTAGGGTAAACAGCAATCAAGTAGACCAATTAAAATACAGAGAGCATCGGGTTGAGGAGAGGAGGGGAAAGGAATAGGAAGAATGTTTCATTCTGGGAAAAAGTCATGCCAAATTGTAAAGAGGTATAAATGCCAGATGAAGTAATTCTGTATTTTATCCCAGAGGCAATGGGGAACTAGTACATGTAAGATGTGTAATTTGTATTATTTTAATTTTTATTGTGAAAAAATATAATAGACATGTCTGATAAAGAAAAGCTTACCATGCCTCATCCCAGACTCCAATCATTCATCTGTGGAGAACAAAGGATTCTATTTTCTGTATGCCTTTGTGCCCATATATTAAATATTGGCTAGAGAAAAACAGAGACTTGTGGGAAAGAGGAAGGTGGCTACCAAGGGAAAAGGTTCTAGAATAGCATTATCTAGGAATAGGGAAGCATTAACCACAGAGATTTTGCCTTTTTTTGTTTTGGTTTGTTTTGGTTTTTTTTAGGCAGACATAGATTGTTGCTGAGGCAAGTGAAACAGGAAGAGTAGACATTCTGGTTAATGTGAAATCGTCAGTTGGCGGTATAAGCAAAAACCCTTGGAACTGCCTTCACTGACAACTCAAATTCTGTTTTACTTACAGAAACACTTTCTAAGATTTTTTTCTATCAGTTAATAAGTATTTTGAGGAAAATGAAACTTTATTTGCTGAGAATATGGGCAGCTCTTTTTCTCTATTGTTTTACTTCACATTTCTGTGCTGAATAAATAATGTTCTAATTCTAAACCTTTCACTTGTTTTTGGTTTGTAAACTGGCCTAGAACAGACTTAAGTAGTAGTTAACTTTTACATTTTTCTTACATGCACAACATGAGATTGAAAAGCAATAAAGATGATTCATCATAGAGAATTCCTACAATATGCAGGATAATATCCTTCATTCCCAGGAAGTCTTCCACTAAAGTAACTGTTTTCTTCCCTGATACTTCCCTGTTCAGCCACCACTCTTGCTAAAACTTTCTTATGACTTGAGAAGTGATGGCTGTACTCAGGATCCTTTCACTGGACTCTTTAAGATCCTATAGATTTTTGAAATTGAATATTACTATAAAGATCCTGTGAGGGTACAGACATCAAAACTGCATACACACTCGCACGAGTGGATGCACACACTCCTGTGCACATGCGCCTGTGCACACACATGCCTGTGCACACACATGCCTGTGCACACACATGCATGCAATACCCTGCTATTCAGTAGCTTAACAAGATCAGGAACAGGTGGAAGTAATAATGAGGCCAGGTTACTGGGAAGAGCAGTGAGCACATCTGTACCAGTTCATGCCTCATTACTTCAAAGACAATTCTCTCCCAAAAAGCTGTTTGTTCTGTGCTTGCTGTAGTGACTTTGGGTGCTGAATGATAAGGGGAGGAGGACAGATAGACAACTGAAATAACAATAACCAAAGATAACCAAAGTGATAAATAAAAAAAAAAAAGAAAAGAAAAGAAACCTCTTTTCTTCTTGGAAATTTGGAATAAATCATACCTGAAGCTGAAATTGAATCTGCCTTGAGGCAAATTGTAAAAACATGAAAAGTTCAGATTAAGGACTTGACAATATCTCCGTACCCAGAAAAAGTTTTAGGAGTCATCACAGGGATTTTTCTCTAAATATACATAAGGTATATTTTACTCTTGCCCAAAGAAAATGGCATAGTTTATAGACTGGCTGAATTTGAAGTCAGGCAATCTGAGTTCAAATCCCACCTTTGCCAACTACTAGCTAGGTGATCTTGAACAGATCACTTACGCTGAGATTCAGTTCCTTATATATAAAATGAATTGATGAGATTAGATGGCCTTTTAGATTACTTTCTGCTCTGTATCTATGAAATTATAAACTCATTGACCCCATTTTTAAAGATACTAATTAGCCCACTTTTTTGCTGGAAATATAAACAGATAGTCCCTTCTATTTAAACTGCTAGTATTTTGCTCAATTGATGCCTAGATTCCAAGGTTTTTGTATAAAAGTATCATACTCCATCCCTCTAAAACAAGGCATCTTATACTAGGAGCCAAGGATATCTGTGAACTTGAAAGGGGAAACAAAATTACATCTATGTTTTCGCTAACTTCTTAATGAAAGTTAACATTTCTTTCCATTTCAAAAGAGAAAAAACAAAAACACCGTGCTGAAAAGAGGCCTCCTCAGACTTTCAAATAAGTCCATGACTCACAAAAATATTAAGAATCCCTGCTCTACAGACCTTCCCTTATTAAAGCAGCAGGCTACCAGAGATTTGACAAAGGTATGGAGCCACCATGTCTTAAATGGATGGTCGGACTGGTGGCCTTTAAATGCCAATATTTAATCACATTCCATCTCTTCCACACTAAAATGTGTTACAAGAGAATGTAACCATACCCTCTCAGAATAATCAAAAATTTGAACACATGAGGGTTTTTAATGAGGCAAGGACTTTCTTCAATTACTTGCATTAGGAAGACCATCACCTGGACAATTTTTAAGGGAAATGCAGATTTTTAAAAGTTGGGGTGTAATGTGTGTCAACATCCCTTATATCCTCCTAGAAGCATGTGCAGGCAAGCTGAGCTGGAATGTGTGATGCTAACTGTGGAATGCCCAGGTTAGATCAGAAACACAGCAACTGTCACTCAGGGTGAGCATAATCAAGATTGAAATCACACCTCTTGGTTCAGCACAGTCCCGCAGCCCAAGTTTCTGTGGGTGAGCTGCAAGGGTGCTATCTGGCTTGTCATGTTTAATAACTTTCTCCTCTGAAGTCTGATATGCTGAAAGATCTGTACTGCTGATGTTAAAAGCTGGATTTTCAATGCTTTCTGTGGCTGCTCCATCTTCTTTTGCTGGAGAAAACAAGGAGGTCAGAAGAGCACATTTTACCAAAGTATATTCCAATGACAAGCAGAAAATTCCTTCTAGTAATTCCTTTGCTCAAAGACTCAAGTGTATCGTCCTCAAATGTCGCCAAAACAGAATTAGGTTAAAATTAACTCTTAAAAAAAAGAATAAATGATTAAAATAATTACAAATTGCACCCTGACAAGCAAGAGCAAAATTTCGCCCACAGCCATTTGTCTGTAATTAGTTAATTAATCCTTACACAAATTATGAGCAATAACTCATCAAGCAAGGCTCACCCATCAGAAATTCAGCTGACTTGGATTTCTTCTGCTTAGTTTGCTTCAGAGCCTTCTGCTGGAACTTCTGGAGGGAAATTGTTAAATGAATAAATTAGCTAAAGAATGAAGATCATCATTTATGATCCACAACTAACACAGTATTTTAAATATGGGATGGCATTGAAATGTCATTTAATTTGTAGCTCTCCTAAAGAGGTCAACCACTAATTGAACAACAGCAGTGGAAGAATTAAATAAAATGGGATAAGAAAAGTTAATATAAATGCCAAAAGAAGGTCACAGTAAAATATTTGTGGGTGTTTTAAATCATTTTTAATTACTGCAAAGAATCCTTAACAAATGAAGAACATTGAAAAACTTGAATTTTGAGTTGAGAGTAGAGCTAGGCTACTATTCTCTTTCTTTGGGATGAGCTAGATGTGCAAAAGTTAGAAACATGTTATAATTCTGTATTTAATGCTCTCTTCCCTAATCTTCAGTATTGTAATATTACCATCACCAAGTTAGTCAAAAGCAATGACCATGTTCTTCATATGTAACCACAAGTTAAGAAAAGAACAAAATTATGTATAGAATAGGAGTATCATTTTATAATAGAAATTACAATGAGTTCATTGATGCCATATCAGATATTACTTGTCACCAAAACCCAGAATTCATTACATTGCTAGAAAATCCATTAATATTAAAATGTATAAAAAATGGTCAAATGAAAATGAATAGCAAGAAATATTATTAAATTTCTCATACTCTTACACATTCCAAATGGGATACTGGGTAACTGTCAAACTCGCAAATCAGCAGTAGAAACTCTCTAAGTCACTATGAGTAATAATTCTTATGATAATACAAGGCACTAGAGTGAAAAAAAAAAGGCACACAATTAGGCTCCTACAAAGCAGTCACCAATATGCAAAAGATTATATCCTTTATTTGATGAAGGTCTGAAAGAGAATTTTAAATTCCTGGAAAAAATTATTTGACCTACACATTGATATAAATAGAAAAAAAATTGACATGTAAATCAGATCTTTTAATAGAACTACCAAAACTTCTAATAATTCATTTTGCATTCAAAAGTTCTCAGTTATTTACCAACTCTTTACAAAAATATATATCATTCTTTCAATTACATTTATTTCTAAAGGATGTACTTAAGACTAAACTAATGAATCTATTATATGTGTAGTTAGATGAATTAGGAGTCCATTTTTCTTAGAATTTTTGATTAACAGTATTGTAGAAAGAACAACATTCTATGTACAATTAAAACAATTTAATACCATAAAAGTATTGTAAATGACATGTTTCTGATTAAATACAATAAAAAGAATTTTTTAATTATTTTTTCATTCTTTAAAAAAGTATCCTAATATTGTCTAAAATCAAGAGAAATGCAGATAAATTTCAGAGATATTTTTTTTCAAAAGACAATGAATATATTAAAACTTTAGGGGAAAGTTCAATATTTAGATATTATACATTAAAGTTTTATTAATTTAACAATTCTAACATTTAATTTTGAAATATATAGTGAGTTAAGAAAATATTTCGATGTTGCAATATATCATGTCTAAAAAAATTTATGAAATCTGAGTGATTCTTCAACAATTTGCAGCATATTCCAAAATATTGGATCATGCCATAGATTTATATATCCTAGGCTGGTAAATATATGCTATAAGTTATAATTGGAAAAATGCCAGCATATCAATTTACCAGTTCCCTCACTTTTTAAGATTAAAAAAAAATCAGGCTGTATTCACTGAACTTTTTCAAGCAGTATTCTACAACTTCACCAACTGTTCTCTCATCTTACAAAATAGTAGGTGATTTTATTGTGTTTTCACAACCTTCAACTGAGGTATATTTTATTTCCTTATATAGCTGAGTAGCTTGGCAATTTCTCTTTTCAGCTTCTAATAGAGTTTACTTCATTGTAAAGGGAAATTAAGCATTTGTCTACCAGTAAAATAAGGATCTTCCAGATGTTTTTATAAATTCACATACTTTCAAAAAAAGCAATTTATGGTTTTCAGAGATAGTCTTCTAAAGAATGACAAGATATTGGTGTAATTTTTATTTGTGACCTAGGTACCCCTCACACAAGTTCTCTCACTTTTTACTTCAAAAGAAATTGAGAGCTGTTTCCCACTTCTATCCTTTTGTCAATTTCCTCACTTTTTCTCTCTCCTTTACACATGGGCACCTTTAAACAGTGTAAATTGCATCAAATCCCACTCCTTAGTTTAGTTTTCTTTTTCCTCATGAAGCTTTCACTTAGAACTCTGGAACAAAATTATCCTCACTCACATTTCATATGCATTTTCTCATTAGTAACCAGTAGTTAAGTTCATGTATTTATGCAAATTTATGTCCAAAGTAATTGTTCTTTAATAAGTTCACATGAATCTATGATATCTAAACTGAACACTAGAATTATAGAAAAAGCTTTTGATCACTGTTTTCTTCTTTTAAATCTATGATCTAGTGTCAACCATACCCACCCTCTTTCCATCATCATTTCTTATTATCAATCACAAAATAATAATTATTTTATCCACTTGTGCAAATAGTCTATAGAATATTGAATATAAAGGAAATGTAACAAGGTAATGTTGTTCCAAGTCTGACACCCATCAAAAACATGAGAATCATGATACAATAATAATCTCCAAACTACTTGGAATGAGAAACCTTCAAAATATAGAGAGCAACCAAAGAAATCAAAATCATGTGGGGGAAAGGGTGAATTTCATATCATCCTCTCTGTTATTGGAATTGTCCTGAGGATATTTTCAATGATTGTATGGGGAAGATCAACTTACGTATACTAATATTTTAATTCACTAAAAAAGTCATTTTATCCACTTGTACCATAATTCATAGAACATAGGAATAAGGACAAGATAGTGTTTTGGCCTAGAGCTGTTTTTTTTTTTTTTTTTTTTTTTCCTGAACTCCATTGAAAAAGATAAGGAAGTAAAGCAACTTCAACAATGATAATAAAAAAAAAAAAAAATCAAAAATCTTCAACAAATTTAATGTGAATAAGCCAAAGCTGATAAAATGTTGCTCTGACTTATTTCAAGTGATATGCTGTTTCTGCTAGTGCCTTCTCTCCTTTTTGGAAATTTAAATATTCAAAGAAAAAAATATCCTTTTTGCATTGCTTTATTGTTAATGTGAGCATTATTTTGTACATAGAAGAAGACAGGCGATAACTATTGATACAAATACAGTGGAGAACAAGTCTTTCCAAAACGTTAACAGTGTTTTTGGTTTTCAATGCTATGTCTTGTTCGTTGCCATTTAAAAAGCCACAAATCCTTTCTGATTCTGACTCTTCCACGTAGAAATAAAATCTGTGGTAGAAACAGCAAGCATAAACCGCACACACTCACACACACAAACCTCATTTATAACCAGTGACAACCCAAACCGATGAAGTTTTTAAAAGAATGTGATTGTTGTCAGAAGGAATTGAGTACAACAATGCCGAGTTCATCTCTGGATCCACTCGAAGTCCAGGCTGAGGGATTCTGGGAGCGCTGCTGCAAGGCTGGTGGGCACAGACCAGCAAGAAAGTGAATTTTGCATACTGTACGGATCATCGCTCAGTTCAGGGCAGTCAGATTGAATCTGTGATCAACCAATTGTGCTTCATGAAACCGTCAGCCCTCATTTGTGTCTAGCTGTTTTGCTCTGCCCAGCTGTAAACAAGCTCTGCTCTGAGCTGTCTCCCTCCCCTTATCTGCTCCCAGAGATCACACAGATAGAGCTCATCAGTCGCTATAGAGTTAAAATTAA
Source organism: Sarcophilus harrisii (assembly GCF_902635505.1). Classification (NCBI taxonomy): domain Eukaryota; kingdom Metazoa; phylum Chordata; class Mammalia; order Dasyuromorphia; family Dasyuridae; genus Sarcophilus; species Sarcophilus harrisii. The sequence continues at coordinate 552,721,745 of NC_045426.1, read as the reverse complement.
AGTTACTGCTTCCAGACAGCAGTCCCCGTGCAAGCAGGAAGTCAAAAAGAAGAGCAACTTTGGAATGACATAATTTAAGTCCCTTTTAGGGAAGCCATACCTCAGATTCATACTCATCCTGGCATGGCATGTCTCTTCCATGAAATTAGATTAGGTGTTCCTAATGGAAACAACTATTCCCAATATCAGCAAACTAGCCAGGCAGACTCGTTCATAATTTCTTTGCTTTGTGGGGTGTTTTGCATAGATGTGTTTGTCTTTGTGTCGGTGATTGCAGTGGTAAGGTTTTCCCCTTCTGAGGTTTGGCTTGTATATGGCCAAAAAATAAATAAATAAATAAATAACATAGTTGGAAATATTATCGGTCTGGTCTGGGTCCAAGGAAACTAATAGTGCCTGAAATGCTCTGAGGCGCATAATGAGGGTAAACAAGGACAGGTATTCTGGCTTCTGTCCTCATCCACTCCAGCAAGGAAAGCATTTGCTTCAAAAATAATGGAGCGTATGGATTTAAATGGGCAAAATTTCCTATGGAAAATAAAATCTCACTGAAACGGTTTCTTTTTTTTCCCCCCTTCTTCAAATGGCATAAAAGTATTATTTGGTATTCACCACATTTAATTCTCCTAACCAGCTGGTATCTCCCTGTTAAGACTTTCATTTATGCAGCTGATGTTGGAACCTTTTCTGTTCTCTTAGTCTATTACTCTGACTATTTAAGGGATAACAGCCAAAATGAAACAGCTTGTAATTTGCACCTGTCTGCTTTAAGCATTCCATGGTAGATTATGTGGAGAGCAAACCCTTCCTGCTAATGAGAATGACACTTTGTAGGGTTGAATGCAATTGGGTTGCACAGTTGTGCTATAGTTGGCTTTTGCAAGGGGTAGGGAGGGGAAAAAAGTATCTTTTAGGTTGGGGGAGAGGCATTGTAACTGACTTGAGAGCGATAAATAGATAACTTTACATTTGTTTTAGATAGACATTACATGATGAATCTAAGAACAGAATTAAATTACATGAAGTTTCAATGATTGAATTGATCCAAGGATCTGTGAGTGATGCAATGTAGCCAAGAAGTGAATTAAAATAAGTTATGAAATGCCACAGATTTGAGAAAGGAAAGCAAATACCTCACATAATTTCCAAACCCTCCAAGTGCAGTCTTGGTTATGGGGAGTCTCTTCTTGTGGGGAAATTTTCCCACAGGGCAAGGCAAAAAGAGTTTAATATTATTTACAATTCAGAGATAACAGTCAAGACTTTGGAATGGAGGAGAAAGACTGAATGTGAACTGAAAAGATAGGTAGTTGATCATTAAACAAATTATTAATGAAGTGCATTTAAAGGAAGGCTTAAGTAAAACCTCCAGAATTTATTTTTTTTAAACAACTAAACATATCCCATTCACCTTCATATGAATAATGAATAAATTCTCCCTGTCTACCACAATGGTTCTGATGCTCACTATGCCTCCATAGAAGGATACTGTGCTCTTCCTCTCTTTTTCTTTTCTTTTCCTTAAAGGATATATATACTGATAATCAGTGGTGAAATTTTAAATCCCCGTGCAGGTAAGATAAAGGATTTTGCTAAAATTGAGTAAAACTCATTTCTGACTTAAAATGTTTCCAGATCTTTCTTTCCTGTTAAACAAGGAATGAGCACAGCAATAACAACCACAAAACTCTCTCAACAACTTGCCAGGACCACAGGTTTTTGTACTGCAGCTAAAAAGTAATGCAAATTAAAACAAATCCCAAAGGGCAATCAGTGAAGTAAATCCCCTAAATTGCTCATCCTGGCACTTCCTGTTGCAACAATCACCAGTACCAATGATGGGTTAAATGAATTTGTGGTGGTTGAGGCCGTGGTCTCACTAGTAATTAATAGAGTTTAATATGGCTGTTGGCACACATCTTGCATGACAGATAATGTTCCAACATGTCAGTGATAGGACCTTTCAGCACAGCTTTAGGGGCTCCACCAGGCCCCACAGAGGTTGGTTAGGTCAAAGGGTTGAACCATGTGTAATTCAGAACTGAGGAGGTCCCACGGTCACTCCACAAAAACAATTACACTACTTATTCCACTCTATCCCTTGCCTGAAACTCACAAGCCTCACAGTTTCAGTGCAGTCAATCTCATTCTGCCCCTGGGCTATAAGCCACATGAAAATATGTGGTGCTGTGTTTATAAATCTAATCAAAAATAGAAACAGTAGACAGGCACCATGAGGTCCTACTATGGATCCTGGGAATTCTTGAAAATTCTGAAGGCACTTTTGTTTAACTTCTATAGACCCTCTTTTTGCTACTACATTGTCTGCTATACTCGTTAATCATCCTGTGTTTTTGTCAATACTACAAAGGAGGTTACATTTCTACTCACTTCTGAACAGCCCTTTTATAAATAATATTATGAAAAACAAAACCTATAAGATTGCTTTAAAAAAATGGTCACTACTCTATTCATCTTGCCTTTCAATCTATGTCCTCCACTTCTTGCTTTTATATTTTTAAAGTAGATTTAAGTTAAGCCCACCTAAGAAAGAAAAATAAAATGCCACATAAATATGACTAAAATTGTCCCAACCAAAATAGGTACTAAGCGGTTTCTGGTTGCAGACAGCTGCACACACAGCCCCTTGACAGTCCTGAGAAAACCAGGCTGTAAAACAAACAGGAATTGGCACTTTTTCTTTCCCCCAATAGTATCTAAATAACTCAAAATCTATCACACATATACAAAATGTGGTACAATGAGTATTCTTTATGGAATAGCTGGACTCTGCATGGACAACCTTACTTCTCTTTTATCCACTAAAACAATCCTGTCAAATCATCTTGAAGTAATAATGAAGAGTGGGCAATGATATATTTGTCATGAAGAAAAATAAGAGACCTTCAAATTAAGAGTCATGACTTCATAAAGTGGCAAGATTTCCATTATGTTTTAATTCTCGAGTCCTGCCAAATACAAAACTTCTGATTAAATAAATGGTAAGGGTACACATAAAAGTATCAAACAAGAACGTATCCTGAGACATCATTACTCAGTCAACACACAGAACAGAATATTTTATGATATCACATGTTTGAACAAACCATAAAATTTGTTTTGACTTCTACAAAAATTAAACCAATATGGGATTTACCATTCAATAAATAAATGCATGAGATCAATCACTTTATGACTAAATTTTATATGTTTACAATGACTTGAAAAAACAGACCAAGAAATATATGTGTAAATGGGGGCAGAGGAAAAGAGGTTGTAAGAAGAGCAAAGAATAAGTAGAAACCAAAAAAAAAAGAAAAAGAAAAGAGCAATGAACAACAATGTTAACACTCCTTAAATTGCTGCAAAAATTCAACAGTTTTTTTTTCAATTCTCTGGTAAAAAAAAAAAAAAAAAAAAAAAAAAAAAGAACCCTGAAAATATTTTGAAAGCTTAGAATCAAAGGAATTATAAACTTAATGCAGGTGTATTGTATACAGCACCCTTTCAATCTATATCCATCAATCACATCTAAAATAAACCCTTTTGTAAATTTACATCATCCCAACTAAAATCTAAAATGGAAAAATAAAAATTATTGAATTTTCTATTGTTTGGACTTAACACTAAAAAAAAAAAAAAAACTTTTTTTTTTTTAAAAAATAATAGCATAAAGCGAAGGAAATAGGCATGGGATTTTGATAGTAAATTATAGCAAAATATCTTTCCATTAAAATAAGTAGATGCTAGCCTATTAGGAGGAAGTGAAATCTAACTACTTATTTTCTCTCTACGTCAAAATATCTGAAGAGTGATCTCAAAACCAGGTAGAAAAATGTAAAGTTTTGCCAACATCATTTCCTCCAGAAATTCACCTTGTAGATTCACAATCTGATACAACTGCAAGAGTAAACTGTCACTTTTTAAATGAATGGGTTGCTCAAAAACTTTTAGATATTGAATATATTTTCAAAGAATTTTGTGTTTTTTAAAAAAACAAAAACAAAGCAAAACAAAATCTTCAGTAACTAAGCTGCACTTTTTATACAGATGTCAATGTTAATAATTTCAAATTAGCACATTCAATGGAAAGTAATGCAAAACATATTAGATCTGTGAAATTCCAATATAAGGTAAATCTGGTCACTTATTCACATAAAAGTCTTCATTTATTTCAGTGAGTACAAACTTAGCAGATCTGTGAAATTCTAATGTAAGATAAATGTGGTCACTTATTCATACAAAACTCATTTATTTCAATGAGTATTTGGGGAAAATATAATTTGACTCCAGAATAAGTAGCCAGCCTTTAATAGGTTTATTGGCTAAATTTCTTTCTCAAGGACCATTCCTTAAACCAAAACCAATGTGATTCTCATTGTCCGCCAATAGGTAGTTGGCCAAGCCCTATTTGGTCATTGTTTGGGTCCTGTTGTCTCAGATTAAATGTAAATAGCAAACATTTCTGCTTTGGCCAGAGATCCTGAGTCTTCCCCTCCCAGACTCATTCATTTAATTAATTAGTTTTTGTTTGTTTGTTTGGGTTTTTTGGGACTAGGTGAAAAAGGAAATTCTTTGCCTCAATTGCTACCTAGCCTTAATCACTTGGAGGCGTGAAGACCTTAGTTTAAAAAAATCAAAGTCTCCCATTTCATCCAGGGCCATCTCCAGTCATCTTGATCTATATCTTGCCTCTGGATCCAGGTGGCTCTGGAGGGGAAAATGAGGCAGGTGACCTCGAACAGGTGTTCCTCACCTAAATCCAATTCACTTGCATATTATAGCATCATCTCCCTGGTCCTCTTCAAGAATGGAGGACAAACCATAAGAGGGAGAGAAGAACAAACCTAAACAGCCAATGGCATTTTTTCATCACTCCCTATCTTCCATTATGAAGGAACCCAAGGAAGTGAGGTGAGGTAGGGAGAAGGAAGCAAGGGATAAAATATATTTTCCCTCATATAAGTAGCTCCTATAATATATCCAAATTGATAATTTCCACCACAAATAAAACTCATGCATTCAAGAAACGTGGAAAATGAGTGAAAATTTTCTTGGTAGAACAAATTGAGAGAGTTTTCACATAATCTCAAATAAAGTACTTTCCTTTTAGTAATATGTCACTAGCTAACTTGGTAGTGGGACAGCGACTTTTAGCTTTAAATAAATGACAACAATAAGAAAAAGACATGACTGGGGTACAGTTGTATAGAAAAGGTATAAAATTTTAAAATCTGACAAAATATTTCTCTATATGCTATCTGGATCTCTTTTCTCCCTTGTGACTAGTTCTGTTTGCTTTTTCTTCATTCCCATCCCAGGAAAAATCTGTGGAAGTACAAATTTTCTGTGACTATGCTTACTTGGAAAGTGTAGTTAGACAAGATTTTTGTTGCAGTTAGATAGCAGTTTGGTAAGGGAAGAAAATATATTGGGAAATATATATAATGAAAAAAGTTAGTGATAATTGTTTTTATTTTTTAAGTCTTTTTAGAGACTCTTGATGAGTAACTTTTAAAAAAAATATTCAAATAACAATACTCACTAAAAGAGAATCTAGTCAATCAGTAAGTATTTATCAAGCCTAAACTTGGAGCACTTTAGCTTGCTAGGTATACATGATTTTAGATTGGTGGAGAAAATGCTGAACACAATGTGATATGTAAAGGGGTGAGAAGGAGTTGGTTTGAGAATTTTGGAGAGGAGATATTTTCTTCCTTTGGGGAAGAATATACATTATGCCAGACTTTTCTTTGGGAATGACTCAGACATGTGGAAAGGGAGATAAAGACTTTGGAAGATATAAATGTAGGGGAAACTGGATTTTGGAGAATTTCCTCTTAGATGAGATCTAGGCCTCTGTCTTGATTAAACTAAAAATCTCTTATTGCTTCGATCTAAAAGGACCATTCATTTTTGTGTATTTTCTGGCATATTCTAATCTGTATTACCTCTCCAATTTCTATTTTCTGTTCACTTGAATAAATTAGTTTATTGACTATTCTCAATAGTAGTCCTTTATCTAACTACCATTTTTTAGAAATGAGGTTAAGTCTGCAGACGTAAGTTTGGCATAATCATCCTACTTTAAGAGATAGCAAACCAGGGAAGTAGCTTTTTGTTTTTGAACCAAAATCAAGTCTTTAGACCAGAAAATTTTTTGGAGTGTAATAATACTGCTATAATCCTATTCTAATATGCTTCTCAGAAACTATAGAGCAGAACAACCAGTCTCATGGTCCTCCTGTTGCCCTCAAGGCCAGAATCATGGTGTTCCTTGGAGAAAAGTTAATGTCAAAAAGCATGTATTAAGCACTTATTATATAACAGGCACTGTACACAAAGAAAGCCTCTCTCCCTTCCTACCCCCAAAAAACAGATTTTGTTCTCAAGAAGTTCATCGTCTAATAGGAAAGACAACATGCAAACAACTACATATAAACAGGATAAATGGATAAAATCAACAACAAGTTAGCATTGAAGGAGTTAGGGGAGATAGGGAATTAAGCCAAAGAGGCTGAGGAAGCCCAAAAATGAGGAGGAGGAGGGAAAGCTTTCATTTCACACCCATGGAACATTCAGTGAAAAGGTCCAGAGTTGCGACATGGTGTGTTAAATGTTATAAACAGCAGGGAGGACAATGTAATTGGTTCTCAGATCACATAGATAGGAGAAAGATACAAGAAAAGTGGGTACAGTTGGATATTAAGAGTGATTAAGACTGAGGAGTTCAAAATGACACCTGTGGTGCAAACTTTGGTGACTAGAAGGAGGATGGCATCCTTAAAAATAAAAGGAAAATTACAAAGGAGGGTTTGAAGGAAATACATGTTCAATTTTAGACCTGTTGAGTTTAAGTTGTCAACAGGATATCCAGTTCAAGACGTACAAGAGGTAGCTGGATATATAAAACTAGAGTTAAGAAAAAGAATTAGTAACAGATAAATAGATTTGTGAATTATCTGCAAAGAGATGATAAGTGGTATGGAAGAAAACAAGAGCACAGAGTGAAATACTAGAGAGGAAGAAGATAAAGGGATCCAGAAAAGTGCTTTGGTCTCTCAGCCCCATGGTTAATTGGATAAAGACCCAACACAAGAGTGTGGGAAGGAGCCATCAGATAGGTAAGAGAAAACAAATAGGAAAGAAAGGTATCATAAAAACCTAGAGAGAACAGAATGTCAAGGAGAAGATGATTAACCATTCTCAAAGTCTTCAGAAAGATCAAGAAAGATGAGAATTAAGAAAAAGGTCATTAAGTTTGTGAATTATGAAAGCTTTGATAATTAGAATTGTTTCATTGTAATTCAAGGAAATCAAGAGTAACAGGGAGAGGAAAGAAAGTAGAGGTACACATTCCAGAGATATGTGTTTTCATTACTTCCATTAAACCATTTTCAGAAAAATCTATGTGGATATACATATCACACACACACACACACACACACACACTCACAGCAAATATAGATTAAAAACTGGACAAATGATAAACAATTGTATTCAGTTAAACTGCTACCTAATAAATTGCTTCAGGGAAAATCCAAGAGCATTTCCATGTCTATTTTAGTTATTAGACCAAGAAGAAATACAAAAACTATAAGCTTCTCTAGACAAAATTAATTTACAGATCAATTCAGTAAAAAGAAAGCAGAACAGTCACTTCTTTCTCCCTCTTCCTTCCTCCCTCCCTGCCCCTCTCTCTCTCTCTCTCTCTATATATATATATGTATATACATATGTAATTCCTAACATAGAAATATATAAGCATGTGTATATAGATATACATGTGCATAATAAATAATACTTAGATAATATTTTAAGGTTTGCAAAAAAATCTATGCATAGATATGTATGGATATATATATACTTTTTATGTGAAATACATATAAACAGGAATATTACAAATGCATGTATGTATACATACATATACATATATGTGTAAAGCAGAGGGTTGAGAAATGGGTAAGGACCAGCTTTCTGAAAAAGAAAATGTACACACACACACAGAAGTTTAACCTATGTTATTAACAGTTTTTCTACCACTTTCTTAAACCTAGATGAAGACTCAGCAAACCACAGGTCAGGAGTCAAATCTGTCTTTCACCTATTTTTGTATAGCCAAAAAGCTAAGAATTTTTTTTATATTTTTAAATAGTTTTCTTGTATTTAAAAATATAAACACATTTATTTATATGTTGGCAAATGTAAACTCATCATGCAGGAAACAAAAACAAAAACAGGCCAAGAGTTGAATTTGTAGTTTGATGAATGCTAGTTTAGACAATCAATAAAGCATTTTTGTAGGGGGGATTGCAAAAATTATAAGTTATAGCTTCAAGCCCTCAAAAAGTGTTATATTTTAGATGTAAAGACAAGACATTTGTTAATGAAACAGTTAAATATCAATACAATGGGATATATGACAACCTGCCAAAACTAATAGCATAAAAATAGAAAGAGACTGTATTCATGGAAGGCTCAATGGAGTATGAGGAGATTGGTCTAAATGGCAAAGAAAGTGTGAGCCAAGCTGTGAAGGCAAAAATGAACATGATGTGAGTAGAACTTTTTCAATGAGCAATGAATAGAATATGTCTGTGATTAATAACCTAGTGGCAAAAAGAAATTCTACCATTTATGTGGGTGCGTTACAAAAGCATGGATCCAGTTGGAAAATTGATTTCTTTGCTAAATTAAGACCTATAGACCCTAAAGAAAATAGACCAGAGCACATAAGGCCTATTTCTAACAGAAGGCCTAGAAAGAGTGAAACACATAATGAATTTAAAGATTAACAATTCTTTTAGGCTGTCAGAAACAGCAGATTTAATGAATGAATTAGCCAAGGCTATCATAAAGGCTGATTCACCACCTCTGTTAAGTTAGTGATTTAACAGACTTCCTCTAAATACAATACACTAAAAATATTCATCCTCTGTGGAACTCTGAAGGGCATTTAAAACTTTTTCCAATCTGGTGCCAACTAACCTTCCCATATATCTATCATATTATTCCTGTTCATGGTTATGGCTTCAGCCAATTTGACTCTCTACTGCTCCCTGAATTTGCTTTTTACTCTCCCACCTCCATGTCTTTGCACTCTAACTCATGCTTAAAAAATATTCCTTCTTTCTCATTCCCTCTTAGAACCCTAACCTTCTTTCAAGACTCATCTCAGGTGTTTGATCATTCTTTACATACTTCTTCCAGTTAGTTCTCTTGCCCAACTAAGAAGTTCTACTACCAGCTAAGTTGATAAATCCATTTGCATTTATAGAAGACATGGGAAGATCAACCACAAATGTAAAAAATGGGCCTAATGTGTCAACATTGCTAAAAACAAATTTAATTATTAATTACAGTAGAGGGTAATTGGAGGAGAATTGCATTGAGTGCCAAAGGGGCATAGGTTCAAATACCGACTTTGCTGCTTACTTCCCATTTTATTGAGACTAAGTGAGTTTAAATGGTTGACAGTTTATGCACCTAATTGATCTGTAAGGTTCCATTTATCACACATGATCTTATATTTACTTATCTGTTTCTGTGTCATATATGCAATAGACCATAAACTCCTTGAGGCCAGAGCTTATGTGACTTGAATCCCCAGCTCCTAGCCAAGTGCCTGGCACGTAGTAGCCTTTCAATGAATGCTTGTTGAATGTTTCATTAATAAATGCTTGGACAATTAAATTTAAGTTTCCTAAAACAAGGGAGAAGGAGGTTTAAAGCATGCAGCAATGTTCTGATATGCTAATAACATTTTTTAAAATGATCCTTTGAACTTACAAATGTTATTAATCTTCTTGTAAGTTTTTGCTTTGAAATTTTTTTGGATCTATGATCTTATTACCATGGATTTTGCCTCCTTTGGTACAAATTACAACTATTAGATATAAACAATAAACTGAACCAGAGTCAGAATTTCAAGCATTTTTGTCAATAACTTAGACAAAGGCAGAAGAGGTATACTTACCAAAAAAGTCTTGACAAGCTAGATGATTCAGTCAGAACAAAAAGTGAAATTTAATAATGATAAATATAAAATATTTGGTGCTCAAAATTTAAAGTCATCAGTACAAAAAATGAAAGGTATCACTAAGTAGCAATTAGGAGCAGGTAGTGGGATGTGAGAGCTATGTAAATAAATATTATGATAGGAAGGGAGAAAAGAAGGGAAGGAGGGATAGAGGGAGGGAGGGAGCAAGAGAGAGAGGAAGGGAGGAAGGGAGGAAGGAGGAAGGAAGGAAGGAAGGAAGGAAGGAAGGAAGGAAGGAAGGAAGGAAGGAAGGAAGGAAGGAAGGAAGGAATAGAGGGAGGGAAGGAGCAAGGGAGAGGAAGAAAGGAAGGAGAGATAGAGGGAGGGAGGGAGCAAGGGAGAGAGGAAGGAAGGAAGGAAGGAAGGAAGGAAGGAAGGAAGGAAGGAAGGAAGGAAGGAAGGGAAGGAAGGAAGGAAGGAAGGAAGGAAGGAAGGAAAGAAGGAAGGAAAGAAGGAAGGAAGGAAGGAAGGAAGGAAGGAAGGAAGGAAGGAAGGAAAGAAGGAAGGAAGGAAGGAAGGAAGGAAGGAAGGAAGGAAGGAAGGAAGGAAGGAAGGAAGGAAGGAAGGAAGGAAGGAAGGAAGGAAAGAAGGAAGGAAGGAGGGAAGAAGGGAGGGAGGAAGGAAGGAGAAGGGAGGGAAGGAAAAGAGGGAGGAAGGGAGGGAGGGAGGGACACTTGAGACAATTCTAAGTATTAGTTCTTTCATCTCTCAAAATGGAATAATTGTAGAGGATACCTTTTCAGGTCCTTCTTGCTCATAGGTTCTCTGATCTAACTCAGGACAGCAAAATGTGCCCCACCTTGGTCAATGAAGCTTCTGATTTCCCCTTGGCAAACAAGTTATCACTTTTACATCTCAGAATTGATCATTGACATTTATATAAGTTAACATTTTCAAAGCATTTCTTATACATTATCATATTTAGGTCTCATAATAACTTTGTGAGTATTATATGTTCAAATGTCATTATCCCTATTATATAGGTGGGAAGATTGAAATCCATAATCTTTAGGTAACTTGTCCAAGATAATACAATTATTATGTGATAGAAGAAAGATTTAAAACCAGATTTCTTTTTAATACAAGTGCAGGATTCTCTTTGTAACATCATGATGCTTCTTATTCTAATTTGATCATTAAAATGAACTTTGGCAAATTAGGAAGATCAGTCTTTATGAATCTAGTCTTGCTAATGATTGCACTCAGAAATAAGTTAAATTAATGCAAGTTTATATAAGCCCAAAGAGAGCAAACTGTTTAACTTGAAACTTATCTTCCACTTAAAAGTTATCAATTGATAGAATTCATCTCCCATCTAACAATAAGCATTTATAAATAAAATTGGGGTGGGGGACGTAGTATCTGTTGCAAGCCAGTGAAGGAAAAATACTCTGAAAAAAACTGATTTTAGACAACATATCTTTCTTTTGTTATAGATCATGTGAATTATAGTGGGACACTGAGATATGTCATGATTTATAAGCAAACTCAAAAGGAGCAGAGCTCATAGACAAGACATATCTTTTGTCCCTATTTTAAATTTCTCAATTAATTATCATTTTACAGAGGAGGAAAGTGTGGGCCAGCAAAAAATTAAGTGGCTTGCTCAAAGCACTTCTATATTTAATTAAAAATGTAAATAATTTGAGGAATAATACGTCAACTTCCTGAAATTATGTGTCTGACTCATCTGGAAGCAGAAAGGTTAAGGGGTGGTTCATATATATCTAAGCCTATAGTTCCCAGAAACATAAATGTAAAATAAATCTGAGCAATACTATGCCTCATTTCTTGTGCTGCTTTTTTCTTCAATTCCTAAATAAAATGGATTCAATACTTTATTGTATATCTTACAATGACCAGCCTACCCATAGGTGTTAATAAAAACTGAAATTTAAATTGCATTCTTAGCTTTTTATAACAATTTATACATATTATCATTTGATCCTGACTATATGTGATAGTGTATGTATGTGAAATAAGTGATACTAATGTTATTGTCCCATTTTGTTGGTGTTTAAATTGAACTTCAGAGAGTTTAGGAAACTTTGTAAGGGAATCTTAGTCTTCCCAGGCTCTACATCTAATGTTTATTCCACTATATCCTCTTGTTTCTCAAACTCTCAATATTTCCAAATATCAACCACCCATGTTTTTCCAAAATATTTCATTAATCAGTTGTAATAAATTAAGTATAAAAGATTCATGAATCTCTAGTTCATGACTCAGGAACAACCTACTATTTCTTAAACAAAGTATGCAATATATTTGGTGCTTCTGAAGAATTTACTAATTCATACTGATATTAGTGTTCTATATTCTGATTATATTTGTGACTTCTGAATGGAAAGAACAGAAACTGAGAGTTTTGAAACTTGGGGTTTAGGCCCATTTCTGCCACTAACTTGCCCTACTAACTTGGGACAAATCACTTCAAATCTCTGAGATTCATTTCCCTCATACACTAAATAAGGATATTGGACCAAATTATACCTAAGGTACCTTCCAGTTTTAAAATTCAAAGATTCTATAACATAAGATCATTGACGAAAGAATTAACGTGAGTGTTCTCTTATCATAATGATAATATGTAATTCAAGGAACTAGCCCATAGAACTTGATATGGTCTGTTACTGTGTCATTTTATTTGAAATAAAATATATCCCTTCAAATCATACCTAATTTGAATTTGCTCCAAGAGGTATAGAATTTAGATGGATTTATACAAGCTATTGTTAATGGTCCATGGGTATGAGAAAAATCTCCTGGAAAAACTCCTCTAGTAATAAAGACTATTGACTCTTCTTCAACTTAATCTTGAAAGTTGCCTAGAGAAATAAGTTTAAGTGATTTTCCCAAGGTCACCCAGGCAATATGTGTCAGGTATAAGACTTGAACCCAACACTCTCTTAGTCTAAGGCTGATTCCCTTATCTTCTCTATCAGTTCTCTCATGGTAATTAGTTACCCAAATTCCATTTGGAGAATCATGGGAAAATTCCACAATACCTCACAGATACAAATTTCAGTTCACTCAGTGCCATTTCTAAGTTCCTCCCATAACATGATATATAAAAAAGGATAGCCATCATTTTCATACATTTAATCATATTGTGTTTGACAGTAAAGCTCTATTACTATGCTGATTAGGATAAATTAGGATGAAAGAATTCTGGCCTGGGGATTCTTTAATGAGTGGGCTGGGCAGATGCTTTCACAGATACTTATTAAAATTATTAAAATGCTGCCTGAAATATTTCATGATGATGTTCACTGATACTAGAGTAGTTTTCAATAGACTGATTTCAGAACTGAAATTTCAACTTCTCTTCCTTCATCTGTTAGATACTTTACAAACTCTTCCTTCTCTTCAAATATAGTCAAGTAAGTATGATATACAACAATAAAATGCCTTTCCTCTGTATGTGGTATTAAGTGAAATTCTTAGAGGATTTATTATATCTAACTTAGTACTCTCTATTTTTATAGCTTTTTTTTAATTGTGTCTTTATCACTAGAGGAGTTTTTCCAGGAGATTTTTCTCATAGTAGGCACATAGTAGGCAGTTAATAAATGTTTGTTGACTGAATGACTGAAAAAGCCAATCCAAGCAAAGTCTTGACTATATGTTCTATGTAAGGATAACTGAATTTGGAGACAAATAGCCAAAGAAGAATCTTTAAAATACCCTCTAGAGCAGTGGTTCTCAAATTTTTGTTTTCAGTATCTTTATCCTATTAAAAATTATTGAGGATGTTCCAAAGAGTTTTTGTTTATCTGGATTATACTTATAGACATTTACCATATTGGAAATAAAAACTATTTTTGAATTTGTAGACCCTCTAAAAGGGTTTCAGAGATCCCCAGGATTCTCTAGACCATACTTTGAGAACCACTGCTCTAGAGAATGGTAAAGATGGTGAATTGAGAGGAAGAAGTTATAGACCTATTATTTCATATCATTACTCTCGCAAAAATCAAGAAAAAAACACTGGATAAAGGGATGATAGGGAAATCTAAATAGAAAGAGTAGTTGATACTTTTTTTCAGCCCAAGTGAGTATAACTCAGAGGCTTCTAGAATAGGAATTAGTGATAAAGCCTACACTTATGTCCCTGAGGCAGGGAAAGGGAAAGCTTCTTTTCTGTTGCTTTGATCCTATGGAGCTTTCCAACATGCTGGCAAGAATATAGGACAACAGCTATCTACTGAAGCTTTGACCAAGATCAACATAAAGTTATATCAATCTGACCCCAAACATCAGTTGGAATTCTCTAAAGGTCAGACCCAGAGTAAAGTTATCAGCTCCATATTAAGCTGCTTATGACACTGAAAGTTGCCAGTTCATTGGCCTGATTCTTTGAAGAACACAATACTTACATGTAGAGAAACTAAGAGGAAAACTATATTGTATATATCAAGACTGAATAATGACCTTATTATTCCTTTCAGAATTATACAGAGCCTGAGCCTGACATAAAAGTTAATTCAAGAGAATTAGTAGGATAGCACCAGTATATATGTGTGTATATGTATATGTATATGTGTGTTATGGATCTGGGAAAATTCAAGAAAAAAAAAAAGCTCAGAGGAAGAAAATAACATCTAATCAAATCAATAGTATTTATTAAGCACTTATAATATTCTAAGTAATGTAGTTTGTATTGCAAGAAGAAATACTAGTATAGAGAAAAGATAGCTCTTGTATTCAAGGAAGTTACAATCAAATGGAGAAAGAGAACAAATAAAAATGAGATAAAATCAGGTTGACAAGAACAGAGTGTGGAGGGGAAAGCTATCCTTAGAGGGGCATGGTAAAGAAATTCCAGAGCCTTGAACAATTTACTTAAAATGGAAACTCTAGAAAAAAAAATAAACAATAAGAGAAAGACTAAATGGGTAGAGTGAAATTCCACAGCAAGAAGACCAAAAGCAGAATGAATTTCTACTATGGGTACCACAGTATAGTGGAATAGGTTTGAAAAATTAAGACACAAACAAAAATTTGAACATTGACTCTGGTCATAAAATTAAGTAGAAATCCTGGTAGAAATAAAACAAGAATTCTAAATTATTATAAATGAAATGAGAGCACTAGAGGAAAAAAATAGAGGGGAAAAACTAAGAGCTCTAGAGGAAAAATTTAGAAAGAAAATAAACAGCTCAATACAGGAGACACAAGACCATACTCAAATAAGAGACTCCTTGAATAGTAGAATGTATCAAATAGAAATTAATACCTCCATGAGACAATAAGAAACACCAAAACACTTTTTTTTTGTTAAATCAATTGGGGTTAAATTGCCCGGGGTCACACAACTAGGAAGTGTCAGGTCCTCCTAACATCAGGGCTGGTACTCTATCCACCTAGCTACCCCAGAACATTTTTAATAATGAAAAAAAAAAAAGAAAATATAAGATATCTATCCACTGGGAGGAGGGATGCCACAGGAAATCTGTTCTGGAAAAATAGGATACAGAAAAAAAACAAAAATTATCTTCTAATAAATAGAGAATTACTAAGAAAACTGAAAACATTGTTTTTAAATTCTAATAGCAAAGAATTTCATTAGAATAAATAACTTGTTTAAAAGAAGGAATGAACCACTTATATAAAACATCCAGAGATTACGGAACCTGTATTTTTTCTGATTTGGATGGTTTTGCTTCATTGGATTCTTCTTTAGCTCTATGATTTAATAATAATCATTTTCTCCCTGTATTTATTCATTGTATGGGAGTTGGAAGAGGAATTCAAAGTAATGTAATGAGAAGCAGCCTATTATCAGTTACTTCCTTAGTATCTCAGATCAATAATAAGCAAATTTAATAATGCAATACAAACAGAAGCATCAAGAAAAAGAAAAATTCAAGACAATTTTATAGAAAAAGTAACAGAAGACTATGTCAAGGTCTTTTATCCCTGGAATACACAGACCAGATTACTGGATTGGAATTAAAGCTACTTTTCCTCATGGCTATTATAGTAGTGAACATCACTTTTTGGGTCTTGAGACCACATCAGCATCCCAGCAATATTCCATCCTCTGAAAGAGTCTTAATCTACATCATAAAGCAATCATAGACCTTGGGAGAAAGGAAAAGTGGCAGATACTGAGGAGGGTAGAGACCAAATAGAAAAAAGGTTCATCTCTAGATTTATCTGAGTCTCCTTTTTTCCAGTGTTTAAACTGTTTAATTTTTTCCTCACCCCTTAATGGTTGTGAGTCCTTGAAGTCAACCAGCTGCAAGTGACAGCCTAAGGAAAAAAAGTGTAGAGCTTAGTTGTATTATAGGAGAAAACAAGCTTCAATCAGGAAAATTGAAAGTAAATTAGAAAGAAAAATTACAGCTTCTTGTGATATCCCTTTAGTAGTGGTTTGAGGGCTTGAATCATCTAGCACCAGGGGTCAATCAAGTGATAACACCTGAGGGAAGAGTGCCCCAAAATGTCCCAAAAGAGTGAGGCTGATCCAAGGTTTAATGTTATCATGAACCATAGGATTTTAGAGACACAAGCTGATTTTCAGTGTTTCTGGGGTCCACCATAGTTAAGAGTTTTTTGTGATTTTATGAAAGATGTCTCAAAATTCTGATAATTTTGTTTACAGAACATTTTGAAATGTGCAAGATTCTTTTAATATATTATTTAATTTGATCTCATAACAAAACTGAGTAAAAAAACTGTGGAAAGAACCCAAGGCTCTGAGGGAATGGTGATTTGCACTGGTTCACATGGTTGGCAAGTATCAAAAGTTAAATTTGAGTTGGGGTCCCTCTGATTCTGTCAATGCATATTCACTATATCATACTCTCATTAATCAGTGCCCAATTGATATATGCACTATACTTTACAAATTCATAAGAAAGCTACACAACAAAGTATTTTAGGTGTGCTAGTAGGACAAGGATGGGAAGGCCAATACTAATGATAAAGGATAAAGGAAAAATTTTTGGAGAAGGTGACATTTGACTTGGATAGAATTAGGAAAATCTTGTTTATAATGAGAAAATAAACCAGTGAAATAGCCTATCAAAAGCAATTACCAAAGCTGTATTCCATCTGGTTTAGGTAGGATAGAAATACAACCGTCAAAGAGAATGGAGAGAATATTCTAACCATAAGGAATACCCTGTAGAAAAATATGGAAAAATTAGTGTTGTGTCAAAGAGGCAGGTAACTTTCCAATGTAACCGAAAAATAAAATTCATAAAGCAAAATGACATAGCATATGACTGCAAAACTAGGGTGGCAATAAGTTGTGGAGGGGTCTGAATGTTAGACAGGAGATTATAAACTACTTCAGAAGCACTAGAGAACCACTTATGTTCTTGAACATTTTGTACTAAAAAAAGAAAAAGGAAAATGTGTTTCAGCAGCCAAATGAATTACAGGGAGTAGAGACTGAAGGTGGAAGGCTAATGAAATTATCTAGATGGGTAATAATGATATCCTATATAGTATGACAATGATAGAGGGAAATAGGGAAGAGGGAATAAACTAGAGAGAAGTTACCACGGTGAAACTTACAGGATGTAATAACAGTTCAGATAGAAAATCTGAAGGAAGATGGAAGAGACAAAGATAATCCTGATGTTATGAGCTAAGGTGGGGGAAAGAGGAATGTTGGTGCTGTAGACAAAAAAAAAAAAAATAAATTGAGAGGGAGAATAAAATTTAAGAAAATAGATAATAAGTTTATTGTGCCTGGTGAGATAGTGACTAGTGGGACATCCAAACAGAGATGTCTTATTGATAAGAATTAAAAGATGCCATACTAAAGCTCAGGAGAGAGACTAAACTAAAATTTTTTAATTGGTTCAATTGGAAGCTTAATGCAGACTCGAAAATATGAGTACCCACCTTGTAACTTTTTTCCATAGTTTATAAAATGTTAAATAATCAAAATTCAAAAACTTTTATTTCATAGACACATGAAAAAATATGGTTTAATAAATAACAAAATGTAATCTCAAGGGAATGTGAGTTTTTAACCAGTTCTTAGTCTCTTACAAGAAAAAAAAAAGAACAAATCTTTTCTCTTAGAATACTCTGCCCCAGTTTCTTCTCTGTTTCAATAACATTAAGAAATATTATATCTACTCACTAGTAATACTAGAGTCTAACCCTACCAACTGAGGGGGTTCTAAGTATTTTTGGTGGGCTTATTTAAAAAATAATAGTAATACAAGGTACTTGCTAGCAAACTACCCCAATAAACTTAATGGCTAGTTCAAATAATTATCTATTGATTATTCACTTTTTCAGGGGGAAAAAGAATACTACATTTTCAATTGCACAGAAATATCATAAGGGAAGCAAAGCAATCTACTGTTTAATAATATGGTTTTTAAGTTTCCCTATTCAAGATTTAAAAGATTCATGAGATAAGGATTTGTACACATCAATATCCTAGATGTTTCTTAAAGTAAGAAACTAAGAAATGTGTTAGTTCTGAAAATCATTTTTAAGTGAAAAGAAGAAATTCCAAAGAAACTATTATCAGGCAGTTATTAAATTTGGATTTTGATGATAGAGATGAATCAATACCATGCATTTTCAGTTAAATTGCCATTTTACCAGCAAGCATTCCCAGTAATCAAGTCTGAATTTAAGAAACAGAAAATGAATCTTAAATGTTATACTCAGAGTAAGATGAAAAGTTAAGCAATTATTTGGATAATTTAATCAATGTAGCAGTGAGAGTAAACAACTCCACCTCATCTCTCCCCTTCCCCCAAAAGGGAAAAAAAAAACTGTTCAGTTGATAGAGCTTTTGCCTGAAAATGTATAGATAATTTTATTAACTACCCACTTTATTTTCCCAGTGTAGTAACAGTTGCATATCTCTTTCACAGAAAGGAAAAAAATTAAATAGGAAAAGAAATACATTTTCCAAATTTTCAAAAAAAAACTTTAATTGTTTCAATTTCTTGACCATAGTCTTAAAATGGTTCAAGAACTTATCTTGGTTCCCACCCCACCCCCCACTCTGTGGAGGGAAGGGAGGTAGGAGAGCTGTAATTTGAACCAAGAGATCTCAGAAAAATCTTGATTCACTTATGGTCTCTAAGGTATTATTTTCCTCAAAACATCAACTCCTTAGGAAGCTAACTGGAATGGAAACATAGTGGGATGTGACCTTAAGGCAACCAATCCAGAAGCTGGTCTAAAAAATCTACCTCAGTATAACAACATATACTTGCTAATTAAGCATATTAGGCAGACATGGTTCCCACATTAAGAGACTGTGCCCTCACCTGCATTAAATTCCTTTTTAAAACATTTGTCAATATAAAGAAAATGTTTTCATGTCCAGTACAGGGGAAATTTTGTTTTGTTTTGTTTTCCTGTTCAAAAAAATACATGACAGATTCTCTTTCCCTCTGCTTCCATCAAGATAACTAGTAAAGTGTTTCAATTACTTTTTTCTATACCTATTAAGATTATGGATGTGAGATCTTTGGAAATTTATGGCTGTGAGATCTTTGGAAATTCTCAAATAATTTCCATTTGCACTAATTAACAGGATCCTGAGTACTGCACTTAACTTGTTCCTTAATCAGTGCTGTTTCAATCATGTTAATTCATGATAGATCATTTGCTCTCTTATCTTTCAGAACTGTGTATTCTGCCTTCCAAACTAGTGCTATGTTACTCAATAAATGTTATTAACAGGCTTCATTCAGTTCCTGTATGTTCAATATGGAAGAAAATGAACCAGAATAACTTGTCTCTGGGTTTCCCCTGAATGAAAACCCATGTTCATAGGAAGACTCTGAGTCAATTTTCTGCAGGCAGATGTTTATGTTCTCTTAGTCATGAGACAAGGGGAGCAATAGAAGAAGGTGACAAGGGATAAGAGAGAGAGGAGATAGTCATGACAAAATTAGGAAGGACATTTTGAAGACCAGATGGAATTTTAATGGGTCTTATGCATTTTGAAATATAACGGCTAGGATGTCTTAACCCCTTCCAAAATGAGAAAGGGAAAAATGGAAGCACTTTAAAAAATAAAAAACTTCAAAGCCTAGACAAGTTTAATCATCTTTACTAAAAACCTCTTTCACCCATAGAGCCAGGGCAGTGAGACAGAGGAACAAAATGTGCATAAAAAGATTTCATTCCCTAAATGCAATTGGCAGATCTCCTAATCCACCATCCAGCAGGACTAGGTTCTTTCTCCAAACAATAGAAACAACATGGATGGGGCTTTGCTGCATAAAACACATCTGTTCATTCAGTTGGATCACATTAAAGATAACAAATATTTCTCTCTCTTTCTCTCTGTCTCTGTCTCTCTCATTCTGTCTCTCTCTCTTTCTCTTTCTCTCTCTCTCTCTCTCTCTCTCTCTCTCTCTCTCTCTCTCTCTCTCTCTCTCTCTCTCTCTCTCTCTCTCTCTCTCTCTCTCTCTCTCTCTCCCTCTCTCTCTCTCCCTCTCCCTCTCGCAAGCACACACAATCATCAACATCATCATCATCATCATCTCACATCAGAATAATTAATACTGTTAAAGTTATGTTTTATATAATGTCTTATTGGTGCAAGAAAAAAACAAAACAAATTTACAATGACTTTCAAGAAATGTGGATATTTTTTCTTTAAAAAAAAAGCAGAAATTTACTAGCAAAATAGCAATAGAAGAGAATTAAAACAAAAAAATAGAAATAATAGAACAGCAAACTGGTATGAGTATTGAAATCTTGACTTAATTCAGCCTCAGCATCACAGAGTCAAAGAACTAGAGCAAGAAAAGACTTAAAAAAACATTTAATTTAATCCCCACCATTTTACAAACAGAAGTCTAAAATATCTAAGTATATTCCCCAAAGTTGAAAGCATGAGGTGGAAGCTCTAATCCTATTTCCTTTTCTTTTCAATCAATAGACTATGCTGTCTCAGACATTAAAGTACCACCAATATTTTTTATATACTTATTTCATATTTTACATTCTGGTTATTTTATACTCATGTTATATTTGTTATTACATATATTTTCTATTGCATTTCTTTGACTTCATCTTTTCATAAACTGCAATTTTCCATAACTGAAAGCTTTAAAATATCACTGGGGAAAAAGTATTATGAAAAGATGATTCCTTGTTTTGGGGGAAAGTTTGAGGTCATTAAAAGAATTTTGCAATTTCCCAAATATGATCTATCCAGCTTTTCTTCCCTTTTTCAATTTTTGGCCAAGCATTGTTTACCTACAATTTATCAGATACATAGATACATAAATACATATATAGAAATTATGCTTAGCTGTTGTTCAGTTGTTCAATCACATTCACCTCTTCATGATCCTATTTGGGGTTTTATTAGCAAAGATAATGGAATTGTTTGCCATTTCCTTCTGCAGCTCATTTTACAGATGAGGAAATTGAAGAAAACAGGGTTAAGTGACTTGTCTACTCTCACACAGCTAAGTGAATGAGATCAGACTTGAGCTCAGGAGGATATCTTCCTAACTCCAGGATCGACACTATGCACTCTATCAACTAACTGCTCTTTATGTATATCTAGATAAACACTTACAAATAGGGGCAGCTAGGTGGTGTAGTGGATAGAGTATCAGCCCTGAAGTCAAGAGTACCGAGTTCAAATCTGACCTCAGACACTTAACACTTCGTAGCTGTGTGACCTTAGGCAAGTAGCTTAATCCCAATTGCCTCAACAAAAAAAAAAAAAAAAAAAAAAAAAATATATATATATATATATATATATATATGAGCTTAGAAGTTGCATCCAACTGAATATCTGCCTGTTTTTTGCTTATGTAAGCAAACTATTCAAAATCAAATCATTTAACTTTGTTGTTGTTTGTACTTTTTGAAGAAGATCGCTTATATGAAAAGCTGGTATCTTCATTTGTGCATAAATTGGATTTAAGTAAAGCAGAGTTGCCCAAAGTCATCAGCCTCACTGTCTATTCCAGAGTCATCAAAACCTAGTGGCAAGATGAAAGTCAAAAGAATGGAGATGACTCAAGATGCAATGGATGACCTTGACTTCTTTAATGTCTGATCAAGTTCTAAGCATCCTATAATGCTTGCTTTAACTTTCTTCATGGTACTTTGGACAAATTGCTCTCATCTACCCATCCCACTGGGGGATGTCTTCATATCCTTGGAGTAAACATCCCCTAAAAGAGCACTATACATATTTATTAAGTGAATGAACCAAACAAAAACAATATTTTTTTCTGGGTGGCTACAAAAAACTGTTATTTTCTTAAAATCAACCAATGAACATTTATTAAGCACACATTATACATGTCAGAGTTTTTTCTAAAATTAATCCATAAACATTTATTAAGTGCTTTCTGTGCATCAAATCCTATATTTGATAGAGGATAATTGATAGAGGAAAAAGACAGTCCCTGCCCTCAAGAAGATCACTATTTAATGAAAAAGAAAACATGTACATAAATATATACAAATGGGCTATATGCAGGACAAATAGGAAATAATTAAAAAAGAAAAGGCATCAAAATTAAGAGGGATTGTAAAAGATGGGATTTTACTTGGGGCTTATGCATGATAATCCTGAAAGACCATTCTAACAGAACAGATATCAAATATTCATTAACTCTACTGGGGCTGATATAATGAAAAGAGTTAGGAAATAGATGATCATCATTTGAGCAAGTGAAGTCTACTCCCTTGGTAAAAATTCAGCTGATATTCTTACATGCTGTGTAGTGTTCCAGGGCTTGACACCATCAACATATCATTCACAAATTGGAAAATCTAAACTTTTTCACATGCCAAATAGAATGTCTCTTTGAGTTGTCCACTGTCCTCACCTCTTCCATGACAATAGTAAATACCACTCAAGAGTATATATTGATTTCTATACATGCTCTTTCTACACGCAATAATTATTTTTATTTCTTTTATTATTGACAATTTTTATTGTTACATTAAATTCATTCCCTAATGTAACTTTCTGTACCTACTAAACCACTCCTTATGACAAAGATTTAAAAAGAAAGAAAGAAAAAAACAATTAAACAAAATAATCTTATTGATCATTTATAAAAATATGCCATATTCAACTCCCATGATCACATCTGTGAGGAAGACAGAGAGGTACATTATCTTTTCTCCAATATCAAGTTCTGTTATTATAACTCCTCCTCCTCCTTTTTCTCTTTCTCATTCTCCTCCTCAGTGTCATGTTTTGGATCTTTCATTGCTGAAATAATTTTGTATATAGTTTTCCTGATTCTGTTTACTTCAATGTGTTTCAGTCCATGTCAGTTCTAGCAATTCCAGCATTTACTATTTCCTACGGTACAATATTACTCTATGAAATTCATGTAACACAACATATGTAGCCATTCCCTAGTGAATGAAAACATTTTGTTCCCAATTCTCTGCTACCAGAAAAAAAATCCTGGTATGAATCCACTTATCCTTATGGGAATGTATCTTGGATTTGTGTATTTACAGAGAGAGTGAGAGAGAGAGAGAGAGAGAGAGAGAGAGAGAGAGAGAGAGAGAGAGAGAGAGAGACGAGAAGAGGAGAGGGAGAGGAGAGGAGAGGAGAGGAGAGGAGAGGAGAGGAGAGGAGAGGAGAGGAGAGGAGAGGAGAGGAGAGGAGAGGAGAGGAGAGGAGAGGGAGACAAACAGAGACAGAGACAGACAGAGACAGAGAGGCAGAAAGACAGAAAGAGACAGAGAGACAGACAAGGAGAGAAGAAGAAAAGAAGGAGGAGGAGGAGGAGGGGAGGACAAGGAGGACTATGAAGAAGAAAACAATGAGGAGGAGAGAGGACAGAAGAAGAGAGGAGGGGAAAGAGAATGAGAACAGAATATTTGCAAAAGTTTTTGATGGTAAGATGTTTTTCTGTTAACTTTTCTTTTTTATCATAACTCAATTGAGTTTGATTATCTAAAACTCTTCCATGTCATGTAATAAAAACTACATATTTTATTTTTGTGATCTCCTCTCTCCTTTGTTTTATTAGAATTCCTCCATTAATCAGAATTGGAAACAACATACCCATTTATAACCTTCCTATTTAAAAAAGAAAATGATGAGACCTTTAAATTTTATTGTAGAAAATGCAATTGAATTGTGGCACCATGTGTAAATTGCTCATTTAAACTTATTTTCTTTCTTTCTCTTTTTTTTTTACTTCCTTCCTTTCTTTTTTGTCAAACTGCTCTCCAGTTTCCTCAGGAGTTTCACAGGAAAGGGGTTTAGGATGTCAACTTATATACTAAGGCACAACCCACTTGGATGTTTTATATAAACTTTAAAGTTTCCATCATTTTTTAAAATAAGAAAATAATGAAAGGAGATGTCTTTTATAACTTTGACTAGCAAAAAAATTAATAAAATATGAGATAGAGGTGGTCTACCAAAATAAAAATAGCATTAAAATCATAAATAATTTTTATATATAGATGGCACAGTAGATTGAACTTTAAATCAGAAAGAACTGAATTTGAATCCTCCCTCAAAGACTAACTAGTTGTGGAATTTTAGACAATCACAACCTCTGTCAGCATCAGTTTTCTCATTTCTAAAATGGTGGTAATCAGTACCTACATCACAGTATTTTTGTGACCGTCAAATTAAATAACATATGTAAAGCTTTTTGCTAATTTTAAGATGTTACATAAATGCTAGCTCTTATTATATAGCATCACCCATCATCATTATCACTACTTCTGCTTTATAAAAATGGGCTCTAAATGAGGGTCAACCCCCTTGAGAAGAAATGCACATCATATAACCCCAAGTGTTTGCCACGTAGTAGAAACTTAATTAAAAATGTGTTTATTGATTAACATTTGCACAACTCATCAGAGAATAGTAATATGGGATATATTCATTATTCTCTCTATAGCTATCCATATACTTACCTTCAACAAAACTATGTAATTTAATACTTTTCCACTTTGCTTCCTATAAATACTGTCCTCCTATGGAAGCATCCTGATTTCTCCCCTGGGCAAGTTAGTTATAACCTCACCTGGACCTGGGTACCTCCAGCAGCTATACAAGAAAAGATAGTTCTCTCCTTTCATTTATAATATATCCATACCTTCTCCTCACAAATCATTGTATAGCTTCCATAGCTAAGTAAGAGCCACTGCTTTTTGTTTGTTTGTTTGTTTTCCCTTATGGGAAAGCGTAATTAACATAGCATGAGCAGACATGGAAGGGCTTGTACTTACTATACAGGTGTTTATGGGTATATACATACATACAAATGTATGCATATATGTATGTAAGTATGATATAAATTTGTTCTATAAATACTTTTGTTTATCAGTTCTTTCTGTGAATGTAGATAACATTTTTCAGTCTCTTAAGTTAAGTTTTTTCCTTATCCTTCATCTTTTTGCAAATGAAATTCCCCTTTTCAAAATTCAAAGTTCAGTATCTCTTTATTGTCAAATACCATATCCTTTTTTCATTATTCATTTTTCTTAAGATTTCTATAGGATATGACCCTATTGATCATCCTCTCATTCTATGTTCAAATTCTCTCCTCTCTGAGTAATTGAAAATGATGCCAATGTGTTAACTATAAAAACTATCTTCACACTTTTAAAATAAAATTGAAAGGAGAATTTCTAGCCCATTTAAAAATCTTTGACTACAATGTTTCAGTGAGTTTGAATCCATTTACTAAAAATAAAAAATACAACTTCTGATTAGTTTTCAAGAACAATTAACATAAGGAAAGGAAATTTAGCTAGTTGGATTACAATAAAAACCTTTGTGTAATTGGTGATTGGCATTAAAAGAAATTATCATGATTAAGTGAGCACAACTATCACTGTACTTCTTCCATTTGGCTATACATAGCTTTATGAGGAATTGTTTTACCCCATAAAACAAAATGTTTTATGAAACATGAAAACAAAATGTCAAAACAGAAATTCAGAGGAATATAAAACTACTCTATCACAAAATGTTAAACTAACATTTTCAAAAATAATGAAGCATATACAATCACATTGCTGTCATTATATAATTATTGGTAATACTATTATGTTGTAAGTAAAAATTCAGTCTACAAGCACTTATAGTATCTTCTATATACCAGATACTCTACTGAGTACTAGGAGATATCATGCAAACAATGATGTACAAATAAGCTGTATACATGTTAAATTGTAGATAATTAAGAACAGAGAAGCATTTATATTAAGGGGAATCAGTAAAGAATTCTCGGAGAGGATAGAATTTCAGTAAAGATTTGAAGAATATCAAGGAATCCAGGAGTTAGAGCTGAATCAAAAGAGAATTCCGGGATTGGGGGCAGTCGGAAAATATACAGAATCAGGATATACAGTATGTTGTGAAAATCCAGTATCACAATTTCAGAATATTTGGAGAAGTAAAGTGTAGGAGACTGGAAACACAAAAAGGGGCCCAGTTGCAAAAGACTTTAAAAAGCAAAAAGAGATTTTTTTATATTTGATCTTGAAGGTAATAGGGAGTCTCTCAAGTTTAATGGAATTGGAATAGGAAGGAATAGAGATATGGTCAAAACTGTGTTGAAAGAAGACCAATTTGACAACTGAATAGTAGAGTGGAATAGAGAGAAACCTGAACTAGAAAGGTCAACCAGAAGATTATTACAATAGCCTTGATGCAAAATGATAAAAAAAAAAATCACTGGGGTGGTGGCAGTTCATAACTTAAGTTCTCTGTTTTTTATTTTTGATTTGCCTAATAGAATGCCATTTTTTTTGTCTCAACATTTTTGGAATCACCTAATATGTAGATAACTTTGCTCATAGTCTTTTTTTAGCATGTCTGTTTTTAGATATATTTATTCTACTTGTATTTTCTACATTGATTACATAAGAGAATTTTTTTCCTTTTATCACCCTTAAGATGATTGATAGACAGATAGATATAAATGATATAGATAGATAAATATATATTCATATGTATCTATGTATTTATGGCATTACATTTTAAAAGAATTTTTAATAGAAAAGAACAAATCTTGAGTTCTCATATAGTTTTATTTTTAAAGACTTAGGATTATTTTCACTCTTCATTTTTGTTATTTTTTCCCTACATGGTTAAGAAATCTACTTTACCATGCCAAATGTGTCTCTCAATTGATATATTTAAGGAATATCTTATTGATTATATGTAATAAGTCATATAGGAAAAGTCTAAGTAGTCCTGATTGTGATAATCAATGAATCCTTGATCAAGAAGTATAGTCATATCTTTTTTGGCCTTCTTGCTTTTTCTTCATGCCTCTATGTAATTTTTAATCTTTTGTCCCATACCCGAAAATACTCCATATCTAACTCTTCCTCTTAGAATCCCAGAATTTCTTCAAAACTTCAATAAAATATCACCTTTCCATTGAAGGCCTTTCGTGTCTTCCACATCTCATAATCAATTCCAGTGTTCTTCAGAGAAACCTTGACTTTTTCTGACCTCCATGTGAACACTTGCCTTGTGTGGGTTCTCTGTAAAATAGTCTTTCAGTGAAACTTACTCTTGTCATTCAAATAAGGTGGCCAGCCAGAGTTGTACCCGCTAAAATATAGAGTTTGAGAGGCTTTCAGTTCAACTTGAGAAAAGGATCCTTTTAAGGTGATCTTCAGAATATTCCTAAGACAATTCAAATGGAAGGGATTTCATTTCCTGTCATGTCACTAGTGCTGTCCAGATTTCACAGTCGTGTAACAGTGAGCTCAGTCCAATGACTTCTCAGACTTTTGGTTTGGTAGGCAGTCTAATACCTCTTCTTCCCATACTTTCCTTTGGAGCCTCCCAAACACTGATCCAGCCCTGGCGATGCATGCATCAACCTTATTATCCATGTGGCCTGACTTTTTTTCTGGTCCTGGCATGTCTCCTAAAGTTGTCAAACAGGAATTAACAATCCCTTGACCTTTTCTAAAACTTCTCTGGCTCTCAGATCACCATCTTTCAGATGAAGCATCAGCCTATTAAAAAAATCTGGCAAGAATTTTACCAACATTGACGAAGAGAGAAACACAATTCTGCTCCTACAGCCTACTGGTTATTGTCACAAGATAATATATTTCTCTTTCTTGATAAAGATGAACAGTTAATTTTTTGGGAAATTCTTACCATATAACCCAGAAGATTTTCCTTAGCTTTTGTATAGCAGTAGACCCTCTGCCTTGTAAATCTCAACTATAATAGAATCAGTACCAGGTGCTATGCCACAGGAGAGGAACCTGATGATATTCAAAATTTCTTCATTAGTTAGAAATTCAGCTAGAAAGAGAATGACTTCAACCTGAGATACAGGATCAAAGATTTTAGTATTTATTGTTGTCAATCTATTGACAACACTATGGAAGTATTTAGTGCATCTCTTCAGGATCATATTCTTATCACTAATTAAAGTGACTCCATCAACACTGAGTAGTTGGTCCATAAATAGCCTTTATAACATCATAAAACCACTTTGGGTTGTTACTATCACTGTAAAACTGAATTTTATCTGACCTCTTATCAAAACAAGAATCTTCTATCTCTGTTTTACTTGTACTTTATTTTTTGATGGAATTAAACGCAACCTTATGAGAGATGGCTAAACTATCTTATTGGTAAATTCTGTGGAATTCTCATTTTTCATTTAGCACTTTTGAATTTTCTCATCATTTTTATCAATCCAATCTTAATGTCATTGAGTGTTCTGTCACAAATAAGTAAGTTCAATGCTGCACAACAAATTTCTGAAAGCTGTCCACTCCTTTTCTGCTCCACTGTTACTAACACTGTGTTGGCTCAGCTTTCCTTCCAAGTTAGCAAGGAATTTTTCACTCTGGGAGAAGTGTTCCAATCTGTTAATATTGTCTTCTGATAATCATCTTGCCTTGGAGCTGCTTTTTTTGTTGAATGTGGATATTTATTGCAGAGGATAGATCTATAATTGGTCCAGCACTCTGTATGACACAGAACCTTTATCACTTTCACATAGTCTGCATCTTCTACTTACAATGAAATAGTCTATTAAATGCCAATGTTTGCTGCAAGGGATGCATTCATAAAGTTTTATTGCATTTAGGTGAATGGAAGACAGTGTTGGTGATGAGAAGCTCATGAGATGCACACATCTTCAGTAGTAAGTGACAGTTGCCTTTGCTGTTTTTGAATCCAGTTCTCCCAAGAACTACCTACATTAACCAAGAGTCTTATGCCTGCCTTGGCAAGTAGGCCAGGACTGAATGAGGTAAACAATTTTAGCAAACCTTATTTAGTCCTTGCTTATGCTAGGAGTTGAACAGTACATTTTTTAAAAGCTGTTCAGACATGTAAGGAACTACTGACTTCCACTGTTACTTCAGAGCAATGAGATCCTATGACCTGGGCCACCTTTGTGCAGGGTTGTGAGTACAACTGTCAGTGTATCGACATCTATGCCCCATCACTTGTCTGTCATTGCAGGACTTTGAGATAGTTAAATATGTTAAATGGCATGAGTGAAGTCTTTTGATTCATGCATAAATTTAAGTGCGTCAGAACTGCATGAAGTCATAAGCCACACTCTCTCTTCCAGAGTTATAAGATTCTACTGACAAGACAAAAAATTGAGGATGATTCACTATGCACTGAATGACCTTGATGTTTTACCTTTGATGTTTAACCAAGGTCTAAGTGCTCCACAGGTCTACTTTCAACTGTCTTCATGGGCATTGGAACAAATTGTCCTCACCCACCAATTCTACTAGGAGAAGTCTTCATCTTTTGGGGTAGACAACCCCCCTAAATCACCAATGGGTTTGAAACCCTTTGTTTACCCTCTGATTTAGTCTGTCTTTCAAAATGGTTTACCTGATTGTGGTCTCTATGAGTGCTTAGCTTCTTGGAACATCCAGTGAGAGTTGGGTGATACAGGAGAACACCAAAGATAGAAAGCAGCCCTGAAAAGATTTTAACAGTCCTCATACCAGATGTACTAGTCTTCCTTGAACTCTCTATCCTGCATTTTTGTAGAGAATATATAGGTCTGTATTATAAACATATAAAATAGAAAAAAATGTATATATATATATATATATATATATATATATATAAAGAGAGAGAATATAGATAAGAAAATGTATATTATAAACATGCATATATATTAATATGAAGGGAGAGTAATAACAAGAGGAATCAAAAATGGCACAAATTTGAAAGAAAAAAAGATTTCAAAAGCAGAGGTGCATTCTAAGCATATCAATAAAAATGGGAGGTAAAACGTTATATGTGGAGAATGTATGAGTCAATTGGTTTGAAACATAGAATATATAAAAGGAAATACTGTATAATAAACCTAGAAAGGTAAATGGAATCCAGATCATAAAGGACTTTAAGTGACAAACAAAGAGTTTTATATTTTATCCTAGCATGGAGGAA
Organism: Sarcophilus harrisii; assembly: GCF_902635505.1. Lineage (NCBI taxonomy): Eukaryota > Metazoa > Chordata > Mammalia > Dasyuromorphia > Dasyuridae > Sarcophilus > Sarcophilus harrisii. The sequence continues at coordinate 552,691,332 of NC_045426.1, read as the reverse complement.
ATCAAAGAATCCATGGAGCTTCTTGCGTCATACATTGACATGGTCATAATTTTTCTTTAAATGATCTATTCTATAGTTGTGTGGAATATGGTTGGAAGAGGTAAGTGATTTGAGACAGAAAAATCACATAAGATGCTATTTCACTCAATAATCCACATAGAGAAAATTAGGGCTTTAATAAAAGATTAACTCATGCTGTGAGGTAAATACCACAATTATTATAATCATTCCCCATTTTATAAATGAAGAAATTGAGGTTCAAAGATGTTATATATGTTGCCCATGAATGAAAGAAAAAAATAAAAAACATTTATTAAGTAATTGCTATGTGTCAAACACTGTGCTAAGTACAATACTAAAACAAAACAAAGATAGTTTCTGTACTCTAAGAAATGAATCTAATGAGAAGAAAATACATATAGGGAAATGATGGGCTAGATAAGAGTCTTTGAGTCAGTAAAGTTACGAGAATGGTGAGTAGGGTCAAAAAAGAATAGAATGATACACCTTAGCCAGGTACAATTGCAAATTAGCAACATTTATTTTATCATGGTTCATGATTTCAGATTATATGGGATGGAAATCAAAAGGAAAATGGGGGTGAGAAGACAGTTACAGAGTAGGAAATAACTTTTCTCCAGCTTCTTCTGGAGAGCCATGAAGGTCAGCAGGAGAAGGGCCATCCTAAATGTTCAAGAGAAGACTTAATAAATGTTCAAGATGAGATTTTAAAGTGGTTTTTCTATTTCTCATAGATAAATAGGTAAATAAATGACAGAGAGATGATAGATAAGAGAGAAAAATAGACATCTAGAGAGCATTTAGTAAGCATTTACTATGTGCTGGGAAAAAGAAATGTGAAGAAAATAGCTCCTGTCTTCAAGAAGCTTATATATTAAAAGAGAAGAAAACAGTAAACAGAGGAATTCTGGGAAATGGAAGGGTATGGGACAAAAGCAGGTCATATTGGAGCATGTTGAAGAGTCTATCGGGAAAACGGTCAAAAGTCTGGGATTCAGCAAGATAAGACCAAAGCTTATCTGTCAGAGCTAGGTTATCAAGGAGAAAAGTCTAAAGTTACAGTGAGAACATAAAGAGAAGTAAAAGAATCAGTAGAGGCCCTTTGGGAAATAATATCTTCCCTATACCTGAGAGCAAAACTAAGGACTATGTAGAAATCTAGGAGCCAAAACTGAGAAGGGACTACATATACTTCAAACATGAGAAGTTTTTTGTTGTTGAGGCAATTGGGGTTAAGTGACTTGCCCAGGGTCACACAGCTAGGAAATATTAAGTGTCTAAATTCATATTTGAACTCAGGACCTCCTGACTTCAGGGCTGGTGCTCTATCCACTACACCAACCAACCACCCCATGAGAAGATTTTTTTTTAATGGCATTGTCACGGAAGAATGATTTGTACTTTGTTTTGCTTCTTGTAGAGAAAATAAGTTTTAAGTATTACTTAAAGAGGAATCATTCATGACAAATAATGTGGAAAGGAGGTTGCTATTCATTCAGTAACAGGTCATCCATGAAATAATATCAAACAGAACCAGGCCATTAGACAACAAAGTAGAAAAAAATAGGATGGAATGAGATAGATTAGCCTATGGGTTTTTAAGATCAATAATCAAGAGTTTTAGATTCCATTCAGAAAGTGAATGGGAAAATTATTTGAGATAATAAGAGGTGGAATAATGAAAGGAAAAAATTGTGTGAAAAATAGAATTTAAGTAGAGGTATCCAGGACTTACTTAGAAGGGAAATTTGAGGATCAAAGAGCAGCCTGTTTAAAACTGTCTTTGAAAATAATCTAGATGTATTGGCCAATGCAAACTACCAAAGCACTCAGCTAAAGCAAGATGGCCAGTCTGGGCCTCCCAGAATTGTCCAGGTGGCTAAGTGCAAGGGATACTACCCACTCGATGTTGTTTACCAGCTGCTTCTATGTGTGCATGTGTATGAATTCTAGAGTTACCAAACTGCACACGAATAACAAGTTGGCTTTCATACTCACTCAAGTTCTGCTGCTGATTGGGGCAGATGTGTTAGTCATGTACAATCCATGGTGGCTAAGAAATATCTCACTTCCTTCGAGGGTGATGGGTGTACCAGCTGCTGAGAATGGCACTAGAATTGTATAGGTTCTGCCCCTGTAGTTTTTAAGTGTTGTCTGGCTTTTATAACTATGATCTACCAAATAATGCAGGAGCTAACAAGTTTGCAAAGTAAATGCACTGACAATATGGAAACGAGAGCAGCTGGGTATCCAACTGTGTAAAGAAATACGGAGGGTTCTTCTTTTCTCTCAAAGTGGTATTACTCACCGGGCTTTTATAGAGTTGAAAACATATGCTTAAGTATAATGTCTCAGCAACTCAGACTGATTTCCACAGTGCTCACATATAAATAAGATATTGCAACTATATAAATAAGAAATTCACAACTACCTATTGAGTTACTATTTGATTTTTCTCCCCTTGGTTTCCTTATGAATATCTTAAACCAGCAGCTCTGGTAATGACTTTTAAAACTATAAATACATTAACCTATCTTGCATATGTATTGTCAATGTCTAGAAAACCAAAGATCGTTTGTGTTTTCAAAGCAACAATTTGTAAGTGACTAATGTGGAATGCAATATGCTAAGTTCTTTCTCTCTGCTAGGACTATTTCTAATCACATTCTGCCTTGTATTTTGCTTTTTTATATACATGCCTTGTGCCCTCAATTCTATTTCAAGCTCCCTGAGAGCAAGAACTGAATTGTTTTTCATCTTTGCATCTACAATACCTAGTATAATGCCTTGTACATAATAGATGTTTTAACAAATGCTTGTTAAATTGAACTGAATTCTCATTTATGAGTTTAAGTCTTAACCAATTAATAATGGACCATGAGATATAACACAAAATAATTCCTTCCCTCAAAAAGCTTACTCTCTTCTATATATCCCCCACACTAGTAGCATATAAGTTTAAAATATATTCTGACTTTTCCCAGACTGTCAAGGCACGCTGGGACTTTTTTGACCCTTGTAATTAATATGATCTTAGAAATTATTTTCCTAGAACTCTGGGAGATGACTAAGAACCATTACATTGAATTCCCAATCCCTATATTTTTGCCCACCTGCACTTTTGATTTCCTTCACAGGCTAATTGTACACTATTTCAGAGTCCGATTCTTTTGTACAGCAAAATAACGGTTTGGTCATGTATACTTATTGTGTATCTAATTAATACTTTAATATATTTAACATCTACTGGTCATCCTGCCATCTGGGGGAGGGGTTGGGGGGAAAGAGGGGAAAAATTGGAACAAGAGGTTTGGCAATTGTCAATGCTGTAAAGTTACCCATACATATAACCTGTAAATAAAAGGCTATTAAAATAACTAAATTTCAAAAAAAAAAAAAAAAAAAGAAATTATTTTCCTGTCATGAGGTGTGATAAAGGTCTCATAAACTTGCTATGAAGGTCATCATTGATAACACATATTTTCTGAACTGCCTATTATAGGGAGGGCATTATTCTGGGCACTAGAGCTAGAAAGAATAGCAGTAGTAAGGAAAAAAATTGGTATTAAAATCATTATATTTGAATTTGAGTATCAGTTTTTGTTCAAACAATTACCTCCATAGTCTCAAATGTATTTGATGACTCTTTTACATCTTCAGAAAACTTAAAAGACAATCACAATATTTAATCTCTGCTAGCCCACTTGAATGTTTCCCCAGAGATGAAATTTTAGCTCACCAGTGTAGCTGCTTGGGTCTATATTACTATGGGGAACCCTTGTCACCAACTAGAAAATAAGGGAAACACTAAGCACTGAACGTTGATTGATTATATATATGGATGTGTAGATGTATATACATATATATGTATTAATGTATATAAATATGTATGTATACATATGCATATATGTACATGTATGTATACCTATTTATACACAGAAATGTATACTGGGTATCCCAAAAGTTTTAATTCAGCTTTAAGCTTTAATACTATTAAAGGAAATAGTATGCATAGAATATACAGCTGAAAGAGATATCTATGATTCTCATTCTTTGGACAGCATTATTCCTGTCTGATAAGTCAATGCACATGTAAGAAAACACTTTTAGTACCTAAATTTAAGGATTTGTGATTTACATTTTTGGCAGCAGCTTTGATATAAAGGGAAAAAACATTGAGGTTCAGGTTTTATCATTTATAAGGTAGATGACACTGGAAAAGTCATTTAACCTAGGTTTTATGATGTGTAAAATGAGAATAATAAATAATATCAATCTCATCACTCCAAGAATGTATCATAAGGCTAAGACAAAATGACAGACATCAAAGTTTGCTTGAAAGCTCAACAAAACTGTGGGGTAACTATTATTGGTAAGAGTTGTATCAGGGCTCTCGTTCTTTTATTGAAGAGATTAAGTTTATTGTGTTAAGAGATGATTCAAATGGGAATTTTTAAAGTAAATTTTGTTCTGATATAAAGAATTTCAATTCAAGATGCCAGATACAAGGAAGGCCATGACACCACAAGATTTTGTGAAGCTTTGAAACCATTATTTGCTGCTCAGTTGTTCCTAAAAATGTCTAGATCAGCTTTGCCACTTTCAAAATATCTGCAGTCAAGTGGCATGGATGTATTACAGACCCAGAAAATAGTTTCAGAAACAATCAAAGCATGACAGCAGAGTCAAGGGGCATATGCCTTCATTTCGTGACCAAATGAAGCACTCAGGACCCAGGATATTAAACATATATTCTAGAAAATATAAGCAACCCACCCATGACATAAAAGAGACTAAAACAATAATCAAATCATTTAATGTGTAATAATGAGAAACAATCCCTAGTGGGAACAATGTCGTGATAGGGGAAATATAAGGTCACAGAATCACTGAATCTCAGTACAGAATGGAATCGTAATGCTTAGCAGAGGACCTAGCACATAGTGAGTATGTAATAAATGCTTGATTGAATGATAGATTGATCGAAATTATCTAATCTATCCATACCTGAATAAGAATTCCCTTTATCTGTGTAATAAAATCTGGGTATTTCTAATTATTATAAAGTGTTTACTTATATTTGCTTCTTTACAACTTCCACAAAAGGCTCTAGTTTTGCCCCCGAGGGACAAACCCTAACCTAACCCCTCTTCCTAGTGGTATTTCTTCAAATATTGAATATTGCTGTGATAACTTCTCTCTGTAGTCTCTTGTCAAAAAATCACATTTACCTCCACTTGTCTTCATATGGTCCATTTTCTAAATAGTATATCACAGAAGCGTGTTTAAGTCAGCCTATTCTTCCCTTCCCTGGAATGCCTTTCTCTTTTCTTTCCACTAACTAATATAATCTCCTCAAGATCCATATTAAATCATTTCCCTTCCATAAAGACTTCCCTGCTGGAATAAACTCCTGCAATATTTATTATATATTATTATTCAGTATTTATTTGCTACATACATTGTTGTATATTGTGGTTATCTCTTTTACATTTCCTGTTTCCTCATCTACATTATGAGATAAATTCCTTGCACTCAGGGACCAGAGTACTACTTAAAGCCTTACATTGGGATGTCAAAATTTAGAAGAAGTTTATAGTACTTAAAGCAACCTAGTGACCAAAAATATTTTTTTTTAAATAAGAAACATAAGATGGCTCACTTTCACTCAAATCCACTCCTTCAATCTCTTGGTCTTCCTAGAAATAACTTCCAAGTGCTTTGTGTTCTGAGGTATCTATTATATGTACTTTTTGTACATTTTGTGATTCTTGACCTCTCCTGGCCACAATTTTTATCACATATCTATGAAAAATTATATCTATTGCTATCAATATCATATATTTTCATTTATCTCTATCATTTATTATGGTTCATTATAAAAGGGAGAAGCTCACCAAATATTTTTCAATGTTAAAAAGTTGTATTTAATTTAAAAAGGAAGCAAGTTTTTTATAACCTTTGTGATAAGAAAAGGATCTCTGTGGAGGTGAGGAAAAAGGAAAATATTCCAAAAATTAATGGAAAGAACTAAAAGCTCCACCCTTCCTGTCAAAAAAAAAAAAAAAAGTATAACTATGATAGAAGATAAGATTAATTATCTCACAAGATTTTCTTTTTGACTGTTATTATTCCACAATCCAATGACCATAAGAATAATGTGTTTATCAAAAATACTGGAAGTGAATGAATTGAGGATCCCTTTATTAAGTAAGCCTCCAAATCCACTTGATGAAGATACAGGCTATGGATCATTGTCAGAAAAGGGCATAGCCTAAGGAGTTGGCCATATGTTCTGGCTTCTTGCTGAGTGACACATACTTTGCTAGAAAAAACAGAGCAAATTCTCATTGGTCCTTATTACTGGGGGATTTTGAAGAAGGCAACTAGCCACTAAGAGTCAAGAAGATAAATTCCTATGAGTCAAGAGTCTAACTATAAAGAGCAGTAGAAATAGTTCCATTTACACTCTTTGGTGACTCTTATACAATATTTTCTTTCCCCTAGATTTCCACTAAGGAGTATAAGAGAGGGAATTTTAATGTCTAATCCAAGTTGTCCACATCCTAAAAACAATGACCTTTATAAGCACATGGCAGCAAGAAAATGTATTTTTGTGGCTCTCTTTGCTATTTCAGGGACACAGAAATCTCCTTTTCCTAAATCTCTTACCAAAGTCCAAGGGAGATTGACCAGAGCCCCAATTTAAAGGAGAAAAGCAGTTAAGTATGTCACTTCAACTGGAAAGGAAATAAATTCTCTGGCCAGAGGAAGATTCAACAATTGAAACCTGTAATGAATAAATAATTTATTAGATTTACTAATGAAGACATTTGAAAATATGTCCTCTGGACACTTAAAAGAAAAATTAAGATGTGGATTTAACTTAACCAATTCCCAATAGTCAACAGTTTGACAAAGGTTTAAAAAAGTAGTTTAAAAAAGCAGTTTTTGTCAAAGGAAACATTAGATTCATAAACACAGAAACAACAAATTTGATAAACTAGTATTATTTAAATCACAAACAAGAACCAAGCTACTGGGTAAGATTTCATTGACAAAAACAATTGAGAAAACTAGAATCCTGACAGGAATTAGGATTGAACCATCAACTCACATCCAATATTAAGATAACCTCCAAGTGGATACATGGCATAAATAAATATTGATGTAATAAACAAATTAGAGAAAGGAGGAAGAAATTTCCTTTCAGGTCTGTCAATAGAAGAATACATGACATAACAAGAGGTAGTGAGAATGAAAGAAGATAAAATTGAGAGTTTTTATTACATAAAATTGATAAGATTTTGCAAAATCAAAAAATTCAACAAAGATTAGAAGGAAAATGGTTAAGTGTAGATAGAGGAAATCTTTGTAGCAAGTTTATTCAAATTTGTAAGAAGAAGAGCTATTTTCTAATTGATAAATGATTAAACAATATGAACAGGTATTTCTTTAAAAAAAAAAAAAAAGATAGCCAAACTACCAACAAATATAGAAAATAACATTTTATGTTTCACCACACTCCTAATCATTAAAACCATTGAAATGCAAATTACACAACTTTGGAATTCTCTCTTAGACTCATAAGTTGACAAAACTGATAAAAAGGGAAATGGCAAATATTGGTGGAGATGTGGAGAAGCAAACCCATCAAATTAATTGTTGGTAGAATTGTAAAGTGTTCTAACCTTCCAGAAAACAATTTTGAACTATTACCAATATAAAATTATACATACCTTTTTGTTCAGTAACACCTCTAGTAGCTATGTTTTCCCAAAGACGACAAAGGGGGGAAAAAGGGAGTAATGTACAAAAAATATTAGCAGGTCTTTTATAATGGCACACAACTGGAAACGGAGTATTCCATCGATTATGGTATATCAATGTAAAGAAATACTACTGTGATATAAGAAATTACAAGCATGAGTTGAGAGAAACCAAGGAAAATGTATAAAGTGATAGAATAAATGAAAGTATATATTACATATGTAGATATATAGATATATATGTTTATGTACAGAGATCCAATATTCATTGAACATGTTTATTTGTTACAAGAGTTTTCTCTTTTTTTTTCCGTAATAGGGTGAGAAGAATAGATAGATAGATAGACAGACAGACAGATACTTAACTCTAATCACATAATAACCAAACATGTCACCAGAATGCTGCTGCTATCCTGACAGAAAAATGATAGACTCAAGATACATAATAAGATCCAGATTTTTAGACAGAAACAATGTAAATTTTTCTTTTCTTGATTCTATATGTTTATCACAAAGGTTTGAAGTTTTTTTTTTTCCTTTCCTGACTTTTAAATTAAGGGGGCTAGGAAAAGGGGAAAATAAATGTGTTTATTAAAAAATATATATTTTTAAATTTTCAAGTAATAATTGTACATTGCTATGTTCCTTACAGTAACTTAAAATCTAAAGAAAGTAGATGTTTTAAAAATATCTCCATTAAGATTGCTATCTTGATGAAAATGAGTCAAAAAGCTTATGAATTTTCCAATTTCATTAAAATAATTCAACAAGCAGGTATAGAAAGTCTTCCTTGCATAGGGCACTAGACTAAATACCCAGGATACGGAGATAGATGAAACACATATCCTAATATCATAAAGTTTACAATCTAATTAGAGAAAGATAAATACACAAATAATGATGATGAAGAAAAAAATGAAATAAGTACACAGGAGAAGACTGGGCAAAATGGCACAATGCATGACTAGAGGCAAGATGACCAATAAAGAGATAATTACAATAGCCTTGTCAAGAAGAATGGAAGCATGAACTAGAATGTTTGCATTATTCACTTATGCTTCAATAAATGCCTCTTTTCCTTTAAGACAAAACTCAAGCACTACCTTCAACACGGAGCCTTTTCTAACTCCCCAATTACTAGTGTCTTCTCTTACTATCTTATTTTAATTTTGTATTTATTATGTAGATACTTATTTGATTTCATGTCTCCAACTATAGAATGCAAAGTCCTTGAGATTAGAAATTGCCTTACTGTTTTTTTTTTTTTTTAATTTGTGTTCTTAGGGCCAAGCATGGTGACTGGTACAAATTAGGCATTTAAAAATAGTTTTTTATTGAGTGGAAAAGAGGAGATATGGGAAATATTATGGAAGGAAGAATGAACAGGATTTGGCATGTGATTGGATGTATGGCATAAAGGGAAGTGAAGAATAAAATAAAGCCAATTTTTTTATAAATTAAGAAATTTAGCTATATTCATTTTCATAAACAATTGGCATAGAGCATCTTGGGCTTCAGTGCCCAGATCCCTGTAGCTTCCTGCTCCCCTATATGATCAGAGAGAGGATGGAAGAGGAAAAGAAGAAAAAAGTGGAGCATGTCTCCCCATGCCCATCCAACAAAACTGGTGGCTTGAAGTCCTACTGAAAGAAAGGTTCCTTTTGGAATTGTCAGTGTGAAGAAGAAAGGATGAAAACCTTCTCCATTACCACCCATCTCTTCTTCCTTACATTTAACCTTGGAGCAGACAGGGTGCTTGGAGGAGAACTGGATATATTAAGGACCCAACTCACCACTAAGATCCCATAAATCAATCAATATTTATTATCTCCTAGTAAATAATGAGAAGGTATTCGTCAACCTTTTTTTTTTCCATTTGACAGGCAGAGAAGCTAAGGCACAGGTAAATAATATATCTCAAGTCACAGACCTTACATCACTGAGACAGACTAAAATCTAAAATTCATCATTTTTTGTGTCCCTTTGCTTCTGGAGTCAGGATGTCCACATAATTACTTTATGTTTCTGCCTCTTTGATAGTTTTATAGATGGAACTCTATAAAAAAAAGTTTCAAAGGAAATAACTTCCAGACACCTTGAAAAGACCATGTAACCTAAAACAGCATCTGTTTGAAGAGAAAACAAATAAAAACAAGATTGTAGCTTAAGAGTGCATTGCTGTTATAATTTAATTGTTTAAAAATACCGCTTATTTACTTTAGCTTTAAAAAATTCTTCTTTTTTGTAGAAACTTGTTTTTCTAGTGGTTGGATAAATCTGTGTAGCCTTTTCCTTTATGTTTGCTACAGAGTTTATTGTTGGGAGGATATTTGTGGGAATCAATAAAATGGTCTACTTTGCATAAATTACATCAATTCATAAAGCTGATTTTTAACACAATGGTATTCATGGAGCATATAAGAACTTTATGAGTTATGTCTAGGAGAAATTCTTAGGTGGTGCATCAACTTGTTTTAAAGGCATTCTCAGACAGGAAAGCATCTGACCCAAATAAGCAAATTAGTCCAGGCCTAGTCCTCAGATTGCTCTGTTTTGCAAGCCATCATCTGGGATTTTCTTCAGTTTTTCATGGCAACAATGGACTCTCCTTATACCAATATCACATTTGAAGATCTGTCTTTCCATACAAATGACCAGTGTTTATAATGAAAGAAATCATTCTGGTTTACAGGCCTTCTAAACGTGTGTGTGTGTGTGTGTGTGTGTGTGTGTGTGTGTGACATGAATGCATTTGGCATTTTGAGAAATTTATATCAGGATTCTTCTTAGAATAATGTTTTTAAATGAAAAAGTACTTAGGATTACAAAGCTATATAGAAAGTTATCAAAAGTTTTTTTTTGTTTGTTTGTTTGTTTTGAGGTTTTTTTTGTTTTCTTTTTCAGTAGGCTCACAAACTCCAGATTAAGAGCCCCTGGTCTAATTGAATATACCTAGAACTTATATTTTGTTCTGGCATCTCACCAGGTAAAAGGAAGCATGATATAGTAGATAATACAGAGTGACTTTGAATCTTGGGAGAAAAAATATGTTATCTTACCATCTTTTATCTCATCAGATTCTTTATAATTGAGAGTTAACCAGAAGCAATACAATACAATCAAACTAAATAGAAATGCATTTTAGGTAGAAATGCAGTCCATATCAATCAAATCTTCTCCAAAGTTTAGTGCTTAAGGCTCCACAATACTAAAATTACATTTCATTGAAAACTGAATAACTTTCCCATTTCATTTAATAATAAAATGCATGAATAGCCATAAATGTTATAAATAGTCAACGATGCCAAGAGCTTTTTATCAGAAACTTTAGTAAAACTTTGGGCCCAGAGCTTTATCAAGCTCTCTGATCCTTCTCTCTCTTCCCTTGGGCAAGACTCCACAATAGCTCACTAATCATTAATAATTCCTCTACCCGTTTAATATCAGTGAACACATAAATCAACTGTTTACTTTAGAGTCTGAGACATGGAAATATCAGTTTGGAAACAGAATTCTTTGGGGGAATGGGGGTTATCAACAGTATGTAAATTAAATCCTCTTATACTTGAGCTACTAAGCCTTTCATTCACAGTTGGAATAGGAGGAAAAGAAAGGAATTGGTGAAATGCAACAAAAGTCAGCATTTACGGTGCATGAATGAATGCCCACTCTCTTAGAATGCCAGGTCTAAGAATTTATCAGGAAATCACAATCTATTTGCCATTTTCAAGCCAGGTAAAACCGAATGCCATTTTCAATATAATCTCTGAGTATGTTATTAGAGAAATTATCTGAGTTACATCTCTCTGCCAAAATAAATTGTTTATTTAGAGGACAATAGAAAAGGATGGAGGAAAATACATAGAAATGGCAAGACCAGGCCATACGATTTATGTATTTGGAATAAGGTCTCTGTTCCTGACAACAAATTAAATTACATATTTTTAAAACCAATAATTTTCTATAAAAATGGGTAAGGACTTCTGTGTTTCCATTCAATAGCAGGTGTTACATTTTTCATCCTGATGATTTTCAAAATGACATCTTCTACAAGATCTAACCTAGCCTAATCTCCTCTAAATTCCCTGAGGAAATGTTATCTGAACAATTCAGGAGAGAAAAAAAAGTATTTTAAAGTTGCAAATCTCCTATCCCTAGATAATTTCAGAGCTTTCCATAGAAAATTCCTAAACACCACTAACGTTTAATCTGTATTTTAAGAATTAAAAAACAAAAAACAAACAAAAACATACCTGTGTCTCCATTCATGGCTGCTCCTTCCTTTTGAAACTGTAACCTTGCTGTGGTTTCTATAGCAAGAGTGATATCTTGATTTCAAGGTGATAAGATCTTTAGTATATTCAACAGGTGTACAAGCAGTCTTGTCATTACAATGAAGCTCTTTGGCCTGCGGATTCTCTGTGAAAAGGAAAGAGGACTTTTCCAAAAAGAGCACTACTTACATCTGCCCAGGGACACAGGTATAACCCCTATAACTTTGCACAAGCAAAAAAGGTATAAACAAGGGATTATTCTCCCAATAAATGTTCATGTTAAATTCTCAGAGAATTATTATTTCTTAGGGGAAAAAATGGGGAAGGGCCCATGCCATTAATAAATATACCAGTCAAGCAAGAAAAATCCTTTAAAAGGTCATTTCTCTAATTTTATGTTAGTAATCTATATAGACAATTGCTATAAATAAGATTGAGAAAGCAATCAGTTGAAAATCATCAACAATCATTTATTATCATAAATATTAAAATTTGAATATAATTCATATTTATATAATATGTTAGAGTTTAAAAAGCAATTTTAATAATATGTGTTAAGTATAGTAGAATTTTTATCAGATCTTTTACACTAAAGACAGAAGATAATAGGGTAAATGGTATCAAGTAACAGGTGATTGACTGGTAAGACAGCCAGGCTTACATCCCTCAGCTGACTTTTGTTAGGAAAGACTCACAGAGTAATTGCTTAATAGCCAAACTTAAGCATGCTGTCATATCTAAAAGTATGTCTTAGCACCCCTATGTAGGTGGGAGGTGGGTGTGTGTCCATATTAGTGTTAATTTTTCTTTCTAATTCCCTTATGTTCCAAAACTTGTACTTTGGAACTTTCTAAAGTGCTTAACAACCACTATCTTTTCTAAACTTACTTTTGAACCTGAGGAGTTCAGCCAGAAAGAAAACATATAAGGATTGCAAATACTCGTTTGAGATTCAAAATAAGTATGGAACACAATCCAGTTACTAGTTACTGGTAGGTGGTGCCATTAATTAATACTCAAACACTCCCTTATAATCAAAATTATTTGAAAGTATTAAAGTGATTTCTGTATCTTGGGAAACAACAGCCTGCTTAGAAACAAGTGATAGAGTTCCCCAGAGTTTATTGATCTGCTTTGAGTGTATCCATGCAACTCTAAAAGAAAGTATGCATCCTTCCTGCCCACACTATTCTTAAAAATGGCTTATCATGTTTTCTTTCATACCTTTCTATAGCTGTGGACCTGGGAACCACAGGTTCTCTGACTAATTATATACTTTTTCTACAGCTAGTTTCATATCTTTTCCTTGCTATGTCAGACTAATTAGCCATTAAAATTAGTAATGAAAATTCTAAGCAAATCACATATTCATAGACTCAAATATTTAGAGTTGTAAGAGGCCTTATAGTCCATCTAGAGCAACCTTCTCATTTTTCAGATGAGGAAATGGAATCAATCCCATAGACATTAGATAATTTGCCCAGGGTTATACAAATGGTGAATGACACAACACGAATTTTAATCCAAGTCATTTAGCTATAAATCCAAGGATCCTTCTATCGTCTCACTTATGGCAGCAAGTCCCACATGCCCCCAGCTAATTCTAGTTCTTTTGATAGCAGTTTTATGCTCAAATTCCATTCAAGGTTCCATTTCCACCCATTACATAGTACTTATCTATTTGATATACTTTAAGTTTTGATTTTTTTTCTTTTGTTTCAAGTTTTCTTTCTTCACATCCTTAGCATGAAGATTCCTAGCAAACCTAAATTTTGCAGCCAATGAATGAAAATATTCTCATCCTTTCATGTGTCCATGGTTCTATCCCAACACATGGCTTTTCATTCCTAAAAAAAAAAATAAATTTGCATGTCTAATTGATCTTCATCAATGTTCCTTATCCTACAACTTAACATTATGAAATTCCCAACAGTATAGACAATATAGTTTGGCTCTATCTCTTTGATTAGATAGAGTTAAAGTGAAATTTTTTTTTTTTGTAAAATACCAATGAACAAGCAAGAAATCAAGTCAAATGCAAAACTCAGAGGGTTTATGCTTGCCATAACTTTAACATAATAAAAATATCAACAAGATTTTTTTGCTGATCTAAAGTTTAGCAAGGAAACTCTGTCTTCCTGTAGTAATTATTATAATTCCCCAAAACTGAAGCTTTTGTCTCCCTAATTAATAACTTAAAAACACAATGGAAACCATACTAGATCTGAAATTAGAGGCCTAGATTCAAATCCTAGCTCCATTTCTGTTTCCTTGGTCAAGTCAGTTCATTTCAATGGGCTAAACTAAAAAGATGAGCAAGTGGAATTAAATCAGGTTTTGGCAATTTACAGATAGTCAAATGTGGCCCTGGAGCCTCTTTTTAGATGGTTAGGGAGCTTATATATGTATGTGGTTGTGTACAGGGGATATATCTAGATAGATAGATAGATAGATAGATAGACAGACAGATATACTGCATGTATATAAATATGCATATGCACATAAATATATGTGGCACATATATATTCACATACGTGTTAGATGGTTTTATGGACATATATGACATTTTAATTTTTTTAATAGCCTTTTATTTACAGGTTATATGCATGGATAACTTTACAGCGTTAACAATTGCCAAACCTCTTGTTCCAATTTTTCACCTCTTACCCCCCACCCCCTCCCCTAGATGGCAGGATGACCAGTAGATGTTAAATACATTAAAATATAAATTAGATACACAATAAGTATACATGAGCAAAACATTATTTTGCTGTATAAAAAGATATATATGACATTTTAAAATAAAGGCTTATTGTATTTTAAAATATAAAAAATTATTCTTAGCTCTCAGGCCACACAGAATATGTGCAAGACCAAATTTGGTCCTGGAGACAGAGGCTGAAGTAGTTTTCTAATACCGGGATCCTTCCAGTTCTAGACCCAGAATACTGGGATTAATATAGTGCAGCAAGGTTTACAAAATGTTTTTATCACAACAATAATGTGAGTTAGATAATTTAGGTAGTAACCTTATTTTACAGATATGAAAACTGAGACTTGGATATATTAAATGATTTTCCCAGGTCATAAAGTGTAAGAGCTGCAACATGTCTCCAATGGATTAGAAAGGTGAAAAAATCATTCCCAAAAAGGGAAAGGTTATATCATAATTTATAAATTATGGTGGATTTTTTAAAATAACAAGTATGGATTAAATATATTTAAAAATGGAACAATTTCCTATTTGACTTGAAGGGGGGAGGTTTGTAATATCTTGGATCCAGGATTCATTGCAATATCTGCTCTGAAGTTGGTACTTCCCTCATATTGACCAATACATTCTGAAGAGCTTGTTTCTGCCTTCTCCCCCCCCCCCCCCCCCCCCCCCCCCCGCCATGCATACACACACAAAAGACTCTGGTCAATCACTTGTGCAGTTTCACAAAATAATAAACCTGTGAAGACATCTTTCTTCATATCACTTTGATGAACCGGAAATGTTCTGATATTATTAAATTGATAATGATGAAATTTTAAAAAGGGAGAATAACAACTGCTATCTTACAAACTAAGGAATAAAATATAGTTCACCCCCATAGCAGGCCACAGATAATCTCCTTGGCTTAAAAATAATCATGATAATACTAAAATTAACAACTATATTTGGAAAGATAGCCCATGAGAGGCAGCAAGACATAATGGCTAAGACAATAAGAATTATGGTCAGCACTGGAAACCAGGCCTTTTGTTGTATAAATCAATCCTTTTACTGAAAGAACAGTAGGACTGTAAGGTGTCATGACCACTGCTGGTCCATATACATCCTCTTAATGGTAAGCAGCTAGTTTAAAATACAATACATATATGTGTTCATTTGGGATAATACAGAAAAAAGAGTGGATCTGGTTCCAAATCTAGCGTTCTTTCTATTAACCATGTAAATTATTATTAATGGAAACAAATTCCAGTTTCCTTTTTCTTTGGGATTATTTGTTAGCTAATGATTGATGATTAATTATTAAATATGATTTGTATATAAAGAATAGAGTTCTATGTTTATTTTTATTAAATTATAGTAAATTTAGAAAAAAATTTGAATTTTCTTTAGTAGAAAAGCATTCTGATATTTGTATTATGCTGAAGTTATGGTAAATATAAACTTTTTGAATTTTGCATTTAAATAATAATTTCTTGTTCATGCACTGGATTTGGAGTAAGAGAATCTTGAGTAAAGCACTTGAACTGAGTTTCTTCATCTGTAAAATGGGGGATTGAATTAAATGTTCTTAAATGTCCCTTCCAGATTTAATCTACGAGTATGAATGTCTTAATGATACTACATATAACATGTTTTCCTTAGAATATTTAAATCTACATTTGAAAGTTAAGAGATTACTATTTCACTGTATAGTTATTTAATCTGGCAAAAGCTGTACATGAGGAATTTAGATGCAAGGATAACCAATGAGGGTAGAGTGATCTACTTAAATTTTCTAAAAAGCCAAAGCTTATCTTTTGCATTTTTTCATCTACTAGAAAAACTTCTCCCATTCAGAAATTAAACTTTTTATCAAGTCCCCTGAGTAGTCAAATTCCCCAAAGAGTCATTCCACCCTGACATATTATTAGCATAGAAGTGGCACATGTTCTAAACTTTCCTTTTGGACTTCTCACTTCTCTAATAAAATCTCTATTCCATCATTTTGGTTTTAAGAGAAAAGCAATTTGGGTTTACCAATTCATACTAAAATATAACTGACTTATTGATGGGAGTACATGCATTTTGAAATATAACAATTCCCTACCAGTAAAAATTGTTTATTAGTGGAATGTCAAATAACATAATAAAATGAATTAAGAACTTCATATACTGACAGAAATATAGCTAGGGGCAGATATTTTGGATATTCTTAGCATCCTTTAAATCAGGGGTGGGGAATATCTAGCCCACAGGCACTATAAGACCCACTGATGATGAGTTGAAGGCTAGGTACAACAATCTCCCACAAATTGAGTTTTATAGGTTGATAATTTTCCATGATCCGTAAATGATGTTATAAATATCTGAATGAACCTTGGCAGATAAAAGGTGAGCTTCCCCTGCCTTAAATGATAAGCAGCTCCCTAGTTTATTCTGTAATACAGTTGATCTGTGGGACTAGTACTTAAGAGTCAAAAAATTTTGCCAAGCACTGTACATTTTGGGGTTATACAAAATGTGATAGATTCAGCATTATGACATTTTAATAAGTGCAGTCTTTTTATACTGAAAAAGAAAACAAATATAAATACCATACACTTGCAATTAATTTTTGGCCCATAAACTAATGATCACTAAAATTTAATTAAAGTACAGGGTTTTTTTGTTCCTCTGAGTATGATGTCTCCATGAGGAAAGCCTTTATAACTTAATTATTTCAATGTTAAGATATTGTTGACAAGATAACAGCAGTTATCAGCATCTATGAAACTGACACATTTAGCTACACATAAACATATTTACAAATCATTATTCATTATAGTTAGACATCGGATATATTCTGATGTACCCAATGGCAAAACTAGGACCAATGTTTTGGAATTTATTAGAAGACATTTCTACTCAACATAAAGAGAAAAACACTCTTTCTTATAATTAGTGCAACTTGAAAATGTAACAGGTTGCCTAAGAAGGGAAGGATCACATAATGACATAAGATAAAAATTTTTTTTAATAATTATAACTTTTTATTGACAAAACCCATGCCTGGGTAATTTTTTTACAACATTATCCCTTGCCCTCATGTCTGTTCCTACTTTTCCCCTTCCTCCCTCCACCCCCTCCCCCAGATGGCAAGCAGTCCTATACATGTTAAATATGTCACAGGATATCCTAGATACAATAAATGTGTGCAGAACTGAACAGTTCTCTTGTTGCACAGGAAGAATTGGATTCAAAAGGTAAAAATAACCTGGGAAGAAAAAAAAAATGAAAACAGTTTGCATTCATTTCCCAGCATTCTTTCTTTGGGTGTAGCTGTTTCTGTCCATCCTTGATCAATTGAAACTGAGTTAGATCTTCTCTTTGTCAAAGAAATCCACTTCCATCATAATATATCCTCATACAGAATCATTGTTGAAATATATAATGATCTCCTGGCCCTGCTTGTTTCACTCAGCATCAGTTCGTGTAAGTCTCTCCAGGCCTTTCTGAAATCATCCTGCTAATCATTTCTTACAGAACAATAATATTCCATAACATTCACATACCACAATTTACCCAACCATTCTCCAATTGATGGGCATCCATTCATTTTCTAGTTTCTAGCCACTACAAACAGGGCTGCCACAAACATTTTGGCACATAAAGGTTCCTTTCCCTTCTTTAGTATCTCTTTAGGGTATAAGCCCAGTAGTAGCACTGCTGGGTCAAAGGGTATGCACAGTTTGATAACTTTTTGGGCATAATTCCAGATTGCTCTCCAGAATGGCTGGATTCGTTCACAACTCCATCAACAATGCATCAGTGAACCAGTTTTCCCGCATCCCCTCCAACATTCATCATTATCTTTTCCTGTCATCTTAGCCAATCTGAGAGGTATATAGTGATATCTCAGAATTGTCTTAATTTGCATTTCTCTGATCAACAGTGATTTGGAACACTCTTTAATATGAGTGGAAATAGTTTCAATTTCATCCTCTGAAAATTGTCTGTTTATATCCTTTGACCATTTATCAACTGGAGAATGGCTTGGTTTCTTATAAATTAGAGTCATTTCTCTATATAATTTGAAAATGAGGTCTTTATCAGAACCTATCACTGTGAAAATGTTTCCCCAGTTTATTGCTTCCCTTCTAATCTTGTTTGCATTAGTTTTGTTTGTAAGATGAAAATCTTAAAATAAAAAAGATGACGGATTTTTTAAAAGAATACTGTAGATAGAATTTATGATATATGTTGGGGTTGGACTAGCCTTCTGAGGTCTCTTTCAGAACTAGGATTCTATGATCACTCAAAATAAAGGAGAAAGTGTTTGAGAAAACTGTTCAGCTGATTTACTTATAAAGAATAACTTGAACTCTGTGGAGTAAACCATCTTTTCTATTTATACAACAAGATCATAAATTTAGAGTTGAAAAGGATTTTAGAGATCATCTAGTCCAACCACTTCACTTTACACCTAAGTTAACTGAGACCTGGAAGCTCACAACAATTTAATCAAATTCACATAAATAATAAGTAGAACTAAAGCTCTCAGGAGCATCTCAGGCCCTCTGATACTAAATCTATAACTCTGTCCTCTATCTTATGCAAAATGTCCTTGATGTTTTTGTGTTAATTCTTTCTTATAAGTCGTCACTGGGTAAAATGCTTAAATTTTATATCTATGTAATTTTTTTTCTTATCCCTATAAGGCCATGTAAAATTGTGATTCTTTGTGATAAACTGGGGAGCAGGTTGTGGTCCTTTAAAATATTAAATAATTTCTCAAATGTGATCCAGCTTGTTGTATTCTTCCTACTCAGTTCTGAGCTCAGCTTATCATACATCTTTGATATCATAGGTGCTAACATACTAACTCAATGGGCTTTTCACCCAACTGCATTTGGAGAAGATGAAATCTTCATTTCTATGGAGTTTCCATTGTGATCACTAATATTACAAGTGAATATAGATCTCATTAGAAACACTATTGTATTTTGGATTTGATTCAGTATGTATAGTGTTATTCTCAAACAGGAGTTATTTGGAGAATATGACCAGCTTTAGAGAATCTTTCTCCATTGGGATTTAGATGAGATAATCCTCTCTGATGGAAAAGGTGAGGATATCCTTAAGTCTCTCACCTTAATATCTCATTTGGTGATTAAAATCAGAGGATGAGGGAAGGGTTCTCTTTCTGATTTCATGTGTTCATGTAATAATAATGAATACACTGTTGGAGAAGAGTTTTTTAAGGGTTCATTTTGCCTCTATCAAGTCAAATATATGTGTTGGGGGAAGAGGGAGCTCACCAAAATATGAACAAGACCTTGTATTGGCTATTTCCCTCAGTCACATGCAAAATGGGATGTAATAATTTACCAAAGAATCATTTGTCGATTCGGATTATTCACTTTATATTTTCATCAAAGAGTTCATTGATGTATAACATAGACCATGCTTAGAAAGAGTTTAAAGAGATCAGAAAGCCATTATATGAGCTGACAGATAATATTATTTTCTTTGTCACTTTTTTAGAGGTAATAGCATATTATACAATTCTACCCAATCAATTAATCAATCTATTAATACCTTTAGAATTGATCATTAATATTAAATAAAATATCATTCTTCCCTCAAAATCTCAAAAATCTTGACCAAGCAAATCTACTGGAGAAAAGTTTCTGTTAGAGTAAAATGATAAAATATAAGGGTATACTTGGGCCTAATTTCTGGAAAACACCATATGGTTAAACTATTTTAAGTGGATCCATTCATTATTCAACCACAGTCCTCCATGCATTTAGGTTAAGTGGCTATTACAATTGAATTTATGAAAAGTTATCTCATGGGGGAAAAACCCACAGGTGAAAAGCTGCTTCATTGAGTCAGCTGACATCTCAGTGAATCATTTATTTTAAAATTGAACAATATCCAGAATAGAGTTTTCGTTAATTATTTACATGAAAGTTTTCTAAAACGTTATCATTTTTTAAAAAGGCAAAAATACATCATTCACAGAAGACAGAAATAAAAAAAGTTTTAAGGACAGATGGCTGAAAGAAATCCTAGGGGCCAAAACAGCTGTGCATCTTTTGGAATATTGGCCTTTGCTATACATGTTTTCGTTCATTTATTAATCAATTTTCTCAATAGGTCTTTATTGGATATTTACTGAGTATATGCACTATCATACTGGAGAACGTAGATTCAATCAATTAATCAATAAACATTTATTAATGGTTTACAATGTGCCAGTCACTGTCCTAAGTGTTGGATTAGGAAAAATGGATGACCTAAAAGAAACAGACTCATTCTTTACTATCTCCAAGATCTCATCTAACAAGAAAAATTAGGATTCACATATAAGGAATAACTAAATAACAATCATGAAATAGGATAAACTATAGATCAAAAATCTGTAATATGACTAATGGGGAACTCTTTCTAATGCAAGGGCAAATTTGTCTCCAAGAAAGTAGCTAAATACATCTTGAGGAGTTATGGACCCTCAAAAAAGCAGCTAATTAAGGAATAGAGGTAGCATTTGAAACTAGGTTTTCTGGACTCTAAGTCCTCTCCCCTGGTCAGGATACATGCTGCCTTTTACTAGAAATAGTACTATAAAAAGACTTAGAGGTAGATCTGAGTATGCAAGAATAGTTCTAATACATTGGTATATTCCTAGAGAATAGAGGCAAAAACCATGCAAATGGATTTAAAATCTGTAATAATAGAAAAGAAGCCCATAGAACTACTTCCAAGATCTGAGATGGCAAAATAAGAAATCAATCATTATAACTCTCCCATATTTACCTTTGGGTAACCATAAAATTGCACATCAAGACAGGTCCTGGAACTGAAGGACCAGCAAAGAGATGAAATGAAACAATTTTTTAGCTCATGATATTTGGAAGATTGGCAGGAGGGGGTCTGTCTCACTAAGGCAAAGTGGGCTGAGGTTCAGGATAAGAAACTTCCCAGCTAGCCAGCAGCAAGCCTACCTCAGGAGGAGATCCTGAGCCCCAGTAGAGTAGAGCCAACACCAGGATCCCATCCTGTGCCTTAGGATAGCCAGGGAAGTCAGGAAACTCCAGCTCTGGAAATTACTGTGTGTTTCACTGTGCCAGTGATCTATGCCCTGTGCCACCTAATGCCCCATACTGCTGTTTCTAAAAGTCACATAGATTATAACCCTTTGACTTCTACCTTCTCAAAGATATATATGTTAGTAAAATGTAAAAAATCCAAAATATAAAATAGATTGCTAGAGACACTATGGTTTGGATCAATCCAATTCAAAATTATTAAGCATATCCTATATGTTAGAAATCTTGCAAGGTTCTAATAAAATACACTTTAAAAAATAACAATATCTCTGTCCTCAAGGAGGAAACAGTCTACTATGTCTCAGGAAAGTAGTAAATAGGAACAAAAGAGAATTATTAATCTTCATTGTTTTAAACAAAATGAAATGGAACCTATGATATTAAATATAGGATACTGTTTATAGAGAGCAGGCAATCCATGGACGCAAAGGCTAAAACTTACTAACATGTTAACTACCTTGGTCTTGAAGGGAGTATGTTAACTGTCTGTGCATGTGTTGTTGTTGTTGTTTTAATAATATTTTATTTCCTTCCAACTATATATAAAAATTATATCTTTGTCCCCTAAGTTTTGAATTCTAAATTCTATCTCTCCTTCCCAAAACTTCTCCCTGAGATAGTCTACAGTCAGGAGGAAACAATTAGAGAAGAAAGGAAGGAAGGATTGTTGGAACATTGTATTGCTGAGAAGTCAAGTCATTCACAGTTCTGCATTATGCAGTACTGTTATCACAATGTTCTGGTTCTGCCAATTTCACTTTCTATCAGTTCATCTAGTCTTCCCAGGTTTTTCTAAAATCATTCTGCTTGTCCTTTCTTATAATAATAATATCCCATTACAATCATGTATCATAACTTGTTTAGCCATTTTATATTTGATATATGTCCCCTCAAATTATAATTCTTAGATACCACTAAAAGAATATTTTTGTATAAATACATACTTTTCCCTTTAAAAAATGCTTTTGTGTATGCACCTAACAATGATATTGCTGGATCAAAGAGTATGCACAGTTTGTCTCTTGTGGCATATTTTCAAATTACTCTTCAGAAAGGTTGGATCACTTTACTATTCCACAAACACATGTATGTTTTTTCCTGGATTATTCTTTTAAAAGGAGGCCATATAAGATTCAAGTTTTGACTTCTAAGCTACTCAAACTATTTCTGACTATGAAGGAACCATGTGCCTACTGGCTCTGCTAATGAACATGTGCTATGTCTTGATTACCCAGAATGTTAACAGAACTGCCCTTATTTTCAAGACAGGAAGGGGAAATTACAGACCCTATGTCAATAAACCCCATGAACCTAATGCTCACTGGACTGTTAATGGAGGGGCATGATAAACATATGGTACATTTTGATTTTTATAAGATATTTGACAAAGTTACTCATAATATTCTTGTGAATGCCATAGGAAAATGAAAGATAGAGATTGATAGGAAAAAAGCAGGGTTCCTTCCCATCTATTATTCCAGAGTGGAGGCCTTTATTTCCAAGTGATTTATGCATCAGCTACCAGGTCATTAAGAGCATTAATTGAGAAATTGCTTGAGGATGAATGTTACTGTGATTTTTCTCCCAAGTCCCTCTGTTTTAGAAAGAACATTGCAGACAAATCAGGATATTCAAGTCTTAGCTCTAACTTTTGACAGAAAGTAGATACAGTATTTTGAGCAAGTAACCAAAATGTTTAGTATATTAAAAAAAAGTTACAGAGAAACATAACAGTCATTTTACTAATGTGTGTTGAAAATGTCTATTTTGGGATTTTCTTTAAATTAATTTGGTTTTCTTTTCTCTTCAAATCTCACAAAACTACATGGAGTAAAGGTTATCATATGCTAAGAAATGTGCTTCAAATTTGGTATACAAAAGTAAAAACATTGATATAATCACAGGATTTTATAGAGGATTTGAAAATCATCAAATCTATGGTTTCTGTTTAAAGCAACTCTCTGGCAAGTTATTTTTTTTAATTTCTCCATTCATACAGAAAGTTAAGGTAGGTGCCTAGCCTAGAATGTTAGGCCTGGAGTCAAGAAGACCTGAATGCAAATCTGTTTCAGTTACTTACTGTTTGGGTGAAGTGTGAATAATAACCATTGTCTAAACCAGTTTCCTCAATTGTAAAATAGTGCTAATAACAGCACTTCCCTCCCAAAGTTGTTGTGTGAATCAAATGAAATATTAGCAAAGCATTAAAAACACTTAACAGTGCTTGAATCCCAGGAGACATTTAATAAATGCTTGCCCCTTCTCCTTCCCTTTTAAAAATTTCCATTGACACTCACTATTTTGTGTAGTGGACAGAATTCTGTATTTACTCAGAAACACTATTGTCAAGCCCCATATCCTCCACTTCCAAGTTGTATGTAACTTTGGACAAATCAGTTACCCATTCCTATTTCAGTTTCTTTATCTGTAAAATTATCTGTGCACCTTTTAGAAATCAAATGCAATCATCACACATAAATGCTTTGTAAGTTGGAAACCACTGTATTAGTGACAGCTTTCATTGCCCATTCCATATCAGATAGCTCTAATTACTTGAAGGTTCTTCTCTGTTGAGCCAAAGTTTGTCTGATGCCCTTTGCTTTATGCTCTAAAACTACCAATAACAAATCTTAAGTCTTCCACATGATACGGTATCAAGCATTAGAAAAAAGGTGTCATGTTCCCCCAAGTCTTTCCTTTACCAGTCACCTATTCTCATTCTCTCTCTCTCTCTCTCTCTCTCTCTCTCTCTCTCTTCTTCCCTCCCTCCCTCCTTCCTCTTTGGTCTCTCCCTTTGTCTGTCTCTCTCTTGTCTCTCTGTCCCTTTCTCTCTCTCTTTCTGTCTCTGTCTCGGTCTCTTTCTCTCTGTCTATTTCTCTGTCTCTGTGTGTATCTCTGTCTCTGTCTCTCTCTCTTTCTCTCTGCTTCATATCTCTCTCTCTGTCTGCCTGTTTGTCTCTGCCTTTATCTGTCTCTCTGTCTTCCCCCAATTCCTCCCTCCCTCCTCCTCAGTCAGTCTCTGTCTGTGTCTATCTCTGTCTGTCTCTCTGTCTCTCCATTTGTCAGTCTCTCTGTATCTATCTCTCTGTCTCTTTCTCTCTCTGTTTCTGTCTTGGTTTGTCTGTCTCTCTAACTCTGTTTCTGTCTCTCTCTGTCTCTGTCTCTGATTCTCTCTCTGTCTCTTCTCTCTCTCTCTCTCTCTCTCTCTCTCTCTCTCTCTCTCTCTCTTACTCTCTCACTTGCTCTCTCGCTCTCTATCTGTCTCTGTCGCTCTCTATATCTGTTGCTCTCTGTCATTCTCTGTCTCTGTCTCTGTATCTCTGTCTCTCTGCCTCTGTTGCTCTATCACCCTTTGTCTGTCTCTCTGTCTCTCTGTCTCTCTGTCTCTCTGTCTCTCTCTCTGTCTCTCTTTCTGTCTCTCTCTCTCTTCCCCCTCCCTCCCTCTTCCTTGGTCTCTCTGTGTCTGTCTCTCTCTTATCTCTCTGTCTCTCTCTCAGTCTCTTTCTCTATTTCTCTGTCTCTGTGTGTGTCTCTGTCTCTGTCTCTCTGTTTCTCTTCCTCTCTGCTTCATATCTCTCTCTCTGTCTGCCTGTTTGTCTCTATCTGTCTCTCTGTCTCTGTTTCTGTCTGTCTCTGTTTCTCTGTCTGTCTTTCCCCCATTCCTCCCTCCATCCTCCTCAGTCTCTCTTTGTGTCTATCTGTCTGTCTCTCTGTCTCTCCCTTTGTCAGTCTCTCTGTATCTATCTCTCTGTCTCTTTCTCTCTTTGTTTCTGTTTCGGTCTCTTTTGTCTAATTGTCTGTCTCTCTATGTTTCTGTCTTTCTGTCTCTAACTCTGTCTCTGACTCTGTCTCTGCCCCATTGGTGTTCCTGTTTCAAATCCCTCACCACTCCAAATTATCCTACACTCAAAGCTGCTTAAGTGAAATTTTGCCACTGCCACCTATTTACTCAATAAACTTCATAACCTTTCCATTACTTATAGGAGCAAATGTAAAGCCCTTCATTTGCCATTTAAGGTTTTCATTGCCTGACCTTTCCTACTTTTGCAGTGTTTCCATCGTTTGCACAGGTTGTTCTCATGAATGGAATACTCTGCCCTTCTCTCCCTTGTTTCCTTAGTTTTTCTTATCTTTCAAGAATGGTTAGGAAAAGCTTCTTATAAAAGATAGGATTTTAATTGCCACTTGAAGGAAGTCCCAACAAAAAGGTAAGCACCTCAAGGATAGGAACTGTTTTTGCTTTTCTTTCTATTCTCAATCCATTAGCACAATGCTTGGCATAGAAGTACTTAATGTTTACTGGCTGAATGAAGACTAAAAGGTCTCTGATCACATCTTTGTAGATTTCTTCCAAAGATAAAAAGCAAAAATCATTCTTGCTCTCCCATTCTGTTCAGCCCTAATAAAGATCCTTCTATAAACTCACCACTCTTAAAATGTGATATCCAGAATTGAGCACAATACTCCATATGTCTGAGAAGGAAAGAATTCAGAAGGATTGTAAATGACCTTGTTCTGACTATGACTAATGCTACCCATGATTTTACTAGCTATTTATTTGTTCCTTTGGCTCATCACACTGGTTGTGTAAACATTGTGATCAAGTAATAGTCCAGAGATGGAATGCTGTGTGAAAGAAACAGCAAGAAGACCAATATTCCTGGATTATAGAATACATGGAGTAAAGTAGAATAAAAGAAGATCAGTAAGGTAGAAAGAGATCAGCTTGGGAAGATCAAAAACCCCAGAGGATTTTATATTTGATCCAGGAAGAAATAAGGAATTGCTAGAGGATTTTTGGTAGGGAGATGAAATGGTCAGACCTGACTATGCCATCTTAAGGACAATAACTTTGGTAGCCAAATATATATGAGACCAAATATATATGAGACTTGAGGCAAGAAAACCAATTAGAAGATTATTGCAAAAGACCAATAGTGCAGTTCTGCTTTGGTAGTGGCAATGGGAGTAGAGAGAAAGGGACATTTAAAATATAATGAAATCATCCACATTGATATGTGGTTATTGTTCAGGGATTTCCATCATTTCTGATTCTTCTTGACTCCTCAAGGCAAAGATACTGGAGCAATTTGCCATTTCCTTCTCTGGTTCATTTTACAGATAAAGAAATTAAGACAAACAGGATTAAGTGACTGCTTGGAGTCACACAGCTGGTTTCTGAGACAAGGTAATATGTAGGATGAATGGGAGTGAGGAATTAAAATTGGCACTGAGGTTGCAAACCTATGTGATGAGGAAGTTGGTGGTGCCCTATATAATACTAGCAAATTCCAGAAAAATGGAAGATTTGAGAGGAAATATAATGAGTTAAAGATGTTTATAATATATCCTCACCTGTCAGACTGGCTAGAATGAGAGGGAAAGATAATGCGGAATGTTGGTGGGGATATGGGAAAACTGGGACACTGATACATTGTTGGTAGAACTGTGAATACATCCAGCCATTCTGGAGAGCAATTTGGAACTATGCTCAAAAAATTATCAACCTGTGCATACCTTTTGATCCAGCAGTGTTACTACTGGGCTTATATCCCAATGAGATCATAAAGAAGGGAAAGGGATCTGTTTGTGCAGGAATGTTTGTGGCAGCCCTGTTTGTAGTGGCCAGAAACTGGAAACTGAGTGGATGCCCATTAATTGGAGAATGGGTGAATAAATTGTGGTATATAAATATTATGGGATATTATTGTTCGGTAAGACATGACCAACAGGTTGATTTCAGAAAGGCCTGGAGAGATTACACGAACTGATGCTGAGTGAAATGAGCAGGGCCAGGAGATCATTATATACTTCAACAACAATACTATATGATGATCAATTCTGATGGACCTGGCCATCTTCAACAATGAGATGAACCAAATCAGTTCCAATAGAGCAGTAATGAACTGAACCAGCTACACCCAGCAAAAGAACTCTGGGAGATGACTATGAACCATTGCATAGAATTCTCAATCCCTATATTTTTGCCCACCTGCATTTTTGATTTCCTTCACAGGCCAATTGTACAATATTTCAGAGTCCGATTCATTTTGTACAACAAAGTAACGATTTGGTCATATATACTTATTGTGTATCTAATTTATACTTTAATATATTTAACATCTACTGGTCATCCTGCCATCTGGGGGAGGGAGTGGGGGGTAAGAGGTGAAAAATTGGAACAAGAGGTTTGGCAATTGTTAATGCTGTAAAGTTACCCATACATATAACCTGTAAATAAAAGGCTATTAAATTTTTTTAAAAGATGTTTATAATATATCCAATTCTAAATGTCCAATAGGAAGTTGGTGATGTAAAACTAAAGGTCAAGAGAAAGGTACAGAATGGACAGGTTATTCCAAGAATCTATATAATAAAGAAAAGAGGATACTATTAGTCAAATTCAAGCCTATGACAATGATGTTCATTTTTATGGTACTTCTAGTAGAAGAAGAGACAAGACCACAGATGGTCATATTTCAGAGCTATAATTGAAAAGACTTGGTAAATGACTATGCTTAAAAATGAGAGAGAGGAATCATTCATAATTTCAAGGTTTCAAAAATGTAAAGTTATATAAATGGTAATAACATTGACAAAAATATTGAAGTCAGAAAGAGGATTAGATTTAGGAGAAAATAAAATGGACTTGGTTTTTTAAATTTTGAGTTTGAGATATTGATAAAACAGTCAAATGGAGATGTATTTTAGGCAATTAAGATCTTGGAAGAAAGAATGGAGATAGAGACGGATGAGTCAATCCTCTTGTAGAGATGTGAATTCAAAACTATGAGAGTACATGCAAGTTGCCAAAGAAGAAAAAATAGAGAAAAAATAAAGTTATTGAGTTTCTCTGGGAAACACTAAGTTGTGGACAAAAAAAAAAAAAAAAAAAAAAAAAAAAAGGAAAAGCCACACAAAGGAAAGAAAGAAAGGGAAGTTTGAGAAAGAGGAGGAGCATGAAGTAGTTGGTCAACAATGTCATTCACATGTAATAAAGTTAAGAAGATCAGATCTATTCATTATCCCAAAGATGCCAAACATGAAGTCCATGAGACCTATAGCATTTTGGATTGGGCCTGAATGAGTATAAAATGTAATTAGGAAATAGTTAATAAAAATTTAAAAACCCAATAAAATATAAATAACATTACATTTTAAAACTAAGTCAATATGTGACTAGAAAATATCCTTATATATGAATTAGGGCATTCCATTTTTATTTATGCCACTGCATTATAATAAATTCTAACTAGTCTTCAATCCTTGATACAATAACTTAGGGAAATTTTGTATTTCTCTTTTAAGTCATCTTGGACAATGGAGCATCACATTTGTACTTTAAAGTGACTCATTAATACTTAAGTTATAATAGCTACAGAATTGGTCACAAAATAAATGTTTAATAAGTGATTATTGTATGAATGAACATCATTTTATCTGAGCAAGAGCAAAAAGTGATGGAAATTGAATAAATCAAAGGAGCCCTACTCACTATAAAAATGCTTTCAAGAAAAACATTTAGGCAAAGGAGAAAGGTACCTGAGTTTCATACATTCTGATGACTAGAATGTCATCATGATAGAAGCATAGCATAGCAGAGTAGCAGATAGAAAATAAGTAAGGAAATTTCCAAGCATCCATTTAGATGAACTTTTTTTTTTAAGAAACCCAAAAGAGATCACAGTGAATATTTCTCCTACTCTGGCATCTTCATCATCTCTTCCTAATCTTGACCCTGTTGACAAACTGTCTTATACATTCCATACTCTTACTCTTCATGTTTGACCAAACTCCAACCCAGAATCACTCCCATATCCACTTATCTATTATTACTCAAAGGTGTCGAAAGAAGTCATACAACTGTGTACTGATTAGGTGCTTTACAAATTTTTGTTATCTCACTTCACCTTTAAGGGAAGCTAAAAGGTTCAGGAGATGGAATATCAGTCCTGAAGTCAGCAGGACATGAGCTCAAATTTGCCTCAGAAACTTAATACTTACTAGCTGTGTGATCTTGGGCAAGTTACTTAACCCTAATTGATTACACATACACTATATACATATATATATATATATATATATATATATATATATCCATCCCTCATTTCAGTAATTCATTTTGTCCTTCCTAATTTTTGCTCTATTGCACTCCCCACAGAAGTTATTCCAAAGTTTCTCTTCTCTTCTCACTTTCTGTATCATCCCTTACAATTTTTATCTCCCATTATTGTCTTTAACAAGCCCAACTCTTCAGACAAATTAGAGTTGTTCATAATGTAAGGCAATAGCATTTTTCTATTTTATTTCTTCTAGCCCAGCTCTTCTTGTTCCCTTGTTAATCTCCTGTCAGAGCTCTAGTAAAATGCCATATCTGTCATGAAACATTCCTAGTCTTTCTGAGTCCAAATCTCTCCCTCTTCTGAACTCCTGTGATTCTTTATAGTTCCCTTATTTTATATTCTTCTTCTATCTCGTATTATTTGTGAATGTGTATTATTTCCCCTGTTAGATTGTACACTCATATACATTGGAATTTATGTAATGTTCTTTGTATTCCTGAGTCAGTGGACCCAGATATAAATTCTGTTTCTGACTATCTTTATGATTTGGGGTATGGTAATACCTCTAGGCTTCAGTTTTCTCATATTTAAAGAAGAGAGTTAGACCAGACCATCTCTCAGATCCCTTCCAAATCAAAATCTATATTCCCATGAATAGACAATAGAAATTGGACCTTTGATATCATTGGTGTAGGAGACTCCTATGAATGCAAGCCCACACTCTCTATAATTTCTAAATTTCAAGAGTACTGAGGAACTAAATGACTCGTCCAATGTCATATGCATCAGACATAGGAAAAAGAGGTAGAATCATATGAGTATGATAGAGAAAAGACCAGAGTATGTGGAACTTTAAGAGGACAGTAGTTCTAGGAGGTCAGGTTCTGAAAGATCACTTATTTTGGGTTGGTACCAGAAGATTAAAAGAAACAAAGGAGATGAAAAGCATTAACTGGGATTGAGCTATTTGCAAGTAGTCTTACATTCTACCCAGCTCGTTCAAACAGTTAATTCTTCTGCTCAGATAAGTCAGTATTGGAGTCATTTCTATATCCCCTCTCTTGGTTAGTTCTCATGAGTGCAAAATATCTCTAAGCAGATGCCATATCTCCTCCCTTCCAACACCAAACACTAACCAGCTGACACTGATGGGTACTTAAGACCAAGAGTCCTGGGAATAGAAGCTGCCCACCCCTGAGATGATCACCTTGTTTCCAATTCAGTCTGCAACCATCAATAATATCCCCACTAATATCAATTTCCAATAAACTCCCCAAAGCCAGGCTTTCTCTTTATATTCTCAGCACATTTTTTGCACATAGGAAGCATTTTATTAAATGTTTTTATGTTCATTCGAGTACTTCAAATTTCACCCTTTGAATCTCCAGTATTTAGCATTATAGTTGCTATTTAATAGTGCTATTTTCACAGTAAATGCTTGTTCATTGACTAATTCAGGTACTTCTTTCTATGAGAAGTCTTCTCTGATTCATCTAGTTGGTAGCACTCCCTCTTTCCTCAAATTATATATTGTAAAGGAGATTGGCACATGTGCAGAGTATCTCTGACAGTCTCCCATATGGAGGAGGCTTAGGAGAGTGCTTCCAAGAAAATTGGGATGAAGTACAATCAAAGTGTTTTGGAGAGGTGCCAGAGTATACATAGACATTATGTAACTCATTCCTGTCCGATAACCACATAGTGAATAGAAATTTGAGTGCAGAGATTTTTAAAAGGCATGAATGAGGAGAAGTTTGAACATTTTCTCCTCGGCTGAACTCTTTGTGGATTTTTTAGATTCTTTCACAGACGGAGTCTAAAGAGAATCAGTGACATATAGGGAGGGATCTTTGACCATTAGATTGCAAGCTTTTTGAGAGGAGACACTGTTCTTTGACTTTATTTGTATCTCAGTGGTTAGCACAGCATCTGGGACACTGTAGGTTCTTAATAAATGTTTACTGATTGATTGATTTGACCCTCCCTATCAAGGTTAACATATGACCTATCATTATATGCCTGGATTCTTTCCCTGCTTGAATTCCAACACTGAGTTTTCAAAGGTCAAGAGACCAATATCCCTCTATCCCATGCTACTTTTTTGTAGCCAGACCAGCATAGATGTGCTGAAAAACAAAGAATGACATTCAGGACCAAGCCCAGCAGTAGCTGAGAAAACTCATCCAGCAGTCATGCTACATCTGTACATAAACTTCGTGGGGAAAATACTATATAGAAACTCTTCTAAGTCTGGGTCAATTCTCTTGGATGCCATAGAGGAGAGGGTACCTCTGGCTTGTTTAGGGAAGATGCATATTTTTATTATTGCTTCATCTCTGAAGTAATTACTCCCTTATTAAAGCTAATTGGGATAGCCAGGTGGCTCAGTGGATAGAGTGGTGAACCTGGAGTCAGGAAAACCTGAGTTCAAATCCAGCCTGTGTGATCCTGGGCAAATCACTTAATCCTGTTTGCCTGATTTTCCTTATGAGTAAAACAGTAATAATAACACTCCCTCCCAGGGTTGTTGTGAAAATAAAATGATAATAATAACTGTAAATCACTTAGCACAGTGTCTGGAACATAATAAGTACTATATAAATGTTAGTCATTATTATTAATTGATGTTAAGAGGTTAAATAGAATTAGATTGCTAGTAACTGTTTCCTAACCTTATGAGGAACACAGTGGGGCAGGGAAAAGAAGATAGAACTATAGATTCATGGGATATCCTAGAACCCTAACAAGGAAGACATAACTGGCTTGAATTTGGGAGAATGAGCCAGAGTATTATTCACTACAGTTGTATAATTTATCTGTCTAACTGTTGTAACCTTCAGAAGACTGTAAGCTCCTAAAGACTAAATAGTGGGGGGAGGATGCCAATTTTTAATCTTTATATAGTCAGGTCCCTCCTCCATACATTTCAGATGTAAATGTTTTAGAGGATTTTTTTTAAATCTCTGTCTAGGAAAATGAGTAAATTTGATTAATTTAAATAGCTAAAAAAAAAAAAAAAAAAAAAGAGTGGTTCCAACCAACAAAAACCAAATAATGTTTTTTTGTTGAGTTTTTTTTCTGTTGATAGTAACAAGAAATGTCAGAAAGTGGCATGGAGATTTGAGGGAAAAGATTATCTGGCTAAGTAACTTAATTTTCCTTTTTTTTCTTTCCCCTTGAAAAATCTTTTTGGGAAATGGCAACAGTATGAGGAAGCTTTGTGATCTTTTCAAAGTATGATTTAGGAAAGAAACCTTTGCCAATAGAATTCTTTGTTCCTGTTTTCCCATCAACTATCATTGATCAAAACATTGGCTATATAACCTGAGGAGTTTGACTTTAGAATAATGAGAATGTGACTCTACAAACAACTCATAATGGATTCACATCAGATATTGTGAGGCTCATTCAAGTTGTATGTCTCTATTGAAGGGGATGAGGAGGAGATCATTGTTCAGCTACTCTATGCATCTTAAAATAGCTATTCTAGAGCAGCTGTCTCCATTACACATAGGGATAGTTCTCTCTTGTTCTCTAATTGGGCATGAAATCTGACTCCCAAATAGGATACAGAGGAGTCTGCCAAGGAAGCAGCTGCATAAGCAACCTTCTGAACTACTCTTATTCAGTGACTAAAAGAGGCTGATGGACATTACAGTGTCCAGATTTAACCTGGTGAATGTTCTGGGAGATTCAAGTAACTTCAACTGAAGTGACTGATGAAAGACCCTTGGTGGCTTGTGAGTTTCATTAATTGAGGAACTAGGCAAAAACTCAGATATCTTGACTGTTTAGCAAATATCTTTGCACATAGTAGGCAAACCATCTATTGAAATGAGTTTCAGTGTAATAAAAGGCCATTGCCTTCATAAATCATGCACTCCAGTGGATTATTAAGTTACTACACAATATAGACTAAATATAATCTATCCCAGAAAAAGCATCCACATATAATCCTTGGGAATATTTTATTTCGGGGGGAAATGAATATTAGTAGATTCTTAAATCATATATAGTTAAATTCTCTTTTTGGTAAATTGCCAATGAATTCAAGTGGTATAAAGAAGTCTATTTGTGGGTAGTATTTTATCATTAAAATGATTGCCTAAATAAGGAACATGTATAAGTAAAGAAACTATATGACGTAATTTGAAAGCCAGAAGAGTCAATTATGCCTATAAATATTTCTCCTACTGATCTAAAATTAAATTATTTTTTAATTATAGATTTTGCCTTAGTAATCTTCTGACCTCAAAAATAGTCTAATAAAATATGAATCTTCAAATGCAGACAGCATAATTAGCCTTATTAAATGCTATCAACTACGTACCTTGTGATGCCATATGGTGCAAAAGGATTCTTGTATCACATAATCAATGTTTTTGTCCTTTCTCACCATTAAATCTAAATTTCAGAGGAGGTGGGTGGAACAGTAGATAAAGTACTAGATCTGGATTCAGGAAGACCGGAGTTCAAATCTATCCTCAAAAATTTACCCTCTGCTTGATCCTGGGCAAGTCACTTAAACCTGATTGCTTCAGTTTCTTCATTTGTAAAATTATCTGGAGAAGGAAATGGCAAACTACTGCAGCATCTTTGCCAAGAAAATCATAAGTAAATATATCTTCTAGTCTTCTAAACAGTATAGCGGTTCCATTTACTTTTAAAACTCTTAACCTATGAACACAGGGAATAGAATACCTAAGGAAAAAGTATAAGTACTAAAGGTATGAAGGAAATGATACTATTATTAATAATAGAGGTAGGAATAGCCAATATAAATCTCAGGGATTGAATAGAATATTTATGAACCTGATGGTTGCTAATGATAAACACACAAAGAGGCATAGATATATAAATCATTCAAATCAGAAATGTGTATTATTGTGAAGAAAAAATTATTTCTAAATTTTTACATATTCTTTTTTTCCATCCTATTTTTTTACTGAGGTAATTGGGGTTAAGTGACTTGTCCAGGGTCACACAGCTAGAATGTGTTAAGTGTCTGAGACCAGATTTGAACTCAAGTCCTCATGACTTCAGGGCTGGTGCTCTATCCACTGCACCAACTCGCTGTCTCATCCTATTTTCTTAAAATAAATGTGTATAGTTTCTTGAAATAATTTTTCTCCCATAATCACATTTATTTCTAAACACTAAATTGTCACCAACACATAAAACATACAGTATAATTTCCTACTTATAAAAGAATGTCTTCTATAAACCAAATTCAAAAAAAGAAAACAGGCTGAGTATCATATATGTACCCAATATTCTTCCAACTTGCCTTGCAATTCTGAAATTATTCTACACTGTCCAAATTCTTTGTCTGTTGAAATCTATTCCCTTCCCCTCACCCTCTACTATTTTTTTGTCATTCATTAACCAGCTTCATAAGTCGAGTGACAGTCCTGCTAAATTAAGTACTGTATACTTCAGGCTAATTTTATGTTTTTTATCACAATAGCAGGGAAGTATTAGCAGGCTATTAGTTTGTCAGCTTTCTCATTTAGCAAAGCAGTTTCAATTTATTAACAGTGAGGAGTGTGCATGAATCAATATGTTTCATTGGGCAATGTGTCATTTGTTAATCGGATATTGATGAGATTATTGACGCACAGCTAATTAATCTCAAACCCTGTGCTAGCCTTCATATGTTTCCTTAATTATGTTCTTCATCTTAGTCTCCTGGCTTTGGCACCCAGACGCTGGATTGTAGACAGTGAGTGAAGTAAGCTGTCAGGGAGTCTTTTCACACATTTACAATCCCTTGGCAGTGAAATTATTTTCTTAGTTGTAAATAGGTATCAAAGAGATATTTAATAACATTTGGCAGTAGATTGATATTGATTGGTGTGGGCTGGCTCCAAATGAGGCAGTCACAGAAATGTGCCCCAGAAGCAAAGCCTTTAAAAAGATAATGTTTAATTAGTGTGAAACAATTGTGTGAACTAGTTGTCATCTGCCCTCTGGAATTTAGAAATTGCTCTTCTTTGGGCATTATTTTCTTGAACTCAACTAAATAGCTCAGATAGTCTTTTTTTAATTTTAGTATTGCTCTTTTTACTCACTGATACCTTTTTTTAAAAAAATCTATCTGGCTATGGGTAGTAGCAGGAGAGAGCAGGAGAAGGTAGGCAAGTTGCAACAATTTATAGCTTATTGAGTTATTTCAATCAAGAATGTCATAGTTCTAATTGAACTGACTGCAATTGCATCCACTTAATTAAAAATAGAGGGAAGGAAGGAAGGAAAGAAATAAGAAAGAAAGGAAAGAAGAATGAGAGAGATGAAGGAGGGAAAAAAAAAGAAATTTCAACCAAAAAATAATAGGTCTAGACTCTTATCTATTTAATTCTTTCTAGAATTCTATTCCCCCATCTCCCCATTTCCCCCCAAATTTTGAGTTAGTACCTTTCTCCTTATTAATGTCTTGCTCCTTTGTTATCTAGATGAAATAAAGAGCAAAAGCAAAAAAACAAAAAGCTATATAAAGAACATTGAATAAGGAGTCATTCATAAAACTTGAGTTACAGTCACTACTCCTCTCTTAACTAACTTTGTGACTGGGAAATTTATTAAAACTTACATGCCTCCATTTCCTTAACTGTATTGGGGGGAGTGTCAACTAATACCTAAAATCCTCTAATAAAGTGCTATAAATTTTGTTTTAATTTCAAAACACCATTTCTTTCCACAGAGGATATGAATAAGAAACATTTGAAAATCAAACATCTTCATGTCCTTAATATTAAGTCATTTATTTTCAGAACAGATGCCAAAGAGAAGCCCAAAAGATGAACTTGTTGATTACTATTACCTCACTCTGGACATTACCCCAATTTCAGTCTTTAGCTTTATATGAATTGTATGATCATTTCTTTCAAATTCCAATATTTTGTGTGACACAATTACTGCCATGTTCCATTTTTATCTTTATTTGATCCATACCAAACTTAGAAACAAACATAATTACACAAGATACACTTTGTAACATAACCCTATGAATTACTGGTGCTCTGCTTTTCCTGTAACTTCTAGAACTACTTCTTAAGACATGTAAAGCACTCTTTATTATGATAATCAGAAAGCATTATGTACTTATTATGTGCTAGTCACTGAAGATAAAGTCTCCAAACAAAACAATTCCATCCTTCAAAGAGCTATTTTTTTTACTGTACCGATATATGTTCTCACTTAACATCAGGACATAAATCACAGGTATCATGAGCTCCAGGAGAAAAATTGAAGGATTTGATTTCTAAGAACCCAAATTCTAAGAACTTCTGAATTCTATATCAACTTTTCCAATACTGTATGAGACTGGACAAATCAAATGATCTCTCTTGAGGCTTTTTTTTCCCTGATTGTTCCATCAGCTTCATCTTATAAAATGAATTTTTAAATGAAGTAATTAGAATAGGTGACTTCCAGAGTCTTTCCAATACTAAACTTGTTATTATGTGATCAGTGACCTTCGCAGCTTCCAGTAGTCTTCCCCCCATATGACAGCTAATAGGAGAGAACATATAAATAAAATAATAACTAACAATGTGACATCGTAATCAGATAATAATCAACTCTATGAGTATGGTAATCAAATTCACATTATATCTCATAAATCCTGGTCTGCTATAAGGATGCCACAGTCTAAAACATGAAAATCACAAGGTTTCAAAAATGATCAGTTCCCAAGAATGAAAACTTAGACAATTGTGATTAGCTTCTATGAAGAACAATAACAATAGCAACAATACTAGCAATGACTTTAAAATTTACAAAGTGACATATCATGGAGGGCAGGAAGTATTGTAGAGAATTGGTAATACCATTTCTCCACATAGAAAGAATAGGACACTTGCTTCTGGGGGTAGGATCATGAAGAGGAGGTGGAGCACCTGTGCATGTTCTGTAATTGGTTCTGGGTAGCTAATTACATGTTAATGAGGAAATTCTCTGATTGGCTGTGCCCTCTCACCCTCAGCCACTTTCTCTTTTGCCTCATTTTTTTGGGCATCATGTGGTGACTCCTTAACTTATAAGATCACTCATAAGGTCTGATGAAAAATGATATTGTGATACTATATGAGGATGTATTCTGATGGAAGTGGATTTCTTCGACAAAGAGATCTAACTCAGTTTCAAATGATCAATGATGGACAGAAGCAGCTACACCCAAAGAAAGAACACTGGGAAATGAATGTACTGTTTGCATTTTTGTTTTTCTTCCCAGGTTATTTTTAGCTTCTGAATCCAATTCTTCCTCTGCAACAAGAGAACTGTTCACTTCTACACACATATATTGTATCTAGGATATACTGTGCCATATTTAACATGTATAGGACTGCTTGCCATCTGGGGGAAGGGGTGGAGGGAGAGAGGAGAAAAGTCGGAACAGAAGTGAGTGCAAGGGATAATATTATAAAAAATTACCCAGACATGGGTTCTGTCAATAAAAAGTTATAATTATGAAAAAGAGAGGAAAAAAAAAAGAAAGATGATGTTGTAAGAAGGGGAAGTCTTAGGGCCTGAGGTTGTATGACCCATATTGGTTCCTGCATTTTGATTCTAGGCAAAGAGAATGGAGTGTCCAGGACCTTTAATTCTTAGAATTAAAGTGATCTTCAGGGTGCCTCATTATCTAGCATTCCAGAGACCTCAGTTTGGTAGCCTGTGCAAGCATTAATGCTGTGATGAGCAAGGAGTGATCTTCAGGAGTGACATTCAAAATCCAGACCTACGGTAGTAACTGAAACTAGGACTCCTCTGACTGAAGTGTCACCTTTCAATATGAAATCAGTGGAATTAATGCTATGTAAGAAATGAGCTAAGTTTTGACCATATCACCCCCCAGAGAATTGGACAGTTAGGTGGCATTAATTGAGTGAGTAGAGCATTGGGCCTGGAATCAAAAAGTTTCATCTTTGTGTGTTTAAAACTGGCCTCAGACACTTATTAGCTGTATGACCCTGATTAGTCACTTAACCCCATTTGCCTCTGTTTGTTAATTTGTAAAATCAACTGGAGAAGAAAATGGCAAACTGCTCTAGTATATTTGTGACCTCAGATGAAGTCACAAAAAATGGACATGACTAAACACTCTAGAGAATGGGGTTATATTTATTGTTGCTTTATCTTTAAAAATAGGTACTCCTTATAAAAGCTTATTGATAATAATACTAAAACTATAAAGAACACAAAAACTTTTACAAAGAAAATGGTTTGGGTTAGCCCAGTCAGGCTCAGTTGAGTTTTTCTGGACTTCATCCATGGGAATAGAAAAGAATTAGAGGAATCTAAAGAGAAAAAGAGGGAGAAGTAGAAAAATGGGATAGGAAAAGAAGTAAAAGAGGGAAAGAGAGAGGGAAAAAAGGTAAGAGACAGGATGAAGCATAAGGGGTGAGAGGAAAAGAGAGGAAGATGAAAAGATAGAGGATGGGTAAGGGAGATGGGTAAAGGAGAAAGAGGAGTATGAATAAAAGAGAAAGGAAAAAAGAGTGGAAAAGAAGAGAAGGGAAAAGAGAAAGGGAGAAGACAAAAAAGTTTTAAAATCAAATTTCTGTTGCTCAATTCAGCTTCAGGTCAAAGTAGAGTCAGGTCAGCAGGCAAAGCCAAGAGAAAGTCCAGAGCTTTCCTGAGCCTTTAGAAAGAAGGGGAAGAAAAGCTGAAGCAGAGTCAGGCTCCTCTTCCTTTAGAAGTCCATAAGACAGTCTGAACATGGTGGGACATTCTGTTTTACTATGTCCAACAGCATAGCAAAAAGGAAGAAAGAAGTTTTTAGATAATTCAGTGTTTCACATACATACACATGCACATGAACACATACACACACACACACACACACACATACACACACACACACACACACACACACACACACACACACACACACCCTTCCAAGTTTGGAGGTATTTCAGTCACCCAGGTTTTTTTTTTTTTTTTTTGTAAGTATGTCAGCATAGGCATGGATTAAGTGTAAATAAAATCTTGACATTTGAAGTCTCCAGAAAGCTTTCCTCACCTCATAGATTAGGGTTCTAATCACAGAGATTACAATAATCTTTAAGCATAATTAATTTTCCCTTTATCTTTCTACTCTACCTATCCCTTCACTTAAGCAGGTACTTAGGGTAGTGTCTAGTTTCTTGACTGATGCCAGTTAATCCATCATCAAATGCAATGTGCATATTTTAGAAATATCATATTGGAAATATTGTAATTAACTTGTATTATATGATAGAACTAGTTCACGGTGCTCATAACAAAATTTATTTGGCCTTTGCTCAGAACCTAGACTGAAGTTTTTAAGCATTCCTACAGGATAAGAAGCTTGGGTTTTACTTACAAAGCTTTAAGTAAACACAGAGAAATCTGTCCTTTTGAATTTCTAATTAGAGTAGGGGGGAAGACTGCCAATACAATTTCTACCATAAGCCAAGATTATGATATCAACAACTGTGCACTAGCCTGAAAACTCAAGCCAATCAGATAATAGTTTTTGAGGTCACAATCTTGGTCTTATAGTGAAGTAGAAATCTAAGCATCATTTGCCTCCTGTTCTGTTAGAATTTTAATATCTTCCTCATTTTAGACAATTAACACTGATTGCTTCAGTGGTACATTACGATAGACTCTATCAGGATCAATTATTTCATGGAACTTATGACTCACTTTACAAGAAGAACAAATTCAACATGCTGGAAGTGAAGAAGGATATAGATGGGAAAGGTCATAATGTACAAAGGGAATCATAAATCAGATTACACTTGATCTGCGAGTCAACATCCAGGTCTGTACTCTTTTCTTTGACTTTTTCAGTTTATAACTTACCATGAGTTGATAATATAATCAAAGTGAGTCAACTGCCAGGATCAAAATGATCCTAGACTCCATTTGCACAATATCTAATTTGCAAAATGATTTCATCATTCTTGGTGATCCTCACAAGTTCCTGTGAGACATTGGGGCATGTATATTTATCCTTATCCAACAAATGATGAAATCAAAGCTCAAAGAGGCACAATACCTGATTTACAAAATGATTTCATCATTCTTGGTGATCCTCACAAGTTCCTGTGAGGTATCAGGACAAGTATATTTACCCTTATCCAACAAAGGAGGAAATCAAAGCTCAAAGAGGTCATAGTTAATTAATGGTGAAGCCTGAATTCAAGTCTCCAAAGTCACAGGCCAGTGTTCATTCTTCTAGAACAGGGTTCCCAAAGAGTTTAGCCATGGACTTTAACTGGTCTGCAAAAATTTTACCAACATAGGCAGTAAAATGTAATGTTTCTAACCTTAAACAACTAACTGACCTCTCCTGATTCTGGTTCTCCCACTCTAGGTTCCTGGTGGTTGTTGTTGTTGTTGTTGTTGTTGTTGGTTGTTGTTGTTCTTGTTGTTCTTGTTGTTCTTGTTCTTGTTGTTGTTGTTGTTGTTGTTGTTTTGTTGTTGTTGTTGTTTTGGATTCTGGTTCCTAACTTGAATCAAAACATTGCAGGGGCCAGATGAAAATATGCTTGATTTCCATGAAATGAGTTCACTCCCTGAATTTAGATAAATCATAGTTATCCAAAGATTTCATTAATCACGGTTTTATGGTTCCTTCCTACCCTTGCCAAATTCTTAAAAAAAAAAAAAAAAAAAAAAAAAAAAAACACTATTCTGAGCAACTGAAGTTTGAAAATACAAACAACTAAAACTGAGATCTGGTTATATCCACTTTGGACAATAAATTATGGCATTAATTATACAAACTCACAGAGCCTATTATTCTTCTCTTCATTTCTTACCTATCCCCAATTTTTTGGTCTCTGAGGTATGGGAGGTTCCAATTAAAGTACGATGTATTATGTCTTCTAAGGTACTATTTCTGTTTTACTTTTAAAAATAAAGCAGCTAATTGACATTATGGATAAAGTGAAGAGAGATTCATCTTCCTGAGTTCAAATCCAGTCTCAAACACTTCCCAGCTGTGTGATCCTGGGCAAGTCAACCAACCCGGTTTGCCTCTGGGCAAAATTTATAAAATGAGCTAGAGAAGGAAGAAGCAAACCACTACAGTATTTTTACCAAGAAAATCCCAAATGGGATCATGAAGAGTCAGAACTGAAAACAACTCAACAAAAATCACATATCCAGAAATCTAAACTCTCACATCATGAGCCATAATTCTATTTTTAAAATATATGTATATACATACACACATTGTGTATATGTACACACACACACACACACACACACACACATACATATACATATATGCTTTTAGGAAGCCAAACTGATATTGTACTTTCTTCATAGTTTTGATTTTAGCTTTAAAAATCCTTTAAAAAAAGACCTCCAGCCAACTATTTTATGTACACAAATGCCTGCTACTAGCACCCTGCAAGGTTATTTTTTTTTCCTGCATACCGCTGAACCCATCCCATATACCCAACATTTTCAAAGTAGTTTTCTATTTTACATTTTCTTAATTCTAATTAAACAAATCTTAATCTTGACTTTAATGGCTGCAATTATGATCCTTCATTATGTTAAATGTTAGTTGCAACATAAGAATAAATTGTATAAACAGTTTAGCTGCAATTGCATGGAGTCTAACTGTACATTACTCATTAACAAGATGTGGGTAGCAGCAATTATAACATTTCCTCCTAATGTCCCCATTTATTGAGTCACAGCAGCAAGCCCCCTTTTCACAACCCACACTGATTGACGAGAGCAGCTTTTGTACTCATGAAGAACAGGCCCTGTAACCTGCTGGGTGCCTCTAACTCAGATCGATGCAAGTACACATTAGCTCTTAGCCGCACAGGCCGGAGTTCTTGAAGGTCAAAATAGCCATCAGCATCACTGTAGGGTAGAAAAATCATTTCACAAACTGTGAACAAAAACAACACAACTTGCTTTGCAGTTTGATTATTGTTTATAGATACAGCAAGCCAAAAATTAAAGCATCGCCTTAAGGCAG
Organism: Sarcophilus harrisii; assembly: GCF_902635505.1. Lineage (NCBI taxonomy): Eukaryota > Metazoa > Chordata > Mammalia > Dasyuromorphia > Dasyuridae > Sarcophilus > Sarcophilus harrisii. Next base: position 552,648,440 of record NC_045426.1, on the reverse strand, counting down.
CATAATTATTTACAGCTGAAGACTCATATCATTATTAGCGTTTTCCTAATTGCTTGAAGTTATATCAATGTTACTTGATTTAACACATTTTTGATAATATGCATGGAAATTGTTTTTTCTGCATATGGAGTGTCAGCTTAACTGTTGGATGGGTTCTTTATCAGAGTTGTGGCTTTTTTCCCCCAATATTGTTCGTTTTTTCTTTACAAAAGAATTTCCCTTAAACATGAAGACAGAGGAGTGCTAAAGACTGACTTAATTTTCTCTATAGTATCATTAATGTTAGTGTTGTCAAAACTAATTATTGTTTTATTTTTTTTAATTATCTCTGAAGGTAAAGCATGCTTCCTATTCTATTACTTAAACTTTTGTTCAGGTGATTCACACTGATCTGTTTTCCTTAGTATCTAAACTAAATTTTTGCTTAGTATTAATAGAACAGAATAAGATAAATTGATCTAATATTAATATAGGATTAAAAAAGAAGCCTTAAAGTTATGCAACCTCTTCATTAAAAAAAAATTCACATGACTTCCATTAAGTTGCAAGATTTTAATGATATAAAAAAGACACATGGAAATAAAGTAAAATTTGTTCTGGTTTATATATGCAATGATTTGTGTTAATAATAAATCTTTAAAAATATGAATAAATGGTATTATAAACTTAGAGGTGGAAAAGACTTTAGAGGAAATCTAGTAATTCCTTTTCATTTCATAAATGGAAGGGGTAGAGATTCAAGACTGATATGACTTGTTCAATGGCATACAATAGTAAGTAGTAGAGCTGAGATTCAAAATCAGGAGCCCCTTTTCAGGTAAAGTGTTGTACTTCATAATATGAATAGAAGGGAAAGTTGGATTTTTTTAAAAAAATATTACTATTATGAAAGTCAAAATAAAACAAATAACATAAAATTCTGCAAACAAGTGACTACAATTCGATTGTTTTCTTTCTGATGTAGGTCCTGATTGTACCTGGGTACACTGTAAAATGGGTTAACAATGATGTGAGTGAAATCTGAAGATAATGAAAATCAAAGTAGTTTAGACTTGGAAGGAACCATAGAGACACCCTGCCCCAAATGTATCAAACATTTGGACCAAAAGCACATGCCATGTAGGTCCCAAACCATATTAAAATTTAATTGGGAAATATTAAATAAAATAAAAATAGGATAAAACAGATAATCTTAATATGTGGTTTTCTAAGTCAATATGAAACCTGTGGGCTTTGGGTGGGGGCATTTCTATTTGACTTAGTACTACTCTCTTTGAACCTTTTAAAATAAGTAAAACAAGCACAAAATAATTTGGAAATGTACTCAATATTGTAGAAACATTGTGGTTATTGAATAAGTGATCATGGTTCAAAGAAAAGAACACTGGATATGAAGTCAGATATATGACTTAGAGTTTGCATCCCATTTTGTCCCCTTATTAAAGTGTCTGGCCTCAGTCAATTTACTTAACCCCGCTCCTTCTCAATTTCTCTTTCTGTAATATGTGAAACTTTAACTGAATAATTGGTAAAAATCCCTTCCAACTCTCAATCTATGAAACTAGAATGATATTAATGGAATTAGTATCAAAGCCAGACTATATAGAAAATGGAAAAAAAAATGAATTTTAGAAGAAAATTCTGAAGAAAGAGGTAGGAAAACAAAGGCACCTTGGGACTAATCATAGACGAAGTTAAAAATCATAGTATAAACCTTGGGCTTTATTTGAAGTCCATAAAGGATTTCAGTCAAGTGAGTAGTAAGTGGACTTAGACATTAAGAAAATACATTGTGTAAGTGGTGTCTAGATGTTGAAAGGAGGAGAAATCTCAGGCCAAGAATTTTGTTATACAGAGTATCTACAGTATTTAGCACAATACCTGGCACATCTTAGTTGCTTAATACATACTAGTTTGGGTAGTTGATAGTAATGGGATGGAAAAAATAATAATAGGTTACATTTTTATAATGTCACATATATTACTTTGTTGGACAATCAACCCATGAGCTAAATAGTACAAATATTATTATCATCATTTTATAGGTGAAAAAATTGAGGTTTAGATAATTTAAGTGATTTGATCAAATAGTAAGTGGAAAAGATGGAAGCAGATCTTACATTATGGAAGTAGAATTGACTGGATTTGGTAATTAAGAAGTGCAAGGGAAGAAAGGGTCAAGACACTCAAGTTTTTGAGCCTACATGGGAGAATAGTGGTACCGTTAAAAGAAATGGGACTGACAAGAAGTTATTCTCTGGTCTTTTCCCATCTTCTACTTATTTCAGCTTCTTCTCAAGATGCCTTTTAGGATTATAACAAACTGTGCTTGTACCATAACCTCCTGAAATCCGCCAAGACCCAGTTCAAGTGGGTCCTCCTCTATGAAGTTGTCTTCAGTGCTCCAGCTAGATGAATTGATATAATGGAAGTCAGAAGATCTGGGTTCAAATCTCAGCTTTATTACTTACTTTCTATATGAGATGAGAGAAGTCAACTAAATTTTCCAGCATTTAATATCCTCATCTGAAAAATCAAGGACTTAGAATGTTTCTCTAAGGTTTCTTTCAGTTTTATATCCTATGATTTCCTTGCTTTCATACTCTCCCATAGCACTGGTTAACCTCTCTATTGCACTTTTTACAATTAAAGAGTAATTTCTCAATTATTATTGTAGCTATTTCTATAAATAATCTTAGTCCCAAGTCTTGGATTACAAGTTATTAGATATATTGTTGGTGGAATTGTGAACTGATCCAACCATTCTGAAGAGCAATTTGGAACTATGCCCAAAAAGCTATCAAACTGTGATTCAGCAATATCTTTGTATTCCAAAAGAAGGTCTATATTCCAAAGAGATCATAAAAAAGGCAAAGGATCCACATATATAAAAATGTTTGTAGCAGCCCTTTATGTAGTGGAAGGGAACTAAAAACTGAGTAGATGCCCATCAGTTGAGGAATGGCTGAATAAGTTATGGTATATGAATGTTATAGAATATTATTCTTCTATAAGAAACAATCAATAAGTAACAATTAAGTAAGTTTCAGAAAGGCCTGGAGAGACATACATGAATTGATGATAAGTGAAGTGGGTGGAACCAAGAGAACATTATACACAACAACAACAAGATTATGTGATGATGTTATGGACATGGCTCTTTTTAACAAGGTGATTCAGGCCAATTCCAATAGACTTGTGATGGAGAGAATCATTTGCATCCAGAAAGAGGACTATGGGGACTGAATGTGGATCACAACATAGTATTTTCACTATTTTTGCTATTTTTTGCTTGCTTTTTTCTCTCTCATTTTTTTCCTTTTTGATCTGATTTTTCTTGAGCTGCATGATAAATGTGGAAATATGTATAATAGGATTGCACATGTTTAACATATATCGGATTACTTGCTGTCTGGGGGAGGGGATAGGAGAAAGGGAGGGAAAAGGACAAGTTACACAAGCACAAATGGGTTAGAATTTGTATTGTTATAAAGAATACCCAAATAAGTGAGATCACAGATTATTTAAATATTTAAATAATACTTTTACTAGCTATCACACAGATTTTTATGAGGAAAACAGTTGACAAATCTCAAATGTACTATATAAAATTAGCTATTGTTTTTATTGTTAATCATCAACCACTGTGTTGAAGAGAGGAAACATCTAAATTAAAAAATATATATATGAAAATTGCACAACTAAACTAAATATAAGTAATATATTATAGATGAAATGAATTCTTAGATATTTATATGATCTATGATGTCATCAGTCATCAGTCATTAATCTTTCCTTCAAAAATCAAATCATAACCCTTCCATATCAACGTGTGTGGTTTGTCTATGTCCTCCTATAAGGTCATCAGAGGGAGTCCACCAACATACTCTGAGAATCTTCCTTAAAAAAAAATGTTATCAACATTATGTATGTAAGGACACTGAGATCACAAAGCTTGTAAATGAACCTTAAACCAGACTTTATAATTGTGAAATCAATATTTTTCACAATCCTGGTTCTAGTGAACTTCTTTCATAAATCTCATCTTCTGTGAAGATTTGCTAAAATTTAAACCCTGATTCATTTGAGGGAGAAAATCAAGTTGAGGAGCAGCTATTAAGTATCTACTGTGTTCCACATATCTACTCTGTGAAATACTAGAGACTCAAAAAAAAAAAAAAAAACTCAAAAACAGTCCCTGATCTTAAGGAGCTCACAATCTAATAAGTAGAGATTTAGGATATAGGAGATATATCAAATAAATTGGAACTGGGGTGAGGGGTGAAGTATCTATTGTTCATTGTGTGAAATCAAAATTTTAAGCCCCATCAGATAAATACATATAATGTAACCTTTTTTGGAACAATTTTCATTGGAAGATCATGGCTATAAATTAAAGGCTATGGTTATATTAACTCCTGTTCTCAAAAAGCCTTTGAAGGCCTTTGCAGGTCAGAAAGACTGAAGCAGGTTGAGACCTGGAAATTCATGGATTACAAGTTGTACTGAACAGATAACATCTGAACAGGGAAGGAATGAAGAGCAGGAACATCAAGTTACAGAGAATATGAATGATCTTAAAGCAACCAACAAACTTTTGTAATAGTTGTCTGTTGCAAGTCTCCCCCTGACTTATTGGTTTATAACCTTCTCCATCTAACCTGTAGATAAGTCAAGACTAAATCATGCCTTTTATAACTAGGTATTGTAGAACCCAACATTTTCTCCTGAGACAAGGCATCTTGGCTATTGCTATGATGTAGTTTCTCTTAGGAATAGGTCAGTGTCTTGCAAAGCAAAGTCTGGTCTCCTTAGCAGATTTCTCTTTGCCTTTCTAAGTGGAACTACATGCCCCTGCAGTGAAATAAGGCTAATACAGTCAATGGAAACTGCTGTCAGAAGGAACAAGATTAGTCAATCCTTATAGCACAAGTGAATTTCAGATAGCAGCTCAAGCATGACCACTATGAGCACGGCCTAGTGTTTATATATACATAGGAACAATGAAGCAGCCTGGCAATTACTGGAAATACATTCCTCAAGCTTTCAGGAGATGCCAAGCTTAAAATTGTGGTCTACTCATGTGGGAGAAGCTAGATCAACTTGGATTTCATTGCAGCAATTGTAATTAAATTGTATATTTTGCCTTTCTCTAAATCTCTCCATGCTAAATGCACAGCAATGTAAACCATTGTGACACATATCAAGCCATATGATTCTCTCAGGTACGTGATTTTCTTTTTCTATCCCAGAAATCATTCTGCATTCCACTGTAAGCCATGAACTAGAGATATATTCACTGATGTTCCTATATGCACAATTCCATGATATAAAAGTGCATGATGTTTTCAAAAGACTTCCTGACATTGAAAGATGTTGATAGTGCATTTCACAGCTTAAAGGGGAGGGCCTATGGGAGATAATAATGTAATTCACATTTGTTTAGCATTGTTCAATTAACAAAGCACTTTTTTTTTTTACAACAACTCTGTGAGACAAGTAGCACAATAAATATCATTATCCCCATTTGACAAATATGGAAACAACTCAAAAAGAACAGATAACTTACTTGTGATCACACAATAGGAAATATTGGAGACAGGATACAAGCCTTGATTTTCTGACTACAAATACACTTTTTTCCCATTACATCTCATTATCTCCCCACTAAAGAATAAATTAGAAATTCTAGGATTATAGAGCTTAAAAATCCCCATATAAATTATCATAATTTTTTGCAAACAATGAATCCCACTAAGAATTGACAATATTGGAATTCCCACTACAAAGTTGCATTGGGATGGAACCAATTATCATAGCTTACATAATAACTTCAAGTGGTATGAATTGAACATATGCTACCATAATAGCATTCATTATTTGACCTTGCAATCCCTGTCCCAAAGCCCATTGGTTTTAGACTACTTTCTCCATTTTGAGAGATGAAGGCCCTGTCCTTTGTGAGAGGTTTCAGAGAGTTGGAAAGAGACAGAGAACTTCCATTCTCCACAGTTCTTTCTTTGAGGATTAATCAAGCTTCAAGTTTTCTTGGAGCATTAAAGCAGCTTCCAACTTTAAGAGAGAGGATGGAAATTGTCAACCCCACTTCAAATTACTTTTCTGATTTTAAAATGGTTTCTTTGCCATTTCTACATGTTCATTGTGAAACTGCTATTTGATGGGAAAGGGATTAAGCTTCAGCTATAAACCTTGGGGACACTTTTTCTATAAGAAAAGATAACGTTTTCCCCCAAAAGTAATCAAAAGTTAAATAGATGTCTTTCATATGTGCTAGATGAACATTATGTGAGAGAAAATGGATATTCTACTAGTCCAGTATTCCCTCTCAATAAGGAAAGTAGAGTGATATCCTCTGGCCTCCATCTCCTAATTCCCCTCCTGGTAAGAATGAAAAGTCTCTTCTAGAGAAGGATGAGAAGAGAGGGAGCTAAAGATGTCTATTCTGACTCCCTTTGAGCCACACAAGCACAGCATCCTTCACAGGTTAGTTTTACTGCATAGGTAGGGCCCATTTATTCCTTACATACTAATTAGAACCAAGATGTGCAAAATAATTACCCTGAATCTTGAATTCTCAGTTCAAGTTATTTGATATTTGCAACTCACTGTACCAACCCACAGACTCTCCCTGACAATGCCTTATAGTTAGTTACTGAAGCCAATGAAATCCATAGCTATTTGTAAAAGAGGCATGGGAGTGGACGTGAATAGATAAGCTAAGGTGTGATGTATTCAAACAATATTTGTGTCTAAACAATAGAATTCTGGTGTTGTTATTTCCTGTGAATTCCTTACCATCTGTGGAAACAGAATACACAAAAGCAGCAATTTCTAATAGTTCAGGATATTGTGAAGTCACATATATAAGTTGTTTTCTAATAAGTTTCTTACTCTTCTTTCAGAATATACAACCCGAGAAGCCAATAAATACTAGCATTTCAAGCCTGATTTTAATGTCTTTTTTTAAGGTTTTTATTTTCAAAATATGTTTTCAGCATTTACTCTTGCAAAACATTGTATTCCAAATTTTTCTCCCTCCCTTCCTCTCACTCCCTCCTTAGAGAGCAAGTAATCCAATATATGTTAAGCATGTGCAATTATTCTATGAATATTTCCATAATTATCATGTTGAACAAGAAAAATCAGATCAAAAAGGAAAAAATGAGAAAGAAAACAAAAAGCAAGCAAACAACAACAAAAAGGTGAAAGCATTCTATTGTGGTCCACACTCAGACCCTACGCTGATTTTTATATTTAGAGAAAATTTAATTCACTCAATAACAAAAAATTAAGTTCTCTTAAACTATCACAATATTAAATTATGGAAAATATAGTTTTTAAACAAAAATCACCTCTAAAAGATTATTATTTATAGAAGCAAGAAAAAATGGCTGATCCTTCAAAAGTAGTCTACTTTTTTCCCTTGAGAACTAAAAATATATTTTTCAATGAATTGCCTCCTCTGGCCACCTTTTACTAGGATATATTTCTGTCTAGGCATTTCCTGTCAGTAAATTTGCTTGTCAAAAGTTTACATGTTTTTTTTTTTCACTGTAATACATATAGATATTTTATTGTCTGTGGTATTAAATATCAAATCTGTCATCTCCAGATATCAATAGTCATGGAGATATTTTGTTTTCAATCTTGTGGTTGTGATGAGCCTTCATATTTGGCTTCCAGCATTCTTACCTCTTTGGCTAGATAGAAATACTGTAACCATTAACTACTGTTTCAGGAATATTTGTGAAATATCAGTGCTTCACTTTGGTTTATTAGTGGAAAAAGATTTTAGTTCCTGAGATAAAAGTGTCTTATCTTTTCACATCCAACCTCTTTGTCCTTCATTCTCCAAAATAATGGGAAATATCCACAGAGTACTCAGTGTCTAAGAAAGAAAATTCTGGCTTTTTTTGAACTAGTGAACTGAGCAATAGTCCTATCTCTAACACATCTTGACATATCATTTAATTTCTCTATTCTAAGAAATTCTCTAAGACTTTGAAGTTGAAAGTGTCAACCAGCATTGGTAGAAGAAATTTCTCATTTGGGAGGCTCCTAATGTCACTAGAGTCACAAATCTAGGCCCTATTGCTTTCCTAACTCTTGTTCAGTCAGGTAAGCAAGAATTCAATAATTATTTATTAAATAACTGTATGCAAGGTATTGCAGTATGAGTTGGGGCAAAATACAATGATTAGATAAAACATGGTTCCTAGAATAATTGGAGTAAACAGGCGCAGCAAATGTATCACACAGATACCCATCATGACAAAATATTTCAGAGAAATCCCAAACAAAATGCTATGTAATTTCTAAAAATATAATAAAGAATTGTTACCAAAAGAAGAAAGATTAACAAAGACTTTTTGGAAAAGGTAGCATTTGAATTAAGATTCAAACAATTTCTGAAATCTCATTTCTTCCCTAAAACTCTGGCTAATTAAAAACACATAAGGCACTCAAATAGCCTATTAGCTCCCTTAGATTTTTGTTGAACTTTGTTCTCAAAGGAGACCATGATGTCATGGAAGTAACGTTCAAGTGAACTGGAATTAAGTGAGGGAGGGCTGTGTAAAGTCACCAGCCTCAGTTTCTCCTCCATCTGGGTCCAGTGGCAAGATACAGATCAGGATAACAGCAGATGATCCTTGATACAGTGGGAGGCCTTGATCTTTTTAAGCTTTTTAAGATATGGTCTTTAGCAGGTCTCAATTTGACTAAGATAATACCCATTCAGAGATTAACATTAGGTAAGAAATGAGGCAGAGAATGGCCTCTTTTTGAGTTATTTTTTAAAAATCCAATCTAGAAGAGGCAGACTCTCAGGGTCTCAGAAGAGAATTGACCTTAGTGTGGTCATCAGGGCAATTCTTTAATATTCTGGTGAGTACCTCTTTCCCACGAGATCCTACAAGTTTCCTTTAAAATTCCTCATGTTACTATGTCATATATGTCATATATTCCCCTCAGAAGATAGACATCCTTTAGGGTATGGATTCTTAATCCAAGATACATGAATTTCTAAAAAATATTTTAATAACTCTTTTAGCATAATTAGTTTCTTTTTTAAATCTTATATTTTGTATGTACTTATTATTTTGAAAAGGCACCTATAGGCTTTACTCGGCTTCCAAAATGGGTTATTATCTACAAATAACTTAAGAATCCCTCCTTTAGGAGCTGTCCACCATCCCTTTTCATTGGAATTGAATGCTAAAAGAGATGGAAAGGGCCATATTTCTTACCTTCTCATTTTCTGTGGGTTTGTGATCTAAAAATGATGCTGTTCAGGAACTCTGGAAGGTTGTTTTCTTTCTCTAATAGGCAATGATACTTAAGAAATAATTCTCTTTTTCCACGAGAGCTAATGCCTAAACTCTGAATTTGGGACCTGATCCATGAGACAACTCTCAAGGCTGGTACTATACAAGGAATAGCTATTCACTGTCTAGAAGATAAATTGTTTGATCAAAACATCAGGGGAATCAAAACTGTCACACTTGCGCACCATAATATTAATTTAAAATCCCCCAACTTGCACATTGAATCTTTAAATATAAAGGCCATAGAGTCAGATAGATTGGGAGTAAGTGGTTAGAATTCTCACACATGGACCATAAACTATTCTTTTAGACCATAGGAGTGAGCACATCAAACCTATTTCTGCCATATGCTCCTATAGGAATTCTTATCTATGTCCAGGCTATTGCTATCTCCTCTAATATAAGAGAGTCTAATCTATGACCTGAACGTAGAGAGTAATTTTATGAAACTCCCTGTGTACTCCCCTTCTAAGGCAATTACAACCATTCCTAGAGGAAGTAACTATATGGAATGAAGGCTTCCGTCCTCTGATGACAAGTTTGTTCCACTGCATACTAATCTGCCTTCTGAATGGGGAAAAGATGAAGAGAAAAGGGGTAGTGAGAGCAAGAAACTCAATTCATCTATCCACTCATGGAGAGGCGTGACGCCTTTGAAAAGAGGTCATCTTCCTAAGTACCAATCAGCCAATCATCTTAAGGCAGCCTCTATAACTTTAAACCAATTGGGAGTTGTTTTGTGTGCTGCAAAAATTACCAATGTACATATCCATATTTATAGAAGAAAGGGCCTTCCTAATCCCCTTTCATCCAGAAACATGCTTGTACTCTATATATTCATCAGTTTGATTAGGAAATTTATCAAATTTCATAGGCTTTTAGATCTAAAACTGCAATGGATTCAGAACACATCTCAAGGGACCATCACCTCTCCTTAAACAGATAAAAAAGACTGAGGTGTAAGGAGGTTAACCCCAAACACAACCAGGTAGTAAGTGACTGATGGAGTGACTGATAGAGCTTGAATTTGAATTCATTTTACATTTCTGAGTCCATATTACAGATTATTCTAATTAATCTCCATTTATAGTAGCATCATATTTTAAATCTTCAGCATTTAGATAACATGAAAAATTCCAGTTCATTTTTTGTGTAAATATCTGAAAGACTTTCACAGAATATATTTATTAGTGTCAAAATATGTCATTGATTTTTAATATAATATTAAAGCATGGCTACTTTAGGCTCACTCTAAAGTGTGATAAAATATCTTATCATATAATAATAATACTACTGGGAATAAGGGGTGTTGTTTTTGTCCATGCAGTACTATAATAGTCACATTCAATTTTTATAATTAATGAGCATTAATAGGTGGTTAGGCTTGTACTAATATTTGAAGTTCCAAAATCTCTTTTTTTATACTTCAGCAATAAGGGGTCTAATTCAACTAACTGAGATCAAACAGTTGTGATCAGATAAACAGTTATGGGCACAAAGCTCAGTACCCCTGAGCTTCCAGCATGCCAGGTAACACAAATTACCTTACCTCAAGGAAAGATACTAGACTAAATTTGCATAAGTCCTATAATATTTCCATTTTATTCCTCAATTCCTGAAGTTGGATTCATTCAGCATCAACATATCCATCGAAGCTTCAAAGTTGAAAGGCATTCTTTTTTGTCTATTCAAAATGCAATTAGATCCATAAGAAGACAGCCATAGTTGATCCCTTTACCAATGTCTCACCCGAGGACACACCTCTTTTTTTTTTTTCAAGGAGACAGTATTACTTTGAACTACAAACCCAAATGCCTTACATGCATTGATAAAACTATGTGAATGTTCCTTTGATCTTTTACAAAGTGTTGCAGAAACTCAAGAGACAAAGAACAAAATGATTGGATTGAAGCCCTGAGGAACCATGTTTTATAAGTCAGAATTCTAGTGCAATTTAAAGAGGAATTCACTAAGAGCAAAGGAAGAATATAAATACAGCTTGTATAACAGGATTGTAATGTCTCGAAGCTGGAAAAGGCCAAAGGGCAATCTAGTCCAACACATACCTAAGGAGCAATCTCATTATTGTATACTTACACAGGTGTACAGTCAGTTTTCATTTGAAGACTTCCACTAATTGGAAAAGCACCATCTTCCTAGGTAGTCTTATTCTACCTTTACATATTTCTAATTGCTAGCATATTTTTCTTTACATTGAGCCTAAAATTCACCCTTTGTAGCTTCAATCCAGTATCCCTAGATATGCTCTTTGGGATTAAGCAGTATAACTCTAGATTATTTTTCATATAACATTATTTACTACCTAATGATAATGCCCATCTTCCTCCTAAATGTTCTATTATCCTGGCTAAACATCCCTAAACACCCATTAAAATAGGTACCAACTAAAAGTGATTACAATTACCAAAATAACAAGACTACTTTAGCACACAGAGAGTCAGAGTGGAGAAGCAGGAGATCTGCTTTACTTGAAGTGAAGAAGGCATATGTTGAAATATTGCCTCATAAACTTTTTGGCATATAACTGTGGGCTCAATGTCTCAATTTTCTCATTTGTAAAATAAACATTTTTTTTAATTTTTCACCCATATGAAATCCATGGGTTTCACAGAATTGTATGGCTCGCTCAAAAAAAGATAATGTATAGTGTTATATAATGGTAAACTGCTGCTATAACCACATTGTACTATAGAAATTACAAATCCAAACACATGTCTAAAATATAATTCATTAATTTTCCTTGTAAACTCACCCCTTCTACTAATTTTTCTGGTTTATCAAAGATATCTCCATCCTTCCAGTCACTCATATTTGCAACCTCAGAGTCCTAGCCAACATGTAACTCTCTCATACACAAACACTCCCTATCTATTCCAAATCTCATTAATTCTACCTCCATATCATCTCCCCTCTATTTATACAACTCATATGCAAATTCTCATCATTTTTTACATAGACTACAAAATGAAATACCCTTCCTATTTTCCTCCCTACATGTAGCCTTTCCCTATCTTTAATCTACTTTGTGCTAAATTGCCAAATTATTATTCCTTATTTACTTCCTTACTCCAGAAGCTATATGGCTCTATTGTTTCTTCAATAAAATATAAGATCTTCAATTTGATATTTGAAGCCCTTCATGGTCTGGCTCTGATATAACCCAAGAATACCTTCCAAGTGTTTAAGAATCACCTAGCTACACATGTTCTATGCTCATCTTTCAAAAAAGGGTTTCTTTCCTTCTGGGTTTAGGTTTTTTTGTTTGTAGTCTGATTCCCCATCCTTTCCATTGCCCTTTCTCTTTTTGTTATTATAATTTCAAAGTGATATTACTATGTTTAAAAAGTGAAAGGTTGATAGAAACTCCAGAATGAAGTCTTATGAATTCATTTAGTGTTGTCTTAACATCTTTATATGCACCATGCTTTTTGGCTTATATTTTATTAGTTATTGCTCAAAAGAATCGTGTGAGGTAGGTCAAAATTACTTATCCAGTTACAGATCAGCAAACTAAAAGGGTTATCAACAAACCTATTGGACCATGCTGTCTCTGTAAATAATTCTCAATGAATACATGAGTATAAAAAATCCTGAAAATATAATATAACATTTCAATGTTTTGATAGGATTGGTCTTTCATCTAAAAGATGAGATCCTTGCTTGATCAGAGAGAGAATTACAACTGGCATTTATAGAACAACTTAAATTTACAAATTATTTTAATATAAAATACCAACTGCCCTTCACAATAGCTTTGCACAGTAAATATCAATAAGTTGCCTTATTATGTAATTTTTAAATGAGGAAACTGAGGCTTGGGCAATAAATAAATGAACTTTACTGTTGACTTGGAAACTAATAATCCAATGAAAAGTCTGGACTCTAAAAAATGTTGATCTTATTATTTTTTGCATAACATGTTTCTCAATGCGATCTAAAATCATATTAGATTTTTGGGCTACCATATTACCTTGCTAACCCACATTGAGCTTGCAATTCACTTAAATCCAGAAATTGTGGGGTTTTTTCTTGACAAATTGCTAGCTCACCCCAATGTTCCCATTTCCTACTTGTCTGGTTAATTTTTAACCTAAGTATAGAGCTTTACATTCATACATAGTAATATTCATCTCATCTGCCTACTCTTTCAATATCCTTGGAAATTGTTCATTTTCCACTCATCTGCCCATATTATTAATGCTTCTTAAGTAAAATCATAAAATTGGAAAGAATGAGTATCTAATTTTTTCCCCTTAATCTCAACTACAGTCTCACCACTTTATGAAAATCATTTTACTCTTTCTTTGGGGTTCTTTATAAATTATATATATATATATATATATATATATTATAATAAAAGCCTATTGTTTTTTAAAATAAAAAAAATAAATTTAACTCAGTAGTTTTAACATTGCCCTGCCTCTTTCCCCACATGAACATCTTTCTCTTCTTTTCTATGAATTTTTGCAATATTTTAATACCTTTTTCTTTCTCTCCTCTTTTGTATCACTATCATTCCATCCCACTTTCTCTATGACTCCTTCAACAGACACAGACACATCTTCCCTTGTAACAAATAACTATTGATATAAGAAAACAAATGTGCATTAGCCATGACTGAAATCATACATGTCTGAAAAAGTATGTCTCATTCACCTTTAATCTATCATTTCTTTGCCAAGAGGTGGAAGCATGTTTTATCATTATTTTTCTAAAGTTAAAATGAATCATTACATTGATCATATTTCTTAAATTGTTTACAGTTGTATTCCTTCAAGATATTTCCTTCAACTCATTATATAAACAGTTTCCTACTTCTCATCATTTAGTTATGAATCATCCAGGGTTTCTCTAAATATCTTCCTTTCCCATCAATCTGTAAGGTGTAATAATATTATATCTCATTACATATATAACTAAAGCATAATTTTTTAGTAATTCGCTAATTGGTAGTCATGTCTTTCATTTCTAGCTATTTGTAAAGTACTATTATAAATATTAAGTGCATCTGGTACCTTTTGTTGACCTACTTTAGAGATTACTTCTATCAGTTGTGTTGTTTAAAGTATCCAGTAAAAATTATTAATCCATACCTAAATCCCAAGGATACAAAGCTCTTGCATCATCTGCATATACATGATAACTTAAATTCATGGAGCTGATAAGGTGGCCAAGAAATAAAATATGAAGGAAAAAAGGCCAAGAGCAGAGAATTAACACCCACACTTAAGGCAACTGATATGTATTCTAGTCCAAAAAAAAAAAAAAAAAAAATATGTGAAGAAACAGAGAAGTAGGAAGAGAACCAAAAGAGAAACAACATATCAAACCAGAGAAGAAAGGCTGAGCATAGTACAGGATATGAGCAACAGTATCAGATTCAGTTGTTAGTTTTGAAGAGAGAGAAAATAAACATCATATTTGTCAATTAATGAAACACTGGCAACTTTGAAGAAAACATTTAGTATTTAGGATAAAACAGAAAGCCAAACTAGAATGGGTAAGAGGAAATTGAAAGGAAAGGAAGTACAAGCCACAAATACATTCATAATTCAAAAGCTATAAGAAGTTGATCAAACCTTTAATTTGTAAGAAACAAAGTATTCATGGGAGAGGGGATAATATATATTGACTAGATTGTGACACTTTAGCCAGATAGGCAAAATTATGCATAGTAAGTGTTGTGGATAAATAATTGGCTGGCACAGAGCTGAGCATGAGGAGACCATCAGATTGAATTGTTTTTAGGAAATTGAATAGTGCTTTCAGCGTTTATAATGAGTTTTGAATTAAAACTGTCATAAAAGATATTTTAAGTAAACATATAACCAGAGAGGAAGACGAAAATGAGAAGCAATGGACAGTCTGAATGTTTCATAGGAATCCCCTTAGATATTAAAAGAACTAGATATCATGGACATGAAGCTGGTATCCTATGAAGACACTATAAATCAACATGAATGATAATTGCAGAAGATAAAAAGTTGTGGGAGAGGAGGAAAGAACAAAAGCAGGAAGAAAGGGAAAGAGGAAGGGAGGGAGAGAAGAAAGAAGGAAGGAAGGGAGGGAGGGAGGAAGGAAAGGAAAGAAGGAGGGAAGAAGGGAAGGAGGAAAGAAGGAAGGAAGGAGGGAGGGAGGGATGGAGAGAAGGAGGGAGGAAGGAGGGAAGAAGGAAGGGAAGGAGGGAAAGAGTGGGGGGAAGGAAAGGAGAGAGGAGGAGGAAATTAGTATTTATTAAGCACCATCTGTGTACTTACAGATATTACATCATTCAACTTTCACAATAACCATGGAAAATAGATTCTATTATTACCTTCAATTTATAGTTGGGAATAGAAGAGTTTAAGTGACTTGCTAGTGATAACAACTAGTAGATATTTTGGGCGAGATATGAATTTAAGCTTTCCTTACTCCAAGTCCAGAGTTTTATCCACTGAACCATCTAAGTATAGTGAGGATAAGATCTATACCAGTGACAGTAGTATCTATTCCTAGGAGATCACAGTATCCCCAAGACATCAGAGCAAGTGATAACTTTTGGAGATCTGTCCTCTGCAATACTCTTGCTTTTGGTATTTTTCTCATTATGCATGGCCACAAAGAGGGCATAATGCAATTAAAGTTATTCCAACAGTCTACAGTTTCTTTCAAATGGTTGAAGTAGTTTATGATTTTGGCGTAAGGAAATTTGTTCCAGTTTCAATTTTTCCTGGGCCATCTATGCTATGCTTTGCTACATATTTAATAAAAAATAGTTGATGTTAATCTTGCCAGATTAAATTTAAAAGCTTGGATGCAAAACCAGTATTTTAATTTGTGAGGAGATTTAAAGTGTGGTTTGATCAGCTGTTTTCTAAAACTGATTAAAACTGTTTCCTTTCCATAACTGGCAAAATGTACTTGGAATGAATTGTGTGTGTGTGTGTGTGTGTGTGTGTGTGTACACAAAGATAAAGTCAAGTAGACTTTATGACTTTTCTAACATGTGCTATTAGATAGCAATACTAATAGCTCTCACTAGACTAAAGGGAGGTAGAAAATGGGCCAACAGGTGCAGGACCTTGGGAGGCAAGCTTTATAAAGTGATAAGAGGCAAGAAATACTATCAGGCTTGTGTTTTACTAAAGACAGAGCCTACCACAATCTTCTTTCACCCCATTGTTCACTACAACCTTTTCCCACCCCTAATCATATATTATATACCCCCACCAGCTTTTTAAATTCTAGAGAACATGTAGAAGTGGCAGGACACTCTGAAAAGAACACTTACTCTATAGAGAACTTGAGTTTAAATCCAGCTTCCATCCCTTACTATCAATGTGACCTTACCTAATCAAGCCACAACCTCTCCATCCTTCCTTTTCCCTATCTGAAAAATGAGGAGTTTGTACTACATGGTCTCAAATATTCCTTCCAGCCTAAGGTCCTGGAAGAGGTATAGTCAGGACTATTTCCTCCTAGGTAAGGAGGGAAAAAAATGCCTTGATTTTTCTATCTCCTAGAATATCTATTACTCTAGTGGTATCCTAAATCACATGTTCTGCAATGTGTTTCAAGTAAGCTGTTTCCTTGCTCTATCTCCTTAAACTCTTTTCCTAATTTTTTTCCTTTCTTCTATCTTTCTCAATTGATTCAAAATTTATTTCACTCAGAAAAGATTTAACAGCCCAAAGAAGTATAAAGTTATACATAAATATACATACATATCATATAACACATATCTATGCATACCATCTCACATAAACACAAAACAGCCAATCGATAAAAAACAAATTCTTTCTCTTATGTTTAGATGGAATGCCTCCCTTTATGTTTGGATCTTTGTTTTCCTTGCATTTAATTATAAATGCTGGTGGGAGGGCCCTCTGTCATTTTGGATGAACTCTACTACAGGCTTAGTTTATCCCCATGAGGATGTGAATGCTTATTAAACATTACTTGACTGACTGATAAGACAAGTCATTGTGCCAGAGGAAATGGTAATTTTAAGATACCAACACTTCACATGACTTATCCAGTGGCCTGGGGCAGCTCCTGGGAATTTGTAATATGATATAGAATTTTTCCTCCTTTATGTCACCTGTTACAATTTCCCCTCACTTTTCAGTCACTGAAAATCATTACCATCTGACATCTGTCTGGCTGTTTCAAGCCAGGTCTCCTCTTCCAAAGGGAAATGAAGGATTTTTTTGGCCAAAATTAGTTGTATAATAGCTCCAATACCAACTGGCATAATTCCAACCCTCCTTTGGTGGTAAAGACCTACAAGTCCATCAGTTTGCTATAATGACAGAGAGTCTAGGCAAAGGTGAGAAATAAAAAAGCCACTCAAAGATATGATCTGGACTACTGGGGAATGTAGTTAGTGTTGGCAAAATAAATCTGCTCAGGAATCCAAACTTCATTTTAACTGATGTAGTTTTTAAAAATTAGAAAGGATGCATTTGGAGGCAAAAGAAAGTGACCAGAATAGAGTACCATGCTATGGCCACAGTAGGCAAGGAGTACTTCATATGATCATTTTTAATTTAGAACTAGAAAAAAACTTAGATATTATCCTGATTAAACCCCGAGTTCATAAATATATACATATATGTATACATACATGTATGCATATTCCTTCTTTCTTACAAGCTATCTCTTATAACAAAGTTAAAAAAAAAGTGGAAGAATAAAGCAGTTCAGCTAAACTAAGCAACATATCAACTGAATCTAAGTATATTACATTTTCTATAGCCATGGTTTTTTACCTCTGCAAAGATAGAAGGGAGATAAATTTTTCTCCATCCATCTCCAGTAAACTTAGTTATCTTCATCACATGGTATTCAATTTTTAAAATATATTATTTCCAATTATCTTATTCTCATATATATCACTTTATTAATTCTACTTACTTTCATCTGCATCAGTTCACTTGAGTCTTCCCATTATTCTCCAATGCCCTTCTTTTACAGAGGAAAATAAAGTATAACAAATAAAAAGATTTATCTAAGATCACACTGATAAAGTCAAGATTAAGTAATTTTTTAGGACCAGGGGTAGCATTGCCAGTAGAAAGCTGAGCTTGAACTCAGAAAGACCTGAATTTAAGTCTTCTTTTTGATACCTAATAAATAAATGACCTCAGACAAGTCACTTAACCTCTTAGTGTTCCTGGCAAATCTTTAAAATGATGAATTGCCAAACAGTTGCTAATCTAGACAAAGGTTTCTCATTGGGAAATCAGATTTTCACTGTAGAATTATCACTCTGGATGCATTAGAGGGGAGAATCTTGAGGCATGGAAAACAATGAAGAGGATATTATAATACTACTAGTAAAAGATAATGATGTCCTGAAATAGAATAATGGCTATATGTGTTGATGGAAGGGGACAAATGAAAGAGATGGTGTGGAAATAAAATCAACAGGACAGAGCATATGAATTAATATGGTGAGTGAAGAGAAAGAGCCTTACATTACAGAACTATGTTCATGCATCAATGTGAGTTGAAAAATAGTAGAAGCCTTAAAAGAAATAAAGAACTTAAGAGAAAAGATTGGTTTCATGGTGAATATAATAAGATACATTTTGGGCAAGATGGGCTGCCTTTGAGGTAGCTGGTTTCCCTACTACTACTATATCATTGGAGGCCTGAATCAGAGACTGGATGACCTTTTAAGCATGACATAGTCCTTAAGCTAAAGGACTCAGAATTCTCAATTCTGAAATTCTGTGATTGTGTTATTCTATGTTGAGTTTGAGGTGGCAATAGAGCATCTAGCTAAAGAAGTCCAGCAAATGGTGATGTAGGACTAAAGTTCAGGGAAAAGAAGAAGAATGGAGATATAGATTAAGGAGTCATCTGCAAGGAGATAATAGCTAAATACATGTAAACTAGTAAAAAGAAGGAAAAGCACAAGACAAATTCCTAGAGAGTACCCACATATGGGGAGCAGGATATGGATGATATTATTAAAAAAAAGAAGCTAATAAGAAGTGATCAGACATGTAGGCACAAAACCAGGGAATAGTAACTAGACCACAAAAAAGTGGAAGAAAAAAAAATCTGGAAAAAATAAGTGTTCCAGAGTATCAAACATTGTAAAGAAATCAAGAAAGACACAGACTGAGAACAAGTTACTGGATTTAGCAAGTGAGAAGATATTAGTATTATGGGAGAAAATTTACTTCCAGATGTGAGACCTGAACATTTTATTGCAAAGGGTTGAAAAGTGAGTAGAAGGTAAGAAGTGAAGGCTATGAATATAGATGATTTTTTCTAGGAATTTGACTGTGAATAGAAGAAAAACGGTAGCTTGTTAACTTGAAGTGATTTCAGAAATAATTTTTAAAGTCACGTGAACATTTGTCATCAACAGGGGAAAAGAAGGAAAATCAGAGAGAGGGAATAATCAAAGAGACAAGTTTAAAGAGGTTTTATGAGGGAATGGGATCAAGGACACAAACAAACTAAAGAGTTGAGCTTCCCCCACATGCTAGGATAAAGAAGAATAAAGAAACTTGAACTTTTTCACATAACTGTAAGGATTAGCTGTTTCATTATTTAGGATATACCACAAATGGTCCCAAATGCTTAAATTATTTTAGACTTTGGGGAAAGATAGCAATGAAAAGATTGTAGGATTAGCCTCTTTTGTCCTATGCTGGTCTGATTCCTCACACTCAAGAAGAAAAGTAGTTCCCATTTGTCAGTATGAGTTCCTACATCCAGTGAGTCAAACTGGTACCAAGACAAAAGAAAGAAGTAGCTATTATAACTCATGCATCAGTGACTTGTAGGTGTGGGAGTTTTCCACATCATCAAGATAGGTCAAGCTCCTGCCTTCAACCATGAAGGAAAAAAAGTTTTTTGGAGCCTCTGGTCACTATATGTCCTGCTACTCATATTCATCTAGAAAAGTTAAGATACATTTGTGAATTTAGAACTGGAACTAGATTTAGAACTGGGACATGTAATCTCCCATCATTTTATAGATAATGGTTTACTTGAGATTATAGAAATATAGGGACAAGAGACCTATTTTTGAACCTTTTTTTTTACCCTAAGAATAATATTCTTTCTGCTATTTCATAAGCATACTCTTTTTGGAACTGGGTAAAACTGGTTCATGGAAAGCTGGACATGAACACATCAAAGCTGATGACTGACTTTTAAATTTCACAAAGTGCTTTACATACATTATCTCATTTGGTTCTCATAACACCCCTATTCATATATTATTTATCCCTTCTGTTAAAGATGAGAAAAACTGAGACTTATGACTTGCTGAGGATCCCATAGCTATTAAGTTCAGAGGCTGATTTCCAAGTCATGTCTTCACTCCAAAATTAGCATTCCATCCATTATGTCACACTAGACTTCCCAATAATGGAAAGAAAGGTTAATGAAATATCATTCATCTTTTTAAATAAGGGGAATTCTAACAGGAGTCTGCAAAATTTGGGAATATCTTTACATAGGAGATAGAATAACTCATTGAGATAGTAAATCAAGATCTTTTTAAGAGTGGCTTCATCCTTTCTTCAGTTCTGTATCATTTAGCTCAATGAGCTCCTTAGTCAGTAGAAGGTACTGTTCTCTCTTCCAGGTCAGGAAAGAATATTCACATAGAAGAGATCATTCTTGGGTGCTTCCATACACTAAATGTGTAACCTTACTCTCTAAAGTTAATTCAACTTCACAAAAGAACTAACTTCCTTCCTGAGTATAGATTAGATACTGGAAGAATCTAGCTTAACTTTATATAACAGTTCAACTAAAAGGAAAAGGCAAGTATTGAGTAGGTTTGACAAAGAGTCTATTCTGTGTTAATTTTAGCAGGTAAAAGTATGTGGCATTTAAGATGATTTCTTTCAGGCAGTTTTTAATGCAGAGCCGGATATCCTCTTGACAGACTAAAGTCCTAGAAAACACTTCATTTGATGCTTCCTACAGATTCTCCATTATATTCCAAATCATCGCCTTTGTCCTAGACTTAAGATATGTTAACATGAAGTGAAAAGACTTGTCTTTACATGTACTTTCTTGATGGATCTCAGAATTACACCCAGAAAGAATATCCATTCACCTTTTCTCAATGTTTTCCCTCCTCAATCCCTCTAAACTCTTGGAACCTTTACAGAAAATTTAAACTAGAAAAGTCTTTTGGTCCATTTCCCTACTTGCTTCACAGCATTTGAAATAAAGATGTTCTGAGGGCTAATTAAAAAGTGTAACAGTTCCTGGGTATTTGATTTGCTCATCTAATGATGTCCAGAAACCTTTCATTTCTATGATAACATATTTTTTTAATTATCTGTAATATAAATAGTCATACTTATCTTAAAAAGAATGTTGCATAACTCATTTTATTCACAACCTTGAGCTAATTCATCTTTTCTGGGAAACAGAACAACTAACATTTGCATAACCCTTTGTAGAGCTAGTAAGTAAGGGGGGAAGGAATTATTTTTAACCTAGGAATTCCTCTGGTTACAAGTACAGCATCCTTCCTACATTTCTTCCATAGAAATTCACTTGCCCCATGTTTTGAAGAACTTGGGAGTAATTTTTAAGTCCCCATTTCTAAATTTTGGGAGCTAGGGCTTTTCATGATGATTTTTCTACATTGCTGCAATAATTTACTACCCATAACCATGTAGCAATCATTAATAAATAATGATAATTTCCCCATAAGATATTTTGAAAATTATTTATGCATTCCATACTTTAGCATATAAAATATGGGTGTTGAATTTTTCACATAATATATATGTATATAAAAACATATCATATATATGATATGTGTTATATGTATGGTTGGGTATGGTATAAATGTGATTGGCCCTATGATTTCAATAAGGATCCTCTGATCATGGAACCTTCCTCTACTACTTCAGATTGGCAACTGATTTGCTTTTTTTTTAACCTTAGAAAGTAGCCTGGGGTACTCAGAAGCTAACACAGCTACCCAGGATCATACAGCCAGCATAAGTGAGCACTTGAATGTCGGGCTTTTCATCTACTACCTCAGAAATATCAAGTTCAAATGGAAATGGAAGCCATTAAACAGAATTTAGGGCAGCTAAGTAGCACAGTGGATAGAATGCCAGGTCTGCAATCAGAAAGATTTAGCTGTATGACTTTGGGCAAGTCACTTTAACCCTGTTTGCTTCAGTTTCCTCATTTATAAAATGAGCTGGAGAAAGAAAAAGCAAACCATGAGTCAGAAATGACTGAAAAAAAAATAACTCAACAACAGCAAACTGTATTTAAGAATTCCTGAGAGCTGCATATAGACTTAGAAAACCACAAATTAGCATCATCTATGTTGTATTGTATTTTTTAATTTTTTTTAAATATGTCTCAATTACATTTTAATCTGGTTTTGGCTGAATTTGAGAGTGTTGCCAACAGCCTGTGGCCTGCAAGTCATGTGTCTTACATCTTTGCATTAAATCATGTTGTCTTTCAAATTGAAACATCCTATGAAAAAGTATTGAGAGGGCACATTTGTAAATAGATTATTACATTCTGAAAAACAGGAATGTTACAAACATTTTTTCATCTTCTCCTTTAAAGTATAGGACAAATATAGTAATATTTCCTCAGTTTCCTGGGAAAGAAGTTATAGAAATGAAAGTCTAAATCACTTACTCAATATAAGCTGAAAAATCGTGGCAGACTTGGAAATAGCAACAAAATCTCCTGACTCCTAGCTATTCGTTTATTTACTTTTCCAATCTTTGAAATTATGTCCTTTGCAAAATTGCCCTAGGGGACACATACAGAAAGTTAACACATTAATTATAACAAGTAAAACAATCTGGAAATAACAGTAACAGTTTAAACTATTTTTTAAAGTAATAAGCTTTATACTCAGTGTTATTCTGCTATGGAAAACAAAACAGAATGTATGGGGAATGGGAAGAGGAAACATATCTCTAGATAGGGTAATTAGACTGTTAGATAACAGAAAAAAAGAACTTTTGAGTTTTTTCACCTCCCTGAACCTCTATTTTCGCATCAGTAAAGTGAGAATGTTGAACTAATTTTCTTCTAAATCCAAAACTTACAACCTGATTTGAAAGAAGAGAGGATAGTATCTACCTCTGCATAAATCAGCAGCTATGATGGGCCTTTAAAATCCTCATCTAAGTACATTCTACATTAATCACTAATGGAAACTGCACCTTGAGGACAAGCCACAGATAATTTCTTGGGGACAGCCAATTAAGATCTTATTTGTCCTTTTTCTCTTTTCTTTCACATTATTTCTGGCTCAAGATTTCAAAAATCTGGCATAAATGACTCTTCTCTTTTTATATAGATGCTCAGTATTTTCCATGTGAAAAACTTTGCCTCTCTAGTCCCTAGTTTGCTCCATTTTAATGGATTTTAATTATTTTCTTCAGAAAAACAAACAGATTTATACTCTAGTGATTGCCTGATTCTTGGTAAAATTATGATTCAACTGTTAAATGAAGTCCTTTGGAAGACAAATGTGAATCATTTTATCTGTATAAAGAGTGTACAAGTCAATAGTGGTCTGATAGTATAATGCACATCCTACAGAACATTCCCATTGACTATTCCCCTTAGGGAGGTACTACCTTAAGGAAGAGCCAATGGGAATGTTCCCCAACATTGTGCCAGAGGACCTGGCCATGCTGTATGTAACATTTCCTCCTCTCTTCCTTTAAGGTATAAGACAAATATTACCAGGACTATTATGTTTATAAATCTTAAGTCTTGTTATAATTGAACTTCAGTCCATATTAAAAATAAATAGAGTTTCTAGGTGTTTTCAATAATAAAAATTATAAGATTGAGATTCAGAACAAAGAGTTTATACAGATACTATAAAATTGTAGTTTTAAGCTAACTGGGAAGTGGAAGGGAGAGAAAGGGGTATATATTGGACTAAGCACTACGAGTTAGACTAAAAAAAAAAAGGACACCTTTTTTCAGTTCAGTGCATATTGAACCAAAATTCTCCCTATGTTCCTTCCAAATAATAGGCAGTATGTTCAAGCAAATAGCTGTGATCTTTTGGATCATTAAGGTATCACCATTCCTGCTATAAACACTAAAAGGAAGGAAGGAAAGAAGGAAGGAAGGAAGGAAGGAAGGAAGGAAGGAAGGAAGGAAGGAAGGAAGGAAGGAAGGAAGGAAGGAAGGAAGGAAGGAAGGAAGGAAGGAGAAAAAAGAAAGAAAGAAGAAAAAGAGAGAAGGAGGAAAAAAAGAAGAGGAGGAAGGAGGAAAAAGGAAAAAGAGAGAGGAGGGGGACAGGAGAGAAAAACAAAAGAAAAAAGGTAAGGAGTGAAGGAAAGAGAGAATGAGAGTAGGAGAGAGGGAAGGGAGGAACAAATGGGGGAGGAACTGATTGAGCAAAAAGCCCTTTCTCAGAAGACCCTACCATATATGAGAAACTGTATATCACATGAAAGATGCATCTTTTAGAGCTAAAGATCATTAATAGAAATGTAGTTGGCTTATATCATGGTAACTCAATTGTGTCACGTATTACAAAGAATTCTGAATAAGGAGTTGGGACAAAGGAGTTGGGATTCTATTTCCAACTGTGCACTAGCTTATTGTATCATATTGGACAATTTAATTATCTCTTTGAATCTTGGATTCATCATCTATAAAAATGAAGCATTCAGAGTAGAAGAGATTTCTAAGGTCCTTCCAAGTTCTAAAATTCTGTGATCTATGTTATAACATATCTAAGACGAATTAATAAAAATCTAAAGCTGAGTTTAAAAAATCATTCATCTCAAACCAGAGAAATAGTAGATAAACAAATGTGATATTCTGAAAATTGTTAGACTGAATTAGCACAATGAAGAAAAAAAGTGCTTAATCCACAGGAACTGAATTCAAATTTCAACTCTGCCTTTACTCTTTGAGTCATCATTTTTTTTTTAGCTATAAAATGAGATGGTTGGAACAGATGACCTCTAATGTCATTCACAGCTTAAAATCTAGGATCCTAAGAAGTGGGTATGATAGAGAATGAATCTCAAATAGGAGATAGCCTTATAACTACATATACTTGTAAGATCTCCCTTAACTTTTTTGTCATGTTAAAAAAAAAAAAAAAAACATTTGTCTTTATTATGTTTAATATCTGACTTCTCACTTGTCCCTCCTATGCTCATTCTTCCTATACTTCCATCCTCCTAACTACCTCTGTTGTCAGGAGGAAGTTTAGGACTCTCCAAACTAGTCTCTGACCATTATTTATAAAGTAAGGTCCAACTTGCACTAGCATGCAGCAGAATCTTTCAGGAAAAAAAAATCTAAAAGTGTTTAACTCTTATTCTAATTAAAAACTTTCTAGTATATTATAATTTCCAGAAGGAATTGATGTGTTTCCACATATCTAACCTCACCTCAAAAGAATGAAAATCCATGAAGTCAGAGAGGGACTTTTTCACTTTTTTCTGTCTTTGTGCCACCTGGCATATATAGGAATCACCCACTAAGTCCTTATTAGAGTATATTGAATTCAATTTAGTTGACTTGAAACAAACTGACTGGAATTAAACTAATTGAGTTGAATTGGTGTTTCCCTAGCACTTACCTCTGCTCACTTTTCAACAGAAAAAGGCTAAATAAGTGTTTATTGAATGAAAAAAGAAAAGAATCAGAAAAAAACATTAAAAACATTACAAATAAACATAGGACAAAAAAAATTATTTAGGCTGGACTGCTCTGATAATGTCTTCTGGTTTAGCTAATTATGTACACCAAGGATTTGCAGCATTCCAAATAAGACCAGCTCAGCTAATTGCTCAGATACTGTAGGATCATAGAGAATGTGAGCAGAGGAATTGGAAATAGGCTCTTTGCTCAGTTCTGCATTTCTAAAAAGAAGTTCATGCATTTCTTTTCTGGTCACATCACCTTACTCTTCTTATAGTACCATTCCATACATAAATGAAGATGACAAAGAAAACAAAATTACAAATTGGAATTCTTTGAATCCCAATCCCTGAATTTTTACTGATAAATCAATAAACATTTATTAGGTGACTGCTATGTGCCAGGCATTAACATAAGTGTTTATCAAATCATGTAGTCCTAAACCAGTTCTCAGAAATGGGTGGGGATGCTTGTATTGAGTATTGTTGTTTCTTTAGACCTGAACTTTATAAGTAAACATCCTACAGGGTGCAAAATAATTTGCAGATTGCTACTTGACATTGAGAAATAGCATAGTTCAGTGGGTCGAGTGCAGGGGTTAGATTAAGGAAGGTTTATTTCCAAATCCTATCTCCCCAGTTACTTAACTGTGTGACTTTGGGGCAGACACTAAACTTCAGATGACTTGAAATTTTCATCAGTAGGAAGAGTTCCTGCAGTGATGAAATCACTCATCCTTGACATAAATCACATGTTGTTACATTTAGTAGACATGTTGAATTATTTGACTTTTCCTAATTATTTCATGGAATCTTAATATATAAAGGGGCCTCAGAGGTCACTTAGTATAGCCACTTCCATCAAACATGAATCTCCATTATCCAATGTCAGACAGTAGTTGTTTGGCCTTTTGTTGAACACCAGTAGTAGACCAGAAAGAATGCTGGATTTTCAGTCAAAGCCCATGAATTCGAATCCTGCCTTTAATATTTATTGACTCACCTGGGGTGAGCTACTCAACTTCTCCTGCTATGTGAAAGGGTTAAGAAAATTTGCTGTACACACTCAATATAAGATATTCATATAGTCATCTACATCACTAAGTATGCACAAAGAAATATGTTTCCCTACATATAATGATGCCCTTGGTATTCTTTCGATGCCTCAGGACAACATTTTTAAAGTGTGACGTATTTAGTAAATATTGTCTGGGATGACCCACTGTGGAGTCATCATTCACAATTTCCTTTGGGGGCTCTGGTTGTTCTATAACAAACAGAAATATGTTTCATATACTGCTATATCTAGTTTGAAAGATGATCAGTGTAGTTTCTGTAAAGAAAATTACTTTGGAGCCTGTTGCGGTTTTCAAAGCCAAATCTGGAGGCACCTACAAGCAAAAAAATCTTAAATGCAGCCCCAGGTGCAGAAAGAACCATTTCTTGAATGCTGGCTGTGTGTCCACAAAATACAGAGTCACAAAACTCATGCTATATGAAATCAGCACATTCAGAGCTATGACAACTTCCAAACACAAAGATGGAGAAAACACAACCGTCCTTGCAATTTAAGATTAAGCTGGGGGTTTTAACCCTGTTTTCTTTCAAAGGTAGATGAAGATGAATAAGAACTCAGCTCTCTCCAACTTCACCCCCTTTTTAAGACTTCTCCATTATATTTCCCTTCCTTTATTATCCATCAAATGAATTATACCCTATTTTCTTGCTTGAGACTCCACAAGCTACTTATATCAATGCACATAAATATAGAGAAAAAATTCTACATGTTCTTTCCTTCATAAGTGATATTTTCCTCAATAATCTTTACTAGAGTTATTGGTTTCTTTTTTTTTGAGGATAAATGAAAATAAAACACAAAAGGTTTTATGGGCTTTTCAGACTTTCTATAGGACAAAAATAACAGGAATTAAAGGCCTGGATTTAAAAATCATGAAAATTTGTATTCAAGTTTATACTTATTAGTTATGCAGCCATGGGCAAGTCATTTAACCTCTCCAAACCTCACTTTTTTCGACTATAAAATGGGAATAATCATACTTGTAGCACCTATCTTGCAGAGTTATTATGAGAATTACATGATGAAACATATGAAGATGCTGATAATAATCAGTAAGTATTATACTGCTCTAAGTGCTTTCTTTTTAAAGCAGGGGTTTCCTCCTAGTCTAAACCTACCAACATTAGAGAAGAAATATTGATCTTTCTCCATACCTAATAAAAAAAAAAAGCAAGAACATTGACATCCATATTTTAGATAGCTATATGGAACAATGAACTGAGAGTCAGAAAAACCTGAGTGTGAATTCTGCCTCATATGAACACTTATTAACTGTGTGATCCTGATCAAGTCACTTAATTTATGCCTCATTTATCTCATCTGTAACATGAGGATTATATCTAGCTCATAAGGCTTTTACAAGGCTCAAATAACATATCTTGTCAAATAAATGCTGTGTTACTGAGGGTTATAAATATTTTTCTTTTCCTCTTCTTATGTTTCCACATATCTGAGTTTAAAGAACCACTATTCTTCAATCTCTAATAGTCCTGGGTGGTAATTTTCAATAGTCTTCCATCCTACCCCAAGCAAAGGTCATGAATACCAATAAGGCCTATCCAACTTTGAGTGGACAATGAGACTCATGAGAATTGGGGCAATAATTACTATAAGGTACAGTTTCATTCTTTTCAGTGTGTCTTAAAACCTGCATCTTTTTAACCTTCATATGAAATCATTAATTCTCTCACCAAAATTTTTCAAAGAGAAAATGAAATGGGTTATTAAAAAGCCCCCCAAAATATAAAAAGGACAAACTGGGGTCATTATAGCATGTTTATTTTCAGTTAAGTAAGTACACAGCTAATTATTAGAAATCCAGGGCCAGTAATGTGAAGAACATCTTCCTTTTTCTTTTTTTTTTTCAGATTATTGTTTTTCTTGTTTTGTGGTGCTTATGATAAATATAAGCAGACTGAAAACAAAATTAGAATAAAAAACACAAGCGACTGCACATTAAGTAACAATCAAGTCTCATAGCATGATTAGGAAGAGAAATTCAATGAAAACCTTAGCAAGATCTTACAAAATAATCTAATAATATTATATTAGTTCCATGTAATAATCTTAAGGTTTCTTTTTTTATTAAAGCTTTTTTATTTTCAAAACATATGCAGAGATAATTTTCAACATGCACATTGCAAAACAGTGTGTTCCAATTTTTTTTCTCCCTTCCTTCTCTCACCCCTCCCCTAGATGGCAAGTAATCCAATATATGTTAAACATATGCAGTTCTTCTATATCTATTTTCACAATTATCATGCTGCACAAGAAAACCAGATCAAAAAAATGAGAAAGAAAACAAAATGCAAGCAAACAACAACAAAAAAGTGAAAAAATATGTTGTGATTAACACTCAATCTCCACAGTCCTCTCTCTGGGTGCAGATGGTTCTCTCCATCACAAGACCATAGTTACTGACCTGAATAGTATAGTCTTGTTGCCATGTATAATGTTCTCTTGGTTCTACTCACTTCACTTAGCATCAGTTCATGTAAGTCTCTCCACGCCTCTCTGAAATAATCCTGGTAATTATTTCTTATAGAACAATAATATTCCATAATATTTATATACCATAACTTATTCAGCCATTTTCTAATTGAGGGGCATCCATTCAGTTTCCAGTTTCTTGCCACCACAAAAAGGGCTGCCACAAACATTTTTGCACATTTGAGTGCTTTTCTCTTTATGATTTACTTGGGATACACCTAGTAGTGACACCTTTGGATCAAAAAGTATGCAGTTTTAAAGTCAGGGCATCTTCTAATGTAGCTCACTATCATTGGACCAGAATCTGAATAAATAAGAGAGCAAAGTTTATAATAACAAATAAAGAGAATAAGAAAACTAATTTTATTGGGTTATGAACTAATTCTCCTTAAACTCACCAGAACCCACAAATGATTTTTTTAAAATTTGTTTTGATGATATTCCATTGCAAATTATGACCTTTGTTGTTTGTACAAAAATATCAATATTCATTAAATTTCTATTCTCTCCAGAGTATAGTGTAACGGAATTTCATGAGGCAGGCTGGATTTATACATCATACATACATGTATTATAACATAAATATCTGGAAAACCTCAATTGAATCTCTATATTCTAAAGAGCAAGAAATTTCTGCTGTTTCCTAAAATCCCAAACATTTATTCTTTCCTAAAGTTTAAAAGCTTCTGAATAACAGTCTTAGTTTCTATCATATTCCCTGTCATAGATCTTCTCTCTCCATATGTCTGAAATACAATCATTTAAAATAGCAACCTTACATTAATTACCAGAGACAAGTGTTAATGGATTTTAATTTTGCTTTATTAGAATTTATGCAAATTTAGCTGTGTTGAGATTTCAAATAAAATCCTCAATCACAGGCTTCTTTTTCCTCATATTTCTACTTATTGGGCAGGATGGGGAAAGTTTTAATTAGTATTCTGTGTCAAGAATTGTTGATGCCAATGTTCTTAGGAGGAGAAAGAGGTGTCACAAAAATTATCTTTAAAATGGTGTGTTTCATAATTCATTAATTAGCACTGATGTCTCTGCTATTAAAGGTGCCTAGAGCAAGAGACACAATTTGGATTCCTTTTTACTGGTAATTTTATCTACTGACTTTTTTCTATCTTAGGTAAGTCTGTCCTTTACCATGTACATGCAATAAAACTTTTACTTTTCTCTATTCAATGGACTCCATGAACAGAACTCTTGAAAAAAGTTGCTGTTATGACTGCACACCATTGTGTGGGAAAACGAATTCTGTGCATCAGTGTGATATTATGGAAAGAAGACTACATGGAAAGTCACAAAATATGAGCTACAGTTCCTCTTCTGAAACTTCCTGCCTGCATGGCTTTGGGCAAATCATTTAATTTCTTTGGGTCTCAGTCTCTCATCTGTAATATGAGGGTAAAGGATCTAACTAGATGTTCTGTGAGGTCCCTTTCAACTTTACCTCTATGACCATAAGCCTCAATATCATGGAGTAATATCTCAAGTTGGATGACACGCAATGCAACACAATAACATGCTAAACTTGGGGCCAGGAAGAACTAGACTGAAAGTCAGTTCAGACACTTAGCTAGGTATGTTACCTGGGGCAAACCAGATCACATTACATCTGGAACCTTAGTTTCCTTATCTGTAAAATGGGAATAAAACTCCTGCCATATCTATAGCATAGTATTGTTATGAAATCTATTTGAGATATATTTAAAGTACATGAACCAAATCTAAGCAATAAATCCTTTTATACAAATTGAAGTAATAGAATATTCTAATAATTTTAAAAAAATTAAATTATGTAAATGCTACATTTTAAAAATTAGGATCTCTCAATAGTATATGCCTCCAAACATGATGTCTACTTACTTATCCCACTTCCTCTGACCAAGAACAAAATGTCAATATCAATTTTTGTCAAGATAGACTATACTCTCCAGGAAAAGTGTGTATGTTGAGAGGAATCCTATTCTGACTAGAGCCAGAATATAACCAAAAGTTAATAGTGTTAGACATAGTAATGGTCTTTTTAAGGAAGTAAGGTCCCTAGAAATAGAGCTATGGCATCCAAGTAAGCCAGATTGGCTATTAATATTCAGAAAGTGGAAAGGGCAGTTGTGAAGAAGTTCAGATGTTGAGAGAAATATTGAGAAGGTTCAGAAATCATAATAAGCTTGAGAGGAAAGCTTAAAAAAAAAAAAAGAAAGGATAATGGATAGAGATCTTACAACTTCATGCAATAGTCAATGAAGATAGCTTTAAAGCAGGGGCTCCCAACATTTTTCAATCCTCAAACATCTTGGATTTTCAATAAACTTTTTCTGCATCCCCTATTCCATATAAAAGGAAATAGAGTTTACCATATAAGTGCCCATAAAAAATAAAAAAAGAAACACATTATTTTTTTCTTCTCTAAGAGCACATGAAATTTTTTTTTTAAATTATTGATTGGAAATCTATTTGAAATTTCTGGAACATCCCAACAGAATCTTGTAGATACCCACTAAAATTATCCAAGTATTTCATTCACAAAAAGATTCTACTGATTTTTTTTCACCTCCTCAATATCTGTCTTGCCTTATACCCCTACCTCTCACTGAGGCTTTATTCTAATCTGCCTACAAAAACCACTATTTTAGGAAAGTAGCCAATCATGTTTCACTTTATCATGATTGAGCTCTACAGATTTCTCTTCCACCTCATTACCTTGCCCAAGTAGATATCTTTTCCCAGTCTCATCCCTTTTTCACCTACTTTACAACTCCCCTTTAAGTGTTACCTTCTCTTAATATAAGGTATGAACCTTGATGGTAGGGATTATCTTGCTTGCTGATATTTTTTGTCAGGTGCTTCTCCCGTAGTCCACAGAAAGTGATGGACAAATGTTTTATCTTTTTATCTATCCTTTTGGCAAGCTTGTCCTATTCTTACTAATAGCAAATATACACCAATGGGAAGACCCTATTTTAAAGCCAAAAAAAAAAAAAAAAAAAGAAAAGAAAAGAACAAAGTAGTCTATTTTGAATATTTTTTCCTGGATGTTTCAAGGAAAGGTCTTGTCTATCTCTGGGAACTTTTTGAATGTTTACAGACATGCCAGAGAAACATGAAGAAGCTTTAGTACCAAGGTAGAATAGCAAAAAGTCTTGCTTCTTGAGTGAATAAATGAGCTGTGGTTAAAACCACAGCAACAGAAAACTAGAAATTAATCTGGGGATACCAAAGAAATCTGACTTACAGATCAATAGAAATGAACTAGCCAATAATTATGCCCCAATGGGGAAGCTTGGTGGAGCAGTGGATAGAATACCAGGTCCAGAGTCAGAATATTGATCTTGAATTCAAATCTGGCTTCAGATGCTGAACAAGTCATTTAATGCTGTTTGCCTCCATTTCCTCATCTGTAAAATGAGAAGGAGAAGGAAATGGCCAACTGGTCCAGTATTTTTTATCTAAAACTCCAAAATGTGTCATGAAGAGTCAGACAAAATTTAAATAACTGAACAATAAATAATAGCTTGTCCACCAAGGTTTTTACCCAGTTTTCATATTGTGTAGTAGTGGTGAGCCTAGCAAATGGGAAGGCAGCAGAAGCAGTAGTATGTATTCCCTTTGCAATGTGCTTGCCCTAGTGCTTCTGTTTGATAAGTAACACTGTAAGACATTCTTCCATTTATCCAACTACACCTGAGTGCTATAAGGACATTTCACTCCATGCCATAGACAAAAACAAAAGAAAGCAGGCCACTTATATATATAAACTAAGGGTTTCTGCTCTTCATCATTAAAAATAGAAGCTGACTCTCTCACTACATCTGCATTTGACTTTATTCCCACTACTTCACTCTAGTTATTTAAAACCTTTTCTTCTTGAATTAAGTGTTTCCCTCTCTTAAAACAAATGCAAAATTGTATTTAAACTGGCAATGTGTAATCTCAAAAGGCAGGGTATGGAAATGGCAGCAGTGACCACTCTTATAATTAATACCAGACCTCCTCAAAGACCTTCTTTCACCTACAAATGAAACTAATTACTAGTATTTTTTCACTGAAAGTCCCTCCTTGAGTTGTAGAGGAGCTGGGGCAGCTGCATCTTTTTTCAGCTCACTCCTGAAGAGCCTTCCATAAATCTGTTTCAAATTCTATCTCCTGCCTCCCCCACTCCTTAAAAGAAACATTCAGGAAATAGAACCTAGTAAAGTGATTTATAGCAGCATATAGTCTGGTGGGGAGCATGCCTGTAGAGAGACAATGAATTCCATCCTTTCCTTGCCTATGCCCAGGTGTAAACAAACAGCAAGTACATGCAATCATCTACACCACCATGGCATTGAATTAAAAATTTTAAGTAGCACAAGACAGAGAAACATATAAGTAGGAAGTCTGGAGAAAACTGTGACTGGCGACCCCAAATAAATACAGATATAAATGCATACTTTTCTTCTCCAACAACAAATTTAAAGGAATCAGAAAGAGATTTGTAAAGTCTAAGATTCCACAGAACAAATTAGGAAGAAGATAAGTTAGTGACCATCATTTCTTAAGATGTATAAAGTTAAACAAACTGGTTCACTTCTCTAGAGATAATTCTAGTAAATGTTTAATAAACAACTCTTCATAAATTTAAAAATAAAAAGTGTGTATACTTGAGTTTAAACAATTTGCAAAACAAATCAAGCCTAGATTTATGTAGTTTGCAAATATACAAAATATGTATTCATTTTTAAAAATTTAAACATAAGTTCTCGACTTGACTCCAGCATACAAGAGGAGGTAACCTCACTGAACACTTTCCCTCATCTGTGAAATAGAGTTATTTTATAAAGTCTTCCTCACAGGTTCTTGTGGGAAGAACCTAAACTAACAGAGCTTTTAGAACGTGGATTATTATAATTAGATAGTGGTAACTACTCAAATCACACACACAAAAAGGAAATTACCAAATCAAGGATCAGCGAATAATTAAGGGAGTAGCAGGTCTGCAAAATGTTGAAGAATGGACAAAGTTTTGGGCTGAACTAAATGGCCCACATGATCTCTTTTAACTCAATCTGATGAATCTTGTTGCAGCAAAACTATACTATATCTTACAAGTCGATCTACAATCAATGACACTATAAAAAAAATATGGGGACTCCAAGGAAACAAAATACCAAGACTCACAAGGAGGACAAAATATTTTCATTGTGGAATACTCCACTGATATACATACATATCTATTAAGCACAATGATGCTCAAGGATTTATTTAAGGCAATTTAAAGTCAAAAATTATACAATCTCTTCCCTCAAGAAGGTAACATTCTATTTTATGGAGATAATATACATATGTAAAATATATACGAAGCAGCCCAAAGAAATTTCAAGCATGAAAAGATCAGGAAATCTTCATATAATAAGTAGAATCTGAGCAATACTTTGAAAAGTATTGTATCTACTGTACTATGTAATGGAAATTTTTAAAAAATTAAGCCAGTAATTCATTTTTAATTTAATTTAATTCATTTATTTTTTCTAATTCTATTCATTTTTTCTAATTAATAAGAATTTATTTTCTTTACCTCCTACTCCCTTACAATTGAACAATAAAAAGTAAACCCTCAACACAAATATGTATAATAAAAAATAAGTTCCCCATTATACATGTCTAACATATATGTGTATATATGCACACACACACACACACATATATATATATATATATATATATCATTCCTCATTTTAAGTTCTTCTCTCTGACAAGAGTGAATCAATTTATTTTATCTTGGATATTCTGGACAAGATAATAATTTTACAATGAGGAGATAGGAAGGAAGGTCTTTTTAGACAAGTGAGGACATTTTGACAAAGGCACAGTAGCAAGAAATTCAACTTTATACATAGGATTTAGTTAATAAGTGAGTTTGACTGGAAAATAGATTCAGTTAAAGGAAGTAAATTGATATAAGAGGAAAAAATATCTGGGAGCTATATTGAGGGGGAAAATAAAATTTCAAGCTGAAGATTTTTAAATTTAGTCCTTAAAATAATAGGGAGCCATTGAAGATATTTTTATAAAGATAGGAGAGTAGAAATATTAAATCTGTGTTTTAGGAATGTCAAAATTTTAAGTCTGGTAAGTGATTTGGAGAAGGAAAAGACTGAAGGTCTGAGACAAACAAGAGGCTAACAATGTTGTAACCATCTAGAAGGTACCTTTATTTTGATCTCTAAGATATGCTAGTAAATGCAGAAATACTAAGTGCCTCTATTTCAGCAGTTGAGGTGGGCCCGAGAAGAATTATTGCTTCCTTCACTTTGTACCTCTGGTTCAGTTCTCAGGAAATATAGGTGAAAGATCAACACCAGATGGCTCTAGAGGGGATACTTCTAATGGTTCTGCTGTTCTCAAGTCACCCTGGACAATGTGTCGACAACTTCCTGTTCTAAATGTTATAAATGCCTCGGACACTGATTTTTCAGTGATGGGAACCAGGTGCTTCCTAGGAGGGGTCTTCTCTCCATGAAGGAATCCTACTTCACGGCTCCCCAGCAATTTCAAATCAACATCCATTGTAGTCTTAAAAAATGAATGGCTATTTCAATAACATTAAAAATGCACATCTTGAAAATAATATCATAGAAAGCAACTTTATAGAATATTGATATACAACAAGTAGTGTCACCTTGTACTTATTCACTGCTATTTATAAGTACTATGGCAAATATTAAAGCACCTAGGAGTATCTTTTCCATTCATCCTCTGAACAGATACAACTCAAAGATTATTCTTTCATATGAATAATCAATGAAAGTGAATCATACATAATATAAAGAGGTCATGATGATTCCTCCACTTCATTTGGATTGCTTGACATTCAGTTATCAATGGGATCCTTCTTCCTGAAGAATACAAATGTCCAATCCTAAAGCCTTTAAGGTAAGTGGTTCTGACTTTCAGTGGCCTTTAGCAGAGGGCAGTAAAAGCATCTGAATTGATTAACAAATATTAGAGAATGTGCATGCCTTATGTTAGGATTTGATCCTTTGGTTGATAGTCATACATGTGTTTTCTAAATAGCATAGAGATTAGAAACTGTTCCTTTCATATCTGTCATCTATGGTAATACATATTCAATCTTCTTGCAGTGATCAATGAGTTGATGTTACTGAATACACCAAACCATATCTATATTAATCTTCTTGCTATAAATGAAATCTGAAAGCATAAAGAAGCTGTGGGTAAATGGAAGGATGACTCCCAGACTCTTCTAAGAGAATCAAATAAAAGTGTTCATTTTGTGGTCTTTCCAGAGAAACAAGAATAATCTTTTGATGGGACACTTGGCCACCTGATCTTACAATATTCTTGATAAGTCAAAATAAGAAGATCATATGAAGACAATTACAGTTTATTTGCTCACTTACATAGCAATGACTGAGGTAAAGAAATTCTGCATCCAAACTAAGTCAACATGTTTCTCTACTAGTTCACTTCAATAGGAAAGGATGGGAATAATGCAAATATCCAAATGAAGTATGGATGTTTGCCCCAAAACACAAAAAGCAACACATACATGCCTTCTCATTCATGCAACTCTTGTCCATGTTCTCCCATAAGTTCTTTTCAGAGATTCCACCCAGAATGTTCAGAGCCCTTCTCATTTTCTCCATCAGACCCAGCCAACCCACATCAAACCCCTCAGAGAAGCAACAGACACAAAGGCTCCCCCAGGACCCTCAGGGCAATATCACTACAGCATCTAAAACAGTACTCTATCCATACTGGGAGCAAAGCTGAAATATAAAATAAAGTAAAAAGGCAAAAAAGAGTAAACAACAGCAACAAAGAATCTGACTATAGAAAGTCTTATGGTGACAGGGAAAACCAATTCACAAACTAAAGAGAACAACAATATCAAAACATCTTTGAGCAAAACCCCAAAGAAAAATGGAAAGTGGCCTCAACTCAGAAAGAACTCATGGAAGAGCTCAAAAAGAATCTTAAAATCATATAAGAAAAGTAGAAGAAAAATTGGAAGAGAAATGAAAGTGAAGCAAGAGAATTGGGGGTAAGAAAATAAACAGCTTAGAAAACTTCTTTAAAAGTAGAATTGGACAAATGGAAAAGGAGATACACAAATCCAGTGAAGGAAACAATTCCTTAAAGAGTACAATTGGCCAAATAGAAAAGAAAGTACAAAGGCTAATTGAAGAAAACAATACCTTCTAAGTTAGAATTGGATGAGGGAAAGCTAAAGACTATTAGAAATATCAAGAATAAAACAAATTCAAAAGAATGTAAGAAAATTTAAAAATCCCTCAAGGGAAAAAACAACTGAGCTAAAAAAAAATAGATCCAGGAAAGACAATATCAGAATCATTAGACTACTCAAAAGCCATAATCAAAAGGAAAACATGAAAAGCATCTCTCAAGAAATTATCAAGGTAAACTGCCCTGATTTCCTAGAACAAGAAGGAAAACTAGGCATCAAAAAAAAATCCACCATTTATCTCAGGATCCCAAAATAAAAGTTCCAAGGAACATTATAATCAAATTTCAGAATTATCAGGTCAAGGTAAAAATATTGCAAATTGCCAGAAAGAAACAATTCAAATATTGGGGAATCACAATTAAAATTACATAAGACTTGGAAGCTGTAATATTAAAAGACTGAAGGTCATGAAAGATGATATTCTGGAAGACAAAGGAGCTAGGACTACAACTAAGAATCATTTACCTGGAAAAACTAAGCATAATATTTCAAGGGGAAAAAATGGTCATCCAAAGAAACAAAAGGATTTCAAACTTTCACAAGAAGACTAAAATTAAATAAAAAATTTGACCTTGAAATCAAGACCCCGAGAAGCATAAATGGGTTAAAAGGTAAAATAAAACAAGGAACTCAATAGAGCAGAATAAACTGTTTATATTCATACATGGAACTATATTTGCAATTCTTAAAATTTATATCACTAATAGTATAGCTAGAAGGACTATATACAGAGTATATAGATTTAACCTGAATTTGAGAGAGTGACATTTTTTTAAAATTTAAGGGATAAGAAGGAAGCATACACTGGGTGCAGAAGGAAAGAAAAAGTAGAATGATGTAACTTATTACACATGAAAAGGTGCAAAAGACCTCTTAAAATGAAAAGGAAAATGGGACGGTGGTTGATGAGCATCACTTGAACCTCACTCTCATCAGTATTGGCTCAGAGAGGGAATAATATATACCATTAGTTGAAAATAGACATCTATCTTAACCTAAAGGGAAGTAGGAAAGGAGGAAATTAAGTAGAGAGGATGGAATGGGGACAAACAGAGGGAAGACAGATAAGAGGACGTGGCAGACAAAAACAAAAACATTAGTGGGGAGGGAAAAATTGAAAGGGAGAGAGGACAAACAAGAGGGAAAATAGGATGGAGGGAAATACAGAGGTAGTGATCATGACTGTGAATATGAATGGGATGAACTCTCCTATAAAATGGATCCACATAGCAATGTGGATCAAAAAACAGGAAACTCCAATATGTTGTTTATAAGAAACACCTTTGAAGCAGAGAGTAGAGGTAGAAATAGAGTATAATTAGTTATGCTTCAGCTGAAGTGAAAAAAGCAAGGGTAGCAATCCTTATCTCCATCAAAATAAATGCAAAAATAGACCTAAATAAAACTACAACTGGCTAAAAGATATCATAGACAATAAAACAATATCAATATTAAATATATACATACCAAGTGATATATGAATATATATCATACTTGAAGAAGAATTTAAGTGAATTACAGGAAAAAAATAGACAGCAAAACTATACTAATGGGAGGCCTGTCAGAACTTGATAAACTGTCCCCTTTCAGAACTTGATAAACCCAGAAACTAAACAGGAAAGAAGCTAAGGAGATAAATAGAATATTAGACACCATAAGCAAATTAGAAGATCAAGAAATAGTCTCCCTGTCAGATTTATAAGAAGCAGGGAAGAATTATGACCAAGAAGGTATTACAAAAATGCAAATTAGACCATTTTGATTGTATTGAATTAAAAAGCTTTTGTGCAAAAAGAAAATCGATGCAACCAAGATTATAAAGAAAGCAAAAATCTGGGAAACAATCTTTACAGCAAGTGTCTTTGCTAAAGGCCTCATTTCTTATATCCCAATTGATCAATGACCAAAATATATGAACAGGCAGTTTTCAGATGAAGAAATGAAAGCTATCTCTGATTCTAGAAGGGGAGGAAGAGAGAAATTTTTGAAACTCGAATGGATGAATACTAAAAAAAAAATTCTTGAAATGTAACTGGTGGGGGAATAAAATACTATTTAAAATAAAAATAAAATAAAATTACTCAAGATGGACAAGTTTTGATTTCATACCAGATTGTTTTCCTTTTTACTAAATCATCTAATCTGTATTTTTTTATCTTTTTTTTCTAACAAGTTAATGGTCATACAATAAATAAACAGAGGATTTAGAAATGAATCCCATATCAGTAATAAGTCATCTCCATGGGTTTTTAAATATAATCAATTGCATAGTTTGTTTTGTTATCCAGTATTCACCATGCCTAGATAGATCAAAAGCATACAGAGGAATGTGATAAATGGTGGAGAGGATATGGAAAAATTAAGATACTAATGACCTGTTGTTAAAGTTGTGAACTGATCCAATTATTCTGGAGAGCCCAGGGCAACAAAAGTTTTGGCCTAGCAATATCACATTAGATCTGCCTCCCAAAGAGATAATAAAAAGAGAAAAAGATTTATATGTGTAAAAATATTTATAGGAGACCTTTTCATGGTGTCTAAATATTATAAAGTGAGAGGATGCTCATCAACTTGGGAATGATTGTACAAACTATGGTATATGAATGTAATGAAATGCCATTGTGCTGTAAAAAATGATGAACAAGAAGATTTCAGAAAAACCTGGAAACACTTGTACAAAGTGACGCAAAGCCATATGAGCAGAATCAAGATTATATTGTACACAATATCAGCATCATTGTATGATAATCAGCTATGAAATGACTTGGTTCTTCTCAACAAAATGATCCATGACAAATACTTAAGGACCATAAAGGAAAATGCATCCCTAACTGATAAAGTCTGAATGCAGATTGGGGATATTTTTTCACTTACTTTATTCTTTCTCATTTTTTAAATTTTTGTCTGTCTCTTATTTCATAACTATGATGAATATGGAAATATGTTTCACATGACAGCACATAAATAAGCTATATCAAAATGCCTACCATCTTTAAACGAGAAGAAGGGAAGAAGAGAGAGAAAAATATGAAATTCAAAATCTTGTAACAGTGAATGCTAAAAAATTTCTTGAAATGCAACTGGGAAAAAACTAAATACTATTTAAGAGTAAAAATATAATCAAATAAAAATAATTTGTTTAAATTCAAGATAGGCAAGCTTAATTACCTTCAAGAGCTTTTTTTTATTCTTCTTCTAAATTTATTAGTTTTGCTCTTTGTAATAAGTTAGTTCTCAAGCAATAAATAAATAGCTGATTCACAAATACTACATCATTCTTCTTTGAATGTTCAAATATAATCAATTTTATTATTTGTTTTGTTATTAAATATTCACTCCATTCAGTCCCTTTCTTTTTCTTTTCTAGAAGAAAATATTCATTACACACACACACACACACACACACACACATACACACACACACCTTCAAAATATGGTTTAGGTTCAAGTAATCAAAAATACAAAAAGCTTGGAGATTACTCAGAAGTCTTATGTCTATATAAGACACTTTCTTGGTTAGCACTAAATGCCATCTTGAAAAGAAAAAAGAAAAGGAAAAAAAAAAACCTTGCTGTATCTTAGAAGACAAGAAACAACTGGCCACATATGCTGCAGTCTTCTCAGAATCACTTGTCTTACAGAAATCAAAGATCACTGGGCTGGTTAGAGCAAAAGTCAAAAGGAATATGAAAATGAAAGAAAGAATAAAGATGAGAAGACATTGCATGAGATTGCAGCAAATCCAACTCAACTTGTTTAAACAAGTTGTCAACTCTGAAAAGAATGAGAAATATATTAAACTCATTGATGATGATTATCACCATTTCTTAAAGAAGTTTAACTGATGTAAACTATTGCTCACAATCAGCAGACTGAAAGAGCTCAAAAGCAACCCCACCCAGCATTTGAACTTGTCAAGCAAAGAGATGTGAAAGCCAAGGGAAACAATAGTTGAGTATACCAGTTCATTTACAAAACATTATGGAGTTGGATAACAGGAGGTTATGATTTTAAGCAATATCACCTCACCAAGTTGTGAAAAGCAGATGAAGAAAAAAATGAGCCAGCTAAATTCTAAGAATGCTTAAAAATGAAACCAGAGAGAGAACAACAAATACCACATAGAGCATATCTAAGGAGATTTTTATGCTGATCTGTTGTCATCAACAATTTAAAAATAAAAAAGGAATCACCAAATTTAGACATCACTGTTATCTTAGTAGCCAGGTTTTCAAATAATGGAGTGGCAATGGAATTTAAGGAGTGAGATTTGCAATAACCAATAGTGTATCCAAAAACACCTGAAGTAATCTGTCCTGGAATTAATAAAATTGAAAATGCACTGAGGCATTTGATTTTCTAGGAAAGTCCTAATTAGCAATTTTACTTCTTAAAAATAGTGATCAAGAAACTAGAATATCAACAACTAGAAACCTACAGAGCTTTTTTCTAACCTCTATAATAATCTTTGTAAAAATGTTTCTACACGTATTAAGGCATTCATTGATGTAAATACAAAAAGTAAATGTTCTATTTTATAGATAATTTTTATAGCCAATCATGCCTTCACATTCACATAGCAAACTAACAAGAGAATATAAGATTTTTCTTATATAAATGTTTTCTTTTTTTTTCAATCATACATCTGGCACTTTAGAATGAAATACGAACTTGAATCTCATCAGGCAACGTTTCTTTCACACATTTATTAATATTATATGACATTATATGATACTTTCTCATGAATAAAACTAAAATATTAAATGAAATTGATATTTACAAAAATCAAAAATGACGGATTACTAAGACCAAAAATTGATAATTTAAGAAACATAATCTGAACAAACCATAAAGAAACTCCTCTCTCTTCCTCCCCCACAAAACAAAACAAACAAACAAACAAAAATTATATAAAGCACTTATGGTTAGCACTAGGCCAGGCATATAGAAGGCATTCACTAAATGTTTCTTGATTTGATTTGACAAAAGAACTCTAACAACATTCAAACTATTAATGCCTATATTATATAAGTTGTTTGCAAAAGTAGAGGTAGAAATCACCTTATCAGAATTTGTCTGTGAAATAAGTATGACCTTGATACACAAATCAGGCAGGGATATACCAAAGAAAAAATATTTGTACTGAAATCACTAATAAATAGCAATGTAAAAATACTGAAAATATTAGCATAGAAGATATAGAAATATATTTGAAAAATTATCAACATTGCCATTTTGAATCTGTATGAAAAACAGAGGGATGGTTCAATAGTAGAAAGATTATAAGTCAATAAACTATATTAATAATAAAATAATAAAAATTGCATTATAATATCATGAAATCCCAAAAGACCATAATTGAAGACAATATTGTCTTCATTTATGTTTTTAAAAAAATACTAGATCTTTTCCTAATGTGAGAGTATCTATCTAAATTCAAGAGCTGCATTACTTGAAATTAAGAAATATTTTTCAGCCTTTCCAATAATAACAGAATACGGGAAAAATTCCCATTGTCAACATGATTATTTAACCTGGTTCTATAGATGCCAACTATAGCGATAAAAAATAAAATTGAAGCAAAGAAGATGAATTAAAAGACAAAAAAAGAGTTAAATTTATTTCTGTTCAGAATTGGTACTGCTATTAAGGAATCCTAAAGGTTCAACAACATAATATTTAAATGGTAACTTCAGTAAAATAGTAAGATGTAAAATAAACTCACAAAATCCTATTTTTTTCCTTTTGACTCTGCCATGCCTCTAGGTAACAATAGTGAGGGTTTTTTTGAGTTTGTTAACCAGGGGGAAAAGTACTAAGAGTGTACCCCAACTACTACCATTAATCAGGCTTATGAGTGTAGAACTTTGGACAAAATAGCAGCATTAGAGAATGTGTTAACAATGAGATATTTATTATGGCTAAAAGTGATGGCAGGAGCCTAGGAAGAAAAGCTGAGGTAACTCAAGAGATGACTGCTAATTGAGGGGTTTGTTGTTATGTAGTTTCAATGGGTTGGTGTATCCTATTTTTGAGAGTAGAATGATGTTAAGTTGAATGTGACAGTTTTTTCTACATCTCTCACCAACAGAGGATAAATAACCACTTAACTACATAATTTTGTAGTTATAAATCTATAATACCCAAACCCCACTTTTCAAATAGGAGGCTTCTTTATTGTTTGTGAATAATGCTTAGTTGTACAATGAACCAATGAATTTGTTTCAGAGCATCTAAGTTGAAAAATATAAGCTTATCAGAGAGTTTTCTAAATCAAAGAAGAACTAAGAAGCCCACACACAGCTTCAAAGTGTCATGGACAAACTAGATCCAAAATAGAATGAGCAAGATAGAACAATTTGGATCATATGGTTTCCTTTTGTGAGCATTTCTAATTATTCCTGAATTCCTATATTTACTCTTCCCTTTAAAAAAAAAACTAGAAATTTATTTGTGAGCAATGAAGGGGCTAACAAGCTTTATCCTAAGGGCCTAATCCTGCCTGACACCTGTTTTTATATGGCCTACAAGCTACTAATGGTTTCTACATTTTTAATACATAAAACCTTACTTTAAAATGCAAAAACTCTTACCTCATAGGCCATTCAAAAACAGTTGGCAAGCTAGATTCAACCCTCAGG
This sequence comes from Sarcophilus harrisii, assembly GCF_902635505.1. Taxonomy (NCBI): domain Eukaryota; kingdom Metazoa; phylum Chordata; class Mammalia; order Dasyuromorphia; family Dasyuridae; genus Sarcophilus; species Sarcophilus harrisii. The sequence continues at coordinate 552,603,966 of NC_045426.1, read as the reverse complement.
CTATAGTTTTTGATCCCTGGTCTAGGATGTATGATAACACAAGATAGAGATGAAAGAAGGAGCCAAAGTCAGAATCTACCATACAATTTTATTGGCAATGACAAGAAATGGAAGAGAAAGTTAGGAATCAGATGTGATAGATCTCTAAATCAAGTAACCAGTGAACTCATTTATAGATCAGGAAAGCCCAAAGGCATGGTGTCACCAAGCAGTGTGCCCTGTGATCAGAAATTTAGAAAATATTGAAACAGAAAAATTATGAGGCCAGAGGCTAACTAAGGTTCCCAGGACAAGTTTCAGATAGAAGCACAAACAATAAATAGCCTCAATGGGTAAATTATACGACCTGCTATTTTCTGTTACAATAGAGTCTACAATAGAGTTACAATAGATATCTTAGGATATCAGAAGTGCCCTGAAAAGCCAACTTTTTCAAAGAACTCCAAAGCTGAGATCTAAATATGTAGCATTAGAGAAATGTCAATGAAGAACCTGGAACTAATACAGAAGAATATGACATAAGATGGTTAGATCATCAACATGAACTGGACAAGATACAGGATAGCTAAGCAGAAAACTGAGGACAAGCTAATGATCTGATAATCTGGACAAGAATGGAAAATGGTGACTCTACACTACTTAATTCTATAGTTCAGTCGTTCTTTCTTTATTTTATGAAAATAACAAATTCAAATGTGAAATATTGAACATAATCCTGTAATATCATAAACAGAATAAGTACATGTTTGAGGATGGCAACTGAGAAGAAGCCATAGAAATTCTATTTTGAAGAGAAGGAGGTTGATAAAACATACCACTTACCATCCAATTAATGAGGGAAGGCTTCACGTAAGAGTTAGAATTTTAGTATCTATTAGTAGAAAAGTTTAATTTCATTCATTCAAACTTTTTGAGATTCAAATTTTACTTACTCCATCTACTTCAGAAAGAATGAGTTTCAAAGAACCTATGAAAATTGATTCAAAGGCATTTCCAGCACTGTTTCAACATGTTTTAAATGAACTGTTTAAATGGATTGGAAACACAGATTAGGGATTCCTGAAAACATAAGGAAAGGCAAAATGACATCACAAAATATTGTTTTTCTTCCCAACCTAAAACATTGAGAAATACATTTGAAACTCAGAATGTAGTCAGATTCAGGCAATGTTTTTTGTAACATTTATAAACAAAAGTATGTATTCCTCCACTATAAAAAACAAAAGTTAACATTGGTAGAAGAGCTCAAAGAGGCAAGAGAAATCATTACCAGCCTGCAGAGATTTAACTATACATATTGACTCCATTTCACATAGTACATAATATGAATGATGAGGAGGAAATTCATCTTGGTGAAACAATATTTTATTACTCTTGTCTTTAATGCATTTTTGAATAGTGGATAAAATATTTATCCCCACAAGATGTGTTTTCCCCCCAGAAATATCTCACTGTCAAATACTTCGTACTCTCCTAAAATTGATAAGAACAAATATGTAACAAGTAGCATGATGTACTAGCAAAAAAGAGGACTGGTTTCAGAATAGCACAATTAAATTCAATGCAACAGCATTTATTTAACACCTATTATTTACCCATTGGGACAGTAAGTGGAAAGAGTGCCAAGTCTGTAGTTAGGAAGATTCTATCTTCCTGGGTTCCTAACCAGCCTTAGACATTAACTAGTTGTATGTATATAGTAACCAGCTGTATGTAATATGACTCTGGACATGTTACTTGACCTTGTTTGTATCAGTTCTTTATCCTTAAAATATATAGAGAAGGAAATGGCAAAGTGCTACAGTATCTTTGCTCCCACCCCCAAATCCAAATAAGGTCACAAAAACTTGGACATAACTGAAAAGACTAAACAACAATAACAGCAACACTACCTATACCACCTATTTTATGTGCTAGGTTTTAGTGATAGAAAACCAAAATAAACTAGCCTATCTGACTTGGTTGATTGTTATGTTGTTTTCAGTAAAATCAGACCCATTAAGAGTTTTCTTGGCAAAGATACTAGAGTACTTTGCCATTTCCTTCTCCAGTTCACTTTACAAATGAGAAAACTAAGGCAAACAGAGTTTGCAGAGTTAAATGACTCACCCAATGTCACACAGCTAATAAGTGTCTGAGACAAGATTTGAACTCAGGAAGAGGAGGAGGAGGGGAAGGAGGAGGAGGAGGCGGAAAAGGAGGCAGAAGAAGAGGAGGAGGAGGAGGAGGGAGATAGAGAGATAGAGAGAGACAAAGAGACAGAGAGGGAGAAGGAGAAGGAGAGGAATTGGGAGAGAGAGAGGGAGGGAGAGGGAGAGGGAGAGGGAAAAGAAGTGGGAGAGGGAGTGAGGAGGGAGAGGGGAAGAAAGAGGGAGAGAGATAGGGAGAGAGAGTGAGAGAGAGAGAGAGGGAGAGGGAGTGGGAAAGAGAGAGAGACAGGGAGTAGGAGAAAGACAGGGGGAGAGAGAGAGAGAGAGAGAAAGAGAGAGAGACAGACACACACACACACACGGAGAGGGAGTGGGAGATGAAGGCAGGGAAAGAGGGAGGGAGATGGATGGGTGGGTGGATGGATGATGGAAAGAAATGTAGAGAGAGAAAGATGCAGAGATGATAGATATAGAGAAAGAAAGATACACGAGACAGATGATAGATGGATGCATGGATGGAAGGAAAGATGGAAGGATGGAAGGAAGGAAGGAAGGAAAGCGCCTATCTAATTTGAAGAACAGTGTAGAAGCAAAGCTTCAGAAGAAACAGTGAACAGTTGGGAAAGAAAATGATGAAGGGGATATTAATGGGTATGAGAATGGAGGGAGCAATAGTCAGAAAAGAAAACTTCAGCCAGGGTATTCCAAAACTCAGAATCATAGGGACTTTGAATGGAATCATAAAGCATTAGATTATCATATTCTTCATAGTAGAAAAGATAGTGTCTATTTGACAATCAATTCCTGAGAGAATAATGGAGCTAGAAAGATAGAAAGGACAGTAATTCAATCCCTGATCCTACCTATTCCTACCTACCTACCTACCTACAAGACAAGAGTCAGGGGAATCCTAAAGCTAAAATGATTAAAGAGGAGTGAGTTAGGTTTGGATTTTCACCTTCATCCAGATCAGCTCTGTCCCAGGATTCACTTTGCTGTTGAAAAGATTGGACTCTTCTGATTCTGGAATCAGAGGATATGGATTGGAATATCTAGCTCTGCTACTTACTCTCTGTCCAAAATCTAGATTGAATGAAGGAATTGGATTATTTGACTTCTTAGGTCCCTTCCGATTCTAAATCTCTGATTCTTTCAGCATTTTATAATGAGACTGGTATAAGCACAAGTTGCATCTTTTAGAGGATATGTTATACTTCTCATTCTTTTCTTGGACAATATGATTATAGCATATCAAAGATAAAAGGGACCCCAGTGATTCTTTAGTCTCATTGGCTTGATTTCATAAGTATGAAAACTAAAGCACTAAGAAAATGGGAGAACCAGGACTAGAACAAGTCTTTTGATTCTCAGCCCAGTATACTTTCCATCACACCATGCTAGTTCCAGATATGTAAAGGTTGGATCTATGAGATAAAAGGAATCTGGGCCATCCTTTTGCCTAGACAGTACAGTTACTATCAAATAGAGAAACAAAATCTGAAGATTGAAATGCCTCAGAAGGCAGGGGGAGAGTTGGCACATCTGAATTTTGCTGCCTGACTTACACCATCACCGATTACAACTGAGGGAGAGTTAATAAAAGAGCAAAGCCAACTGTCAGAGCAGATTAGTGCTTGAAAAGAACAAGACAAAAGAGTAATGCCATCGTTATTCTTTATGGTCATTAACTAGGGGTGAGTTCATTCCTGCTATATCCTACCTGAGCAGATAATATAATTACTAAATAATGTATTTATATCCTAATAATGTACTTTTGTCCATTTCTGCTTTTAAGATAACTTGAGATTTAAAAAAAAAAAAGCCTAGAAAGTGTAGGTATTTAATTAACAGTCTTAAAGATTGTCTTTTAATTTTAACCTATATAGCTGTATTAGTATTTCAATTTTTTGCATTACTTTTCATAGTTTATTCTGAATTCTACATAAAGGCCCTAAAGTCCATTAACCAATCATTTTCTTCCTTTAATATGATATGTTATTCTCATAGTTATTAGATGAACTATCCATTTTTCTTAGTATATATGTGAAGACGAATGCTGTAAGGTGTGGGGGTGGGAAAGAATATAGGGTTTTTTATGCATTGCCTAGGAGTAATACAGATAGCACCAGGTTGTAGAAAACAGCTGAATGGCAGCCAACTTTACCAGCTCTGTAGTGAAGGGATTTAAGACAGCCAGATAAATGTGGAAAGCTGGTATATCAGAGAGCAAACTGGCTTGTGGTAAGAAAGCTTGTAGTGAGATCAGGATAACAAATATGGGCAAGAGATTGGTTGAGGCTAGGAAATGGTATGTGGCATGGCATCTACCATTTTACATTTGGGGTTCCTCCTCTTTGTGTCATCATTTTGATATTTGGAGGACTTCATGGGTCTCTCTATTCCTCTTGCCTCATAGCTTATACTGCCTCTGATCTCTGAACTTTTCTGAGTTTTATGAACTAATAAAAAGTGGGTACTTTTTATCCCACTACTTGGCCATCTCAAGGAGTTAAAAGAGATAAAGATCCCTTACGGCCCAGAATATTCATAGTAGTATTTTTTTGTTAGCAAAAACATAGAAACAAGGTGAGTATCCATACTGTTTTGATATGAACAGTACGTGTCAAAATTGGGGAAGTAAATGATTAAAAAACTATCGTCAGAATTAATCTGGAGTTACTTCACCGAACTGTTTCAGCTAAGCTTCTCCTTCTAGTTCTTCCCTATAAGAGGCTACCTAACTGTGGGCATTAGGCAAACATGACTTTTTTTTTTCTATTATCATTATTTATCCAAAGATTCCCAAATAGACCTGTACAAAATTCTGCTTCTTTTTTTAAATTCAGTAACTCTCAGGATTTCCTATCCTTCCTTAAATTATCTAGCAATATGTTTATGTTCCCCCAAAGAAACCCATTTTTGGATCACAAAATAATTCATTATTGTCAATGCAATAATTTCTCACTTTTCATTCTATTGCTTCAAAAAAACAGATTTTTGTGGTTCCAAAGACTTTCATAATAAGAAGTTGTTTAAATTGAATATTATTAACAATCATAGGAGATTCCTATGTAATAATTAATGTAATAAGTAATAATGTAATAAGTAATAATTCTCCATATTACTGGTGATAAGAGAAATGCAAATTAAAACAATTCTGATTTGTCCTCATAACCAGCAAGTGGCAAAAATGAACAAAGACATAAATAGTAAATAGTCAATAATTGTAGGGTTATAAGACTACTCTCAATGAACCTATGAATTAATCTAAACATTATGGAAAAGAGCTTTGAATTGTATATGGAAGTACTCTAAACTGTTCATACCTTTTTATCCCACTACTTGGGTATCTCAAGGAATTAAAAGAGATAAAGGTCCCTTAAGCACCAGAATATTTATAATAGCATTTTTTTGTGTCTGCTAATAAAAGCATATTAACAAGGTGGGTATCCATCCCTAAGGCAAGGGCTAAAGGAGCCACAGTAAATGAATGTAATAGAATACTGTTGGACTGTAAGAGATGATTAAAATGAGGAATTCAAGCAAACTTGAGAAGATATGTATAAACTGATACAGAGTGAATTACACAAAACAAAGGAAATGATATTCAAAAAGACCAGAACAATATAAAGAAAGGAAAAGAAGAATAAAACAAGATCTAATGCTGTATAATGGTAATAATTAAGCTTAGCACCGGAAAGGTGAGAATGAAAAACATTCTAGCAATCTAGGGGACTGTATGTAAGGGAAGTTGAGTATGATGTCAGATGAAATTGATATGTCATTTGGTTTTGCTTGTTCTTCCTCCTTTATAACAAAGGAAACTTATTGGAGAGCAGAACATATAGGTATACTCAGAAATGACTGTGAGGTAAAAACAAAAAGTAAAATTAAATTCTCTCCAACCATCTCTCCCCCAACAGAAATAAGATCTCCATCCCTGACTCCCCAGTCTCTGATAGATGAGACTTTGCATTGTCTATCTGAAAATCAGGGTACCACATCATTTCCTGACTATGGGTCATTTATTTCCTGATGCCTTTTTGCTTTGATTTCCAGAAATCTTTTAAATGTTTTCTTCTACCATTAAAATGTTAGATCTTTAAGAACAAAAACAGTCTTGTTTGCTTTTATACATATCCCCCAATGCTAAGCACGATATCTGGCACACAGTAGAAATTTAATAAATGCTTTATTTAATAAGTGATTATGATAATATGCACTTATTAAATTTTCATCTGCTTCTAAGTCCATTATCAATCATTTTAGTAATTTTGAAATAGTATTGAAAAGAGAGATAGCAATAAAGAATATTCCAGTGTTGACACCATGAATGAATGAATGAACAAATGAATGGATGAATAAATGAATGAAGCTGAATTTATTAAGTACTTTCTATGTGCCATAGGCATTTTGCTAAGTGCTCAGAATAGGAATATAAAGGTGAGATCATCTTTTCCCTTGGGGGGCAGGGGAGTTACACTCTAATAGAGAATAACAACACATATAGTTGAACAGTCATAAGGGAAGAGTGTTTTGATCTAGACACTATCTGTAGAATCAAAAAGACCTGGGCTTGAGTCTTACCTCAGAATCATATTAGCTCTGAGATTACAGATGAGTCACTTAGTATCTCAGTGCCCCCAGGCAACATTAATGCTATAAATTGCTGGTCTACAACAGAGGGAGTTTTCACCACTAGAGGTTCCCTATGCTGATGGAATAACAAATCCAGATCACAGATTTTTTTTTTTTTTAATAAAAAGATAATTTATATTTTCACCTTTTTTTCTTTCTCATGTTTTTCCCCCTCCTTTCAGTCTGCTTTTTCTCATACAGCATGACAAACATGGAAACGTGTTTAAATGAATTGCAATATTTAACCTATTGCTGTCTTGGGGAGGGGAGAGATAAAGAAGGGAGGGAGAAAAAATTAGAACATATAGTTTTACCAAAAATGAATGTTGAAAACTATCTTTACGTGTATTTGGGAAAATAAAATCTATTTGGGAAAAAAAAGAATACTTTAAACAGGAATGATAAATCTAGAAGCAAAGGAGTAGAATCCATAAACTCTTCTGCACACTCTTTGAAAAGCTTAGTTCACATTTTCAATCTCATTGCTTAATTTGATTTGACATGAATGAAAAAACAATCAATACAGATTCATTTGACTGAATTATGAGTCATTCACCAGTGAAGCTACGCACAAGAAACTGACTAGTGATTTTGATGTCTGGAAACAACTGACTGTACTAATATTATGCCATAGGGTAAAACTTAGATCATTGCTTTCTTCCAAATTTTAAAAAACACCCTCCTAAACTAGTAAGAAAGTAACTGTTAATTATCAAGGAGTACATAATCTACCATGAACTGTAACAAAGAGGATCTTTTTCAACTTGGCAATAATAATACTTTGTCCCAGAGAATTCCAAAGGGTTCAGGCTGGGTTCACCTATATAACTTGTTTGAACATTTCAACTAAACTTGAAAGGAGAGCATTTATTAGGAATTACTGACAAGCATTAGTGAAGATCTCTTAGATGGTGCATGGTATTGCAAAACACTTTCAACCTTTTTAAAAAAATTTCCAACTTGCAATGTGAGTAGTGTCGTATCCTACACAGGATTATTATCAACCAATCAATTAACAAATTTTATCCAATTATTTTAGTGATCTTCTAGATCATAGGTCTTTACACTCATTACTTTTATCTATTCTTTTGTGAATATGGCCATTTTTTTATTTACTGGGGAGGAAAATCTTCCAAAAATTGTGAATCGATAAAAACTATTGTATTCAAATTGGAGACTTGCATTTTTATTTTTCCCTAGCAACAGAAATGTAAAACACCAGGTCAAATCTGAGTTAACTAAAAGATAACTGAACAGAACTATTGAGTAATGAAAATTTTTGATAGTTGATTTCTTAGGCTGGAATGAAAATGGACAGTTGTTAATGTTATAATTAAGTAAGAACCAAAGGGATTCAAGGTCAGAGGAAATACTGTTAGCAATCGTACTATCTTCCAAAAGTATACAGAGGAAGTGTGACCTTGGGATAGTCAAGGAGTAGGAAGGATTATTACATTTTGCTGTAGATATTTAGGTCGGCTACAATCTTGTCATCTTTAGATGATTTAATTTGTATAAAGAATGAGAACCAAATACAAGTATATTTCTGAATCTTGCAGAAGACTGACTACATAGCTGGGGGAGGGGGGTAGGTGAGTGGGGAGGAGGTATCTTTTAAAAGGGCATTTCTTTATATCTATATGCCTCTGTGTGCTAAGTATAGGAAGGCATCTGGGAAAACTGTGTGTCTACATTTCCTCTTTTTTAGCCATTCTATGTCCTATGGCAACCTTTGATATTGTCCCCACTAATAGGGGAGATTCAGGTTTCCCATAAGAACTGAATCTATAATAATAAAATCATTCTGAGACAGTTTGAGTTGCATCTTTAATAAGGCAAATTTATCCCACTCTTTCCCATATCACCCTTGGAGCATGTTGGAATACCCTAAACATAATAGTAGATGTAATCAAAAAAGATCTTAATACCTGAAGTTCAAAGTTCAAGGACTTCTTGGGATAAGCCAGTTTACTTATTGAGAATATTTTAAAAGATCTGATGTTGAAGAAAATAGGCAAGCATCTAGCTACTGATAAAAAAGGGGGTTCTACCAGTCCTGAAGTATAAAATGCAATTTAAGCAAAATGAAAAAAAAATGAAAGAAGAAAAGCATCAATGGGCATGTTATGGAAGGAAAAAGAGACTAGTGGCAGTAATAGTGGCTATAATAGTTAATATTTTTATAACATCTATTATGTGTCAAGCACTGTGCTAAGCACTTTAAAATTATTATCTCATTTGATTTTCACAACAATCCTGAGAAGTAAAGGCTATTATTAATCCATTTTACAGAAGAGGAAACTGGGGTAAACAGAGGTAAAATGACTTGCCCAGGATCATACAACTAATAAAAGGTCTTCCTGACTTCAAGGCCAGAGCATTCTATTCACTCTACCACAAAGCTGCCAAGCAATGATAAATCATTTAAGGGACAAAAAAATTCTGGGGTGAATGGAAGAAAGAAGAAGAAATGTAAATAAAGTGGTGAATGAGGGAAAAGGAAAAGCAGAAGGAAAGTGAGACAGCTACTGTATATCGTCAAATCAGTCTTGAAGCTGTATAAGGGACAAAACTTAAATCATTGCTTCGTCATTTTAAAAGCATTCTACCTAATTTTCCTTTAAAGAAATTTCTCCTAATTATCATGGAGGACATGTGCTAGCATGAACTATAACAAGATCTTGTATTCCCCTTTGATGAGTACAGAAGAGTATACCATTCTAAAGAATATAACAGAAAAAAATTTTATTGAATAAAATCACACCTCAGAGTCCATCAGTTCAGAGTCCAGTCTGTAATTATGACCAAAAAAGACATGTTGATAGTAAGGGAGAGAAGGAATAATTATCCTCCTTGAAAGCAATCTCAAAAATTAGAGACATGTATCCCAAAACATCCTATATAGAAGTTTGCAGAAGATTAGAAAATAAACAAAGTAGACTATAAACTTTAATCCAAGTATAATAGATGTTTAATCCAGTATAATAGAGGTTTGGCATATGCCCAGAAAACCTGAAATGGATCTATTTTTGAAAGAGAGAAGAACTGAAGAATGTGTGGACATTCTGCTGCTTGTCATATGATTGAAAGTAGCCTTTTTCTTGAATTCTTGAATTGTCTTGCTAAGGATAAAAGACTTCTTTACTCTCAGCTGGTGACACTGTGCTATAAGAGGTGAGGGGATATTCTGAATCACTTCTTCTCCCCTTTAAGTATTATGGCCCCAATAAATGTACCTGGATTTGGGTCAATTTTATTTGTCCACTTTAGATCTAAATGCATGGAGGGGAGTCTCTGACCTGACACCTCAAACCACAATAATCTGCAGCCCAAAAATCTAAGCCAAGTATTGCAGCATATCAGTAATGAAACCCTGAGGAACAAAGGTCAGGAGAACTAGCCCAATGAGTTTTTGATCTTGAACTTGATGGAGTTTTACAAACTATGAACTCAAACTATGCATGTAGGAACTTAGTTAAGCAAGGCAATCTCTCTCCCCTCTATAAAGACTAAGATAGTATAGAGAGGACCAGATGTTGTGGGAAAGTATGTGTGTTTGCTCTTGCTATATTTTTGAAGTAAAAACAGTCCTTTGTAAGTGCTAATTAGATTGTAAGTAGTTGAACACATATGAGATGTCTTTAAAAGTAGGGGAATACAATCAGTGAAGGCTTGAACAAATGGAAAAGTGAGACTCCTCAGCTCTGTCAGGGTCCTGAAGGGAAATCTAAAATGTAACAGATCTAGCCCTAAAAAAGTGGGCCAAAGTAAATCGTGTTACAGAAGAAAAGAAATTCAGTCTTATAGATGTCATGGTGACTTGGTAGGACATGACAGTCATTTGGAAGTGGGAGAATATTCCTATTTTGAAAGAAACAGACTAGGATAAAACTGGCAGAGAAGTAAGGCAGGAACGATTTGGTTCAGGATCAATGGATGGGGGAAAAAAGTGTTGTGAATTATACAGGAAGTATCTTATAGAAAGTCAGGCTAAAAATATCTTAATTTTGAAATCTGCAAGCACTAATATGTTATGTTAATGATGGCAGATTTTAACTATTTAGACTGAATCTTTCTCTCTCTCTACCAAGGTCTGAGCAACTGATAATATAGTCACAAAATCTGAAGGTTGGAATATACAAAAGTAGGTGGAAATTTACATTCTACTTAAAAGTTTGCAGAGTGCTTTATAGACATCATTTTATTGAATATCACAAGAATCTTGTGAAGTAAGCATTATAGGTATTATTATTGTTCCTATTTCACGGATGAGAGACTGAAGCTTAAAAGAGCCAGTCTTTCTCAAGCCTTTCCACTCAATAGTAACAGCTTCATGAATTGTTGTGGCCAAAAAACAATCACCATTTATTGGTCAACTTTCTGATTATAAGCTTTTCTTTACTTAACTGAGCTTTCCTTCAGATGACCAACAATCTATAATAAGACCTTGTATCCAACAACTTTCCAGCTGAGTAGGAATTGTATTAAAGGTTTATTGGAGAAAGGTATTTCATATGAATGAATTTTCTAGATAACCAAGGTATGTCCCTTCAAGTATCGAAAGTTTATTTTTTTTTTAATTTCACCACTTCTGGATGGAAATCAATCAAAATGTGACTATTATGTAGCGAGATTGCTGATTCAAATATTTCTCTGCCTTCTTAAACAAAGGAGATTAAATATAACAATATTCTCTTAAAGTACTTCTAATATATTTTTGTATTTGCTTATTGGAGCAGGTAGGTGACACAGTGAATAAAGTGCTGACAGGAAAGTTCATTTTCCAGACTTCAAATCTAGTAATGGATACTTAGATGTGTGACCTTGGACAAGTCATTTAACACTGTTTGCCTCTGTTTCCTCATCTGTAATATGAGACAGAGAAGAAAATGGCAAACCATTCCAGTATCTTTGCCAAGAAAATCTCAAATGTGATCACAAAGAGTTGGGCACAATTTATTTAATTATTATGTTGTGTTAAATGCTTGAGAGAAGGGATCTTGCTATTCCCAGAGTTTATCACAATGACACATAGTAAGCACTTAATATATGGTTTTTACTGACATATGCTGTTTTTTCTGTATATACTCTCCATATTAGACTGTTAGATGTTAACTAACTTCTATAAGTTCCTCTACTCTTTGCCTATTTTATTTTGCTACTTTTAATCTGCTGAGAACTGAAAAATCTCATACACTCTATGTTAATGTCTCCATGATCTCATTCATTTGAGTATCTTCTTTCATATTCATGCAATTCCCACTGGATCCATGTACAATTCTTGATGTTGTCCTCTTATAAATTTTCCATAGAGGAGAATTCTCTTATCATACTAGAGGCCCTCCTCTAAGTCTTGGAACATTTCCTGGGTATCTCATCAGTACCGGATTAGTATCTGGGCTACCCATATGTTATCATGTGTTCTATTGATATGCTATCACTTCTTCCCCTGTCCCATACCCAATCCATGGATTGCCTAAAAGTCCCCAACGAAAGCTGACACTATGGTGGACTTACTCTTCTTCCACATAGATTGCCTCTGAAACTACCACCAATCTATCTGCTAAAGCCCCTTTTCCCTGACCCTACTACTCCTTCATGCCAGAAAGAACCCAAAATGGCTGCTTTGATCTGACCACCTCCCCCTTCCCAGGAGTAGTAGGCCATGCCCTTCCAGATTTCTCACCTTGAAGGGCAGATGCACATACTCCATAAAATCCAAAATAAAAAATCTGCCCTTTGCTAAAATGTTAGCACCTCTGGGATTTTCAGTCCATCCTTTAGCTACACTCATCATCTATATGTGCTGGGTTTTTTTTTTTGAATTAATGAATATGAACTTCTTGAGAACAAGTATAATCTCCTTTATTTGACTATGTCTCTAGCACTTAGGGCAGTGCTTTACCCACTATAAAGACTTAAGAAACATTATTATTCACTAATTCAAAATATCATACTTACTTTAAAAAAAAGCAGTGGACAAGGCTCCTAATAAGTATAACTGTAATAAGGGTCTACCCTTAATAAAGGAGCTTTGTGGCAAGCATCCTTTTACATTTATTTCTTGAAAGGACTCTGCTTTCCAAGGAACTGAAATTGTAGGCAGGCTTGCAACTAGATAGTGAGTAAATATATTGCTTAACTCTGCAAATTACTTATGCAATAAGTTTATTTTATAAGAATCCATGCTCTTTAATGCCTAGTAAGTTAACAACCAAGTTTTCTTATCAGGGACAACCAAGACCAGGCAGCAGAACTGAGTTAGTCTCTTTATAAATGTCAAAATCTATTCTAATGGAACCTCCTACCTTAAAGTTCTTATCCTTAATTGCTCCAAGAGGTCCCATGGTTCTCCTAACCATTAAAAAGAGTTGCATCCATCTAGCTTCAATAACTGGAAACATATAGAAGCCAATTTTATTTCTTCTGTCATGATTTCCAAAAAAAGAAAAAAAAATATCTATTTGGCTCATTAGGTTCACACCAGCCCTAAAAAAAGAAACAATAGACAATTTTTTAAAATGATCAATCCACATATTACAAGTAAAACTAAATAAAAAATGAAGAACAAAGACACAGTAATGAATCCCAAGCAAATTATCTTTATGTGTAGACTGTTCATTTAGACACTGGACTTTCAGCAGAAACAAACTTCACATAAGCTGCTATTGTTCCCAATTAGGAAATGTTTTGGACTTAGACAAATCCTGAAAAAAATAGGGAGGTTCTTTGAACATAGTGGCAATGGGATTTTGTTTTGCTATGCTCTTAACATTTAAAATTGATTTCCTCCTTCTGCTCTTCTTTCTCTTTCCTTCCTTCCTCCTCCTCCCCTTCTTCCTCCTCCTCTTTTCCCTCTATTTCTGTCTCACATAGCTAGTAAGTGTCTAAGGCCATATTTGAACACAGATATTTCTGACTCTAGTTCTAGTACTCTATTAAGCATGTGCCCCAATACTTGCCCTAGAACGTTATTTTAGATAAAACTTGCTAACAATATTCAGGGCATAACCTAATCCATAAAATGTTTTAATTAATGTCAACAAATATAACTAAGTATTATACAAATGTTAGCTATTAGTAGCTGTTATTAATTATTATTAAATATTATTGTTAATTATTGTTGTTAATAATAATAGTAATACTTTAAGATTTGTAGAGCATGCAAATATGTCTCAGTTGATCCTTACACCAACTCTAGGAGGTTGGTACTTTTATTATCCTCATGTCTCTAAGTCCTGTTCTTCATGTAAGGCATCTAACTGCCTAGAAGATAAGCAAACTGAGGTTGAAGAGGATAGACGGATCATACATATCTTGTAAATAGCAGATCAATGTTCTGCTATTTATTCAAAATATTCAAATCTCCAATTATTATTCAAAATCTCCAAATTAAATGGAATGAAAAGCTTTCAAAATGTAGAGACTACTAGAAGAAATTAAATGGGAGATTCTAAATTACTTCCATTGTCCTTTCTACTTTGGAGGTTATTCTGAAGATACTTTCAATGAGTCTATAGAGAATAAGCCTACATTCCTAGTACTCATATTCAACACAAAAGTTACTCATTTTATTCACCTATATGTTAAAGCAAAGAACATTAAATATAAAGGAGTAACAGCAGGTTCACAACTTGTCCTCAGACTTTCTCCTTAAATTCCATCAAAAAATATTTAACATATATATACAATTCAAGGTACACAGAGGTTGATGCAAATTTTCTGATTTGATTCCAATAACAGATCTTTAAGGTATCTATCTCTATTTTTCAGAGAAAGAAATTGACTTGTCAGTCAATCGTAAAAGCAGGACTGTACCATCTCCAAAGCTAGATTCCTTTTTTGCTTGGAAATCCTGTCATTTCTCCTAAAACAAATAGCAAGAACTTTATAGTTATTAATCTCTTCATGAAATATCAAACTGCCTCATGAATATGCAAATAAAAATATTCCTTTTGTAAATACTATCTGAAGCTTCAGAATGATTGCCCAGTGGGGAGCAAGACATGTTACTGCACTGGCTCTCTCTGGTTCTTATCTCAGCTTTGGTTCCCTTATCTCTGATACTTCACCTGGCTCTTCCCACAACCTTCATTATCTCTGGATAGTTAAATGTTCTACACCAGCTTCCCCAACACATTCTTCTACACAAGAGTAAAATTACTAGTGCTGACGAACTAGTACAGCTATGTAAACTTGAAAGATGCAATGATTATATCATTCATTTAGGATCAAAATACACCAATAATTTTTGTAGTATATTTCCTATATACTCAAATAGATTAGTAGCCTCCTGAAAGCAAAGATCATAACTTTTTCTTTTCTTAGTCCCTAAAAAGCCTTACACACAGGAGGAATTCACTGTTAGCAATGAGAGCATAATGGTAATAATCATGAATATTAAAGAGAAAAATGAAGTAATTTTAGACAATAGTACCTTTTTAAATGATAGTTAAACTTGATAGTTAACTTGATATTAAATTAAGATGATATTTAATTTGATAGTTTTAGAATCAATAAGGAATGATTAAGACATCTTCAAGTAATCTGCAAAAGTTCATGTACATTTTTAGTGCAATGACACCTTGGATTCTCAGGCTCCAATTTTATATTGCCTCCACTTGATTCAAATAAAATTTATAAAGAAACTAGTGTCATAAAAATGAAAAAATAAAAATCACCAAAGCTAGGCATAGATAGGATTAAATTGATAACATTTTAAAATTGGACTAGTATGGATAACTAAAATTAAAACTATTGTCTATTTTGTCTACAATTCCTCTATCTTCTCTCCCCTCATGTTAGTACTATAGTTCCTGTCCTTGCTTGCAACCTTCTTTACTGCTGAAACAACAAATACCTGAAGTAGTCCTATCTGTTAGGTTACTATAGATGGAAATAGCAAAGCACTACAGTATCTTTGCCAGGAAAACCCCAGACAGGGTCACAAAGAATCAGATATAACAAAACAACAATTAGGGCAGAGTTGTAAGAGATAGCACATTTGAAGAACTTTTCCTGTTATTAGCTTTAGACCTGTCTAATCAAGATATACCAAATGCCCTGTTCCTACCTTGTAAGCCCCCAGCCACAAATCCTGTCCATTCTAGAGATACCCCATAGTCAATTTACCTCCTGCCTAAACTGAAACTTACATAAGCTTTGTCTCTTTATTCTTTCAAGAGTCTTTCTGGTTGCTGAGGCTTCTTTGCTTTCAAATCTTAATTGGCTCCCAAATTTCTGGTTCTGGTTTTGGTTCTGTTTTATTCTGGCATGAAGAATTTTACCTATACTAGCTTGGAAAAGTACATTGTTTCGAGGCCTAAGATAAAACAAGATGATTTTTCTCATAGATAAAATCAGGACAACTGTCAAAATCATACCAATATGTCTTCCATCACTACCACTGCATACATCCCTTATCTCTCTACTATCATTTGAAAACAAGAATAACAATGAAGCTGGTGATCCCTTGAGCATTACTACTGGACCCCCAGGAACACTGGATGGTAAGGCAATTCAGGAATTGGGTCACATTAATCTAGGTTTACTATTCTGAGATGAAAGGAGATGAGGAGGATGTGTGAAAAATCTACAAATGTGGAGTCAGGAGGTGGAATTTCTAAACATGAAAGACATTCATGTGCATCTGGGTAGGGTAAAAAGTAGGAAAAGCATACCTGGCATTAAGGATACCTTAAGAGCTGAAGATGGACTAGCACATCTAAGACGAAACTGAGCACCACATCACCTTAACTGCTGTGTTCTTGCCACAAGTTATTAACTCTGCTATAGATGTTTTCCCCACAGTAAAATATCTTATGTTATTGTGGAACAAAAAAAAAAGCCATGCTCATCTACTTGACAAATTTAACATGCCAAATAAGTGGAGTATCATACATAGAATTTCATAATTTCTCAGTTCATTAAGTTATTTCAAAGTATTTTTAAAATACATGTGCAAAATGTTAATATATTTATATCTAATACAATTTACATTAACATTGTTAGCTCTATCCTTAAATATCCATATCTCTGCCTTTAAATGTATTTTAGAATAATTTTTGTTTAGAAAAAATGAGATCCTATTTCTTATGTTTTTCTTAGACACACCTTATGTTCTAAATTCATACCACATATCCACTTTAGTGAAAGTATTAAAGTCTCCAGAAAAAAAAATCATATCATGGTAAACCAACTAATTTTCAATTTATTCAATGTAATTTATTTGAAACATACCTGATCAAATAAGATAACATAAGCAAATGTTTTGTAAATTGTAAAATACAAAATTGCAAATTATACAATATAAATTAATTTATCATTTTCATCCTCATTTGCAATCTGTTTTTCCACAGAAAATGTCATGATAAATAAGGTTTGGTTCCTATTCTCCAGAAATTTCTCATCTAGTAGAATGTAAAATACATATTTTTTAATCATTTTGCAAATTAGCATAAAGTACATAAGGGTAAGATATACAGAGCACAGTAAAGTCAGTAGTGAGCTTGACTATTAGGAAAGATGCATAAAGGAGGTAGCAGTCGAACTTGGCCTTGAAGGATTGCTTGGATTTTACTAGTCAAAACTAGAAGTAGGATATATTAAACATAGAAAGTAGTCATGATCAAGGCCTGATATGGAAAAGCACAATGGGACCCATTTAGATGGAAGAACTTAAAAGAACCAAAAATATTTCATATTTTGGAAACTTCACCTTGAAGTAGTTCTGTGTTATACCTACATGTTCATAAAACTTTGGGGCATTCTAATTTATAATGTACAAATTTATTTAAGAGGCATCAGGATAAGTTTACAGCAAAAGAACAAATGTCAAACAGAACACAGAGGGCTGTATTCTTTCCGCTATCCCCCTCCCTCAGTGAGGAATGAGCCTCTTTATTACTATAACTTTGTCATCTCTTAACCTCACCAGAATTCTGGGGGCCAAGAGAAATTCGCAGCTTTGTGATTAAACAGTTTTAGAGAAACTTCCCCTTCATTGGAGGGACCAAATGAGCTTCTGACTAGCTATGTCATTAGTTTTATTGTGATTCTTCCTTCTACAATATGATTACTATTTTTCTTCCTTGCTTATCTCTCCTACTACCCTGATCCTCTAATGTCTGGGTTTTATAGGTTACAGCCCAAGACAAATGTCTATCTATATCATATTGGTAGGGGTGGTTAAGGGAAGATGGGGTAAAAAGAATCAAGATAGGTGATGATAGCCCTAGATGTACAGAGTTCTCCAATGAGAACAGTTCCTTTATCAAAGCAATTATTTTATCACTTATAGTCTTAAAATCTATGTAGATCACTGAGAGTTTAAGTGACCTTCCCAGGATCGTATAGCCGCTACATACAAGAGATAAAACTCAAATCTGTGGGATATCTAGAGAAGACTATGACCCCACTCCCCTAAGCCTGCCTCCTGTTATATAACTGGCATATTTAAGGTTTGAACTGAACCCAGTTCTGGTTGGAACTAGCCATTAAAATTCTCTGGTAAACTTGATATAAAAGTAATAATTCTACCTTCCTCATCCTGAATAGGGCTTCCTGGTTAATTTATAGAGACTCCCTTTTTGCTGCTGATCACATCACCCCATGGGCAATTTGAAACCTGCCAAAGGAAATTCTTTTTTGAAAACCCTACGTAAACCCAAAGTCCCTGCAACTTTATGCCTTTAAGCAAAGGGCATATCCCATTGCTCCACTGGTCCACAACCTAACAGTGCTCCAGATAATAAGGTAATTGAATAGTGGGAATGAGAAAAGCTACAAGTAATTTCATATCTAATTGAACTGCTGTTCATCTAGCCATACTCTCCTATCCTGTCCTTTGCAGGAATATTTAATATCAACTATTTGAACCCATTCAAGTATAGTTGTGCATCATTTGTCCAAACTCCATCCTAAATTTTCATGACAGTTGTATGTAACATTTTAGGGTTCATTAGCATCTTTCATATGTTTTAGTTAACCTTGCAACAAATCTGTGAGGGGAAATTACTATTATACCCATTTTACAGATAATGAAAAACAAGATTTAGTAGGTTGCGTCTTGTCCTTCTGTTTCATGTTGTCCAAACTTAGAAAAAATTGTTAAGTAGCTAATTGTCTATATGAACAAAATCAATATAATTAGAATGACATTAGAAGCTATTGACAAGGGAATACAATCTTTGCCTAAAATGTCCCTGATTAAAATCTGATATATAAAATACATTTAAAAAAATAACAAATAATATGTGTAAATTCTGTAAAATCCTGCTCTGGTCCACACTGTGGAAATGAATTGAGCATGGCTTTTTTAAGGCTATGCTGGCATAGCAAAAAGTCTGGAAGATTCTACAAAAATGAGAAAGGCTTCAAGCACAATTTTAGCAACAGAAGCAATTATCCTGACAACTACATAAAATTTCACTGTCAATGAGTTGGCCAGATGATAATTCTTCAGACATGGCAACATATAAAAATATAAAAAATATAATATGGTTTTCCATGCTGTGTAATTTATTGGGATTTTTCAGTCTTACTAGTGGAAGGGCAAAAAAGGGATGAAAGAATATTAAAAATTACACCATTTTTAGATATGTAACTTAGTGTAAACTCTAGTTTAGTCATCGTTTCTCTAAATGTGAGATGTTTATCCATTCACTAATCAACAGAACTATTACTCTCTCAATTATATCAATATTGACACTCTCAGTATAAATCAAAGAGGGAGGGAAGAAGGGATAGACTTTACAGCTAAATCAGGGAATTCAGCTAAATGGAAGAGAGTTTCTACTATAAAAGGCAAATTTAAAAGCTTCCCAAAGTGGTTTTATGATGCATTCAAAAATAACAGCATTTCATGGGATATTTGTCCCTTCTAGTATCACAATACTTGCGATAAATATTTCTACAATCTGTGTGCCAGTTTCTTTTATAAAAAATGAAGAAATAGAGAAATTATGTGAAGAAAGTGATAAGATATATCAGTATATACTTTGAAACTTGGTGACTTCACTGCAAAGATGGATTTAGGCAAACCTGACCAAAAAAATTGAAATAGATTGTTTAAGAATAAGGCACAAAAGAAGCCAAAACTTGGATACCACACAGAAACCTCATGCTTATATCTTATAAATACTTCCTTTGGGAAAAAACTGGGAGTCACTAAAACCTGATGAGCACCAAATAACATCATCAGAAATAAAATTGATGATATTTTACACATAGGAAATGAGTCATTACTGAAGTGGCAGTCATCTTTGAATCAACTGTCTGTGTATAAGCAGGCTATCCACATGTTAGAACAAAGATCAAAATTGATACAGAATAGGAAGAAAGAATAAAAATGAAAAAAAGATTTGACATGTAATTAAAACAGCTCCAAAATGAGTTAACATAGAAAAATGGGGGATAAAAATACATTAACAATGATTATAAACAATTCCATACAAAATTGTAGATAATTAAAATCAATTGAAAGAGTAAAGAAACAAAATGAAAGAAAAAAGAAATATAAAAATATGTTTCAATTAGCAAACAGTTGATCTAATTGCCAAGCAAAAAGACGTGGTATTAAAAGACAGCAAAAATTAAGAATATTGACTCTTTTTTTAAAAAATCTAACAGATAGAAGATAATGAAAAGTAATCAACTCAAAAAATAAAACAACAGAAGGAAAAAACAACTTAAAGCAAGTTGGCAATGACCCCACTAAACATTCATCCTGGTCTTATTTAAGGATGGAACTGGAAGACAACAAATAAAAAAAGAAGTTTCTAAGGATTTTCAGCACTTTTTTCATCATCAAGGACAATGGAACCACTCACTATATTATACACAAAACTAAACATGTGCTTAGAAAATATAAATCAAAATAATACTGGAAAAAATAGGAGGGGGAGAGAAATGGAGAGACTAAATATACACAAAGTGACAAGTTGGAGATGGTACAAGTATGACAGAGTGTTGAGGAACCTTTTTTAAAGTGTCTGAAAGAAGGAAGAACTGAAGAAAGATAGAAGTAGAAAATAATTCACAGGACCTCTGGGCCAATTCATTTAAGAAAGGAATCCTCCCTGTAGCTTACTCAAGTGTTAGTTCAGTTTCTGCTCAAATTCTCCAAGAAGGTAAAATCCAATCTTTTTTTAAACAGCCCATTCTTTTTTAAAACAGTTCTAATTGTCATAAAAGTTGTCCTGATATTAAATCTAAATTTTCCTCTCAATTCCTACACTCAGTTCTTCGATATGCCCACTAGGGGCAGACAGACTGATCAAATCTAATTTCTCTCCCATGCAGCAAACTTTTCTGATATTGAATCATTTGAAAGTGCCAAGAACTTTAATAGAACTTTTATTCCCTAATATTCAGTAACTGAGGAGAAGGAGGTAGCAGTACCTATGGTGACATTTGACGGATTCCATCTTCCCAAGGGTCCTTCATTTCCTTATAAAATAACTGCAGGTGCTACTTGGCTAGCAGAGTTGGTGATCTAGAGTCACCGTTATTCTCAGAGCCCCAGGGCTTATTTATTCATCACTAGATAGGTGAAATAATTGATACTGGTAAGTGACAGGAATGGTGGGTCATTTCTCTACTAAAGTTGTTCTTCCTAATGAGGATCCAAGGTAGAATCATGATTATCTGGAGGGAGGTAAGGGAGAAGTGAGGAGAGAGGGAAGGTAAGAAGAGAAGTGTAATTCCTAGGCTTCTTGGGCTCTATCCTCTGCTGTCTTCATGAGGGAAGCATCTATCCCAAAGAAAAATGGTGCTCAAGATGATAACAATGTTCTGACCCAGAAAACACATAGCTTGCTACTTAAATTATGTGATCTTGTTTGCCCTATTGGTATCAGTTGATAGTTGGTGGTGGCGATAGTAGGGATAGTGGACCCTTTCTCTAGAAGGTTTGCTCCTCTAGATAAAGGTTGAGGAAAATAATAATTAAATAGTTCATGAAAATCATTTTATGTTCTCTTGAATGGAGGGTAGAAGTAAGACTAAGGGAGAGAAGAGTAATTATTCTGTCATCAAGTATATATTAAGTACCTACCATGTTCCAAGTACTGTACTAAGTATTGGGAATACAAAGGAAAACAAAATAAAACAGAACAATAGCCACTACTTTCAAGGACCTCTCACAGTTCAATGAGGGAGACAACAGACTACAACTATACACACACACAAGATGTATATAGGATAAATGGAAGATAGTATGAGAGGAAAGGCACTAAGAATAAGGAGGACTTAACTATTTCAAAGAATCTAACCAATTAATTCAGACTCATCTTCCTTCTCATATTTCTGTCTCTAGTTCAAACTAGAGAAGTATCACTTTTTCCAGAAGGTGAAAATTGGAATATTCCATGAAGTTGAAATCCCTTCAAATCATTTATATACTGGAATGAAAAGTCCCCCCAAACTGAAAATACTTGCAACTATTTCTGGGTGTCATATATTACAACCACTTTTTTGTTTTGTGTTTTGTTCTCTATTTAATAGCATTACTAGTAAATTTTTTGCAGAATATTTTTGGTAGTCTGCTACAGATCAGTTTATGCCTGCACTCATTCCAACTTATCTTGAATCACCCTGGTTATTTGTGGAAGTGGTTTCTTCTAATATGATGACCAAAAAAATCATACAATCTACTAATTTTCTCTGCCCCTTCCATATATCTACTATTCCTGCAAGTTAAATTCTAATGGATGGGAGTCTTAAGGAAGTATCTGAAGTCTCAACATACCATATGGAATGAATTCAACATCTATTCATTATACAAACTGGCCATACTAGAAATGTCTTTGAATGCCTCCAAAGATGATTCAGGATTACACCTTCTCTTTTCAATAGATTCAGTTTATTTTTTTATCTTTCTTGTCACAGGAAGACCCTTATATCTAGTTATTATTATCTACCTATCATGAAGACTCTACCCTGTGTAGGGCTCCAGATAAGATGGAATATTACAACTACATTTTCAATTTTGCACATTCCCAAAGAATGCTAGAGCTGGAGAATTGTATCAATGCCATGAAATTCTTCATGATTCTTCATTTTACCACCTACAACTTTTGGTAACCTTGATTCTGGCATGACATCAAGTGAGGTTACGACAATACAAGATTCATTCCCAGGTAAAGGACCCTATAGGAAAATTGTAGACCTGTTGTGGGCATTCACTGGCATTCAGACTACAATGGGCCAAAACTCCATTGGAATTTATTACAGACTTATCCAAATCCCAGTAACATGATGACATCTTATCTTAACTGAAACAAAATCAAAGACTTCCTCCTCTGGCTTAGACTTCTCCTATTGCTGCCAAGTTCCTCCAAGCCCTCATACTTCATATCTGATTATGGCCCTGTTTTTACTTTCCATTTTTTAACCTTGTTCTTTCTTGTCCTGTGAAGTTTATTAAAATCACTGTGTACTTATCTACAATTCAGTTCCTTCCAATGCAACAAAATCTCCATTTCTGATATTTCTTTTTCCTCATGACATAGACCAAGTTCCCCATCTTGTTGTCATAACACTATATGATATAGTAGAAAGAACTGAATTTGGAGTAATATAATTCCCCTTTCCACAGCTTACCACTCCCAATCAAACTGATGATCAAATTTACCAAAAAAAATCCTTGAACAATGTCCTTTGTTCTTGATTACACCAAGATGACTGGCATACACATTTCTTCCTGCATCTGAATTCTCTTAAAATATTTTTACCTAGAGGAAGACCTTCTAAGACAACAAACTTCCTGTCCATGTTTCTTCCCAGAAAGTATACCATATCATAGACCATAGTCTTTAATGTGGTATGATGGAACAGCATAAAAGATTTTTGACCTCAAAAAGCTTCGTCAAATTCTAGCTCTTCTCTGCCCCTCTTTTTCCTAATTTAGAAAAGTCAGGGATTTAGACTGAATAATATCTGAAGATACTTTTCCATTCTTGATGCCATAATAGCTAGAAACAACCTAGTCTGAATTACAGTTGAGTATTTTTAAAATCCAAAAGTCAACTTTATACCTTGAAAAAAAAAGACTAATTAAATGTCATATCAAAGTCATTGGACAATACATAGACTTCAGTCTTAAGATATGCTTGTCTTACATGAACTATATCAAAAATAATTACTACTGATATTAGAAATTCAGCATTACAATTTAAGCAAATGAAAATTAAACTTTTTTCAAAATTGGTCTATTTTTACTTAACTTATAATTTCAAACAAGTAAATTAATATTTTCCTTTCTTAAAAAATTGTGGGGGAAAAAATGCTCCTGGGCTAAGACCCTGTAAGCAGAGTTTTAGCCTAAAGCCAATTTTTACAGCTGAGTTATAAACCCCTGAAATAGGAGTTCATAATGGAAACAGCTGCTCAACCTTAGCTATTGCGGGTGCCACTATAATAAAAACTGCAGGAGTTCACATTAACAATGGCTTCCCCTTACACTCTTTCCTGTTACCCATCCATTAACCAAACCACATTACTTAATGGAGGTAAAGGCTACAGCTTTATTCACAACAAAAATAACGAGATAGGCGACTTACAGGTGGTAAATAACATATTCCCCAAACATCAGAGTGTACAAACATCCCCTGGAGGGCTGCTCACCAATCTAGGGGATAACATCCCACTCCAATGATTTCCAATTAGGAATAACATCCCAGCCCACAAAACACTACTAAGCAATGACATCTACTTCCTGTTTATTTCTTAAAATGTATTGCACATGCAAAACATGCAAAGAGGAAAGACTGTATAAAACAGGAAAGTTTTCATAGGAAAATAGTTCACAGTTTTTAATAGTTCTGTCTCTAATATCCCTGCAGAAATGCATTGAAATAGAGCAATACTCCACTCACACTTTTCTGCCTCTCTATACTTTAACTCATGGCATTCCTCAAATGTCTTCACCATTGGTCTGCTCTTGCTAAAATCCTATATACTGGCCCAGAACCAGCTTAAAAACATCTTCCTCCATAAAACTTCCCTGAATTCTTAACTCCACACTGAGAAATGATGCTTCCTTCCTCAGAGTTCTCTAACCACTTTGTGCATCTCCTGGGGAATTGCCATCTTTTATTTCCTATTATAGAATCTTTATGTATGTGCCTTATTTCCCCTACTAGATTTTAAGCTTTTTAAGAAGAGGTAGACCTTCTTATTCCATATCTAATCCATTCCTCACACAATTACCAAAATGTTTTAAGTAAAGCATAGGTCCAATTGTTATTCCCTTGCTTAATGAGCTCCACTAGTTCCCTATTTATTACCTCTAAGATCAAATACAGACTCCTCTGTTTGGTATTTAAAATACTTAGCAGCCTAGCTCTAACCTATCTTTCCAGGATTATTATATACTACTCCCCTTCAGGGGCAGCTAGTTTGGTAGTCTCAAGTTTGGAGTCAGGAAAACTCATCTTCCTAAGTTCTAATCTGGCCTCAGACACTTCCCAGCTCCCCATTTGCCTCAGCTTCCTCAACTATAAAGTGAACTGGAGAAGGAAATGGCAAATTACTTCAGTATCTCTATCTAGAAAACCTCAAATGGAGTCCTGAAGAATCAGAAATGACTGAAAATGACTTAACTTCCCTTCAGATACTCCACAACCCAACTACCCCTCTCCTTTTCCTCACATGACATGCTTCACATCTGTGTTACTGCTGTCTCCCCACTTTCCCATGCCTGAAAGGCATCCAATCCTCACCTCCACCTCTAAAAATCTTAGTTCTTCCTCAAGTTTACCTAAAGCACTACCTTCTAGATGAGGCCTTTTTGATTCCTTCCTCCTACTAAGAAAAATTTCCTCCAAAAATTATCTCAGATATATTTTGTGTGTAGGTATATTGCATGTAGGTATATTTGTATGCACATACAAATAATATAGCAGATAGATAAAAAAGAAATAGATAATCTATATTGTTTACCCTGATAGAATGTAAACTCTCCAATAATAGGGATCATTTCATTTTTGTATCCCTCATAGTTGATACATAGGAGCTATTTAAGAATGACTGCTAATTGATTATTTATAGATATATATCCCAAAATAAAAAGTACAGGATTCTACATGTAGTTTTCACCAACTAATCTATTGGTTGTTGTTAACTCCGGTAGTGATTACTTTAATATTAAGTATTACCTTAGAATGGGTGCTCAGCAAAACTGTGCTAGGTCCACAATACTGTCTTTTGGTCAAATTCCATAAGATTACTACTTTTTGAGACCCTTTTAGTACTTCAGGAACTAAGCCCCACTTTGTATTGATTATTATAACTGAGATTCCAGCATTCAGCTCAAAGTCATATTCTTTCTACATAATTGGACAAGCGTTATTTGAAACCTACAAACATTTTAATTTTTGGTTGAAAATATTCAATTCCATTATGTTCCTGAATCAAAAAAATCAAACATGTAATTATCTTCTATTTGCAGGTAACCAAAATTCAGTCAAATTCACAAATCACCTGAGATCTCTTTTGGCTGTGAGATGGGTGGGGAGAATGAAAAAAAAAAAGTTCAACTGCATATAATTCACAGATCTTTTACTGATTAACTGGAAGGGAGGTAATGATTTCTTCCCCACTTTATCTTGTCTGTACATGCAGCTCCTGTGACTCCTCAGTAAGCACCTTTGTTGTCTACATTGCAAATGCCCAATTATTTCCTGATATTTCTATATTAGTTCCTTGTTTATGCCATATATTCTTTTATGGGCCTTTCCCCACCCAAGTTAACCTTCTAAGAATGTAACTTTCACAAGAGTACTGATTCTGGTATTTAAATTCCACTTTATGACACAAAGGAAATCACCGTGCACAGATCTATTTTTAATAAATTATTTTATGATATGGACAATAAATGCAATCATCACAAGTAGCAGCATTAAACAGTTCTTAATTAATATAAGTATTTAATTCCTAAAATTTTAAAAGGTGAGTTTAATCATAGAGCCTTGAGGCATACTTCAATGGATCTATTATCCACTCATATGGGTAATCTCTCTCCAAAGGCCAATCTAACCCTTCTCATCTTGTGTAAATAATGTACTTGTTCTCCCATAACTTTTCCACAGGGGATCTACTCAACACACTGACGTTTTTCCTCTAGAGTTCTGAACATTTCCTAGGCAAGCAGAGCTCCTAAGCTATCCATTTATTTTTCTTTGATCTCCCTTCAGGCAAAATGGGAAATCAGATAAGCAAGTTTTATTAAGATTCATGTGGGGTTTTAAAAAATATTTTTATTTAGTTTTGAGTTGCAAATTCTCTCTCTCCTTTTACCCCCCTCCCTGAGACAGTAAGCAATCAGAGATAAGTTATACATGTGCAATTATGTATAACATTTCCATATTAATCATTTTATACAAGAAGACTTTAACAAAAGAAAAAAATGAAAAAAGTGAATATGTCATGCTTCAATTTTCTTTCTCCTAAATTCTTCCCTTATCCATAAACCTGGCACATAAACTATTCTATGCTCTTTTGATTTGTTTATGGTATCACCCTTTCTGTATAAATTATGTACACACATTTTGACCTTATTTTAATATACAGTATAATATGTTGGTCTATACCTAATTTCTACCATATTGTATTCCAGTTTTCCCAAAAGATTTTGTCAAACAATGAGTTTTTGTTTCAAAAGTTTGGATGTTCAGGTTTGTCATATACTATATTACTATGGTCATTTGCTATAATGGAAATTGTATCTAATGCCATTGATAGTTCAATCGGTTTCATAGTCATGAGCAGATTATTTTGATAATTACTATTTTATAAAACAGTTTGAGATAGGGTATGGCTAGACCACCTTCTTTTGCCTTTTTTTTTTCATTGATTCCCTTGATACCCTTGAGCTGTTTTTCTTCCACATAAATTTTATTATTTTTTCTAGTTCTATAAAATAATTTTTGATAGCTTGATTTGTATGAACTGAATAAATAAATTAACCTAGATAGAATAGTCATTTTATTATATTGACTTAGTTTGTCCATGAGCAATTAATATTTTCCCAATTGTTTATATCTGACTTTATTTATGTGAAATTGTGTGAAGTTTTATAGTTGTGTAGATATGGTTAGTAAGTTTGCTTTGGCAGGTAGATTCCCAAGTATTTTATCTTGTCTACAGTTATTTTTAAATACAATTTTTCTATCTCTCCTGATGGACTTTGTTGGTAACATATGGAAATGCTGATGATTTATGTGGGTTTATTTTGTATCCTATAATATTGGTAATAATTTCAAGTAATTTTTTAGTTGATTCTCTGGAATTTTCTAATATCATACCATTTGGAAAGAGTGGATAGTTTTATTTCCTCATTGTCTATTCTACTTTTTATAAATTTCTTTTTCTTCTTATATGATATAACTAATATTTCTAGTACAATTCTAAATAATAAAGATAATAATAGCCATGCTTTCTTCATTTGTGATTATATTGGGAAGGCTTCTAGCTTATTCTCATTATAGATAATGCTTAATGATTTAGATAAATATTACTAATCCTTTTCAGATAAACTCCCCTTATTCCTATATTCTTTAATAAATTTAATAGGAACGGATGTTGTATTTTGAGAGAGTCTTTGTGAGTCTATTGAGATAATTATATGATTTCTGTTGGTTTTGTTACTAATGTGGTCAATTATGCTAACAGTTTTCTTAATATTGAACCAGCTCTGTATTCCTGGTATAAATCCCACCTGGTCATAGTGTATGATTTTTGTGATATAGTGCTACAATCTCTTTGTTAACATTTTCTTTAAAATGTTGCATCAATATTTTGTAGAGAAATGTGTATTTTTTTTTGGCTGATTTGATTCTTCTTCATTTGGGTGTCAGCACCATAATTATATCACAAAAGGAATTTGGTAGGACTCCTTCTTTGCTAATTTTCCCCAACTTTAATATAGCATTGGGATTAATTGTTCTTTAAATGTTTGGTAGAATTTGCTTGTGAATCCATCTGTTTCTAGGGATTATTTTTCCCATTGAAAGTTTGTTCAATTTTTAAGATTGGGTTATTTAAGCACTTTATTTTTTCCATCAATCTGGATAATTTATATTCTTGTACATATTCATTCATTTCATTTAAATTGTCAAATTTATCAGCATATAATTGGGCAAAAAAAGCTCATTGCAATTGCTTTAACTTTCTCTTTTTTTATATTTTCTTAATAATTTTAATTTTCTCTTCATTGGTAGTTCACTCCTTTTGTTTTTGATATTAGAAATTTGGTTTTCTTCTTTTCTTTTTTTAATCAAATTAAGCAATGAATTATTATTGGTTAATTTTTTTTCAAAAACCCAGCCTTCAGTTTTATCAGTTAAATGATTTTCTTCCCCTCAATTTTATTAATCTCTCCTGATTTTAAAATTTTCCAATATAGTGTTTAGTTGGGGGGTTTAAATTTGTTCTTTTTCTAGGTTTTTTTAGTTGTATGTCCAATTCATTGATGTAAGTGTTCTCTATTTCATTGAGAAAAAAAAAAATGTGTTCTCTATTTCATTGAAGTAAAAAAATAGAGATATGAATTTTCCCCTAAATACCACTTTGGTTGCATCCCATAGATTTTGGTATGTTCTCTCATTGATGGCATTTTCTATAATGAAATTACTAATCATTTCTATAACTTTTTTTTGGAATTAGATTATTTCATTTCCAATTAAGTTTTGATCTCTTTTTCTATTGTCCATCATTGAGTGTAATTTTGTGGCATTATGATCTGAAATGAATGTATTTATTATTTCTGCTTTTCTGCATTTGACTGTCAGATTTTTAACATCCTAATACATTGTCAGTTTTTATATAATGTGATATATTGCTGAGAAAAAGATATATTTTTTCTATTCCCATTCAGTTTTCTTCAGAGGTCTGTTATAGCTAACTTGTCCAGAATTTTATTTACTTCCTTAATTTTTTCTTGTTTATTTTTTGGTTGGATGTGTGTAGTTCTGAGAAGGGAAAGTTAAGGTTCCCCACTGTCATAGTTTTATTATCTATTTCTTCCTATAACTCATTCAATTTCAAAAATTAGATGTTATAACACTTGGTGCATATATGTTTAGTATTAATATGACTTCATTGCCTATAGCAAGATATTTCAGCGAGATACAGTTTCCTCCTGACTTCACTGTCTACAGTACCTTTTAGCAACTTCTAGTTCTCTTATCTCTTTTAATTAGATCTATTTTGGTTTTTGCTTTTTCTCTGAGATTATGATTGCTGCTTCTGCTTTCTTTGCTTCAACTAAAGTAATTTTGCTCTAGCCCCTTACTTTTAACCTGTGTGTATCTTTCTGCTTCAAATATGTTTCTGGTAAACAATATGTTGTAGGATTCTGGTATCCATTCTGCGATCCACCTCTATTTTATGGGAGAGTTCATTCCATTTATATTTATACTTATAACTAACTGTATATTTCCCTTCATGCTGTTTTCCTTTTATCTCTTTTAATGCTTGCCCTCATGAGTGTTTTACTTCTGCTCACTGCCTTTCCCAGTCTACCTTCCCTTTTTTCAGTCCTCCATTCCCCTTCTATATCCCTTTTTACTTCTTTATAGGGTAAGAGAGATTCTGTATCCAAGTGACTGTGTATATTATTCCCTCTTTGAATCAATTTTGATGAAAGTAAGGTTTAAATTTTGGCAACCACTCTCATCCTCTTTCATCTTCCTCTCCATTACAATGGCTTTTTCATGCATCTTTTATGGGATAATTTACCTCATTCAATCTCTCCTCTCCTGCTTCTTGTATAACTTTTTTCTCACCTCTTTTTTGTTTTTTCAAGTGCCATGCCATCAAAGTCACCAATATCCACATTCTCTGTTTACATATATATATATATATACACATGTATGTATATATGTATATGTATGCCTTCTAATTGTTCTGATAGAAATAATTTAAGACAAATAACAATTGTTATCTTTCCATAGAAACTTTATTGCATTTCTTATGTTTTTCTTTTAATAGTCTATAAATACTAAACAATAGGAAAATAAGGAAGAACAAACTTGTCATTTTAATGATAGCTAACTAGCTTAAATATGGTGCTTTAAGATTTATAAAGCACAATATAAATGTTAACTCATTTGATCCTCCCAATAACCCTGTGAGATTGATTCCACTTGTTCTCAGGTGGTTCAGTGGTTCACTGGGCCCGAAGTCAGAAAGACCAGAGTTCTAATTTAAACTCAGATGTTTCCCAGCTGTGGAATCCTGGAAAAGCCACTTAATTTCTGTATGTCTGTATGTCTGTTTCCTTAATTATAAAATTATAAAATCTATTTCATAGAGTTATGAAGATTGTGAAAACCGCGTATTTTAAAATCAGCCCGAATCAGGAATTCAGGTTAGGGGAAAATCATCAGTCTTTATTCTCCATGAAGAAAGATCAGAGGTGGAAGAGAATGGGCAATAGCAATGTGTGTAGTTGAGTCAAGAAGCTAGCTAGACCAGCAGCCACACGACCAGTAGCTACCAGTATAGAACCCAGGCCAATCTCTCCCAGCCTCTCTTCCTGTCTCTGCCTCCACCCACCAAAATCATCATTTCCTATACAACACATCAGGACTTGCACAGAGAGTGGGCAGGGGCCATTCTTTATCCAATCATGTATATTAATAGAGTATAGTCCAATTACCATTTAGCCTCACATGCTTGGGACCTCAGTGCATCAACTCAAGCCTCAGCCCATAACAAAGATCAAAAGAGATATTTGTAAAATGCTTGGCACATATCAGGTATTTAATAAATGCTTCTTCCCTTCCTTTCCCTGTTTAACAGATGAGAAAACTGAGGTTCACAGAGATTCTGACTTGCCCAGGGTCACACAGCTAATAAACACCTGAGGCAGGATTTCTTCACTCCAGGTCCAACACTCTACTATGCCATTTGTTTTTGCGTTAAATCTTGTTCTTTAAAAAAATCCTGTGCAGTTTTAGATACATCCTAATGTGCTTCTGTTTCACACCAGTTTGTATAAATTTTCAACATCTGGTCTTTAGTCCTACAAAAGTTATATTAGTGTCTTCCTCACAGAAATTACTTTACATTTTTAAATTTTTCTTTGCATTGTTTTATACTGACTTATCTTTGCATACATTGTTTTCCCCTGTAGCATGTAGGCTCCTTGAAAGAAACCACTTTCATTGTCATCTTTTTTCCGAAAACTTAGCATAGCACAGAATTCATAGAAAATGTCCAATAAGTGCTACTTGAATTGAATTGATTTGCATTTAATTAACAAATTTAAATGACATGAAAATGCATTAAATCAATTTCAGTCAAGTAAATAAGAATCTTGTTATTTAACAGATTTAACTATACTACAGAATTCCAGAAGTGTGAGCAATATATTCCAACAGAACCTACCTCAAACAGGTTTACTTCACTGGTGGTGGCTTTCAGCTCCAATTTAAAGACATGCATGTCTGTTTGCAGAGGCAAATCCTTCCTAAGCTTTTATGAGAAGTGAACCCAAACATTGCTTCAGAATCTGAGTGAATCTTTGAAATATGCTATTTAAATCTAGAGAATCCAGGAGATGTAGGATCAGAAAAAAAGAAGTAGGCCAATCCCATTGCAAGAAATTTCAGTTAGTCAGGTTCTAATAACGATATGTACTGGAAAAATTAGTTTTGTTTATTGCTTTTCAAAGTCTTGACAATCAGCAGAACAATAAATCATGCCCTGATTTGTAGTGTTTGCCAATTTCATTAAGCTCTCATGAGCTGGTCTGATCTAGACCCAATTCTGAAAAACCAACCTAGATTATAGAAAAGCAAAATCACAAAATTTCAGAGATATAAGGAACAGACAACATGATATAATGAAAAAGCCTCAGGGTCTACATGTCAAGGGATCAGGGTCTAAGCTTAACCTATGTGATAGAGAACAAGTCATTCAGCCTCCATTGGCTTCAATTTCTATCTTTTTATGACTCATGAGGTCCTTCCCAGCTCTATATCTATTAGCTATGATTTAACTTCTATGTTTTCTAATTCTACTGATGTTATTGTTCATCTCAGTCACGTCTGATTCTTTCTGATCCCCCCTGGGGTTTTCTTGGCAAAGATAAATGGTTCACCATTTCCTTCTCCAGCTCATTTTACAGATGAGGAAGCTGAGGCAAACAGGGCTAAGTGATTTGCCCAGGGTCACACAGCTAATAAGTAAGTATCTGAAGCTGGATTTGAACTCAGTAAGATGAGTCTTCATCACCAGGCCTAGTGTCCTATCTACTGTACTAACTAGCTGCCAATTCCACTCATGCCAAGTATCCCCTCTAGAAAATCACTAATACATGTTAGTATGAAAAATAAAATATTTATATCTTTTAATTATTATTGTTTGTATTTGGCACATATCCCATAGTTTACTAATATCCAAGGAAACTATACTCAGAATTACTCCAGAGACTCATTGATAATACTCATCACTGGAAAAAATCCTAACACTTTAAATTACAGTTACAAGTCATGTTTTTTTTTTTTACTTTTAATTTTCACCATATTGTATAAATATATCTAATTATTCTCACTCTACATAAAATGCTATTAGTGCCTTGGGGGACGGATTAGTTTATCAATTCAATTAGAAACTTGGTTGTTTTGATTAACGTCAGCTATTATCTATTATAGTGAATGTCATAATGCCATCTAATTAAGAAAAATAAGTGCTTAAAATTACCAAACCTATATCCCGCATGGTTAAAAAAATATATAAGCAATACAGATTCTGAGTTTTCAGTAGTTAAAGTCAATATAGGCCTAGTTACTGCAGTATCAATCCACCAGGCCCTCCTCCTCAAAAACATTGGTTTTGTCAAGGTAGGCTATGAATATACAAAAGTAGAATAATACCAATTAATTTAAAAGAATAAGCAATAATACCCACAAACCTACTGATTGGATTGCATGGGAACATTCATTATTCTAAAAATAGCCTTGAACCTAGAAGTGTCCAAAAATGGTCTTCAAGTAGAGAAAAAATCAGCTATTTAAAGGCCAAGGATCATACATAAGAGAAGAGTTCATTACACTTGTAATTGTCTACTAAATTGAGCTTATTGATTTCACAAGCATAATTTTCCAGTTTTCACCTGAAAATTTCAGTTATTAGCAGATTATAGAGGAAGAATAAACTGAGGAAAATATAGAAGAGGGAGAGAGAGTGCTAGGTGACAAATTTGAGAAATAGAAATTAACAGAAAGAAGAAAAGAGCAGAAACAATATAATTATCAACTATAAAGCATTCAGGCAATTTAATGTAGGGGCAAATTGTTCCATATACATCAATAGCCCCTGAAGACCTTATCATATTCAAGTGTACTAAAATTAATTTATGACCATTATAATCTTTTTGAGAAGGTAGAGAAACATACAATATGATTTAGAAGACTTAAGAATAACAACTAAATCATTTTTTTTAATTAAAGAAAGTGATATACCAATTTCTTCTTCTTTGAAATTGCTAAAATTTTCAAAAATCTTGATCTAACTACCCACAAGAGAAAAACAAAGTGGATTAAAAAATGTCTATTTCTATACTGACATCATAATAATGAGATATAGATGCACACACATATATATAATAGCACATATATTAATTGCAAAAAAAAAAGATGACTGAAAGAATCTAAAAAAAAATACCACCTTATGTGCCTACTTTTCTATTTAGACAAAATATTTATAAATTTCATCTATATATGAGTAAATGGGGATATTAGTAAGGACCAAGAAAGTATTCATAAGTGATATTCAAAAACAGACCACATCTTTACCATTTCATAATGAAAAATAATGAAAAAAATAGGATATTATATCAATTTGCTTCTTTGCTATTTATGGAAAAGGCAGTGCAGGTAGACACACAAACACATATGTGTATATATGTATACTATATATACATATATATAACATGGTAGAAATGAATAACTACATAATTATAATGTAATAATAGCTAATATTTATATAGTGATATAAGATTTTTAAAACACTTTACATATGTTAGCTTACTTGATCCTCAGCAAGTTTTTTTGAAGTAGATTCTATTATTATCTCTATTTTACAGAAGAGGAAACTGGGGGCCTTTCCTGGATCACATTGCCACAGCTAATAAATATCTAAGGAAGGATTCATACTCTGGTTTTCTTGACTCCAAGTCTATCCAGGGAGGCATCTAACCCTACAGACAGATAGTGAGAGAA
The DNA here is from genome assembly GCF_902635505.1 of Sarcophilus harrisii. Taxonomy (NCBI): domain Eukaryota; kingdom Metazoa; phylum Chordata; class Mammalia; order Dasyuromorphia; family Dasyuridae; genus Sarcophilus; species Sarcophilus harrisii. The sequence goes on along the minus strand of NC_045426.1, from coordinate 552,568,949 downwards.
AAGCCCAGGTTGCAACAGACCCAAAAATTCACATAAAAGAAAAATTGCATCATTTTAATCCTAATATTTTATTGATGGTGGTATGGGATAATAAGGCATGAAATACAACTTCCTCTAAAGAATTAAAAATTTTTGCATACAGAATAATGGAGAGGAGTACTGTCAGTAAGCTATGACATAAAGCCAGTGAGAAATTTAAAAAAATAATAGAAATAGGGACAGCTACGTGGCACAGTGGATATAGCACCAGCCCTGAAGTCAGGAGGACATAAGTTCAAATCTGGTCTCAGATACTTAACACTTTCTAGCTGTGTGACCCTGAGCAAGTCACTTAACCCAATTGCCTCAAGAAAAAAAAAGAATAATAGAAATAAATATGTCTGCATAGAATTGTAGGGCAAGAAGAGAAAACCTACTGGTCATGTGCCAAGCATGAGTAGTTACAAGTAAACAACCAGAGTGCTCTCCTTGTACCTTTACACTGTTAAGAGATTGGCCCCCAAAGATGGTCTCCAGCATATTGGGTACATCCTCTATTGCAAACTTGAGGACATAGACAAGAACTAAATAGATTGGGTAGATTGGTTCTTCACAGATTGGGTAGATCCATGTCTTCATGGCTGGCTTAGGATCTGTGTAAGGGGAAATCTTGGATGCATTAGATTGCAGATCCATTTCAGTATTTAAGTGATCAGTATCTAAAGTTTTCACAGTAAAGTGATCTGGAGAAGGAAATGACACACTAATCCAGTTATCTTTCCCTAACCCTAACCCCAAATAGCATCATGAAGAATTAGACAGAACTGAAAAACAACTAAACAAAAAGGATTTGAACCTGAATCTTTCTAAGTCCAAGTCTAGGCATTTATCTAATCTTCCATATTGCAACCCCATGAGATATTAATGTTTTGAGAATATTATAATTAATAAATGAGAATATTATAATAAAATGAGAATATTAATGCTTTCCTGACAGCCTCACCAGGTTGAAGAAGAAACCAATAGTAATGTTTGCAGCAGATTTGTACCAGCACACACAGCTCATGCTCTATGCATACCAACGTTCTCTGAATCTGTTTCCTCTGTCCAATGAGGAGAGTGGACTAGAGACTATTCTTTATACCAAATGTGTGATTGTATGAAATGCATGCTTATATTGTTTTGTTCATTCAAGAGCCATGTGAGACAAGCCCATGAGTCTTGATATACCTCTTTTACAAATAGAGAGATAGTGGGGTATAATGTCTGGATAGAATTCTAGATAAAAGAATTTGGAAAACCCCAAAACAAACCCAAATTTGAAGTCTTGTCATTGTCATGTACTGACTGTAGGACCTCAGAGCCCTCAGTCAACTTTCTAAGGTAGAACTCTAATCCCTAAGCTTAGCGGTATGGGACTCTCTCCTTTTTGGTAAAGACTGATGCTAGATGGGCAAGTGGGTTGGTGAGCTGAAGAAAAGATCTCTTACTCTGAGCAGCTTTTCAAGAAGGTGAAAAGCATCAGTATCAAGCAAAGAAAGAGACCCATACTAATGGACTTTAGGACTCAGATTATAAAGTCTTTAAGTTACAGGGGACTTTTTGATCTATACTATTGGAAACAGCTTCCACAACTATGGTCACCCCACAAGAGTGAAATTATAGGTCTGGTCCAAAGGAAAAAAATCAGATAAAGAAATTGAGTCTCAGAGATATTTTTACTAGCTCATAGCTCTACCATTCCTCACAACAACCATAAAAATCAGTCACCTGCACTCCTCCTATTCCTCTTTCCACTAAAACTCAGACTCTGCCTCTAGGATGGTAAATCCTGAAAGGAAAACTTTCACTCTATCTTATCCAGGACCAAACTACCAAGACACTTTCCAGCCATTTTCAAATCATGCTGCCACATGTGAGGTCATGCCTTGCTTGCTTATATTTCTGTATAATGTAAATGCCACATAGTAGGTATTTAGCGATTTTTTTTCAATTCTTTCATCATCAGCTATCCTCAGAGGATTGTTGTAAAGAAAATATATTGCAGATTTTTTTTGTTTTTATAAATTTATTTTTAAAATAAATAAATTTAAAAAATAAAAATGTATAAAATTTAAAAATTTATTGTTATTTAATTAAACTACCCATTTATCCAAAAAAAATTATAAAATATCTACTATGTTCTAGGCACAGTGTTAGGCACAAGGTAAACAGAGACAAAAACAAATAATTCCTGATAAGAGAGTTTACATTACATATAAATGTTAGCTATCAAAATTAGTATTGGTATTATTATTATTATAACCTAGTAGGTCAACGAAAATGCTTGCAGTATCAACATAATGCATGGTATTGGCATTATCGAAATTATTTCAATTTGTCGTTTCCAGAAGCAATTTTTAAAAATCATAGTAGAACATAGTCTACTTTATAGAAATCATATGGCTTCTTCTTTTAATGAAAGCCCAGGATTTATTCTCACCCTATGTATGTACTTATTTTCAATTAAAGTTAATTGAAATTATATTCATACATACAGAAATGCAATTAGTAAAGCCATTCATATTGATTATTAAAACAACCATTGTGCATGTTGAGCTATCTACAACTGTCAGAGCTCAATATTATTTTGATAATTTGTTGAGCACATTATAATAGCTTTCTCAGTATACTTAAAACTACAAACATTTAACTTAAAGTTTTCCCAAATCTAATAACTATTCCTTTTTGGCAGCTATCTCTTTGGAGAAAAATATATAATGTCTTCTCTTTAATAATTACATCATCACTATAATGGATTCTTATCCTAAAGACATCATATTAAAATCCATGCAGTAGCTGAATTCACAAAAAATTTGACACAATATGAATTCTGGTACATCTCTGCTTCGTGCAGAAGTGTTATTTGCTTAATTCAAACTAAATTTCTCTGTCTTCCTCTTACATTCCCATGAATATGTAGATGCGTACATACATACACACAGTCTGGTCATGCTTCCATAAGACAAGTATGTTTATTATTTATTTTGAATGAAGTCCATTTTTTCATCATTTTACTTTGTTGTGCCATTTTCTTTGGAACACAACAAAAAGGAACCTTAGTGGAGGCCCTCATCACTCACTTTGTTGTTGCAAAAGTGTTTTTCTTGGATTTCCAAATCCTAGATTCTACCATCCCTGTAAAGGGCTGAAACTCTGAATATGTGCATTGGAATCAGACAACCAAGCACTTAAGGCTAATTACTGATTGGTAAAAATCCATTAGCATATACTTGGAAAATGGCCCTTCCCACTATTCTGTGCTGGTTCAATCTTTTGGTGTATACAGATAATTGTAGGAGGGATTAGGGAGTGGAGTAAGACAAGCCAGGGTCACTTTGGCTGTAGATGAGAAAAAGAGAGGAGATGGTTGGCTAGCCTTGTGGAGGTTTGTCTGTCTCCTTCACTTCTCCCTCTAAAGATCAAGGACTTTTGCTGATCCTGACTCTGGCTGATCCTGAGGTCAACAGGGAGCTAAGCCAGATTTTACATTTGGTGCCCAATGTATGGACCAAGGACCCTAATTTCACTGAAGAAGTCCCCGGTGACCAGGAAATAGGGTGAATATTTTAATAGACAAACAGGGAACTTACTTTGTTAAGGGCTAAATTAGTAACCATTTCTAACTGAAATGGGACAGATATTAGGAAGAATTCTCCTCCAGCCCCAGCCCTAGCCCCAACCCCACCCCTGTCCCAAGGGGTGCAATAGAAAGCATACTTAAGTTGATCCAGAGACAAAGCTTACTTGTAACTTGGGAGCAGATCTCTGGACTCTTGGGTACATTAGAATGCACGTCCTCTTGGTTCTTAAAGGAAGAAGATACAGGGGCAGATAATTGGAAACTAGTAGGAGATCAACTATGTTAATACTACAATGATAAAGGTCCTTATTCAATTTCCAAGGAAGCATTCTATATATACAACATAATACAATTGGTCTTAAAGAATTCTGCAAGTTGTAGAAAAAAGAAAAGTTTTAAGCACAGCCAGATGAGGAAGTGTGAGCAAAAAGAGGAAGACAAAGAACAGATTAATGGCAATATCGCCAGAGGGCCTGAGAATTTAAGAGAGCTTGAAGGGCATGGTAATTAATTCTCAATCTCACAAGGCAGTTTCAACCCTGCCTAAACCAGAACAAGTTCTTGACCCCCCCCCCCCCATCCACTCCACCTTCCAGGATGGAGGGAGGAGGAGGAAGAGGAGGAGGAGGAGCAGTGATATCACCAGCATCTCCCCCCCCCAGCCCCAGCAATCACCCCCTCCTATGACTAGATTGCAAAAGGCAGTACTTAAAGCCACAGAAGAAGGGCAGAATACAGCTGATCTGAGAATAGAAATGCATCCTGTGATTTAACACTTTTGATATACAAATTCTCAAAGACCTGAAAAAGGCTTGTACTCTTTATGAGGCTACATCAGCTTGTGTTAAGATATTATTACAAAATTTGGCTTATGAAATCTTAACCCCTAGTGACTGGAAATCTACGGCAAAGGCAGGCTTAAAACCTGGACAAAACTTGTTGTGGCTTTCTGAATATAGTGAGCTCTGTAGGATACAAGCCCAACAAAATAGTCATAGTGGAGTTAATACTCCAATCCCCTATGACCAAGTAATAGGTGTTGGGTCTTATGCAGAAATTTCAGTACAGATTAATTACCCCTTAGCAGCATATGAGCAAATTGCTTCTGCTGCTATCAAAGCATGGTGTTTTATTCCAGGTAAAAATGACAAGGGAGAGGCCTTCACAAAAATAACACCAGGACCAAATGAACCCTTTGCTGATTTTATAGGAGGTCTGCAGACAGCTATCATATGTACTAATAGTGAAAATGCAGTAATAGACATTTTGATAAGGCAACTTGCTAAAGAAAATGCTAATGAAGTTTGTAGAAAAATTATACTAGGACTACGCAAGGATGCTCCTTTAGAGGAGATCATAAGATGCTGTGCCACAGTGGGCACAAATCCCTTTTATAGCCAGGCTATGATGCAGACTTGCCAAGATCTGAACATGGGAAGACGGGGTCCTTTTTGGCAAGGGACTTCCAGAGAGACTCATCAATGCTTTCAATGTGGTGAAGGAGGGCATCTGAAAGCTCAATGTTGTCATAGAGACAGAGTGAGAAAACAGGGTGGGAGAACAAGACCCAATACCTCCTGTCCATTGCAACAGAGGCTTCCATTGGGCATCAGAATGTAGACTGATTCAGAGAAACTGGATGAGAGGCCCAGCCCCAGGGCCCAAGACAAAAAAATACCTGGGGCATGATGGCAGCTGATGAGAATGCCTAGAAGTCCAGTACCCAGACATGACCAATCAGCCAGGAAGCCATCTGATGGGAGGAAGGGATAACACAATCAATCAGCCAGGAAGCAACCTGATGGAAGAAAGGGATTACAGTTGGGGAGGATAGAGTTGTATGCAGCTGGGACAACTGAGATACCCCTGGAGAGTTGAAATCTGTTCCTCTCCAGACTATGGATCCCTTGCCTCCAGGCACAGTAGACTTGACCATTTCATCTCCTGAGAGTACTTACAAAACAGTGTCCATCCATACACTGATGTAGGAAACTGGGAAATGTGTAGATAATATACAAGTCACTAATACAAGTAGACAATGTGTGACTTATCACCCAGGAGAAGTAGTAGCATCAGATTTACTGATACAGATTCCTAATAAGCAATCTGGTGATAGTTGACCAGATTCTGAGTCCAAGCAACAAAATCCAGGAATATGGACAGCAGCTGTGACAACTGACCGACCTATGCTCACTATTTATATAAATGGCATACCATTAGAAGGACTGGTAGACACAGGTGCAGATCATACAGTCATTAGAAGTGCCAATTGGCCTAGTCACTGGCCAAAGATTAAAGCAGACACCTACATGTCTGGCATAGGAGAATCAATAGCAGCTGAAGTTAGTGTTGCTCCTTTGAGATGGACTTTTGAAGGCAAAACAGGAGTTTTTACTATAATTGAAAAAATCCCCATCAATCTGTGGGGAAGAAACATTTTACAACAATTAGAATTAAAAATGAGTACCTCGGTTTTTTAGGCAGGGCTGCTGTTGAAGGCCTGCCAACACTTTTACTTGTTCCTGTCCAATGGAAAACTGATACACCCCATGTGGATAGAACAGTGGCCCTTAGCTAGCAATAAAATTCAGGCCTTATTAGATATAGTACAGGAGCAACTTGACCAAGGACACTTACAACCTTCTCTAAGTCCTTGGAATTCCCCAATATTTGTTGTAAGAAAGAAATCTGGAAAATGGAGGCTGTTGGCTGATTTAAGAAAGGTAAATGAACAGATGGAAAATATGGGAACTCTTTAGCTTGGGCTTCCATTTTCCACTCAATTGCCTAGAGAATGGCCTCTTTGGGTTATAGACATTAAGGATTGTTTCTATTCTATACCTCTAGATAAGGAGGATATGAAAAGATTTGCCATTTTAGTGCCCAGCTTTAACTTAACTGAGCCTTATAAAAGATATGAATGGACAGTTTTGCCACAGGGAACAGCCCTACTATGTGTCAAATATATGTAGCTGCTGCTTTTACTCCAGTAAGAAAAGCATTTCCAAAAGTAATGTTATTACATTACATGGATGATATATTGGGATGTACATCTGAGGAACAAATATTAGAAGCATGTCTACAAAAGTCATAGAAACACTAAGGAACTACAAATTGAACATAGCTCCAGAAAAAATCCAAAGGCATGCGCCTTTTCAATATTTAGGATATGAAGTACACCCTAAGGTGCTTACAGTACAAAAACTTCCCTTAAGAACAGAGAAGCTAAACAACTTAAATAACTTTCAGAAATTGATAGGAGATATCCAATGGATGTATCCAGTGTTAGGCTTGACTACCTATCAATTGCAACCCTTATATGACATTTTAAGAGGAGACAGTGCTTTAAACTCACCATGCCAGGTTACAAAAGAAGCTTTTGAGAGAAGTTGAACTGGCTTTATCCAATGTGGTTGAAAGAATCACTCAAAAACCCTTGGAAATATCAGTTTTTGCTACACAAGAGGCACCCACAGCAGTTCTTCATCAAGGAGACAGTGTGATAGAGTGGGTGAACCTTCCGGCACAACCAGAACAAAGCCTTACTCCCTACCCAGTGCTTGTGCCTAGAATTTTATTAAAGACCATTACACAAGCAGTACAATTCTCTGGGATAAGACCTGACAGTATATACACCTTTTATATCAATGCACATGTATTATACCAATACATTTAAATTAATGTATGGTGTGAAACCATCCCAGAGTGGCAAATTTTATTAGCTATGGCTCCAAATTTTACACACAGGTCTCCATTAAAGATAACCAGACTATTACATAATTGGCAATGGATTCTTGAAGAAAAAGTTCCTAACATTCCTCTTAAAGGACCAACTATCTTTACAGATACATCCAAACATAATATTTGTGCTGTATACTCTCGTGACTTAACTATAAAGAGAGAAGTCAGAACTCCTTTTCAGTCCACTCAGCAGAATGAATTGTATGCTATCGTTCTGGCTCTTACTTATTATCCAGGAGATATAAATATAATATCTGATTTGGCCTATTCAGTAGGTGTGGTAGAAAGAATTGCCACAGCCCAAATAAAATTTGTAGCTTCCAATACATGTCAGCTCTTTAAGGAACTTCAAGAGCAAGTGAGAAAGCATCCAGGTAAGATTTATATCTTGCATATCCACTCTCATAGAGGACTTCCAGATCCTATTGTTGATGGTAATTGAAAGGCAGATAGCCTTCTAACTATTTTGGCCAATAGTCCTTTATTTCAAGAAGCCCAGGCATCTCATTTTAAATATCATCAAGCTGCTCGAGCTTTATGTTTGCAATTTGGAATAACAAGAGAGGAAGCTAGGAACATAGTAAAAGCCTGTACAACTTGCCTTTCTTTCCACACTCCCTACACTGCCTCCAGGGAAGAACCCTTGTGGTTTGAGACCCAATGAAATATCGCAAATGGATGTGACTCATTATAAATCTTTTGGTCGTCTGTCTTTTATCCATGTTGTGGTAGATACCTTTTCAGGATTCACTTTTGCACCAAAAAGAGCAAAAGTGACAGCCCAAGTGGTCACTGAATTCCTTATCCAAGCATTTGCAGTTATAGGCGTGCCACAAGCAATAAAAACAGATAATGGACCTGCATATACTTTTAAACATTTTACACACTTTTGTGCACAGTATCAGATTTTACACACCACTGGCCTACCTTTTAATCCTCAAGGACAGGCAATAGTAGAGAGGAGAAACAGAGAAATTAAGATACTCCAAAAACAAAAGAAAGGGAGAGCCACAGGTAACCCTAGAGAACTTCTAAATCTCGCTCTTTATCCTATTAACTTCTTGATTTTTGACAAAGATGCACCCGGCAGACAGGTTTTACAACCCACTAGAAGGCAGTGTCCAGTGCGAGCAGCTCCACTATCTTTAGATAATCACCAGGTGATGTGGAGAGACCCAGAAAGTGGTGAATGGAAGTTACCAGATAGATTAACTGCTTGGGGGAGAGGGTTTGCTGGTATCTCTACAGATGGAGAAGGAATTGGATAGGTGTCAACAAGCCATATTCACCTTGTCCATCACAGAGAGATGGAGCAGACCCTTGAAACGAAGGAGAAGACCCAAGAACCATCGGATGGTTCTGTCGCTGATTGTGCTCACCACTGAAAGAGCCTGGCAGTTATGACAACTGACTCATGGACATCAAAAAACTATTGGATTTCAAAACTCTCAGGAATCATTGAAATCCCTGAGACATGAAAAGATTGTTGTAGGACTTCAAACCCCTCAGGCATCATTGGAATCCCTGACACATGTAAAGATTGTTGTAGGACTTGAAAACCTTCAGGAATCACTGGATTCTCTGAGACATGATAAGACTGTTGTAGGACTTCAAAACCCTCAGGAATCACCGGACTTTCTGAGACATGATAAGATTGTTGTAGGACCTGAAAACCCTCAGGAATCATTGGATTTTCTGAGAAATGATGAGACTGTTGCAGGACTTCAAAATGTGCAGGAATCACTGGATTCCCTCACACATAAAAAGACTGATGCAGGACTTCAAACACTTGTGGGGATCATTGGATTCCCTGTACATGAAGCAATGGACAATAGATTGGTTTTGGACTATCTCTTGGCTGCTGAAGGAGGCATATGTGTGATTATTGTTTACATACCCTCCTTCTAGGACTTCTGGAAATCTTTTACAACACCATGTTGATTCATATTGTTTATTATACCGCTACTTGCATGTACAATTCATGTTTGTTACACCACATCAAACCTGCACTGGCTGTAGGGAGAGTCATCACTAATAGCCTGTGTGTTATTGCTATGTGCTTGTATAATACCTCCCATGCTGATGGGTTTGTACATACCTGTTTCTAGTAAGACCCTTCAGCCCAGAAACCCACTAGCAATATCTGGGTTAACTCCCCACTTTCTTTTGGTGTTTTTCATCTCTCTTCCTGAGAAGTCAGAGAGGGTGTGATAGCCTCCTTTTTGGGGTTCTCACCTCCCTGAGAAGTCAGGGAAGGCATGATCACTTGTGTTCTAAAACAAAAGAAAGCAGGAAATATAAAGGGCTGAAACTCTGAATAGGTGCACTAATATCAGACAACCAAGCACTTCAGGCTAGTTATCGATTAGACAATACTCTCTTAGCATATGCTTGGAAAATGGCCCTTCTCACTATTTTATCCTGGCTCTATCTTTTGGTGTATACAAATAATTGTAGGAGGGATTAGAGGATGGAGTAAGACAAGCCAGAATCACTTTGGATGAGGATGAGGAGAAGAGAGGTGGTTGGTGGCGAGCCTTGTGGAGGTTTGTTTGTCTCCTTTATTTCTCCCCCTAAAGACCAAGGACTTTTGCTGACCCTGACTCTGGCTGATCCTGACGTCAACAGGGAGCTAACTGGATGTCACACTAGTTCATTTTCCATATAAATGAATGAATTATTTTTCTGAAGCATAGGTCCAATCATGTCAATCACTTTCTCCAGAAAGTTCCCTACTGTTTACAGAATAAAACTAATGCAGACAAGATTAGAAGGGAAGCAATAAACTGAGAAAACATTTTTACAGCTAAAGGTTCTTTTAAAGACCTCATTTCCAAAATATAGAGAGAATTGACTCTACTTTATAAGAAATCAAGCCATTCTCCAATTGATAAATGGTCAAAGGATATGAACAGACAATTCTCAGACAAAGAAATTGAAACTATTTCTAGACATATGAAAAGATGTTCCGGGTCATTATTAATCAGAGAAATGCAAATTAAGATAACTGAGATACCACTACACATGTCAGATTGGCTAGAATGAGAGGAAAAGATAATGATGAATGTGGGAGGGGATGTGGGAAAACTGGAACACTGACACAATTTTGGAGGAATTGTGATTACATCCAGCCATTCTATGTTGGAATCTTTACAAAGTGTTAAGCCATTGGAGTTGAATTGATCTTAGAAGAAGATATTTTGGGCCAGAACTTGAAACAAAGTACTAAATGGAACTGATTGAACAATGCTTGTGTTCACACCTTTAGAGAGCTCTAAGAACTCAATGGAGATCACAGTTTGGGAGATTCAGGGTCTAGAAAGAGATATCTGAATTCACACCTTCCTTAGGACCAGAGAGCACTCTGAGAGATAACCCAGAATCCCTCTCCCTCCAGAAGGCGGAGTTAACCTTTGGGAGATCACATAAATGGAGGGAGCTCTTGGAGCTTGAAAACTGACTGGAGGTACAGAGAGATTCATTGCATCTTCCAACTTGGTGCTGGCTGGAGGCTGAAGAAAGCAGAGGCAGAAGCCAAGGACAAAGCTGCAAGATCTCTTGGAGCCAGGTGGAGAGATAGGCCTCAACTAACTGGGCTAATTTGGAAGGAGAAATAAACGTTTGCATTTTTACCAGCTGGCTGCAATTTTGGAGTAATTATTTATTTCAATAAGGCTGCCTCCAGGAAAACCTCCACATTTCTTCCTCCTGGATCCCAATCAGCCTTTGATGTTGTCCCAACCTCAGCCTCAGTGATGCCTTTTGCATCCACTTGCCCTTATCCCACGGCCGCGAGGACCCTGCCTCCCCAAATTACCCACTATCTGCTTTATATATATGGATGCTCACAGAAGGAGATGCTGCCTTTGTTTCCAAGCCCTTCCCAAGCCGGCTGCCCTGCCTGTCCAGTTGTCTTACATGCTGCGCTCTTTTATTGTGGTCTCGACACTTGGGGTACCCAGAACAGGTGGGCTTTTCTGGCACTGACTATCATGAGCCCCCTCTTGGTGTCTGCTCAGTTGGTTATCAGCTGGGGCCAAAGAGCTTTTAAAAAGGGCATTTCCAAAGCAACTACAGTGAGGACAGTTGCAGTAAAAAATGGGCCATGTTACACACAAGAGTCAAGAATCCCAGGGGTAGAAAGTCTCCAGTTTTGAGTCCAAAGATCTTGATTCTAGCTCCGTGACTTAGTAAATACATGACCTTGGTGACTGTTAGCCTTCCGTGGGTTCTTTCATGCTGAAGCCCTCTGGGAAGAGTCTGGATATCAGACGTTGAAATCTTTAGCTAGAACCATCCTTGGGATTTCCAGTTGGCCAAAGATGAAGATGTCCATGGCCCGCGGCCACAAAAGCCACCCCAGAATGCTCCTTTCCAGCTTTTGTCTAGCGTCTGGATATCTGGGCTGGTCAGAGCCTATCTCTCTGCCTTGAGCTCTGAGAGCGATTTGGAACTATGCTCAAAAAGTTATCAAACGGTGCATACACTTTGATCCAACAGTGTTACTACTGGGCTTATATCCCAAAGAGATCTTAAAGAAAGAAAAAGGACCTGTATGTGCAAGAACGTTTGCGGTAGGTCTCTTTGTGGTGGCCAGAAACTGGAAACTGAGTGGATGCCCATCAGTTGGAGAATGGCTGAATAAATTGTGATTATATGAATGTTATGGAATATTATTGTTCTGTAAGAAATTACCAGTAGGATGATTTCAGAAAGGCCTGAAGAGACTTACATGAACTGATGCTGAGTTAAATGAGCAGGACCAGGAGATCAATATACACTTCAGCAACAATACTATATGATGATCAATTCTGATGCACATGGCCCTCTTCAATAATGAGATGAACCAAATCAGTTCCAATGTAATGAATTGAACTAGCTACACCTAGCTAAAGAACTCTGGGAAATGAGTATGAACCATTATATAGAATTGCCAATCCCTCTATTTTTGTCCCCCTGCATTTTTGATTTCCTTTACAGATTAATTGTACGCTAGTTCAAAGTCTGATTCTTTTTGTACAGCAAAGTAACTCTATGTGCATGTATATATTGTATTTAACTTATACTTTAACATATTAAGTTAATGTATTTGTATTTACTTTAACATATATTGGTCAACCTGCAATCTGGGGGAGGGAATGGGGGGAAGGAGGGGAAAAATTAGAACAAAAGGTTTTGCAATTGTCAATGCTGAAAAGTTACTATTTCATACATCTTGTAAATAAAAAGGTATAATAAAAAAAGTTTTAAATAAAATAAAGTAAAAGCAATAAAGCTCAAAAAAAGAGAAAATGCCCTTATTTCTTACTTTGCTAAATAAATAAATAAAATAAAAAGAGGCTCTTAAAGAACTCCCTATTTTCTCTTTGTTCTTACCTCATAACTTTACATCATCCTCAACAATTCTTCCTTTTCTCTACTCTCCAAGACTTGAGATGACTTCTCCTCACCAAGATTAACAGGTTCTCTTGACCCCATTCCTTCTTGTCTTCTCTAGTATATTGCTCCCCATTCTCATCATTTCTCTCTTCTTCAATCTCTCCTATCTACTGGCTCTTTACTTGCTTCCTATAAACACTCCCAAATCTACCCCATCCTCAAAAATTTCTTCTTAGCATACTACTACAAGCCCCACCATCTACTATCATATATTTCAATCTTTTCTCAGCCAAACTCTCTGAAAATAATTTCTTTCACTCTTCTCAACCCCTTAGGTCTGGCTTTTGTCCTCATTGTTCAACTGAAATTGCTTCTTCAAAGTCACCATAATTTAAATGTCTAATCTAATCTCTTTTCATTCATTTTCCACATTCACTTTTCTAGTTTTTGACACGATTTGTCACTCTTTCCTCCTAGATATTCTTTCCTTTCTGGATTTTTGGGATACTATTCTCTCCTGGTTCTTTTCCTACCAGTCTGACTGTTTTTTATCAGATTCCTTTTCAATTTATATCATACAAACTAATTTTAAGTACATCACAAGGCTTTATACTTTCCCCTCTTTTTTTTTCCTATAAACTCCTTCTTGATTATTTTATAATGATTATCATGCATGGGTTCAACTATTTCAACAAAGATGATTCCTTAATCTATATATCCATGCATACCTTCTATCTGACCTCTAGTCCATATTAACAATTATCTATTAGACAATTCCAAATGGAAGAACCGGAGAAAACTCAAATTCAACTGTCCAAAATGTAACCTATTTTCTTTTCACCTATTACTGAGAATACCACCATCTTTCCACTTCACCTCAGTGTCATTTCTGGCTTTTTACTCATTTTATTTGGTATTCTGTTGTCAAACCCATAATGTACAGAATGATGGGCCTAAAGTCAGGGAGATTTGATTTCTAATCCATCTTTAGATACTTACAAGCTATTTGACTTTGGACAAATTACTTACCTCTGTCTACCTATTTCCTCTATTGTAAAATGGGAATAATAATAAATGTTAATATATTTATATCCCAAAATTGTTGTAAGTATCATATAAGTTAATGTTGACAAAGTGTTTAGCCCAGTGTTTTCTGTTACACAGTAAGAACTATATAAATGCTGTCAATTATTGTTACTATTATTAAAATAGTAAAAAAAGAAATTCATAATGTCACCACCCATGTACCTCCACAAAATCTAATAGTTTATTATTGCTTCTAGAATTAAATAGAAAATCCTCTGCTAGACATTTAAATCTCTTCACAATTTGGCTCCTTCCTACCTTTGTAATCTGATATTCTACTCCCTTCTTCAATCTTTTCATAGTGTCTCAGGCACACTAGCCTGATTATGATTCTATATTTCTGAACCTTTCTTCCTCTGCTCTTTGCCTTTGGCCTAGCTGCCCCTAGACCTGGAATACTTTAGCTCCTCACCTCTGCTTCTTGGAATCTATGATTATCTTGAAAACAGTTCTGCTAATTATCAGCAGCCCTTCTCAAAGCAACCTTATACACACATATTTCAGATATACTGAGGGTACAATTCCATATCTATATTAAATTATTATCTCAAGGAAGGGAGAAGAGGAGAGAAAAATAGTATTTGGAATTCATAATTGTAAAAAAATGAATATTAAAAATTAGTTTTATATATAATTGAGGAAAAATAAGCATCAAAAATATTTACACAGTATCTGGCATATAGTATTATTTAAAGGATGATGATGATGATGATGATGATGATGATGATGATTAACCAACCATATTCTAGCATTCCACTCTTAAATGGGCATTTTTCCCATTCCAAACAGTTTGCAGAGAGAAAATAATAAATTTCCCTCAGTTATTAGGATAATGGATCTAGAACTGGATGACACTTCTGAGTCCATTTCCAGGGGTCCTCAAACTTTTTAAATAGGGGGCCAGTTCACTGTCCTTCAGACTGTTGGAGGGCCAGACTATAGTAAAAACAAAAACTTTGTTTTGTGGGCCTTTAAATAAAGAAACTTCATAGCCCTGGGTGAGGGGGATAAATGTCCTCAGCTGCCGCATCTGGCCCTTGGGCCGTAGTTTGAGGACCCTGGATTTTAGTCCAAACCCCACATGGCGCATATGAGAAACTTGAAGACTTTGGGGACTAAGGTCAAAAATCATAAAGGTCTGGTAGTTAAGTGACAGAGATGATGTTTGAATAAAGGTCCTCTGCTTGTAGGGTCAGTGCTCTTTCTATGTAATGCATTATGACTGAATTATAGTGTGCTTTCTAGAGCTCCACAATAAGGTGCCAATATGTACTGTTCAGACTAGCTCTCTGGAGGATCTCGGAACCAACCCAAGTCCTTGGTCTTAGAAGAGGAGTAATGAGGCAGGGACCTACGTGGATGATTAAATATGGAGTTCCTTTATTTCAAGCCTTAAATACCTTAGTACAATAACATCACTTCAGCACACTGAGCATGTGCTAACTATAAGCACCCTTGCTATTATTATATAAATGCCTCTTTACTGCAAGTATCTCCGCTTCAGGTTGTCATACCCCCCTAACTTCTCAGGAAGGCTGAGATGCCCCCAAGTGGATATAAGAGCTGAACCACTCATTGTCAGCAGGTTCCCTCTGACTGAAGGGTCTTACATTTCACCAAGAGCTCCCCCACTGTCTGTGGCCTTCTACACTGAATAGCCTACCTTTTCTATTATTTTACAGATAGAAAAAAGATAGAGATACTGATTTTGCCATAATTGCTGAAAGAATATTTTGTCTGTGTCAACATAAAGTGTGCCATGGTAGTCATAATAAAGTTTTTAATTATGTAGTTCCTTTAGTTTTTGTCAAAATACTTTTAACACCTATCATTTTATCATTTGTGAGCTTATAAAAAATAGGCCTAACTATAAGGTTTCTGAGACCCCTTCAAGCTTTAAGATTCTATGATTCTATTACCTTATTTTATACTACAACAATCTTATAAGTTAAGGAAAACAGGTATTATTATCTCTGATTTATAGGGTGGGAAGATGAGTTTTGGGACCATTAAACCCAGGCCACCTAGTGACTAAAATGCAGAGATAGAATTAGAACTGAGTGTCTTGACTCAAGCTCTTTCCAGCAGACAATACTGCAATCTATGATTAAGTCACTGAGCCATAACTGTCTTACCCATGGATGACTTGAAGATGATTAATCTAAATAAAACTAATGGGTTTTTTGGTTTGTTTGTTTTTTGTTTTTGTTTTTTAAGACCGAATCTCCCTATCTCTCAAAGATTTGAAGTACAATGACCACTCGTGGACACAATTCCAATACTGATCAACATAGAATCTTAAGCCTGCTACTTTTTCTAACCTGCAATAGTTTGTCTCTCTTTAGATAGTCTGGTGACTTCTGGCCCTGAGGGGGTCACCGTACTAGACAATGTAGGTACCCAATTTATTTTAATCCTACTGCATGTCAGCACAATAGACTTCAGCTGATCCACAAGGATTATCCTGCTGGGATTTGCACGGATAAGAGGTATAGCCATCTTGCTTGATGAAGATGACTGTGATGAATTATCATTATAAAATTAAATAATAGTAATTTTAAATTTATAAAATTTCACAGTTTACAAAGTACCTTACTCATAACAGCCCTATAAAGTGCATATTGAATCACCATAAGGATATTATATTCAAAATTATTTTTGTGCATGGATTGTCTTTTATCTACACTGAAGTCCATTTCAACTCTCAAATTATGTAATTCTGAAGATCTCTAAAATGAAATTGTGAAAATACAGATTAAAAAAGGAGAGCTTTCTAAAAATAATGATAGCAGAATGGGAAACTCATCAAATAATTCAATTTTTTAAAAAAGCAAAAGAAAGATGGAAGCAACGTTGATAATAGAATATGAAAATAAAATCATGGCAAAATTCTGAAAGAGGAGTTAAAAGTGCTAAAAGAATGAGTTGGGCTAGTAATGAATAAACCAAAAAAAGAAGAACATTTTAGCTATATTAGGAAAAAAGAAGTTCAAACATGGAATAGAAGCATTGGTCCAGGCAGATAGGATAATACAATACAATTCCCCTTTTGCTTCTGTTTAGTCAGCCAAGAAAAAAAAATTTTTTTTTTGTATTATGGAGGGTAGAGCAAAAATTATTGACATAGAAATAAGATAGCACCCAGCTGCATTCAACAATTTTGAGTCACCAGGTGAAGAAAAACTATATCCCAGAAAAATGATTGCTGAAACTCTGTATATGAACTTTGAAAGAGATAAAAATAATAGCATACCATTGTGTGGGCAACTAGTTGGTACAATGGATAAAGTGCTAGCCTTGAATCATCAAGATTCATTTTCATGAGTTCAAATCTGGGTTCATACTCCTCTTCATTGTGTGACCCTAGGCAAGCCACTTAACCTCATTTGCCTCATCTGTTCCTCATCTGTAAAATAAATTGGAGAAAGAAATGGCAAGCCACTGAAGTGTCTTTTCCAAGAAAACCCCAAATGGGATAAACAAAGAAACAGACATGACTGAAAATGACTGAATAACAACATTGCACCATTAAAAAGAAAAAAGAGGAAATGGATGATTTCAACAAGATATGGAAAGACTTATATGAACTAATTCAATATAAAGTAAATAGACCCCCATAATAACTACACTATAAAACAACTTTGAAATCTGTAAGAATTATGATCAGTGTAACAACCTTCCATAAATTGTAAAGGAACAATGAAGAAACTTACCATCCATGATATAGGGATCATTGGTTTTATTTATTCATAATTTAGAGTGCAGAATGAAACAGATGATAGATACACATATATATATATACATATAATACAACTTTTGAGGGAATTTATGTTTGATTATGCATATTTCTTATGAGAAATTTGTTTTTTTCTCTCATGAAGTTGAAATGGGAGGGAGAAAAAATAAATTTCTGTTATTTTTCTTTTTAATTGAGAGGGGTATAGTCCTACAGTTAAGGAATTATACATACACTTTTGAATGAAGTCACTGTACAACCTGTTTCATTAACTGCTATATTTTGCTAAAAGAGATCTCATATAAATAGGGAGCAATGTTGGCAATTTAAAAACAAAACAATTGTTTTTCAAAAGGAAGATAACTGCAAATAGAATATTTGCAGGACAAATATTGTTCTAAGATTTTTAAAATGAGAAGTATGGATCTTCAAATTGAAGACTAGAAAATTTAACTTCAATTTTCACTTCTTTGGGAGAGTGGGAAGAGAAAGGGAAGAAAGAGAAGTAAAGGGAATTATTTGGACATCAATAGTACACAGATTTCCTGAGGAAGTTCCTATACCAATGTAGATTGGTAGTTTTATAACTTATACAATTCTTGCCAGATTTTTCTGTCTCCAAGATCCACTTTCTTTACACTATGCAATCTCTCAAAAAAATCATTGGATTATTATTAAATAATAGCAATAGTTAATATTTATATAGCATTTTAAGGTGTGCAGGATTCTTTATTTATGGCAAACCATTTCAGTATCTTTTTTTTTTTTTTTGATGAGGCAATTGGGGTTAAGTGACTTACCCAGGATCACACAGCTAGGAAGTTTTAAGTATCTGATGCCAAACTTGAACTCAGGTCATCCTGACTTCAGGGCTGATGATC
This sequence comes from Sarcophilus harrisii, assembly GCF_902635505.1. Taxonomy (NCBI): domain Eukaryota; kingdom Metazoa; phylum Chordata; class Mammalia; order Dasyuromorphia; family Dasyuridae; genus Sarcophilus; species Sarcophilus harrisii. The sequence goes on along the minus strand of NC_045426.1, from coordinate 552,550,525 downwards.
TATCCACTGCACCAACTAGCTGTCCCTTCAGTATTTTTGCCAAGGAAATCCCAAATGGGGTCAACAAAGAATCAGAAATAACTGAAAATATCTGAACAAAAATATTGGATGGTTTAAAAAAAAAGGAAATAGAAAATTTCTATTTTAAAATAATAGCTTTTTATTTTCAAAGTATATGTAAAAATAGTTTTCAACATTCATCCTTACAAAATCTTGTATTCCAAATTTTTTCTCCCTCCTTTCCCTCCATTCCCTCTCCTAGATAGCAAGTAATCTAATACATGTTAAATATGCACAATTCTATATATATTTCAACAATGATCATGCTGCACAAGAAAAATCAGATCAAAAAGGAAAAAAACAAAAGAAAAAAAAAAACAACCAAACAATAAAAAGGTGAAAATATTATATTGTGATCCATATTCTATCCCCACAATCCTCTCTCTGGTTGCAGATCTCTTTATCCTAAGACCATTGTAACTGGCCTGAATCATCTCATTCTTGAAAAGAGCCATGTCCATCAATATTGATCATAAAATAATTTTGTTGTTGCTGTGTACCATGTTCTCTTGGTTCTACTCACTTCACTTAGCATCAGTTAATGTAAGTCTCTCCAGACCTCTCTGAAATCATTCTGCTGGTCATTTCTTATATAACAATTATATTCCATAACATTTATATACCATAACTTATTCAGCCACTCTCTAGCTGATGGGCATCCACTCAATTACCAATTACTTACAATTACAAAAAAGGGCTGCAAACATTTTTGTACATGTGGGTCCTTTTCCCTTTTTTATGATCTCTTTGGGATACAGGCCCATTAGAGACACTGTTGGATCAAAAGGTATGCATAGTTTGATAGCCCTTTGAGCATAATTCCATATCACTCTCCAGAATGCTTGTATAGTTTACAACTCCACCAACATGTATGTGTCCCAGTTTTCCCATGTTCCCTTCAACATTTACCATTATCTTTTCCTGTTATCTTAGCCAATCTGAGAGGTGTGTAGTGGTACCTCAGAATTGTCTTAATTTGCATTTCCCTGATCAATAATGATTTAGATAATTTTTTTCATATGACTAAAATGGTTTTAATTTCTTCATCTAAAAATTGTGTTCATATTCTTTTATCATTTATCAATTGGATAATGGCTTATAGTCTTGAATATTTGCGTCAACTCTCTATGTATTTCTAAAAATACATAGGTCTTTATCAGAACCCTTGAATGTAAGTTTTTCTGCTTCTCTTCTGATCTTGTCTGCATTGGTTTTGTTTGTACAGAACCTTTTTAACTTACTATATAATCAAATTTATCCATTTTTGCATTCCATAATGTACTCTACTTTGGCCAAAAATTTCTTCCTTCTCCACAGAATTGAGAGGTAGACTATCCTTTGTTCTTCTATCTAAATAGATCTAAATATGTAAATCATGAACCCATTTCAACCTTAACTTGGTAAAGGGTGTTAGGTGTTGTTCAATGCCTAGTTTCTACCACACTATGGAAATGGCCAATTTCAACAAGACAGGTAAAGACTTATATGAACTGATATATATGTATGTGTGTGTGTGCCTGTGTGTATGTGATATATATACACATACATGTAAATATGTATACATACAAATATATTTCTTATACATTTAGTCATTTGATTGACACAAAAACTCTCTGATGTAGGTTCTGTTAGCCCAATTTTACATATGAGAAAATGGAGAAAGAGATAAGATATAATTCAAATAAGATATAACAGATAAGAGATAATTCAAGCTGATTGCAAATTCAATATTCTAACCACTATATAGCCTAGAGATTTTGTAAATGGTTTAAGATAATTTAGAGAGAGAAACAATGATTTCTAAAAGTTAGCACGGCTTCATCAAGAACAGTTCATGCAAAACTACCACTTCTCTATACTTTAGAAAATAAATTTTACAATTTTTGTTTTTATGAAATCAGTCTTATACTCCTTGTTGACAAACTAGAGAGATGTACAGCAAGTAAATTCAGAACTGGATGGATGGATGGAATTAAAGAGTAGTTGTTAATGGATCAATGTCAATTTTAAAAAGGGTATCAAATGGAGTACTCAAGGGGTCTGTCTTTGGCTCTGTTTTATCTAGCACTTTTGTCAATCGCATAGATGACATACTTTACAAATTTGCAGGTTATATGAAACTATGGCAGACAGTTAACACATTGAAGACAGTCTCAATTTTAAAAGCTATCATGTGCTGAATTTAATAAGAAATTTAATAAGATTAAACAAGTGTTAGGAAAAAAAAACAAATTAAGAACCTAAATTTACTAGTGATGGGATAAAATTAAGTTGTGAAAATTGTAATAAACTTGGAAAATATAAACTCCTCTCTTGCTTCAGGAGTTTTTTTTTAGCTAGGGAAATCCCATACAAGTTATCTAACTTCTATCTAAACCAGTTTCCTCTTCTATAAAATATGGAAAAAAAATTGTACCTACTTCACATATGGTTGTTGTGAGGATAAGTTGTGTTAACATATGCACAATACTTTACAAACCATATAAATACTATCTATTATTCTTCTTTTCTCTTCATTCAAGATGTTGAACGTCATGGATATCCTCAATGGGGAAAAAAAGAAAGACCACTGGTCCATACAATCTTGGATAAAAAGAGATCGCCATTAGCCAAGCCTGTTATTAACAAGGACAGCTACAACCTGGCTACTTTGCTTTCCCTGTATATAAAACCACACAGACCATGGACATGACATTGTTTTTGAATTTCTCCCAGTTCTAGAGGATGTTTTTCCATTTTGTTGGGTGGAAAGGAGATAAAGAGACACTGAGACAGAAACACAAAGAGAGAGACAGAGAAAGAGACTTGGACCTATGAATTCACTGATTACCATCTTCATCCAGGTTGAAGAAAAACCCTCTATCAATTCAGATTGGCATCTTCATTGCAATTTATAGTTTTAGAGAATTGTCTAAGGATGATGGTCTCTAAAATGGTGGCCATGACTGGATCCCAAATATATGAGAAGTTGCATTACATTTAATCTTCTCCATAACAATGATCACAGGCTTAATTCCAACATACACACCCTCTTCAATGCTATATCATTCTGTTTCCTCCCAAAGTTGGCCTTTCTTCCCTCAGGGCTGGAAGGATATAACCTTAGCTGACCTGGGCAACTTCAATAGTTGCACAGGCAAATTTCAATCTCTCTCTCCCATTCTGTGTGTGTGTGTATGTGTGTGTGTGTATGTTCTTGTGTTTTGTCTCTTTCTCTCTGCATGTGTCTCTGTCTCTCTGTCTCTGTTTCTGTGTATGTGTCTCTGTCTTCCTGTTTCTGTCACTATCTCTTGTTTCTGACTCTTTCTCTCTGTGTGTATGTCTTTCTGATAACTTCTTTCCCTCTTTCCCTCTCTCCCTCTGTGTGTGTGTTTTTCTGTCTCTATGTGTGTCTCTTTGTTTTTTCTGTATTTGTCTTCCAGTTGCCGTCACTCTGTCCCACATACACGAGTCCCCTAGTTCATTCCTTATTACTTCAATCAGTTATAATATCAAATCAGCCTTTTACTTGATCTTCCTGCTTCAAGTCTCTCCTCACTCCAACTCATCCTCTGCATAAAAGAATCAAAGGGACTTTCCAAAAATATAAGTGTAACTCCTATGACATTAACTTCCTATTGCTTCTAGAATCAAATATCATTTCACCTTTCTCTCCTTTTTAAAATTTTTTGAAGTTTTATTAGGAATATAATTATTATATAGTAATATATGCATATAATTTATAAATAAGTAAATATACAGTCCCTGGGATAGGGGTAAGCACAAAAAAATTTTACTGGCAGGAGCACACAAAAGAGTTTGAAGACTATTGATAAATTGTCTAGTCATAAAGCCAATGTGTGACATAGATAGTACTTGAGCCAATGGCTCAAGTCTATCCAGTATACCATACTGTCTTTCATAGATAAAAATATAAAGATATGGATATATAGCATTATGATAGAAAGGATGGAGCAGTTGACAGAAAGTCAGCCTTGAAACCCAGCAAGATATGGATTCAAATTTAGCATCTGACACTTTAGTTCTTGATTTTTGTTCAATAATTTCAGTCATTCATAACTGGGTTGTGATTACATCATCTTGCACAATCCTATTTGGGGTTTTCTTGGTAAAGATACTGGAATGTTTGCCATTTCCTTCTCCTGCTCATCTTACAGATGAGGAAACTGAGGCAAACGATTAAAAGACTTCCCCCCATTACACAATTAGTTTCTGAAACTGGATTTGAACTCAAGTCTTCCTGACTCCAGACCCAGTGTTCTATCCAGTGTCCTACCTACCTGTCTATTCCCCTACCTAACCCCCACATTGGTTATGTGACCCTGGATAAGTCATTTAATCTTTCAGTGTCCTAGGCAGCTCTTTGCAGAGCAATTGCACTTTAGTAGAGAGAATTACACACACACACACAATGAAATAACAGATTCATTTATATTTAAAATAAAAAAGATGCATTCCCAACATACAAGAAGCAATTACAACAAGTAGAAAATTACTCAACAAATAAGAAGTCACAATTTAATATTGCTTTAAGTTTTATGAACCATTTTCTTCAAAGCAACCCTATAACAAAGGAAATGGGAGCATTAATAGTATTATTGTGGGAATGTTAATGAGGAAACTCAGACTCAGAGAGAATGTAGTTATAATTTTCCATATTGAATATATAGTATGTGTATCTATTTATACACAAGCACACATATGCATGTATATTTGTACCATCACTATGTATCTTGCTCCCCTTTTAGAATATTCCTTCTACATGTTTAATACAATAAATATTTGTTGAATTGAATGTGAACTCTTAGAAAAGACCTTGTTTTGCATAATTCTCAACATAGCATTTTATAGCAAGTACAACATGAACTCTTAGCAGATGTTATAAAGAAAACTTTGGAAGAGGGCAAAAAATTGACAGATTCCGTCTGTTTTGTAAAACCATTTGAAATACCACATAAATGAACAACAGGAATGTCAATGATTAATTGAGATACCAAAAAGTAGAAGTTAAGATGTGCCTAAGTGGTGTTTTCAAAAGAAAGGAAAAGAAAACTAGTGCTGAACATAACATTTCAATGATATTTCCTGAAGAAAAGGAAACTATTTTTAAAAGGTGATTTCTCTAAATTAAGGCAAAACATTTTTATAATTTCTTTCCATCTTTATTGTTTATCCCTAATTCTTTTCTTTTTAAGTTTGAACAGCATTACCAAGATTTACTTAAGACTTAGTAGTATAATTTTCCTTTGTTTACAAGTTTACAACTGAGGGAACTAGATGAGACTGAAGGCAAAGGAAATGCTACATCTGTGAATTAATTCCAGAAAAGCATATCCCCTTTCATCCTCTTTCTTTATCTACTTGATATACTCATTAAACATCCAGGGGCATTCATATAACTAAATACTACACAATTGGCAAAGGACTACACAACACCTCTATCCACAGGTCATAAAAGTCTTTTAAAAGAAGACTACCCTTAGGGTAGGAGTCAGATTTACCAAACAGGAATGTTTACTTGTTTATATACATATGTGTATACATGTGATTGTCTATGTGCATATTGTATGTATTACACATATACCTATATGCATGTATCCTTAGACTATAAATGTCTACTTTTTACTTACTCTCTCAAAATTCAGTAACAAAAAGGGAAGAAAAAGAAAAAAGAAAATCCTATATTGTTTCAATGGCTCACAAATGCATAAGGAAATGATGTAGTAGGATGTAGTATCCTCACTCTTCACAATCTCATTTTTCTTACTATTTTCAGCATTCTACTTAGGCAACTTACAGAACTCAATCTGAAAACCTACATAAGGAATTCTTGGGCTGGTTCTGTCTTTTTTTTTTTTTTTTTTTTTTTTAGTTATTCTCCCCTTACCATGTACTCACACGGTAAAGCAGGTCACTTCCAGTTCTTGCAAACTTTTGATAAAATGTAAAGGATAATATTTTAGCTGATTAGAGAAGAGATCCAAAGATGCCTTGCAAACAACATAAGTAAAATCTCCAACAGGGCTACCATCTGTGACGTGGATGTATCATTATGTGACTCAGGCTTGAAATCACCTCACTGACTAATACAAAGAAATGCCAAGTTCTGAGATCGACAAATATTTGTCTCAAATTTTCAGTCAAGTTTCAAGGGATAACGTGGATGATAAAGCACAGGAAAGTCAAAAGGAGAGCATTTGAGGTCTGTAACATCTTCCATCCCCCTCACCTATAGCAGTAGAGAACACTTCAAAAGAAATAGGTACATTCTGTCTGTAGAATTCCACAAAGAATTCTATCCTGTACCTGAGCAGTAAGCACTAATCTAAAAGGTACCTGAATTGTTTAAGGATGATCAACTCCCACTCTTTGTGATGCTCTCTCAGGATATGAACAAAATAAATCAGTCTCCAGCTAAACAGAGGCCTTTGATCATTTTGGGATTATATTATCAGAACTATTTTTTTTCTGTCCCTAAACTTTGAAGATAATTAGTCTCAAACCTTTGCAAGCAATTAGAAGGTGTGGCTGCCAAGAAAAAGTGTGTATTTTTCTTTTAAATGGGCAGAGTAGGCAGTTTGTTCCTCATACAGCTCTAATTATATCACCTGTGCTTGTTTGGGTCCTGATATACTGATAAGCCCACTTACAGCAGCCACACCCAAGTGCTAATAAGGGCCTCCTGCAACAAATTATAGCCATTAAGAAGCAACAAACTCAGGTGTCAGAATGAGTCAATTCTTTATCATTGACTGGAAATTTCATCTTTCTACTGGTAACTCATCTTCAATTCAGTCAACAAGAGGAAGAAAAGATTGTATATTCATTCGACTCTATATGATGAATAGGTTACATTTTTAAATATAAATAATTCTTAATATTCTGATACTAATGGAAGTGGAGTGGAGACAATAAAGGGTGGAGTATATGAAGTGTTTAGGGAAGAGTAGCACCTCTAGTGTGAGGGCTTATTGAGTCTTTTTCAGGGATATTTATTCACTTTTGGTGTCCACTTGACACTCAACTCTCACCTGTGGTTTCAGGAAATTGTAACATGTACAGTGGTCATGCCTTAGTAAAACTGCCTCAGTAAATGGACTAAACAAGATAGAAGGTAATCAAACCTATCAATGAGTTAAGGGAATAGCTGTCCCAACTATGTTAAGACTTCCGCTGACAGAATGGACAGATCTGTCCATTCTGTCAGGGGAACAACTTCTTCCAACAACCATGAAGGCAGCAGAAGAAGCAGGCACTGTAGAATGCTTAGAGCTTGGTCAGACATCGAAGATGGCAAAGTCATCCACTGCTTTCTGGATCATCTCCAGTTGTCCTGACTTTTTTCTTGCCATTGGACTTTGATGACTCAGAAAGAAAGAGTAAGGTTGATGACTTTGTGCAACTCTGCCTCTCTTAGATCCAATTCACAAGCAAGTCAAGACATTACTCCATGATGTCATTGGTCCTTTTCAAAAACAAAGGAAGAGCAATAATAATCATCTGTAGTTAACTTGCCAACCAAAACTTTGCAACATTAAGACAGAGAAAAAATTCCTTTATTCAAACATTGTCACTTGTTTATATGGTATAAAAGTCATCAAGTAGTTAAATTATCAAATTATAGAATGAAATTCTAGTTAGGAGGAGTATAGATCATCTCTGACTTAGAGAATTAAAAGTTAATTTTATTTTTCATCTGCCATGATCTGACCTATTCAATCCTATTCCTGCCTTAAAAATATAACCAATTAGTCTGAAAATATCATTAACTCTAAAACCCACAAACTTTAAAAATTGGAAGGAAATTCATACATAAAGTGACTCCCAACTACATATGCCTAATAGTTAATCTGCCAATCTTTTCTTGAAACTCTCCAAGACAATCCATTTAACTTTCTGACATTTCTAATTATTAGGAAGTTCCTTCTCACATCAAGTCTAAAGAGGATTCTGCAATTCCTGAGTCTGCCTTTAATGACTAAATAGAATAGGTCTGATCAGGCTGCTATTTGGCTCTGGGCCTGAAGACAGGAAGACCTGAGTTTAAGTCCAGCCTTAGAACTTTCTAGTTATATGACACATGGCAAGTGCCTTAAGCCACTTGAGAAAGAAGTGGAAAACTACTCCAATATCTTTGTCAAGAAAACCTCATGGACAACATGCTCCATGGAATTACAAAGATTTAGACATGACTGAAAATACCTCTTTTACATGGTAGCCTTTCAAATACTTAACTTGGTGACTTCTTGACTTAGAAGACCTTGGTGACACATCCTAGAGAATGGATTCAAGTGGTTCATAGGAAATATTACTAACAAATAGATGAGTAGAGGGGACAGAATTCTAGTTGAATTATTTAAAATCCTAAAAGATGATACTGTTAAAGTGGTACACTTTATATGCCAGCAAATTTGGGAAACTCAATAATGGTTACTGAATTGGAAAAGATTCATTTGTGACCCAATTATAAAGAAGGGTAATGCCAAAGAATGTTTAAATTACCAAACAATTACCCTCGCTTTACCTAACAGGAAGGTTATGCTTAAGATTCTAGAAGCTAGACTTCAGCAATATGTGAACCAAGAATTAGTAGAAAAGCATATTTTGAAGAGTCAGAGAAACTAAAGACCAAATTGCAAACATATTCTGGATTATGGAGAAAGCCTTTAACTGGATGGATCACAACAACATGTGACAAATTCTCAAAGAGATAGGAGTATCAGATCACTTGATTTGTCTTCTGAGGAACCCATAAGAGGACCAAAAACAACAGTTAGAACCCAACATAGAACGATTGATTTATATAAGATTAGGAAAAGGAGTACTACAAGATTATATTTTGTCACCTAATTTATTAAGAACATCAAGCAAAATGACAGGCTGAATGAAGCAAAAGTCAGAATCAAATTCATCAAAAGATATATCAACAATCTCAGATATGCAGATACAATGTTAAGGCAGAAGGTAAAAAGAAATTTAAAAGCCTCTTGACAAGGGTGAAAAAAAAAGAGTATAAAAGCTGGCTTGAATCTTAACATCAAAAAAAAAAAAAAAACCTAAAATCTTGGCAACTGGTCCCACCACTCCCTGACAAAGAGAAAGAAAAGTAATGCAAGCAGTGTCCAATTTTATATTCTTAGGCTCAAAGATCAATGTAGACAGCAATTATAGCCAAGGAATTAAAAATGCTTGTTTCTTGGAAGGAAAGCTATGGCAAATCTGGACACCATGCTAAAAAGCCAAAACATCATCTTCTCAACAAAGATCCATATAGTCAAAGCTATGATTTTTCCAGTACCAATGAATTGCTATGAGAGTTGGACTAAAAGGAAAGCTGAATACCGAAGAATTGACACTCTCAAATTATAGTGCTACTGGAGAAGACTTTTGAGAATCACTTGGACAGCAAGGAGACCAAATCAATCTGTATTTAAAGAAATTAATTCAGACATTTTCTGGAAGGTCAAATACTGAAGCTGATGCCTAAAAACTTTGGTCATTTAATGAGAAAACAGGATTCATTTGAAAAAAAACTTTGATACTGGGAAAAATTGAAGGCAAAAGGAAAGGGGAATGACAGAGGAAGAGATGGATAGTTGTGTTTTGGATGAACTTGGACAGACTTCAAGAGACAGTGAAGGACAGAAAGATTTGGCATCCCTGGGGTCACAAAGAGTCAAACAAAACTGAACAACTGAACAATACAAAAATAAACACATATTATATCCTCATATATATTACACTAACAAGTGTGTACATTCAAAAAGTGTGTTTCACAACAGAATTTCCTCTCTACCTCTGTTTTACCTCGCTGCTTTACATGGGATAGAAATTCCAGGTCTTCCAGTCATCCTAGGTCTCAGAATACACAGCAAGATCTGTTCTTTCTGAATAAATCTGAACATCTTAGTTTCTTTAATTTGTTCCTTCATTTCTCCCTCTTGACTTTGATAAGGAATTTATTTAGTAGCTGATTGTTAAAATTCTTGAAAGTATTTCTTCCCATTAGCATAATCAACATTTCTTCTTTCCTTTGAAGTACATAAATTTATTCTCACTTCTAATCGTCTTTCCTAAAGAACTTGAGATAACAACAGCAGCAGCAATTAGCAATAATAATAATAATACTCAAACATTTGCAAAATGCTTTGCATATATCATCTTATTTGATTGTCACAGCAATTCTAAGCATTTTACAGATAAAGAAACTTAAGGCTTAATGAAGTGAAACTACTTGATCTAGGCCACAAAGCTAGCCCATATATGAAGCCATATTGGAACAGAGTTTCCTGACTCAAAATCTACTACAAGCTCCACTCTGACCTCAGATTGATGTTTTGGGAAGCTCACTTAAAAAGATAAATGATACTAGTTTGCATCTCTAAGACAAAATTAATTTTGTAACTCCCAGTGATTTGCAAAATACCTTGCACATATTAGTCATTTAAGAGATAATTGTTAAATTGAATTTGGTTTAACAAGGAGAGATAGAGCAGTGTGATAGAAAGAACATTGCATTTAAAATTAAAAGACCAGGATTAAAATCTGGCTTTCCTATTTCTACCACTGTGACCTTTGGGAAAAAAACTACTTTATATTTCTGGACCTCAGTTGTTGTTGTTGTTGTTTTTAAATGAAGGAGTTGTTTTACATGAAGAAAAGAATAAGGTAAAGTAAAAAGAATATTAGCTCTGAAGACACAATATCAAGGTTCAAATCCACTTCTCATATTTACTACCTGTATTACCTCAAGTAAGTCACAGCCTCCTGGGACCTCAGTTTCCTTATCTGTCAAGTGAAGGGAAGGGACTAATTTTTTGAGGAGTCTTCCAGCTCTAAGGAAATGATCTTACAATTTCTAAAGTGCTCCCTTGATCTAAAGTCAATTTGTAAAGGAAAATATTCTTTCTACAAAGGGCTATTGAAGAATTTGGTGTTCTCCTTTAGAGACAATTATCTAAGTATCAATAAAGTAATGCACTTCTCAAGAGGAAAGCAATTTGGAAAGATCAGCATTCAAGGAGTTCTATCCACATCAACAGAGCTATAAGATATAAGGACACTTCTACCCTAAAGAATGGTAACATTCAGGTATCCAGAGTGTGGCAGTAAATGTGGATGAAACAAATTCTTGTAAGCTCTAAAGGATCAGTACTATTGGATACATTCTCACCTGCTTACATCCTAATCGAAGTTCAATTTGGGAGCTCCAGGTAAGGCTCAGATACCTGTCTAGAAAGTGTGAAAGTAGAAATCGGAGGGGAGGGATGGTAAGGAAGAGTTTTACTGTTGAGTTTTTAGGTGACTGAAACAAAAATCTCCCTCTCCCCATTGACTTTCTGAGACTTGCTAGACAATAAATGATCAATAGTCAGAAAGAATCCTATCTGAGAGCATCGCTTCATCTTCCTTAAAGAAAGAAAAATTTCAACACCTAAAGACAACTAAGTGGCCCAGTATACTGACTAGATCCTGAAGTCAGAAACATCCAAGTTCAAACCTGACTTCCAACATTAATTGAGTAGTCCTCGGAGATCACTTAAACACTATATGCTTCAATTTCCTTACTTGTAAAATGTAGAGAATAAGAGGCACCTACCTCCCAAGGCTGCTGTGAGGTCAGGGGAGACAGGGGAGATTTATGCTTGAAAACCACAAAGGGAAAAATAAATTAAAAATACAAAAACAAATTAAATGAATAAATGAAAAAAGAAAATCACAAAGGGGAGGTTCAAGAAGGGATTGGGGATAAAATGGACAATCTTTCTCAAGAACAATGAATATAAAAGCGGGATATTTTATAGGAACAGTTGGCTACCAAGGTAATTTAGGCAATTTTGGGGGGTGTTGGGAAGAGGCACAGTCAGCAATGTCAGCCAGCAATCACATACAAAGGCATTTGGGAGTGATCAAGAGTTTGACTCTTTGTAGACTCCTGATTGGCTCCTTCCAGCAAATATCCTTGCTCTGTGTCCAGTGAATCTGCCAGGTAAGGTAACTCATAGAAAACAGAAATATGAATCTCAGGGGTACTTCCACAGGACCAAATGAGATAATGTGTTTTGTAAAGTGCCTGGTAGGGTGCCTGTCACATATTAGGTACTTAATAAATACTTGTTTCCTTCCTCCCTTAAAGGGGCTATCTTGGGAATAAATTTCTCCTATATATCTTTCTCTATATTCTTTTGGGGGACTATGGGCAATGCAAGCAATTCATAGTATCATCAGATCTTAATACTAGAAAGACCCAGAGAGGGCATCCTGTCTAGTCTCTGATAAAGGTTATGCCTCGGGAGATAAACGATTTGCCCAACATCTTGGCAGTGTCAAGATTCAAATACAAACCTACTTAATCAAAGCACTCTCCACTGTACCATACTCTGCCTTTTCCATGGCTCATTTTTGTCGTAAAAAAATTAAAATCTGTGGGAAGAAGTTAATTCTGAAAGCCCACAAAGGATTACTCAATAAGCCATTAAATACTCCCCCTTTACCACACCCCCTTGGCAGAAAGGAGAGATCTGGCATATGAGTATTTTTCTAGGCACGTAATTGGTTAGGAAATTGCAATAAGGAAAAATGAATTTGAATAAGAAGAGGCTTGTCATAATTTACTTAAAAGTTATCACATATGAATGCATGGGTGGGGAGTATATGTAATCCTGAAAACGTAAACTCATCAAAAGTAAGTGCATTAGTACACCAAAGTTTGCCATCATTTAAATCAGTTCAGTATATTGCTTCATATATGATCTTGTCAACTGCCTTATGTTCTTTTTAAGATTCTGGTCAAACTTTGTAAGCAATTAATATTAATATTTTTCCAGGAAAGGAATATATCAACCAATATATTTCTTGAAACTTGAAAAATCCTTGGGGGATGGGAGAAGACAATAATATGGCCTCTACCAATGTCAATGGCAATCCATTCGTGGGCTTTAGTACAAATTGTTAGAATGCCGAGTATACTCTGAGCTGGGCACACACTCTATACATACCAGTGATATGAAGAGAGAAAAGGAGAGGGAAAAGATAGAGAGAGGAAGAAGGAAAAGAAGAGGGAGAGGAAGAAGAAAGGAGGAAAGAAGAAGGAGAAGGAGAAAGAGGAGAGGAAAAGGGAGAGAGGTAGGGGAGAGAAGAAAAGGAAGAGAGAGAGAAAGAGGAAGACAGAGAGATATACATACACAATAAATACATATATAAGTATATACATATATACATACATATAACAGAATTATTGAACAGACTCAGAGTTGGATATTATTTATGCAACTAGAGAATAGGATATGAAATCAGAAAAACCCACGATGAAGCCTTTCTTTTGATGCATCCTGACTGCATGATTTGGACAAATCCCTTACTCACTCAATGCTCTAAGCCAAGGCTCCTTAATTTTTTTTTCTACTTGCAACCCCTTTTTGCCTGAGAAATTTTTACATGACCCTGAGTGTATAGGTATACAAAACAAACATTTACTGATAATAAATCATAACTTCAGGACCCCCACATTCAGTTACAAGACCCCCATGTGGGATCTCAACCCACAGTTTAAGAAGCAGGCTTTAGGTATCTCTCTCAGATTGAAAATTGCTTGAAAGGTATGTTGAGAGGGGGTTTCCTCACCTGGAAGTTCCTTATAGAAATGAAATCATAGGACCACTCCATATATATTTTTAAATCATAACAAATAAAACTATATTAAATATTATGGGGCATTACATCAGTCATTTCTTCTAGTGTCTAAAGACAAAATTCTTGGACTATATGTTATATTTTCAAACTCACTGAGGAAAACTAAAACCAGAATAAAATCTAGAAATATAGACAGGATATCCTAAAAATTTTGGTATAGTACTAAACTTTAGTACCTTAAAATCACATTAAGACTTTGGTGACATCTTGTATGAATGTGTGTGTCTCAGTGTGTGTATGCACATATATGTATATCATATATGTGTACATGTATTTTGGGTGTAAGTGTGTATATGTATGTGTTATATTATATATGTTTCTGATTTTTAAATTATAACAAATACAACTACTGAATGTTATATGCCATCATATAGGTCATTTCTTCTAGTTTCTAAACTCCTAATTCTTTGGCTATGAGTTATATTTTCAAACTCAATGGGGAGCAATAATAACAGACGTACCTCTAGCTCCATATTCTAACATTTCATTTTATTGTCTGGACCTTTGTTTTCTTCTGCTCTGTTTGTGACTATTGGCTATTTTTAAAAAGCCTGTCTTTAGGAATTTGGTGTGGGAGATGGAGTCTAGGACTTGAAAATATTTCTAAGTTCTGGCACAGTTATACACTGCTCCCAGTTGACTTTGAAAGTACTGCTTTGTATTCCCCTAGATGACTCTCACTTCAGATATATTAGTCATCTGACTGGTTGTGCTCAAGACTGTGGCTAACTAAGCATTCTTGTTCTTCAGGGAGGTTCTTGCTAAACTTTTTGGCCACAGACAAAACACTAAATTGCAAAATGTATTTCTCAGCTTTGAGTATAATTGCATTTTGATGATGATTTGATTTTGTAGTTTGGTAAAGAGAAAGCTGGCATAATTAAGAGTAATTTATGACCTGGTTCATTAAGAGTCAGATTCAGATATTTAATGGGACTTATAAAATTTTATATACAACAGCTTCAGTAGCATATAGCATTGAATATTTGTAAATATATCTACAATGATTTTGGAGATGTGAGAGGTAAGAAGATGCATGTCTATGATTTCATCAGTATAGAAAACCATCAATGAACAATTCTGCCAATTAAAATCTCATCTAGTTATCTGAGATACTGACATGTTAAAAACTTAATATGGTCACCAGCTGGAATTTTGGAGGCAGAAAGAGCAGCTCTTGAATCTATCATACACAAACCCTCTTCTATTTATTACTATTATACATACAGACCCTCTATATATTATTGTACAATAAATTCCAGAGACAAGAATATGCAATTGTCCACAGAGTTAACTTTCAATTAGTTATGTTAATTAAGAGAAGCTTCAATTAAAATCCTCCTCCAATGTCTCAACTTGGTATGGAAGTGACCCTGAGTACTTAAAGGCTGTGAGATACTTCCAGAACCATCTGGCAATGAAGGCATAGGATCAGCCCAGCTAAGTCCATCAACAAGTTGGCCCACAAAGTGATTGACTCTTCAGGCACAATAACTCAGACAAAAGCAGAAATTTCCCAAGTATTAAAATAATCAAGGGAGAAAGGGGCATTAAGTAAATTTAGTTGAGCAATTAAGTCAGCTGATGAATCACTTTCTGAACTGTTATTATATTGTGAGACAGAGTGGTGAATCCAGAATCACAGCCCTGGATTCATATCCTAATTCTGTGATATTCTACTTCAGTATGTCCAAGTCATTTCATTTATCTGGGGCCTTAGTTGTCTCATCTGTAAAATGAAGACTTTGGATTGAACAACTTCTACCGTCCTTTCTACCTCTAAATCTATTACTATGTTTTTTGTCCTAGGGCTATAACATCATTTAAAGAGATCCACATGCACTCAAATATAAATAAAAGAAGGAAGAGAAGAAGGAATGAAGGAACAAAAGAAGGAATGAACAAAGTAAAGAACGAAGGAAGGAATGAAGGAAGGAGAAAGGAGGGAAACAAGCATTTATTAAACACCTCCTATGTGTCCAGCTAAATTCGCGCTATTTAGATAACCCAAGATGACGGAGCTTAGCCCCCATCAAAGCAAAGACTAAACCAGTGTAAGCCAGTGTTTTTTTCCTATTAGTTCATTTCAGTTTCCAGAGCATAAGCCTTTTTTCCAGTACTATTTTAGATATTCAATAAAAACAAATGTTTCATCTAAAAAATGAAAAAAGAAAACCTCCACCTCTGACATAGATTTTTGTGACGCTGAACAAGTTAACCTCCTAGTCTGGGCTTAAGAAACACTCCAAGAATATAAAGTTAAAGAACAGTTGTGATCTACATCTTACATTGAAAACTTCCTACACCTGTGGAATCTTAGGTCTGGACCCCATCTTTCCTAACCCCAGGGAAATTTTTAAAGAAAAAAAGTTGAGCAGACCTGGTTTCAAATTCAGCTTCCTTATGTCAGTTAGAATTTATTTTCCTTATATTTTACTTTCTACTAGTCAGTCTCATTGCTAATTAGTGGCTATATGTCCTTTGTACAAACATACATATAAAGAATTATTTTGAAGCTATTGAAAGTTATTTAGCTCACCAAGACAGTTCTCCATCAATGACTAGAGACACTGGTGGAACCATTCAAATTGTTCATTGCACTTCATGATGCTCTATACGATTAAATCTAGAAGCACTAACATGATGAATTCTCTAAAAATCTACCTTGAACAAATAGTAAAATTTTGTTTTCAATGTTTCAAAGCTGTTGTTTTATATTATTCTTCCTCTAAACAATGGAACAAAAATACTGCCTGATTTTTAACACTATATTTTTGCCCTTACCTCTTATTTGTCTTTCTTAATAATGGTATGTTATTTACAACTCTCCTTCCAGGCTGATTTTGATGGAGTGATAGAAAAAAATAATCACCAAGGGGAGAAAAATCTGTAGTAAATTGATAGGATGATTATAATGCAAGTAAAAAATAATTACACAGTGCTATATTTTGTTCTAAAAAAACTTATTCTGCCCACCAAGCCTACAATTAGTACCAATGTTTTTAACATCAGCCAAATTAATTTCATAACTGACATTTCAAGCACAAAGCATTAGTAATTTTCAGTCTTGTGGTTTTTAATCCCAGCACCACCTAGTAATGCTATAGAATGTTTAAAACTACTAATAACACTGTTTTAGTGCTTCTGAATTACATTGTGTTTAAGTGTATATTCTGATAACTGATGTTTATATATATATATATATATATATATATATATTTAAGGGATCCTGATCCTTAATCCTGAGGGATCAACCTGATCAGAATTGATCTTCTGGTAGAACAAAACTGAGAGTAGGAGAAAGGTGGCATTTTAATATTTATGAAATTCTATTTGTTAATAGAAAATATGATTTGTATCTCTTTAAGATTTTCTGTATAAGGGAATTTGGCCCTAGAGAACCTGGGCTCAAACTCTATTCCACCACTTACTACTTCTATGACTTTGGGCCAGGGCTTTTAACTTATCTAAACCCCAGTTTCTTCAACTATAAAGTGAGAGAATTAAAATAGTTGACCTCAAACTTGACCCCAACACTGAATCTATATTCTGGAGCAAAAAAAAAAAAAAAGATGTACAGACAGGACTGGAATACAAAAGAGCAGGCATTAAAGGAAACTTGTTAAGAAAGAGAGGAAAGAAAAACTCCCAATTGTTTTTGGAATTATAAAATGTTATAGGATTGGATGTGTTATTAGTTTAATGTGTGAGTAGTTTGGTTTTGTGTAGGTATCTACCAAGGAGTTCACTGTCTTAAAAAAAAAAAATAGGTGCTCCCAGTCTTAAGGTAGGTTTACTACTTAATCTAAATCAAGACAGTTATTCAGAATAACCAGAATAGAAATCTTTCATGCTACCTGAAAAGGAGATCCTTTTGATTTCACCGATAAACTCAAGGAAGTTGGGTTATTGTGGTAGAAAGTAATTAATATAAGTAAATATGTAATATAAATATAATAATAGTGAACATAATAAACAGAAGCAGAAGAGCCATGACAATTGGCTTATAGATTATGCTTGCTAATAGGGTGAAGATCATCTGGTATACAGGATTTAAAAATGATTTATTATTTCATTTCATTGACTTCAACATTTTCATCTTCTCAAAATTTAATAATGATGGTTTCAGATTTTTCTAACTCTCCACTGTTCATGAAGATAATAGAACAGAATTATATCTGGAATAAGTTTGAACTCCTTCTGTGAGGATAGCACAGTAGATAGAGGACCAGATCTGGAATCAAGTAGATCTTAGTTCAAATCTAAATTCAGACACTTATTAGTTGTGTGATCCTGGACAAGTCACTTAATCACTGTCTACCTCAATTTCCTCAACTAGGGTTGTAGTGAGGATCAAATGAGATATTTGTAAAGCCTTGCATTTTCCCTGATAATAAATGCTTCTTTCCTGTAAGAATATCTAGATTTTAGATATCTACCCATCACCTTATATAATTCAACAAATATTTGTCTCCTATGTTCATAGCACTGTGCTAGATGGTGAGGGAAATTTAGATAAATTATATAGTCCCTTCATACATAGAACTTACAATCTAATAGAGAAAGATATGAGATATAAATTTTTAACTGTAAAACAAAATAATGCAATATAAGGGAGATGAAGAACAAAAGGTTATACTCTACTCCAAGTCTACTGAAGCTGAATAGAGCAGTGATATTATAAAATAATGGAATGTTAGAAAGAAATAAATCATCTGATCTAATGCTCTCATTTTACAGATGAGAAACCAGAGACCCAAAACACTGTAAGTAATTGACTTGACCGCCAGGTCTCTCAACTTGGTCTCAAGTCACCTGATATCTCAATATCTCAGCATGAACTTTACAGAATAATGGAATGTCAGAGGGGGAAGGAAAGGACTTAAGCCTTTATATAGCACCTAATATGTACTGTGGTACTAAGCACTTAACAAACATTATCTCATTTGATCCTCACTACAAATAGGTTATTATTGTTATTATTATTATCATCATTATTATTGTTCCTATTTTACATTGAAGAAATTGTAACAAATGGAGATTGAATGAATTGACCAGAATCATACAGCTAGTAAGTGCCTAAGGCTAGATTTCAACTCAGGATTTTTAACTCAGGTGATGCATTAGAATGCCAGGGCTAAAGTCATGAAGGTTCATCTTCCTGAGTTCAAATCTAGCCTTGTATGCTTAATTAGTTCTGTGAACCTAGACAAGTCATTTAATCCTTTTTGTTTCAGTTTTCTCATCCTAAAAATGAGCTTGAGAAGGAAATGTCAAAAGTGCTATAGTATCTTTGCCAAGAAAACTCCTCATGGGATCATAAAGAATTGGAAATGATTGAACAACCACAAAAACCTCTTGTATCCACACTCACTGAGCCACCTAGATGCCTAATAAGAACTGAAACTAGAACTGGAGAAAGACATGAGAACGTCTAGTCCATTTCCTCCTCAATTTATAAACAATGGAACAAAAGTTAACAGAGTTGAATTATCTTGAAAGGTCACACTCAATGTGAAGAAAAAACCCCAAAAATCACAATTATCCAAAAGTAAAATAGGTTGCCTTGTGGAACAATATTCTCCTCATCACTGGAGTTCTTTATCTGGCCACACTATGACCACCTGTGATAGACAATGTAGATACTATAAAATGTTTTCTAAAAAATGAATTGTACTATATAACCAATGACATTCTTTTCCATTTTCCCAATCTAATGTGATTTCAGTATATTGTCTCATAAATCTGACCAACTTCTCCTTCACTATTTTTTTCAGTAAAATGATTATTAATTCATTTACTTTCATTAATTTCAACATTTTCACTTCCTCAAAGTTTGATTATGAAGTGTGAACTTCTAGAAGGTAATTAGAGCATTCAACAAATATTCTTTAAAAAGTACTTCCCAAAGAACCTGAATTTCTCCCAAGGAGAACCTCACTATCTGAGTAGCCTTAAATCTCATTAGTAGGACAATAGCAGAGATTACATTTAGTTCTAGGAAAATTTAAAAACTATTTTCAAGTCTCTTCATCATTCCTTCTTAAGTCATTTGTAAGAGAACCTTAACTTTATATTTTAAATTGTCCAACTGCTTTTAACTTAGTAGTAAAATATATTCATGACTATGTAGGCCTTTTTTCTTGAATTGTGATATTATTGGATTTTTTTATCATAGATAAAAGATCCATATTGAAGAGAGACCGACTTTTTTAAAGAAAATAATGCATAAAACATCTTAACATTTTTAATCAGATGAAATAAAAGTAGATCTCCTATGAAATTTCTTTAAGCAATTTGCATGATATTTCCTACCCTTCTTCTCTATAGTGATTCTTAAAATTGAGTTATACAACTTTATGATAATAATATTACTGTATCAACTTTTAATTCATGCCAACAGTGCTTTAGGCACTTTTTGAAACACTAATCATCACTACTAGCTTGAAGTATAGGATATTAAGGAGCAAGGTCCTTGATCTATTATTAAAATCTAAGACATACATATATGTGTAAATATATGCATACAGATGTAAGAATAAATATATAGCCTGCTCCTCAATCTATTAAAGATATATGTATATATATATATGTATGTCTTAATCTATCATGTATATATGTGTGTACATAAGGAAACATGTATGCACATTCACATGTAAACTCTGTATACATGTGTGATATTATTAGTGTATAATCTACATGTGTGTATTGCTGGATGGTGTGTATATAGTGTGGATATGCATGGGTATATCTATATATATACCCACATATAGATGTATTTAAATTTATTATGTGTACTTATTATACATATATGCATCACACACATATATACATAGATGATAAATATGTACAATAATTATAAATGGACTTTAGTTAAACATTAAATACAATCATTGATGAGGTGTTATGACAATCCACAATAAGACAATAGAGATATTCTTATATTACACAATTGAGATGTTCTTTTGAAAGTGAAATCTGAAGCAAATTTCTGTACATCAATAAATACATGAGGAAATCTACTTATTAATCTAATTTTTTAAGTGTAAGGTAATTTTCCTTTAAGATACTACCTTAAAACATATTGGAGCAGTTTATTAATAAGTTGTCTGCTTTGACTATTCACTTCTGTGGGGCATAGGTCTCTGCCCAAACTTTTTTTTAAAGCTTTTTATTTTCAAAACATATGCACAGATAATTTTTCAACATTGACTCTTGCATAGGCTTGTGTTTTAGATTTTCCCCTCCTTCCCCTCATTCCTTACCCTAGATGGCAAGCAACCCAACATATGTTATACATGTTAAAATATATGTTAAATTCAATATGAGTAAACACATTTACATAATTCTCTTGTTTCACAAGAAAAACCAAAACAAAAAGGAAAGAAAATGATTAAAAAACAAAATGGAAGCGAACAACATCAAAAAGAATGAGAATATTATGTTATGATCCACATTCAGTTCCCACAGTCCTCTCTCTGGATGTAGATAGCTCTCTTCATCACAAGATCATTGGAACTGGTATCAGTCATCTCATTGTTAGAAAGAGTCATGTTCATCAGAGTTGATCTTCCTATAATATTGATGTTGCTGTGTATAATGATCTCCTGGTTCTGCTCATTTCATTTAGCATCAGTTCATGTAAGTCTCTCCAGGCTCTCTAAAATCATCCTTGTGATTGTTTCTTATAGAAAAAATAATATCCTATAACATTCATATACCACAACTTATTCAACCATTCTCCAACTGATGGGCATCCACTCATTTTCCAGTTTCTTGACACTATGAAAAAGGCTGCCACAAACATTTTTGCACATGTGGGTCCCTTTTCTTCCTTTAAAATCTCTTTGGGATACAGGCCCAATAGTAACATTGCTGGATCAAAGGATATGCACAGTTTGATACTTTTTGAGCACAGTTTCAAATTGCTTTCCAGAATGGTGGGATCCATTCATAGTTCCACCAACAATGAATGTATTAGTGTCCCAATTTTCCCACATCCCCTCCAACATTCATCATTTTTCCTATCATTTTAGCCAATCTGAGAGGTATGTAGTGGTATCTCAGAGTTGTCATAATTTGCATTTCTCTTATCAATAGTGATTTAGAGATGCTCAGACTTTTTGTTACTGAGTTTTTTGTTTGTTTTTGTTTTCTTATTTGAAACCTTAAAAAAGTATTTCTCATCTTGAATGTGATGAACAGAAGTATATTGGAGCAATATGGGCATCAAAATTGTTCTATAATTGGGAAACAAATGCAATATATCTTATTATAGATAGAAGTTGATAATCTATTTCTAAAATAAGTTAACATGGAATTGGTCACAAAAAGAACTAGAGTTTGAAAACGAGGGAAAAAAATGGAAGAAAAAGTAGTAAAAGTATCAGCTGATTTTGAAGCTGTAAATTATGAATATGAATAACAATCTCTGTTCAGGATCAAATCCAATTGAGCAGAGGAAAACCTTCAAAGCAGAGAATCAGAGAAGTCATCCAGCAAACTGACAATTTAGGCCAAGTTCTATCCATTGAAACAATAAATATCAAATCAGATTTTTCAGTGGATGCCTCTATCTAATGCAGAAGCTACAATGATTAAGGGTCTTTTTTCAATTCTTGAAACAGAAAAGGAATCTCATAGTTTATGATTCTAAAGATTTGAGTTATGTAATGTGAGTTTTCTTTATTCCTGTGCCTCCTCAGCAATTTTCTTGGTATGTTTATATTATATGAGCCCATTCTTCTTCAAATATACTGAGTGCATTGGTTAGAGAAATAATAGTTTTATATATGAGTTGGATTTGGGGGGTTCAGGGAGGACCCAGCAGGTCTAATATAAAGACTTGCCAAGACCCTCTCAGGGTTGCTTATCCTCCTAGCATTCTATTCTCACCTGTGGCTCTAATAAACTATACATGCACAATGGCTATACTCTGATTCCAGGTCTACTACAATACCTAGTAACCTCTAGCATACCAGTTTTACATGCCCTACATAATTTGCTTAAAGCAAAGTAATCTGTATATTATAATCTACCTAAGAAATGAATAAGAACATGGTGGCATCTTGAAACTATAATGAATCTTAAACGTGGAATGTTATTAACTTAATTAGAAATTGGATTAAAGTTCTGGAATTGTATTTCAGTATCCTTAGGAAACCATCAAAGCAGATGGATTAAGCCAGATTAAGGGAAACCAACAGATCTCAAACCCATTGTTGACCTGCTTCAAG
This sequence comes from Sarcophilus harrisii, assembly GCF_902635505.1. Classification (NCBI taxonomy): domain Eukaryota; kingdom Metazoa; phylum Chordata; class Mammalia; order Dasyuromorphia; family Dasyuridae; genus Sarcophilus; species Sarcophilus harrisii. The sequence goes on along the minus strand of NC_045426.1, from coordinate 552,527,537 downwards.
CATATAGACAGACTTCTCTTCATGGAATGTATGAATAAAAACATTTTGTTCCAACAGCCACGAAAACAGCAGACACATATGCTATAGAATGCTTAGAGCTTGGTCAAACATTGAAAATACCAGTCACCCATTGTATCCCAGTCATTTTGACTTTTTTCTTGCCACTAAACTTTGATGACTCTTAAAGAGAAAGTGAGGCTGATGACTCTTTATAACTCTGTCTTATCCAATTTGTAAGTCAAGACATAACCCTGTGATATCAGTAGTCCTCCTTGAAAACAAAGAATGGACAATAACAATAATGTATTTATTATTTCTACATTTGCTTAAATATATGAATAATCATGGGGTTTTTTTGCCTTATAGTTAGTAAGTAGTTATATTAAAGTTTCATTTTCACTAATACCTAACTCTTTGTAATTGGGAACACACTGATGAGGGTTCAAGAAGTACAGTAATAAGTATCAATAGTATAACATTTCAACAAGATTCCTCCTTGCACCCTGAGAAAGTTATAATATAATTTCATGATAGTAGTCCTTCTCTGGGAACTCAAACCTATCAATATACGAATAATTTGAAATGATCAAGACAGCCCACAAAGTGAATAGATATCTATATGTTCTGGTGAGAAATATAACATTATACATAGTAAGTACTAACATTGTACAGAGTTAGAAACAATCTATAAATAACTTTTATTTCTATTCCAAACTCATTTCCTTATACTCCTCCTCCTACTAAACCTTTCCTTATAACAAAGAAAAAATGTTTAAGAAAGAGCTGAAATAGTGATCTTGTATGTTAGTATATTCCTCACTCTATTCCTAAAGTAGCCTCACTATTCTACTGAAGATAAGCAGGTGGGTTTCATCATCTGTTCTCCAAGCTGAGATGAAATTATTCAGTTTTTGAATGCCTTTTAGTGGTATAATTTATACTATTGTAGTCATTGTGCATATTATTCAATTGGTTCTGCTTTGCCAAATCTGTTCATATAAGGGTTCTCATATTTCTCTAAATTACTCATATTTGTGTATGAGTAATTTAGGGGTATGCTCTTAATCCAAGGACTTTACAATTTAAGATAGAGTTCTTAACCCAGAGTGGGGGAGGTGTCATGAAATTGGTCATTTTTATATGTATTTTTGTAATTTTATTTCAATATTATTTGTTTCCCTTGTAATTCGGTGCATTTTCTTTTATGCCTTTGAAAATATTATTCAGAGAAAAGAGTCCATAGACGTCAACAATCTGCCAAAGGTGTCCACAATCCCAATTTAAGATTTAATAACCCCCTAATTTTAAAAATGCTTATGGTGAATCCTTTGGGAGAATAAAATATATTTAGCAAAAGCTAATAGTTAGGATTTATATATACTTAAAGTTTATATTTTATAAATTTTATCACATTTCATCATTACAACATCTGTGTAAAGTAGATGCTATCATTATATCCATTTTAAAGATGAGCAAACTAAGGCAGGCATAAGATAAGTGATTTGTCCACATCATAAAACTAGTCAATATCTGAGGTCAGATTTAAACTCAGTTCTTCCTAATTCCAGGTCTACTGAATATCAGTTTTATATAGTCTATATGATTTGCTTAAAGCAAAGTAGTTTTTTTTTATGTTTATAATCTACCCTAGGAAATGAATACGTGTATGATGGCATATTGAAACTATAAAGAATCTTAAACATGGAATGTTACTAACTTAATTAGAAATTAGATTAAAGTTCTGGAATTATATTTCAGCATCCTAAGGAAAGATCCCAACATACCTTGATTTTCATAACAAAACTCAACTAATTATTGTGATACATTTTAAAAAGCTTGAAGACATGTAGAAGGGTTCCAGGAGAAAAGAAAGAGCATGAAAGGATGTATAAAAAAAATTCTCAAATCTTTTCTATCCTTTACAAAGATGAGACATTTCATAAAGAAATATATCTTTTGCTTTTTTGTTTAGTTTTTTCCAACTGTATTTTTATTTAGTTCCACTGTGAAATATCTCTTAATATAATGTCGATCACAGAGCAAAACTGTTTAACAGTACATTGGCAAGAATCTATCTATTACTTAGATACACTTGTGTATTATCAACCAGGTAATGCAGTGGATAGAGCACTGGGCATGGAACCCAAAGACTCATCTTCATAAGTGCAAATCTGGCCTCAAATACTTGCTAGTTTTGTGACGCTATTTGCTCAATTCCTTCAATTATAAAATGAGCTGGAGAAGAAAATGGCCGACCACTCTAATTTTTTTTGCACCCCCCCCCAAAAAAAAATGAAGTCATGAAGAGTAGAACATGTATGAAATGACTCAACATTACCATGTAACATATATGAAAGTATATTATATGTAGTCTTCCTGATTACAAGATCTGAGTTCTAATCTTGCCTCTTATACATATTAAGTATGTGACTATGAAAAAGTCACTAAATTTCTCAGTGGAAAAAAGCTTCAGATAGTGCAAAGGGTCCTGAGTTTGATGTTCAAAGGACCTAGGTTCATATATAAGCTCTTCTATATATAACCTGTATGCCCACTAATCTCTCCAAGAATAGTTTCCTCTTCTGTAAAATAAATTGGACTAAATGACCACTATAATCCTTTCTTTGATGCCTTCAGGCAATTGCCTAAAACTATAAATTATGTTTTCTAAGCATCAGTAAGGGGCTGTTTGCATGCCCAGTGTTCTCCAATTAATGAAGTCACAGGTGTAGAGGGGACATGTGTGTATACATACATTTTATATATACACATATGTTATATTACATAAGAGTACAAATATACAATAAAACATTAATACATTTTATTTATAAATGTATGTCTGAATATTGTTGTTCTACTCTGTGGTGTTGCTTTGTTAACTTTTCAATGAAATAAAAAAGCTTATTTGGCTAGCTGGTAAACTATGTTTGTTAATTTAAAATAACCTGTTTCCTAATTACTTTCAAGCCTAGTCATTTGGTTCCTGCACTTTGAACCCTAAAGGTAGTTTAGAATAAATATGTCTGAGAAAGAGAGGTAATTAATGCAATCAGGCAGCCATGACTTCCAGACCCAGGTTACATACAGAGTGGGGAAAGCAGTGGCAAAGGTCTGGACCTAGCATGCGTGCTCTGAGGAACTGTTCCTGCTGCTTTGTCACTAGGTTTCCTCTCCTGTTCTCTCCTGCCATCTAGTTGCAGGCTACAACTGGCACCTCCTGCCAAAGAGGGGGATCCCATCAGCCCTCTGGCACACTGTGTTGATCAGTAGATAAACCTTTCCAGCAGCAGCAGCAGCAACAGCAGCAGCCCAAGCTGTCTCCCTTGGCCCAGAAGTACTGCTCAGCTTACTAAATACCTTTCCACCTGCAGCCACCTCTTTCCAGGTCCCTGAAGGTTCTTGTTACTGATAGTTACGGTGTCTGCTTGACCCTGGGCCTTTAGGTTGGACAACTTCCAAAGAGTTTCCCTAATGACAAGGTTTATAGAAGATTGTGTTCACTGCATTCTGAGAACAGAGCAAGTGGGAGAAATGAAGTCATTTGCAATAATCCAGAACCCCAGCTATTATTCCCTGATAGGTAGATGTTATATATTTCCTCTCTTAAGTCCCTCAGCTTCCTTTCTCCAATCCCTTGAAGAATGAGAGGGATACATTGTGATCAGCAGAGGGAAAAAAATCATTCCCCATTTTCTAGGCCAATGTAAAATTGGTTTCCTATACCTTCAAAATAGGAAACTGGAATGCAAGTAATTTAAACATGAGTGTAACATTTGAAACACAGGCAACATATATAGACTTTATCTGATTGATGCTTCTGTAACCCTTTGAAGTCCTCCAGCAATCTAGGCAGTACATCAATTTATAATTTTCCAATGACTTTTTTTTCTTGTGGTGCCAAATGAAGTATGGCATCAGGGCAATGGTTAATGGCATATAAGGTTGTGAACAATGCAACAAAAACTGTACTTCGAAGACTAAGCTGACTTAAAACCAGCCAGACTTGTTTTCTAGTAATGTATGCAGCACTTTCTCAGTGAGGTGCTTTTTTTTCCTCTTAGCAACAACATTTCTGTTTAAATGCAGTGGTAGAGTATGCGTCATGATGGTGCAATCATGCCCAGTTTCGAGAGCTGGAAGAACTAAGGTGATGACTTCTGGTGCCTTGAGGAGCCAGTCACATGCTTTACTCACATGGTACTTGAAATTGGTAGAAAATAGTAATATATTGACCTACACTCATCCTTCCATAAATTAAACACATTTCCATTTAATGTGACTTTAAATATGACCCCCTGATGCTTTGATTCATAGTAAGAAGATTAAAGAAGTGTCTCATAATTTTGGAAAGGCCCTCAGAGGTCATCTGGTTCATCCCTCACTTTACATATCTGGAAACTGAGGCCAGAGAAGTTAAGGTGTAGTTCAGTTGTTTTTCAATTATATCCAACTCTTCATGACTCCAAATGGGGTTTTCTTGGCAAAGATATTAGTTTGCCATTTCCTTCTCCAGCTCATTTTACAGATGAGAAAATTGAGGCAAACAGGATTAAGTGACTTGGCCAGAGTTACACAGCTAGGGTCTGAGGCCAGATTTGAATTGAAAAAGAAGTGTCTTCCTAATTCCAATCCTGACACTTTATCAATTGCACCCCCCTACCTGCCCCATAAAAGTCTTACCTAAAATCACACAGGTAATGAATGCCAAGTCCTCTGATTCCAAACTCATTATTTTTTTCCAAAGTACTATGATATTGTCTTAGTACTTGAAAACCCCTCATGAGATTATAATAAGCATATTTTTCCAAAGAACAATTTCTCCCTAATATGTGAGATCTGGACTGGACCAGGCCAGTGGCTTTTCTGGAAAGAATCCCTATATTCTCCAAACCTAGCTCAGGAAGAGCTGAAGAGCTGAATCTGATCTGACTTGTCAATGTCTATAGTGTTTGCTGAGACTTAGATTCATTCTAAATTCTGAACCACCCAGAGCTTATTTAAACCTTTGAATTATTCCTATAAGTAAGTACTTCAGCATATGTCTCCTGGATCCTCAGGACTTTAGATGCCCTAGAGCTAAGTCAAGTCCCTATATCCTGCATAATGCAGACCTATAACCTTGGGCCTGAGCCTTACCCAGACTGGCCTTCCAAACAGATCATCAACAAGCTCGGCTTGTTGTCATACCATACTGTTATCATACTGCTAATCCATCTGTGTCTCCTTTCTATTTCATCATTTTATTTACCTAGTTATCAGCCTTAAGGCAAAATGAAATATTACTTTCATTTTATGAGATTTTATGATCAATTCCTATAGCTTATAGCAACTTATATTCTCATCATTATTTTCTACTAAGCATGTCCACAAGTACTTTTTATAATTGGCCAGCTAGTTCATTGGGAACTAATTAATTAACCAAGCATCATTGTGTGCTTTCTCTACTTGGCACTGTAGTAGGTCAGAGTTGTTATCCTTGTTCTACCTCTGATGGCTTGTTTCCCAAAAGCAATGACTGGTTCTCACCCTCTGGGATTAAAAAAAAAAAACTATTGAGAATATGTTGTAAACTCCTTCAACCTCATTTATTTATTCAGAACATTAGAAGAAAACTTTTTCTTCTTAGACTCTTCCCCAAAATGACCAGGTCTTAAGTTTGAGAGAATCTTCTTCCATTTTAGTCCCATAAAAGACTTCTGAATCAGAATGGCTCCCCTAAATAAATAGTGCTCTAGGTTATGTTATTCCTGACTATTTAGTGAAATTTATCAAAGACCACCTAGCTCACCTACTAATCCAAAGGACAGGCTTCAATTCCAAAGTTCTTTGGTGTATAGTATTTGACTCATTCAGAGGTTTTAGGAAATTCCTAGCACTCTTGTCTTCTAAATATAGTGTGTACATTATGTTGTTTGTTTGTTTGTGGCCATATAGCTTGGTATTTTGTCTTTTACCCAGACCAAAGATTTTATCCATGTGAAAAACTCCCAGTGTGGAAATTCCTCCCACTGATGCAAATCAAGTTGTTGTCTCAACTTAAGAGAGTTGCCTGAGACCTTGAAATGTTAAGTGCCCATAGTTACTCAGTGGAAGGACTTGATTTCAAGTCTTCCTGACTCTAAGACTGGTCCTCTAGTATTCATACTATATCACCTCTCAATAATCACAGTGCTTATTCATTTTGCTTATGCATACACACAACAATCAAGTCTTTTCATATCATCTTATATAATCTTTAACCTGAATACAGTAATTCTATAATTTCTTCAAAATAAAATTGGCATGGTAAATAGAAACAGTGTATTTTTATTTTTACTATTTCTGTCTCTCTTTTTTTTATAATAACTTTTTATCGATAGTACATATGTATGGAACTTTTTATCGATAGTACATATGTATGGGTAATTTTTTACAACATTATCCCTTGTACTCACTTCTGTTCCAATTTTTCCCTTCCCTCCCTTCACCCCTCCCCTAGATGGCAGGCAGTCTTATACATGTTAAATATGTTATAGTATATCCTAGATACAATATATGTGTGCAGAACGTAACAGTTCTCTTGTTGCACAGGAAGAATTGGATTCAGAAGGTAAAAATAACCTGGGGGAAAAAAACAGTTCACATTCATTTCCCAGTGTTCCTTCTCTGGGTGTAGCTGATTCTGTTCGTCATTGATCAATTGGAACTGAGTTAGATCCACTTCCATCAGAATACATCCTCATACAGTATTGTTGTTGAAGTGTATAATGATCTCCTGGTTCTGCTCATTTCACTCAGCATCAGTTCATGTAAGTCTTTCCAAGACTCTCTGTATTCATCCTGCTGGTCATTTCTTACAGAACAATAATATTCCATAACATTCATATACCACAATTTACCCAACCATTCTCCAATTGATGGGCATCCATTCATTTTCCAGTTTCTAGCCACCACAAAAAGGGCTGCCACAAACATTTTGGCACATACAGGTCCCTTTCCCTTCTTTAGTATCTCCTTGGGGTATAAGCCCAGTAGTAGCACTACTGGATCAAAGGATATGCACAGATTGATAATTTGGGGGGCATAATTCCAGATTGCTCTCCAGAATGGTTCTATTCATTCACAACTCCACCAACAATGCGTCAGTGTCCCAGTTTTACCACATCCCCTCCAACATTCATCATTATTTTTTCCTATCATTTTAGCCAATCTGAGTGGTGTATAGTTGTTTTAATTTGCATTTCTCTGCTCAATAGTGATTTGGAACACTTTCATATGAGTAGAAATAGTTTCAATTTCATCATCTGAAAATTGTCTGTTCCTATCCTTTTACCATTTATCAGTTGGAGAATGGCTTGATTTCTTATAAATTAGAGCCAATTCTCTATATATTTTGGAAATGAGGCTTTTATCAGAACCTTTAACTGTAAAAATGTTATCCCTGTTTGTTGGAAACAGTGTATTTTTAGCCAAAATTTTATTATGTAAAGATATTTCTAGATGTCCTTTTACCTCTCCCATTTTTCTAAGCCTTCTTTAACTCTTATTACATTTTCCTCTCTGATTTTTTACATTTCTTCTTAACTTTGAAGCCACTCCCTAAACGTAAACTTCTTCACCCTGAGTTCATCAAAGCTCTTTTCTTCACCATCTCTTTCAAATCTTTTCTAAAATCTTATCTTTTCTACTAAGTTTTCCATGACTAAAGCAGAGAGCAATGATGACCAGGATTCAAGGCACACCCTTTTACTCAACTCTTGATCAAAAAAAAAAAAAAAAAAACAACTGGCATTTGAAATTCAGGAACCCCATCTTTCACCAACTTGATTTGCTATAGCAATATAGTGCCTAGATGGGAAGATAAAACAGTATTTTTAAAACTGGGCAGTACCTGAGACTGATTTGATAATAATGTTTCCTTGAATAACATTTACATAGCACTTTCCTTCTGAGATGACCAAAGTACTTTAGAAACAACACTGCAAAATTTTTAGCTTATTTCTTTGAGATACTTGTCAGCAAGTCTCAGCATTCATACTTTCCAGACGGGAGATGAAGAGGAAATAACTTATCAAAATATCATCAAAAATCATGCCACTCCAAATGATAGAATAGTGCTAAAAATCAGCCTCCCCAATTCCTACTCCCACCCTCACCCCATTGAGTGAAACTACAGTTTAAAGATTAAAGGCTATACTTGAGATATATTTGTACTACACATAAAAACAAAATTTAAGAGGAGAAAAAGGAAAAAAATGAATCCTGTTTGATAATCCTTGACCACAAATATAGTCTGATCTTAAAACAGTGGTTAATAAAAATAAAATTGGAAATAATATAAAACAATTGTAGGTTACATTAATCTAGGACACATGCTACCAAGGCACAAAAAAAGAAAGAAAACAGACATGAAGGACAAAGAGAAGGTCATTCTGCCAGGCCTGATACAGAATTTCCTTTTCTTGGCCTCAATGTGGATGTGTCATTGAGCAAACCAAAGACCTTTCAAAAGCAGGTCACCCACTTCTTGGCAGAAACATGAATAAGGTTTTGGCCCTTTTAAGAGCAGAAGGCGTTTGCTCTCCTGCCCTTCACCAAATTTCTGAGACCTTGCTAAAAACTATAGCCAAAGGAAAAGTCCTATGTCATTTCTGCCACACTTTGGTCATACTGTTACAATAAGATTTATTTACTCATATTTATTTTCCTTATTTTGGTTTATTTAAGGATAATGTAAATAATATATTTCCAGCAGAAGAAATTTCTCATATAAAACTGTTTGTTATGACAGATGCTCCCATTAAAATGAATGGCCCTGCCTTCTTATTCAAGGTTGGGAGTCATTGCTAGATTTATTGCATACTATTGCAACATATGTTATGTCACATAAAGGTGGGTGACAAAGATGATTCTCACGGTGTTTGAGTGTCTCTGGAACACTCATTTCAGTGGAAGCTCATGTCAGCAGACAGTCTTCTATCAGATTTTAATGTATACTATGAAAATAGAACATTTTCTCATACTTTTCTATAAAATGAAGAGATTCAGTCAGTATTTCTATCCTTTTTAATGAAAGTCTCTATGGCTAGTCAATTCATTCAAATGTCATCATGTCTGTGATGGTAACAGCTCCCCCTGAAAAAACGAGGCATTACATTCCCTCCCTGTCACTAAGGGAGGATCCAAAGCTATTTTTCTTATTTTGAGATTTCTGACATTTTAATTCTTTTTCAAGCTATAGATTCAGTCTAACTTTTATTTCTAGAATAAATTCACTTTTTAAATGTTCAGTCATCTCTTCAGAAATTTCTAAAAGGTTATAGTAAACAAGAATTCTGTATTATAATTTTGGAATCCCGGTTTTTAAAAATTCCACACAGCAGTTTTTTCATGTAACATCCTTTTCACTATATCTCTTGGTTATTGGGTTGTTGTATTTTATATTTTGTTTTCAGTATGATGGGAGGGAGAAGATTGCCTTGTTTCTAAAACAAATCTCAAAATAAGAAATCTCTTTGATCATAACTGCCTCTTTAATTCAAGAGGTGGAAGCAATTCTAAAAATAACAATAATAATAATTCAACAATTACCTCTATCATTATAAAGAATAGTTTTTTGCTTAAATGGTTCTTTTTTTTTCCTTCTACTTTGTTATATAGATTCATAGACTTTGAGCTATGGCTATCAGCAAATAAAAAGCTATAGTCTAATAAAGAATTATGTGGGTGATGGGGAACAGAGGACAAAATGAAACTCTTACCTCTACTCCTATTTCTAATTTAACCCTTACCTATACCAATTGAAACACATGTCTGTATTCCCACTTGTTATCATTTCAAAAGAAATTCATCTTTATAATCTATAGATTCAAGTACTTTCTCTCTCTTGTTGGAACTGAGGGAAAGGAATAGGGAGAGGCAACAGTGACCACTTATCTGTTGCTTCCATTTGAAACTCTTAGAGATGAAGGGGGAAAAGTTGGAAATGGCAATCAAGCAGGTGACAAATTTTTGGGACAGCAATCCAAGGGCAGAACTGAATATAGACTCAGTTCAAAAGGCAACTAAGTGCTAGAGTCAGGAAGTTGTTATTGTCCAATTGTTAACTTGTGTCCAACTATTCATGATCTATTTGGGACTTTCTTGACAAAGATATTAAGAGTGATTAGATCATTTCCTTCCGTAGCTCATTTTACATGTGAGAAACTGAGGCAAATAGTAATAAAATAAACTTGACCAGGGTTACACAGCTAGTAAGTGTCTGAGACCTGATTTGAAACAAGGAAGATGAGTCTTCCTGATTCTAGACCCAACACTCTGTGCTACTTAGTTGCCCTAGAATCGGAAGACCTGAATTCAATCCCAGCTTCAGATACCAGCTATATGACCTTAGAAATCATTTAACCTCTGTCTGACTCAGTTTCCTCATCTGTGAAATGGATTTAACCATAGTAACTACTTCCTATAGCTGTTGGGAGAATCAAATGAAATTATATTTATAAAGTGATTAACACAAAGCTAGACACATAGTAGATGTTTCATAAATGCTTGTTTCTTTCCTTCCTCTAAGGGTCAGAATAGGAACAAAGTATCTTTCTTTCTTCCTCCACACTAAAAGGGATGCTTCTCCCAACATGCAAAGGTGAATTGTGATCAACATTTACCATTCTCCAATATTCCTCATGTATTTCAACTCTCTAAAGTTTGAAATCTTCATTCAAGAGATTCTCCTAATATATCCTATTTCTCTATTTTTTTCTTGATTTCAGCTGGGAAATTATTTCAGATAGCTGTGGCATAATGACATGAACACTAGATGGGAATAAAAAAAAATCCTGGGTTGAAATCTCCACTTGTTATTACTTGGGTGTTCTTGAACAGGTAACTTCACTACTCTAAGTTAGTTCTGGCCACGAACTGAAAAGATGGTCTTACTTTCAGCTATTAGAATCCACAAAGCCTGTCTATTTCCCAAATACAACCCCCATCTCCTGAGACACTGCCACCCCTCTGGTACTGCCCATCACCTCCCCACACCTGGACTATTGCAATAACCTGCTGATGGATCTGCTTGTTTCAAATCTCTCCCCACTCCTCTCAGCTGCCAAAGTTAAATACAATCCTAACTATGTCACTTCTCAACTCAACAAATTCCAGTAGTTCTCCATCACATCTAGAATCAAATATAAAATCCTCTGCTGTTCAAAGTCTTTCATAACTTGCCCCCATCTACCTAATCATTATTTTCATATCTTATACTTTACGCACAACTGTCTTGCACTCTACAATAGTGATACTGGCTTCCTTGCTATTCCTTAAACAAAACAAAATCCCCTAACTTCAGGTACTTTCACTGACTGAGCCTCATGCCTGGAATTTCTCTCTCATTTCCATGAACTGATTTTATTGACTTTCTTCAAGAATCAGCTAAAATCTCATCTTCTGTCTCTATCTCAGCCTTCACCTGACACCTTTACCTTTTAGGAAGCCTTTCTCCATCTCCCTAAGTGACTCCCCTCTGTTTGTCTTGTATATAGCTTATTGAAACTTATTTTCAGGTACTTGTGTTTTCTCTCTCTCCCTATTAGAGTTAAGTTCCTTGAGAGCAGGAATTGCCACCTTTTTTTGTTGGCATTCCCAGAGTTTAGCACAGTGCCTGGAGCTTAGTAGGTGCCTAATAAATAATTTTTGACTGACAGAATGACATAATACAACAGTAGGCATAAAAGCATTGACTAAGTTGTCAGTAAAGGAAGGCAAGAAGAAGGAAAGGAAGTGACATACCAAAAAGGGCAGTTTCACCCACTCAAGCTTAGAGGAAGACAAAATGAAAAGACTTAATCACTTCCATTTTGGATTGTCAAAGCATTTAAATACAGTGGAAAAGGAGGGAGGAGAGGGCAAGCTGAGGGAATTGCTGATATAAAAAAACAAAAATTAAAGCAGAAAGAAAACATTTCAGAATGATGTTCTTTTTGTTAGGCAAAGGTTAAGTCCAAACTTTATGAGTTACAATGTGGCCATGGGATATTTGATTGTGTTAAATTTAAACTTAAGAAATTTAAATGTAATTTTAATAAACAAATATCTTTAATAGTGTTCATTCTTTGAAAGAGATAGAAATGTCATGAAGCACCTTGTAGCCTACAAAGCACATAAAAGCAATGGAGCAAGTACTAGCCTAGAAGTCCTAGGTTCTAGTCCCAACTCTGTCATGGACCAACTGTGTGAGCCACCTAAGTCACTGACCTTCTCTGTGTTTTATCTGTAAACTGAAGGAACTGATTTTTAAAGTACCTTTCAGATGTAAAGGTTAAGATAGTTCAAAATGTCAATGTACTACTACACCAATATTTTGAGTCTTGGTGGGCATTGCAATAGGGACAGGAATTAAGAATAACAATTAAAGCATTTTTTTAAATAGACAAGTTTATTTATTTTCCATAGAGGACAATTATTTGCTCATTTTAACAAACAAAAATCCTTTTCTAGAGGAAAGAAAAGAAGTTCCTAGGCCAAACTAGAAACTGTAGAAGCAAGCAATGACAATAACAATCACAGTGATAACAGTTAACATTTACACAGCATTTACTATATGTCAGACACTGTGCTAACCACTTTACAATTATTGTCTCATTTGATCTTCATAACAACTCTGAGTTGAATGAGGTACTATGATTTTCCTCATTTTTTTTCTTGACGCAATTGGTGTTAAGTGATTTGCCCAAGGTCACACAGCCAGGAAATGTTAAGTGTCTAAGATCATATTTGAACTCAGATCCTCCTGACTTTAGAGCTGGTGCTCTATCCACAGTGGTTCTCAAAGTCTGGTCCAGAGCATCCTGGGAATCTCTGAAATCCTTTCAGAGAGTCTACAAATTCATAATTAGTTTTTATTTTTAATGTGATCAATATATATAACTATAAACCACATAAACAAAAACTCTTTGGACAGATCCTCAATCATTTTTAATAGGATAAAGATATTGAGAACAAAAGTTTGAGGACCACTGCACTACAACAACTAGCTGTCCCTTCCTCATTTTTTCAATGAGGAAATTGAGGCAAAATAAGGTTAAGTGATTTGGCTAGGGTCACACAGCTAGTAAGTGTCTGAAGTGAGATTTGAAGTTAGGTTTCTCTTACTCCTGCCCTGTACTCAATCCACGATACCATCTAGCCACCCAGAAGTGGTAGAATTCAACATAGTGGAATCCAATTCAATCCAATCCAGTATACTTACAATGTGCCAGGTACTATGTTGAACTCTAGAGATATAATAAATAAAAAGACAATCCTACAATATGGAAATATGTTTAGAAGAATTGCATGTTTAACCTATATTGGATTGCTTGCTGTCTTAAGGAAAAGGGAGTGGAGAGGAGAGGGAAAATTATTTGGAACACAAGGTTTTGCAAGGGTGAATATCAAAAACTATCTTTCTTTGTATTTGGAAAAAATTAAATTATATTAAAAAGAAAAAAAAAAGAACAAGACAGTCTTTGCCCTCAAGGAACTTATAAAGGGTAAGACCAAACACCCAAGGAGGCAGGAAAGCCAACCTATGGGGAAGGACAGAGCAATAAGTCAATCAAATCAAAGACCAGTAGGGGAAGATTTGGACAGGAGCCAATGGAATGATGTCTCTCTGCTTCATTGTTCTAAGGTCAATAAAACAAAATGAAAACAAGGAATATCAAACCTGACAATTGCCCTCCAATGATACGATAAGTTACAGTGACCAGAAAGATTTAAAGGAGGAAAGATAATTAACTAGTAATTCTATATACTCTCCCTATTTGAGGCAGATTCAAACCCAAAGTGGCTCAAACTACAAGTCTAAAGACTTAAGGAAATAGAGGGTGAAAGGTGAAGCAGAGAATACACACATGAGAGTTTTTAAGTTTAATCTTCTTTATTAATATTTTCTCATCACTTTATTTAAGCCTAGATAATCAACAACAAAAAAATAAATAAATAAAGCAAGCCCCAGTTTATAGCATTTACTAATGATTCACACTGGCTCTAGTACACTCCTAAGTCTGAAGAACTAAGTAAATTCCCTAGAGGAAGTAGCATGCCACAGAGAGAGGAAATCAAAAAATATAAGTGTAAAATTAGAGAGGAATCTTTTCTGTTGTTGAAAACAACTTCCTTGGCCCTCATTTTACACTTAAGGAAACTGAGACCAAGAAGAATTAAGTGGCTTACCCAGAGCCACTCAGGTGATAGGTATCTGAGGCAAAATTCAAATCCAGGTCTTCTTGACTCTAGCTCCAGAAGTCTAATGAAAATAGAATCATACTTCTTGGGGAGCTGTCTTGATTAAGCTTAGGTAGAAATCTTTCAGTTTTCTTAATGGCTAAATAAAATATGTCCAACATTTGCTATCTCGATAGCTTGAAAAACAACCAAGAGCCCTTTTCCTATTTTGTAGAGATTTAGATATGTGCCAAATTATAATGTCAGCTTAAAAAGGCCAAGATTTCCCATGGTATCCAGTGCCATCCCTAATCATCCTCATCTTTTTCTTGCCATTGGACCTAGACAGCACTGGAAGAAAAAATAAGACTGGTGATTTTTGCACAGTCCTCCCTCATTGAAATCCAATTCACTTGCATGTTATGATATTACCTCCCTAATGATATAGTCCTCTTTAAGAATAAAGGACAACAATAACTGGATAGAGGAAAGATGAGTCAAATTCTGACTTTTCTAAAAGAAACCCTACGTTGGAGTACTAGCCAAAAAAAATTTTAGAGAGAAAATTCCAACGTCGAAGCTAGTCTGTGTGGATCCAGAGCTCTGGTTCAAGACCATGTTTGATATTTCCAATGTATTTCAAAATGCAAGGATATTTTCTGAAATAAGCCAATTTTTAAAAAAATAAGTTAAAATTTCCTTTCTAACCATAACATATATGAATTTTGTGATGCTGATGGTTAATCTTGTAGTCATATTCCATACAGTTCTGTTGATTAAATGCTAATCAGAACTATGACATACTGATTCACTTTCTTAAGAAACCTTATGAAAAGGCACCTTATGTGATCTCCTCTAGCCTGACCAGCCACACAGGCTGCAGCATCAGTAGTCCATAATTTAGGAAGTGGCCTAAGGAGATTCTTGATCATCTCATTAGAGCTGTAGTGAGCTGCTCACCAGAGATTTAAATTTCTAGGCATGAGGCCCTCTAGGCTGACTTGAAAAAGCCCAAGAACTCAACGCCACTCACCTATTAAGTTTAGGATGAAAAGCAGGCTGGGAAAAGAATTTTTAAAAATAGCTTGAAAAAATAAGTGGAATAGAGAAGAGAATCACCAGGTCCATGCTTCAGGATTGAAAAACACAAAAGCTAATCACCATTCCCATCTGGCTGCACAAAAATGATGCAGGGGGGTTCAGTTCACAGATGATATACATGACAGATAGGAAAGGCTCAATTTAGTACATCCTTGGGTCATTTTTATGACTAAAGCTGTGAAATTATTTAATAAATTATTTAATAACACAAAATGTCCAGGTACACACCTTACTCTTTTTTAGCTTTTGAAGAGATTCTCATCTATCTAGTTGATTTATGCCAGAAATCTGAAATTTATTATTAGATACTTACCCAAATTTAAGAAATCCAGTTTTTGTTTCAGCCCCTTCTTTCAATAAATGGACTCCACCACCATAGTAACAACAACAATAGCTAATAGTCACAATTTTCAATGTTTAGAACTCTTTATGCAATCCTTACAACTCTGTGAAATGTGGTTATCTGTGGTATACAAAAGAGGGAACAAAGAACTAGAGAGATAAATTGATTTGCCCTGGGGTCACACAGCTAGTAATTACATAAGGCAGAATTAGAATTCACAACTTCCAGACTCCAAGTAAAACTATCTATTTATCCAGTAATAGTGCCACCCAGTAACAAAAGATTTATGTCAGAAGTGAGGTAGGATGAGTCAGAGGGAGTGTCCTTGACATAGTGTAACAATCATTTCTTTGTCAGTTCACAGAACTCATTTATATGTAATGCATTTACTGAATGCCTACCTGAGCTGTTGTTATTATTTGTTCTTCCTTCTTAAAAAGGATTGAAGACATCCAGAAAATGATACCTTGCTTTCAAATGAACTGGATTTCACTAAGGGAAGATTGTGCAAAGTCACCAGCCTCACTCTCTCCTTCAGATCCATCTGGGTCTAGAGTCAAGATATGGACCAGAATGAGTGGAGATTGTCCTAGATGCAATGGGATAGCTTGTCCTTTCTAAACTAAGGCTCCTTCCAAGTGTCAGTTTGTCTGACACTATGCCCATTCAGTGATTAAAGTTAGATAAAAAATGAGGCAAAACATAACTTCTTTTATCTATTCAAAAGTAAAAAATAAAAATCAATCTCTAAGGGGAAGACCCTCAGGATTTCTAGCCAAAAGAGAAACAAAATTCAAGTGTTTTTGAGTGAGGTTTGAGTGAAAACTATTGTTGTTGGCCATTCCATAAGAGCCAGAGTGATATTTTTCTATGTGTGCTAAATTATGCTGAGTACTTTGGAGTCACAGAATAGAGGAGACCTAATACCTGCCCTCTAGGATTTTACAATTTAATGAATGAAATAAAATATATATTAAAAAGT
This sequence comes from Sarcophilus harrisii, assembly GCF_902635505.1. Classification (NCBI taxonomy): domain Eukaryota; kingdom Metazoa; phylum Chordata; class Mammalia; order Dasyuromorphia; family Dasyuridae; genus Sarcophilus; species Sarcophilus harrisii. The sequence continues at coordinate 552,510,930 of NC_045426.1, read as the reverse complement.
TAATAAAAAGGAGCAACTCGGTTTTGCAATGGATTGAGTACAGGGCCTAGAGTCAGGAAGACTCATCTCCCTGACTTCAAAACAGGCTTTAGATACTACTAGTTATGTGATCCTGAGTAAGTCAGGTTTCTCCACCTGTAAAGTCAGCTGGAGAAGGAAATGGCCAACCATTCCAGCATCTTTACCAAGAAAATCCCAAATGGGGTCACGAAGAGTTGGATGCAAATGAAAGGATTGAACAACAAAACAAAGAAAAGAAAATGTTGCAGAAACAAGAAAAAGGTATACATTATGAGAGAGAAAACTTACTTCCAACAGGATTTAACAGAAGCCTTTGGAGTAGGGAGTATTTTAAGGATAGAGATGGGTGGACTATCTCTCCACAGAGAAAATGAGAAATGAAGAACTGTGTGAACAAAAACTTCAGGGAATAGCATGTGCATCATCCAGTTTGAATAAAGTATAGACAACATGAAGACAAATAGAATAGATCAGAAAGGAGGATCCAGACCAAGTTATTAGAGGGCCCTGACCACAATGTTAGTTTGGACTATAATGATCAGTCATTTTGGAGATCTTTAAAATAAGAGAGTGGCAATTATAAGGCCCATTTAGGATTACTCTGATAGTGCATTAAGAGGGACTTAAAGATCTTCATGCATTTTCTCAGTTTCCTCATGTATAAAATAAGGGGCTTGTACTAATCGTTGATCTTTAAGCTTACTTCAAAACTAAATCTTAAAAATAAATATGACAGGAAGAAGACAGAAGATTCAGTTGCATCCATAATAAGGCTTATTGTGTGAATTTTGAATCAGTGCTGGGGAAAAAATGTCTACACAATTAGGGAGAGAGCAGAAAAAGGAGGAGGGACTGTATAAAGTGGAAGAGGAGGCAAGAAAGAGAAAGAGACAGAAAGTGAAGAGAAGGAGATGGAATAGAAGGAAGAAAAGGAGAAGGGGAAGAAAAGAAGGAGGGAAAAAAGGAAGAGAACAAAAGCAAAGGGAAGAAACAAGAAGAAGAAGGAGCAGGAAGGAATTATCAAATCAAATATTTGTAAATAGCACTTTGTATAGTGCCTGGTTCATAAAAGGCATTATATAAATGGTTATTCCTTTCCCTTCATCTCCCTTCCCATTTTTAATACCTCTACACTCATTTAAGAAACATAGTTTGCAAAGTGTTTTAAGAACAAAGGGATTAAATCTATTTTGGTCAAGCCTCTTAATCTAGAATAAGTTTCCCTGTACTGTTTTCCTTTTTCTTTCTTTCTTCTTCTTTTTTTTTTTTTTGATAAGTACCAGCCCAAGTTTTTAACCAAGTCAAGTCAATTCAACAAGCATTTATTAAGTACCTACTCTGTGCCAGACATTAGACATGAGGACATAAAGAAAGTTAAAATTAATCCCCTGCACTCAAACTCATCTAGTGGGGTAGACAATATGCAACTAACTTTGTACAGAATAAATAGAAGCTAATAAGGCAACACTAGCATGGTGAGGGGCAAGAGGAATAATTCTGGAAAGATTTCTTACCAGATGTAGATTTTGACCTGAAACCTGAAGGAAGCCAGGGAATCCAGGAGTCTAGAATAAGAAAGGAGAAAATTCCAAATGTGAGGAACAATCAGGGAAAAGGAATAGAATTAAAATGTGGAATGTCTTGAACAAGACTAATGTCACTGAATTGTAGAGTGAGCAGAGAGGAGTAAAGTATAATTGGCAAGGTAGAAAAGATTCTAAAAACCATGTGGATTTTATGTTTGATCCTGGAAATAAGGAGTCAATGGAATTGATTTGAATAGACAGTGTTCTTTAGGGAGATCATTTTGGCAACTGAGTGGACAGTAGAATGAGAAGAGACTTGAGACAAGGAGATCCTGAAAGTCTCTTTAAAATATAAACCACAATAGAGAGCAGATGAGACTGCTGGGGAGAAAAAAAAAAAAGACAATTGGTGAGTACATAAATCATAATCTATCCCATCATTTTTGCCGCAGACCAGGAATAGCAAGTGGCTGACCAGCAAGATGTTGGAGATAATGTTATAAATTGATCCCAAATCAGGTTATTAAGCATGATAATATTCAAAATTATAATCATTATTGTTATTGTACCTTACAATTACCAGTAGCTTAATTAATTCAAACTTGGGAAGTACTTTGAGATCTTCAGATGAAAGGTGCCATTTGTACATGAAGTATCATTATTCTCCCACTGCTTCTTTCATCCAATGCTATTATGGCTCTTCATAAGCATTAATTAATTCTCATAACACCCCCAGAAGGTAGATAAGTGTGGGAGTCCTCACAAGGTGCAAGTCAAAAAGTTTACCAAAGTCTTTAAGTAGCGGGTGTCAGGTAGTCAATGTGGCAGCTGAGAGTTCCTAAAATCAAAACAGAACTTTGTGATCGGTCTCAATCATTTATATATGCACTCTTGTTTGGTACAACCACATAGCTGGTGCTCAAGATCCTAACATATCTATATACATATATAAACTTTATATGTGCCTACATGTGTATACATATAAATACATATATTTATGTACACATATGTAAGTATCCATTTGATACTCTGCTTTATAACAATAGCATCTTCAGACTTAGCTAAAGAAGGAAAGAATAATTAAATATTTTTAAATAATATGACAACCTTGAAAACAAGCAAAGTATTCAAAAACCATTTATTGAATCACAGAATATTAAAGATAGAAGGAATGCAGAGACATAGTTCAACTGGCTCATTTTACTTAAAAGGAAACTGAAGCACATGAGAGGTTATGGTATTTGACTTCAGTCACATGGTTAGCCAAAAGTCTTCTCCTAAAATATTGCCACACTTCTACTTATTTCAGTTATCCCATACAGAGGAGGAAAGGACTTCCAGCAACCAAGAGCTATGAATTACCCCCTCTGCTTCTCACACTCTCTAATCTTGAGTCCATTTTCCCCTAGTTTCTATATGTACTTGTGAGAGACTATGTCACAGACTTTGGAGGGGTGGGGGTAGGATCATCAGCAAATATCTCTTCCTAAAAGCTAATGTATAGCAATTGTGTACATGAAATAAAGTATTAGAAGTTAATCTTGAGAATAATGCACAGAAATGAGAGCTTGAGTCAATAGCATTAGAGTATAACTACTGTCCTTCAGGGATATCTTTTCAGAACTGTGAGGGAAGATATAACCTTAGCAGAAGACCTAATTCATCAATGAATTGTGGGTTTGTATTAAGGATCCTCAGAACTTAACATTTGATTTTCCTCTTGCTCTCAGAAGAGCTTTTTTTTAAAGCCTTTTTTTTATTCTTAGCATTTTTTTAAAACCTCAGTTCATTCTGGGCTTTAGTTTTTCTGATAATATTCTCATAGGACCATTGTGCTGTTTTATATTCATACTCATTACCTGCCCCTTGTTTCATTGGCTGTGCATTTTTTCATATCTAAGCTTTTGATGAATTTCTTGTACACCTACATCAGTTTCTTGATATAGCTTCTCTGCACTGGAATAATATGTGCTTTTTCAATATTTCATTCTTGATAGCATCCAATTTCTCTTGCATGTATTTTAATCTTTAATAACAGCAACGATTTTAATGAAAACAACTCATATTTATATATCATGTTCAGCATTTTCCTGTAATTTTAGACTAGCATTCTATCTGTTCTTTCTTTGGACTTTGAAATCTGCTTTACCAAAATTTAGAGTATTCATTAGACTATCTTCTCTTCATCTGTCATAAGCTCTAAAATGAACTTAATCCCAAGGTTCTAATACTTAGTAGACCAATAATCATTTCCTTTTTGCTGTTCAAAAATCAGCCCAGAATAATACTTCCCCTCATTTATTCTGACATTTTCTGAGAAATTAAATTTCTATTAAATGAAATAATTAATAACATTTTTACGTGGGGCAAGCAGAGAAAATATAAATTTGGCAGAAGAGGAAGTATGCCACAAGCAACAACCAAGGATACAGCTATTATATGAAGGGAGTATACTAAGGGATACCCAAGATTTGTGTTCTTCTTAAAGGCCAGCCTCCAAAGGGAAGAAACATAGACTCCGCAACCGGAAGAGCTAGCCAGGACAGGAAAAGGGTGAGGCCAACAATGACTACTATCATCATGGCCTAGGCTAGTAAGGGAAGAAACACATCCAAGAGGGAGCAGCTAGTGCCCTCTAATTTACCCACCCTGAGGCAGAAGTTTAACTGCCCCACCTTAGTTGTAACTCTGTTCAGGGAAGAAAAGAATTTAATAGTTACTCTGCTTTGAGCAGAGAGAGAGGACTGCATCAGAAGTCTGGATAGTCAAGGTCCTTAGCATTCAGCAATTTAAAAGCCAATTGCATGTGTTATCCTTGTTTTGGGAAGTAACTCCTCAGGTGATTATTAATACTAGCATCACAAGTGACGATGATTATTGTTTATTACTATTATTGTTGCTCCTGCTCCTTTTATTGCTGTTTTTACTGTTAAGTGCTGAATAATAAAATTATAATCACTGTATAATGTTTATTGAACTTTAAGTAACTCACCAAACCGAGTCAAAGAAGGGCCCCATCTAGTAGGCTTACAGTTAAAATAGCCAGAAAAACCTTAAAAACAACAAAGAAGATTTGCCTTTGATCACAGGATTTCTAATGTTTTCCTTTTTTCTCAATCCTAACCCAAAGAAATAGATGAAAAAACTTCAGTAGTATTTGTCTCCTAACAGCTGGGTCTAAGTCTTTTGTAAGTAAAAGGGAATCCCCTGAAAGAATTGACTATACTATATTTCCTGGAACTTGTGTCTCTTATGCTCTGTGTAGTACAATTGGTTTTAAGTAGAAGTTTTAGTAGGTAATTTACTTTAAAATATATAACTAAATACAAAATTTAGTTTAAATACTAAATTTAAAACTAAATACAAAATAAGAAAACAATAAAATAGAAAAAGAAAGAAAATTAAAAAAAAATAAACATTGTCATGTGCCCAGAAGAATATCAGGGAAGACTGAAATATGTACCAATAAATTTCCCTTTTAAGAAAGCATATACAATAATAGAAGAGATTATATACATGACCGTCCATCTTTTCCTTGTTTTCTTGTAGATTATTCTTTTGTTCCCTATTGTGCATTTTTTACTTTATTGTTTTTTTGTAAGTCATTATACTTTTAAAGAAGCCATTTCGATTTAATAAGTATGTGGTCTGTCAACTAAATGCCTGGTATCATGCTATCACTACACCAAGTTTCTGTATAACTGTTACCATTCAAGAAAGAATAATCCTTACAAATATTTAACTACAAACCTGTTTGGGGAAATGTACAGCTATTTCAAAGCAATTGACTGGGAAAGGGCTGCTTTGCAATGCCAAGTTAACACACAACAAGACATCATTCTAAATTGAAACAATAAAAAAAACTTTCTCCCTGACAAAAACTAAATGGTCTCTAGAGATAAGTTTCAGGAGGAAATTTTTGAACTTAATTAATAGTTTTGTTATACACACCACCAACAACAACAATAATGACATTAATGGTTCAGTGCTATTGGTTGCCAGAGTGACTAAGCACTTTTAATAATGGCTATCATCTTTCCCAACTTTCAGGGTAAATATAATATTGGGTAATGAGTAAGAATATGAAGACAAATTGTTTTGACTGCAGTGTAGAAATCTCTCTTGTCTTCACTGTTTTTCTGTAAATTCTTTCATTTCCAAAGGGTTCTGTCACTGGAATATAAGAAAAATTCACCACCACTCCCACCTTTCAGAAATATTTAGAAAATGTGGTTCAATAATATCCACTCTGTATGTCTATCTCTTGATATTCTTAAGATTCTATTAAATTCACTGCATAACGGTAAGTTCCTACCCAATATCACCATCACACACATACTACCTTGAATTTCACTAGTTAATTAATATTTGGATGTGCCATTGTGAATCTTGCAAAACCAACATCTTTTCCTCTATTTTCCATTTCCTACCCCTCCTTTCTCTGCCAATTGAATTATAACCAAGACAGAAGATCCTTTCCGATTAATTTTTCTCCTGGGAACAAGGGACAGAGTTGCATGTGGTATGAAGTAGACTAAGTCTGGAGTTATTTCTTCAGGTGTCCTTGAGTAGGTCACTTTATATAATATTCAGTTTCTTCATGTGTAAAATAGATTGGATTCAATCAACTCTAATATTCCTTCAAGCTGTGGCATTTCATGATTTCCTTAGTTATATTTTAATGACAGAACCACATTCTTACAAGCTGGAGGTCATGTATACACTAGGCAGCATCAATGAACCAATCATTTTGTGAATATTTTCCAATGACTTAAATATAATTATTTGTATACTATTATTTGTAAATTGTACCAATATTATATTTTTTGTTACATAAAGGTGTATATCTTCATTATGTGATACTTTTTTTAAAACCAGTATAAGTATAGCAAATGTCCTCTGAATTCACTCTCTCAGAGCAAATCTGCTACAGTATTCTGTCAGGGTTCTAGGGCACCCTAATGCATTTGGAATGTCTTTTTTCTATTACCATCAATTTGAGTCCCAACCTTCTGTGTATCCCCTACACCCCCACCCCTATACTCATCCTCTCACCCTCACCCTTCCCTTAGGGGTCAGTAACTAGCTTTTATAAAGGGATATTTATTTCAAAGATATAGGTAGAACAAATATACAAACACTTTCTCTAATACCTTGGGGCCATATTCTTAACTCAGTTCTTACCTAATATTGGTTCCACTCATTTCATGTTCAGATATAGCATGGTTGTTGACTGATTCCTCATCTAAGCTACTGCTGGGCTGGAATCCTAGAGGTTACTTCCAAACACTCTTACTGTTCCAATGATGCACCAATGATGAACTGACTGAATATCCAGACTCTGCAATACTGGAATATTGATGCACTATCCTGACCTTTTGAAATTCTAATGTTCAAGACCATTCACTTCATCTTGAGGAAAAGAACAGAAGCAGAGGTCAGTGGCTAATGCCCATTTCTGAAGTACATAAGGATTTAAAAGGGTGAAGACATCCAGGACTCTCCTTTTATTTACAGACGTCTCTCACTAGAAGCTGTGAGCAAAGAAATCCAATCACAAAACAAAGGCAAAAGGACTGAGGCAAAAGAATAGAACAAAACTGAATCATCCTTTCAGAAAACATTTCCATTTGCAGGTATGCATCAAATAATTTTTTTCTTCAAATAACATAGGTAGCCTATTGGAATCAATTACACAACATCTACTCATGTTTAACTCTAAATCACTGCAACTCTCCTGGAGTTTCTCCTCTATTTCTCCTCTATTTCACTACCATTCTGGATATTCAATATATGTGCCATCTCTCTGCTATGCAAGATATTTGCCTCCTAAGACTGTTGGTGTGTATAATTTTACTATCTGGAAACGCTGAAGATCACAGCATAAACAAAGTATATAAGATTAATTGTGTGAGTCTTAGAAAATGTAGAATGAGCAGGCAGTAATATTGTCTCATTGAAATATTATGGGCAAGATTCTCTACTCAAGGACTCATTTTCATTTTTTTCCCCTAAATGTGCAGATTTTTATAGTGAGATAATGTGTGTAAAGCATTTTTCAAAACTCAAAGCACTACATAAGTGTTTTTATTATTCAAGTCTATATTCCATGAAGTCATCATATCTCAGTATCCTTCAACTAGTTTTATAAATATATGACTCAATTCAATTCAATAAAATGTTTATTAAAGGTTGTTTTGGCACATGCTTAAAAATTCCTGTTACTGGGAATGCTGAGGCTGATTGATCAGCTCAATTTAGAAATTCTGTGCTGTAAAAGAGAGGTGAACTTGATTTGTTATCAGTATTGTCTAGTATAAATATGGTGAGCTGCTGGGAGCATAGGTTCACCAAGTTACCTAAGAGGGGATGAACTAGCTCAGTTGGAAAAATGGCACAGATTAAAGTTACCATGCTTTAATCAGCATTAAGATCAGGCTGTACTTCTTTGTTCTTCTAGATGTTTGGGAAATTGACATGATTTTTCTTAATAGTTTGGGGGTTATTTGAAAAGGAGAAGCATAAGGCAAATTAATGAGGTACCCTTTGGTAGTAGGACAAAAGAGTCAAGAAGAACCCATATATTTCTCTTTTTCTATAATTCAACTCTACATAAATTCTTTGGGAGGAGAGTTATTGCTATATAGATAATTGGGACTCCTACGGGATTCTATAGAATTGCTTTTAAGGAAGACATTCAGGCCATCCATGTCATTCCCCTCCAAATGATACTACAGACTCTGCTCCTTGGGTCTCTCTAAAATGACTCAGTGACTAGTATCCAAGTTCCATCATACTTCACCCCTTTCTAACTTCCTTTCATGTATTATGTTCCTCCATTAGGATGTAAGTTCCATGAGGACAGACATCCTTTGTGTCTGCTTGTATTTCTGCTTTGAATTTCCAGAGCTTAGCATATTTCCTGTGACATGGAATTACATTTAATATGATGTTTAATACATGCTTGATGACTTGACCAACTTGACTTTGTTGTAGAAAATTCCTGTAACCAGATTAACAAAGCAGTTTCCTTTGACCACCATTTGACCAGAGAAAAGTTTGTCGTTCATAGTTTGCTTTAATGTAAAATTAAATTTGTTCATACTTCCCAAGTTCTTCCAGCTGACAGCTCTCCTAAGGCGCATTTTCCCTATTTATAGAGAATTTGTAGAGAATATATACTTTTTAAAATTACATTTCCTTTTCTTACATTGAAGTTTCCTAGGCTCTTATTCAAATAAGACTTTTCACTAATCCACTGACCATTTTCTAATCTCAGCCTAAACTCATATTTATATAAATTATTCAGGATGTTCACACAATTACCACCAAAACTAGCATTGTTGACCCCTATTAAGTATGCTTGTTAATGGTATCCAGACTCTCATGCTTTCTGGCAGAAAAGGGTCAGAACTTCTCCCACTGGCATCTTATGACTTGACATATGATCACTAGAATGATACCAAATATTCTTCAAAGATGAGTCAGGTAGTGCCTTGCTTGTTCAGTGATCTGGCCATCAGTCATTGCTACTCCATAATTGCAGCAGCATCAAACTATCAAGGACCAAATTGCATTCTGGTTCATGGGGTAGTTTGCTAGGATAGTCTCCTCAGTCACATGTCATTTCATTGAGGCACCAAGTGTAATGATGCAAGAAATACCATAGAAAAATGTTTTGCTTTCTTGCTCAGAGCTTCATTTGCTAAGCCAGTTGCTGCCTTATAGTGGTTGGTAGTCAAAAAACAGATCTGACACCAACCTACTGTATTACTTTGGGTAAATCATTCTCTCAGCCTCATTTTTTCAATCTGCAAAATAGTAATAAATAATATGGACCTAATAAATAATAGCCCAGTTCCATAAAGCTATACTCCTATAAAGTATATATATATATATATATATAGAGAGAGAGAGAGAGAGAAAATATATACTCCTAAAAATACTAAAGAATGTCATATCTATAATATATGTATGTGTGTGTGTGTGTATATATATATATGTATGTATATATGCATCTATGCATTCCTTTTAAAATGACATTTCCTTTCCTTCCATTGAGGTTTCCTGGGCTTTCACTCAAGTGAGAACTTTCACTAACCCACTGAGCATTTTCAAATCTCAGCCTAAGATCATAATTTACATAAGCATAGGAAAATTGACATTGTGTACATGTGAGTGTATATACATATGTATGTGTATGTGTGTATAAAAATGTGTGTGTGTGTGTGTGTGTGTGTGTGTGTATGTGTGTGTGTGTGTGTGTGTATTCTATGCTTCCTGGGAGTAAATTGCATAAATACTTCCTTGTTACCAGTGTATTACTAGGCAAGTTATTTTCCTGAATATTCGCAAATGGCTTGAGCCTAAGGTTCATACTCACTGGTAGTGTCTTGTAATTATCAACTTTATTGAATTAATCTTGAAAAAAAAAAAAGATAGCCCATTATTTACTCTGAGTCAACACCTCTCTGAGACTATTCTAATAAATCCCAAATTTTAATTTATATAACTCCAGCACCCATTTAGTTTGAGAGAAACACTAGACATCCCTGTGCCCATGCTCTTGTACAGGAATGTAATTCCTTATTGGCTGAGAAAACAAGGAGTATACATATCTGCACATATGAGTGAAGAAAGGATTTCTTGAGGTAAGAAAAATTTAAGGGAGGAAAGATACTAACATTTGAATGGCTACCAGTAGCCCTCCAAGTCATGGATACCCTCCACCCTGCTTCCTAGGAATTGAGATCTTGCTCCCAGAGTTCCTCTGTTCTTGCGTCTGCTTTTGCCAAATCTAATCTGTATAACTTGTTTGATCTCTTCTTACTGCTTACTAATAAAGAAGGGTATTAGCTCCTAGTGATATTCCAGAAATTGGTGAAAGGGAGCTAAACTGGTAGTAGAGAGATATTTCTTTCTTTTTGAGATCAATTAAGAAAGTAGCATTTAGCCTGAGTCCCAAGTTTTATCCTCCTAGACTACCAGTATTTGAAGTGGGGTGGACAAATATAATTCTAAGCCAATATCCCTCTCGAAGACATGTGAGAAAAGGTTGCCCCATTGCAGTCTTTCACCTGCTCCCCACAAAGGCACCATAAAAGTCTCCATTGAAAAGAAGTGAGCCAGATGTCAGATTAATTATCTGTGTTACCCATGAGCCAAGTTCTATTTATATTTCAACAGCAACCAAACATATACTTCATATTTACATAAATTTTAAAAGCTGATGTTCATGAATAAAATGTCAAATAGAAATGGCAATCTAAGCATTGAAAAAAACTAAAGTGGGATGGAGAGAAGAGGGCAAGTACAAAGAAAACAAATACGTGATCATTGGAAGAAAAAAGAAAGAAAGAAAGAAGACAAGCAAATAACAGTGCTCAGATAGCAGAAGACTGGGATCTATCACTGCCTGTGTAACTGTAGGCAAATCACCTTATCTCACTAATCTACAAAACAGATCTAATAATATCTGCTTAATCATTCTCACAGAGCTGTCTAGATCAAATCTCGCTACATCTATGAAAACACTTAATGTTAAAATTGTTATACAAATGTCAGTTTATCACTATTATTTTATTATTATTTAAAATAGGCTATCAAATCTTCTTAGCATAAAATTTAGAAGACCTCATTTCTTAGCCTAGTTTTAATATTCTCATATGTATTTATTTGGAAAATAAATGGGCAAAGAACTTAGTTATTTGAGTTATTTTTCATGACTGCATCTAAGAGCCAACATGAACACAGTGTGGCATATTAGGTGAATATACAAGATAATGTTAATGGAATGCTGATTTTCAGGGACAGTATCAGAATGTTTGGTCTTAGATATGGACAGAGGATGGTAAATTCAAGGAGAAGGAATCCCACTACACACACACACACACACACACACACACACACTCAGAGCTCTAAAATTTAAGGCTAGAGCTTCTTCCCTCACTTCAACAAATAGCTCTGGGTAGATTAAGATAGGCAAACACTTTAAACTATCAGCCATTAATACTTTAGTATATCTAAAGGATCCAAGAGCAGATATTTTAGGGAGAAGAGGAAAAACACCTTGAGGGCACTGTTGGGAGGGAGAATAAAACCTATAGGTTACTTTATAGAGTAAGAAAAAAAAGATTCACCACAGAGAGGCTAGAGTAACAAATCCGGTAACTTCAAACTATTTCCTAGAGCTAGGCCTGATCTCTGAAAGTATATATTAGAAATCAGCAGGGAGTTTTCACTTTGTCCCCGGTCCAGACCTCTTTTTGACAAAGCTGTTTTTATGACTTACCCAGAGTCACATAGCTAGTAAATGTCTGAGATAACATTTCAATTTGAATTCTTTCTGAATTTCAGATAGGTGGAGAAGTGGATGGAGCACCCCAGGCCTGCAGTTTTGAGGACCTGAGTTCAAATTTAGACTCAGACATTTAACTAACTGTGGGGGTCTGGCCAAGTCACTTAACTGTTTGCCTCAGTTTCCACACTTATAAAATGAGCTGAAGAAGGAAATGGCAAAGCTCTTCAGTATCTTTGACAGAAAAATCCCCAAAGAATCAGACATAGCTGAAACAACTGAACCATAATAACTTCCTGACTCTAAGTCCATGTTTTATACATGACTTAGAGAAAGCCAGAGTGAAAGAGTCTTAGTAAATCTTAGTAAATTTTCCTATTCTTTGCTTTGTGGAACTAATGTAAGCACAGTCTGTTTATCTACTCTAACCATTTTATGTGTTTCTATATGGATAGAATAAATCTACTTCTAGAGAATTGGGGGAGGGTAGAGAAGAGGTTGTTGACTGGCAGGTAACATTAAAAAAATCTTGCAAACTGCAAGGTTTGCAATACAGATCTAGATGAAAGATTTGAATTGACTTAAGTAATTCAGAAGTTGAGATGAAGAAAATAAAACTCTTTTTTGCTCCCTCCTTCCCTTCCTCTCTCCCTCTCTCTGTCTATTATTGATACTACTTTGCTTTTTGATCTCTGCTCTCCTTTGTTTTGGCTTCCCAGGTGCCAAGGGAAAATGGCTAGCAGTGAGTTCTTTAGCTTTTCCTATTCTGCAGCCCCTCTGGCTCAGCCAGCTGGATCACACTGAATTAGTCAAGTACTTCATTATCTCCCCTCTCTGCACATTTTGCTCCAGGTAATAAATGCCCAAACAAGAGAGCCAATGCCTTCTGCTGCACTGTCTGTGAAGTTTCAGCGTTTGGGCCAATTCTGCATATCAGCATTGTGCTATGGGAGGGCATCACTTTTCATCCCTTGCCTGCAGTGCTTCCCAATCTCCATTTAGTCACAGCAGTTAGCTAACCATGTAGCTGTTGATAACAAAGCATGGCTTTGGAGCCCTTGAGCCCTCCGGAGGTCCAGAATTTCCCTGCACAGTGTGGACCTACCAGAGGAAGAGTGACTGGCTGGGAAAACCAGACCAATTACATAGTTGGGAAAGATGTAGTACTACATAGAAACCACTCTTGTTAACAGGCAATGGGGTGTGTGGGAGCCTGCACCAGGGTTATTCTGACAAGAGTAGCACAAAATCAGATTTTTAGGCTGAGAAGATAAAACTACAAGATTAAAAAATAATAATAAATAGCAATAATTTTGTAACAACTGTCTACCTTCAAGAGGAATTTTGGAATAAACCACCATGGTCTTCATTTGCATAGATCAGAAAATGAGAGACTATTTTAATAGTGTTTCTTTTTTAGAAAACAAAATCTATCTGCTACTGTGAATTCTCCCCCCCCCCAAAAAAAAAAAACTTATGTTTATTTATTTGTTTGTTTTCTTTTGACTTATGCTTGTGCAATCTTCCCCACAAAAGCTTTTGGAGTTTAAACTTGAAGTCACCTGAAGGCAGATTTGTCTGGTCTCCCTTCTGCAGATGGCTAAATGTACCTGTATTTAAATCCAAAAGTGTAGAAGCAATGGAGCTGTTCACTCCACTTTCTTAGTGATGCCTATGAGCACATCTTAGCTAGGGTGACCACAGCTAGGAGACTGCAAAACTATAAATACATTTTGAAAAGAACCCAGAAGGTGGTAGAAAGAGCAGTGTTAGAAAGATATCCATTTTTCTATTAGAAGAACTGAGGATTCTCTGTTGCAGTTTCCCTAGGAAAGAGAATACAGAGAGAGAGAGCTATCTGGAAGATCAAAATCTGTATTGGTGGACAGCATTCCCCCCTTTAAAAGCTGTGTTTTCCAAATGCCTAATCTAAACTATTTAGTGTAATATCAATGTCAAGAGGGAGAGAGGCTGGTGGGCGAGGTTAGAACCAGATCATAGCATACCAAGCAGGAAGTTAATGAATTTTACTGGCAAGGAAAGGGGAGGGGGAGAATCTCTGGGGTGAGGTGAGAGGGGGACCCCCCAAGGATAGGCAAGTACTAAATAACAGAAAGGCGGCTTTCCTGACAATAGAGGTCCAGACTGCAACATTTAGATAAAAATATCAACTGCAAAATACTGCTAAATTAATCCAACTTCTTTTGATTATTGATGTCCTACTGTTTTGTGCCTGAAACAACACACAAGATGCATCAGTCATCCATAAATTATTCATTCAGTTATTTTGGCAGCAGTGTCTTTCCATTTATCAACTGATAAATGTATGGAAGATAAGAAGGGTAATTTTATAGCCCCTTGACATTTACCTTTGACATGATTTTCATATTTAATAAGGGGAAAAACACTAATGAAATACGTCTGACAACACCGTAGGCATCACAGATTAACACCAACTAGAGTGAGCCATAGGCACCTGGTTTCCCAGCTTGGGTCAAAAACTCCTCTCAGTTTTCTGGCTGCCCTTCCTATGGCTTCTTAACTCTCCATGTATCAATTAAATAGAAAATTTTACAACTCGATTTTGTTTTTTCCAAACTGCTTTATTTTCTCACACAGACTAGTATAAGAAAAACTTAACAATTAAGAAAGCCACTTGCATGATGGTCTTATCTGTTAGGCTAAAACAGTTCATTTTAGAATTATAGAAATTCTATCTAGTCCAACTCATAATAATAAGTTCCATTTATGTTGTTATTCAGTCATTCCCAATGCTTTGTGACCCCATTTGGACTTTTCTAAGCAAAGATACTGGAGTGGTTTACCATTTCCTTCTCTAGCTTATTTTAGATGAGGAAACTGAGGCACACAATGTTAATAGACTTGCCCAAGCTCACACAACTAGTAGATGTCTGAGGTGAGATTTAAACTCAAGAAGATGATTCCACTCTATCCAATGGGCCTACCTAGCAAGTTCCATTTATACAGCATATTACATTTTAAGCATTTCTTACATAAAAGCTCTAAGAGGAGATCAACAAAATTCCTGAAAATCCTACCTATGATTCCCTTCTAAAAGCTATGACAGGTCATATCAACATTACTGGTTCTAATCTCCCAGCCAATGCTATCCCCAAAACTTCTACCTGGTCCTGGTCACTAACTTCTCTATTCTTCTCAGTCTCTAATATCCTATTTTCCCTCCCCACTTTGGTCTAGCCCATATGATCATTTATGCCTCATTAGTCTTAAGGCAAGGGAAATGAAAAGGGTATGAAATGGGAAAAGAGAATCAGACTAGGAGCAAGAAACTAAGAGACAAAAATGGGAGTTATACAGATATATAAGAAATCTACCCATTTTGGTATAAATATCAGATAAGGAATAGCGGCAAAATTAGGCAAGTGAAAAAATACATGAAAGACTGTGCCTGTCTATGAATCTAAATCATGACAAATCAAAGAAATAAAATAATTCTAGATTTTATTTATATAATGCTTTACAGTTAATAAGCACATTTATATTCAGAAGCTCATTTAATCATTGGATCATTTACTTTAGAACTACAAGGAATATAAGAAATTATTAGAATCTAAGAAAAAAAGGTCATTTCACCCAACCTCAAATTGACCAATTACACTATCTCTAAAAATGGTTTTTGAAGTTCTGCTTTTAAGTCTTTCCTTATATATATATTCCTTCCACATTGCTAGAATTAGAGGTACGGTACCCCTATGATCTGAAAAACCCCTGTAAAATGTTTCCCTTCCCCTTCATACCAGAAATGAAGTTTGAATTATTATGGCATTAAAAGATAAGAAGAAGAGAAAGAGATTGAGAGAGGGAGGAAGAGAGGGAGGAAGAGAGAGAGGAAGGGAAGAAGGAAGGGTGGAAGGAAAATAACAATGGGAAATAAGGCTTAATTTGAATCAGGGACAAAGGAGTAGACAAGAATACTTATCCTGCAGGAGACAGAAGCCCTGCACCAAGTATGGATATGAATTTGGGGTGAGGAAAAGAGAGCCTAACAGGGAGTGACAATAGCTCACCAAAGCCTACTATCTGGTAACTTAGTATTTTACCTATTTATCATCATTATTTCAATGTGGCTGAAAGATGGAAAGTGCTGACAGCACCCTCTAAATTTGCCTTACTTTAAATCTCTCATGTTCTAAATTTAATGCCCTAAGGCAAAGCTCAGTTCACCCTGTGCTAGTTACAGCTCAGGGTCTAACCAAAGCATAATGTAATGAAACTAGTCATAATAGCAACTAACTCCCATGGTTGTTGTGAGGATTAAATGAGATAATATATGTAAAGTGCTTTGTAAACCTTAGAGCATTATATTAATGCAAGCTATTAGGAAGAAGAGGAAGAGGAGAAGGAAGAGGGGAAGGAGGAGGAGGAGGAACAGCAGTATTTGTTCTCAAGTCCATAATTAGCCATTACAGTACTCACACTAAAGAAGAATTCCTCAAGTCAACTTTTTCATACAAATTCAACTTAGTAGAGAAAATCTTGGGACACAAAACTCTAAGGTAAGAAGAGTCCCTGAGACAGTCACCTGAGATGGGAACCTAAGACCCCAGATGATGGTTCCTATAAGAGGAGACTTTTCGATACAGTAAAACAATTGCTCAGGGAAGAAATAAGTTGAGGCCATTCCCAAGAGAAGCTAAACAAGGATGCAACCATTGGCCAGGAGGAGGGAGTGGAATAAAGGAGAAAAGAGAGAAGAATCTATTTTAATTAATTATGTTTGCTAATTAGCTGCTAACAAAGCTCAGTTACTTCTACTTGCAAAAGGAATTCCATCCAAATTACCATTATGATTATTCTGGACACTATGTCCTCTTAATGAAGTCAAAGATAACATTTGACCCCATGTCACATTACTGAATTTTCTTCATCTTGCACTATAATTTCCAGAGCTTTTTATTTACAAAACATATACATGAGTAATTTTTCAACGTTGACCCTTGCAAAACCTTCTGTTCCAACTTTTCCCCTCCTTCCCCGCACCCCCTCCTCTAGATGGCAGGTAGTTCAATATATATGTGTGTGTGTGTGTGTGTGTGTGTGTGTGTGTACATATTTATACAGTTATCTTGCTGCACAAGAAAAATAGGATCTAGAAAGAAAGAAAAAATCTGAGAAGGAAAACAAAAATTCAGTATTTATTTGTGAAGGGAATTTTTTAATATAAATACAGAATTAATTATATTTTTATTTATTTTTATTTATATTATTAAATTTCATCTTTTTAGAAATCAGACATTTCAGAGTCAAGAGGGAAATTAGCTATATAATCCAACTGCTATCTGCAAAGGTATTTTCTACACCTCAGAGATGATCATCTAATCTTTGCTTGAAAACTTCTAATGAAAAAAGGTAGGAAATAAGCATTTCTTAAGGATCTATTATGTACCAAATACTGTGCCAAGTACTTTACAAATATTATGTCATTTGATCCTCACAACAATCCTGAGAGTTAGTTTTTATAGTTCTTGAAAGTGAGGCAGACAGCAGTTAAGTGACTTGCCCAGATAGCTGCAATTGTTAGGGAGTTTTTACTTATATCAAGACTAAATTTTCCCCTTTTCAGCTTTTCAAGAACTACTAATTATGGCCTACAAGAGCCAATGGAATAAGTCTTCCCTCTGACAGCCCTTCCCATGCTTCAAGGCAGATATCATATCCCCACTAAATCTCTTCTCTAAACTAAATAACCCCAGGTCTCAGGGTCAGAAGATCATAAGACTCCAAACTAGAAAAAATTTAAAGCGATCAAATCAGATTTTCTCATTTTAAAGATAAGAAAACAGAAGCCCAGGGCACAGATAGGATTGCTCAAAGTCACACAATTAGCGACTTTGAACTGAGACTCCAACCCGGAGTCTTTCTGACTTTATTCTTCAACTAAAGTTCCTATAACATGAACTCAAGGCCCTACCCACCATGCTTGCACACCTTTGGATACTCTCTATTTTAGCAGTAGCCTTCTTAAAATATGATACTCAGAGCTTAATACTATATGATTACTTAAGATTATAAAGATGAAGTTGAATGACATTAAAGTGGTCCAAAGTCATTGATACATTTTTGGTGGAATTGTGAATACACCCAGCCATTCTGCAGAGCGATTTGTAACTAGGCTCAAAAAAGTCACAAACTGTGCATACCCTTTGCTCCAGCAGTGTTACTACTGGGCTTATATCCCAAAGAGATCTTAAAGGAGGGAAAGGGACCTGTATGTGTGATAATGTTTGTGGCAGACCTCTTTGTAGTGGCAAGAAACTGGAAACTGAATGGTTGCCCATCAATTGGAGAATGGCTGGGTAAATTTGGTATATGAATGTTATGGAATATTATTGTTCTGTAAGAAATGACCAGCAGGATGATTTCAGAAAGGCCTGGAGAGACTTACATGAACTGATGATGAGTGAAATGAGCAGGGCCAAGAGATCATTATATACTTCAACAACAATACTATATGATGATCAATTCTGATGGATGTGGCTCTCTTCAACAGTCAGATGAAGCAAATCAGTTCCATTTGTGCAATAATGAATAGAACCAGCCACACCCAGAGAAAGAACTCTGGGAGATGAGTGTGAACATAGCATTTCCAATCTCTCTGTTTTTGTCCGCTTGCATTCTTGATTTCCTTCACAGGTTAATTGTACACTATTTCAAAGTCCGATTCTTCTTGTGCAACAAAATAACTGTATGGATATGTATACTTATATTGTATTTAACATATACTTCAATATATTTAGCAAGTATTGGTCAACCTGCCATCTGAGGGAGGGGGTGGGGGGAAGCAGAAGAAAAACTGGAACAAAAGGTTTCGCGATTGTCAATGCTGAAAAATTACCCATGCATATATCTTGTAAATAAAAAGCTATAATAATAATTAAAAAATGGTCCAAAGTAACCAAAGTGACATCATATCACCATGAGGACATTTACACTAGTGTAAATCACCCAAATTACAGGAGATTTACTCAGATCAACTAGGCACTCAGCGAAACATATCAATACAGCCCATGTTTTATAAATAAATACACATGCACCTGTGTGTTTATATATGTATGTGTGTGTATCTATATTTTTTTGGATAAATCAACTAGGTACAGTGGAAAGAGTGCAGGGTCTGGAGTCAGAAAGACTCATCTTTTTTAATTCAAATCTGTTCTCAGACACTTCACAACTATGTGATCTTAAGGAAGTCGCTTAATTCTATTTACCTTAGTTTCCTCATCTGTAAAAATAACTGTAGAAGGAAATAACTAACCACTTCAGTATCTTTGCCAAGAAAACCCCAGATGATGTCACAGAGAATTGGACACAACCAAAACAACTGCCTCACCCCAAAAAATATACATGCACATACTTACATATACACACACATATATATGTATATAAACACACACACACACAATTAGACTAAGAATATTAGTATGTGGACTATCAGACTTTTAACAAGAGAATTAAAGTGAATCATATCTACATACTTACATGTATGTATGTATGTGTGTGTGTATATATATATATATATATATATATATACACACACACATATGTGTGTGTGTGTGTATATCAACCTGGATTAATAAGAAGGCATTCACTATAGCAAAAATTATTATTTTCAGTTGGGGTAAGGAATTACAACTGGGTTTCCATATAACAGCAAGTGCTAGAAAGCCCCAAGAGGGAGCTAGACCCAAGGTTCTTATAAAGTATTTAGAAAGAGCGAGGGGAGCTGCAGGTACAAAGCGGGTAGGACATTCTGGCATTCTACCATTTTTTTTACACTCTATGATACTTTTACATAGCTATAATCTTGGGAAATTTTTCTGTTGCTAAATCCAAACTATCCTCTTTGCAGCTTTTACCCGCTGCAACCAAAGAGGTGAACCTATATTTTTGCTACAATTGTGGGACAGATGCATATGTGTGTGTTGGATAAAAAAAAAAAAAAAAAAAAAAAAAAAATGCCCCGAGTTGATTTTCCAGAAGCTCAACTCTACAGGACTAGCAATGGTAAACAGAAATAGAATTAAGCATGGGGACTACCACAAGTCTTAGGAGAACTTTTCCCTGTCCCAATAACTTTTTAGGAGTTCTTTGCAATTCAACTGACAGATCCTATATAACATTGACAATAATAATGACTGAAGATATAGAGTGCCCTTGCTATCCTGGACAATGACAATTATATTCTAGTCATTTTATGAAGGATATAATACATACCATTATGGTCAATGATGAGGTAAGCCTTCTTTTACCAACATGAAGATAATTATCTAAAATAGGTTGTATCATGGTGGATTTGCCATTGCCTTGTAAAGTCAAGGATGTAAGTGAAAAGGTTACCACTGGGATCTTGCAGTATCCAGATCCAAAAAACATCTCTAGAGTTTTACTACTGTAGCAAGAGGGGCCCTGTTTTTGTAGACAGACTGACCCTTCAGGAATGTGGCCTTTTAGTTTCCTTGCCATTTAAGGAATAAAAAGCCCAGTTCATGGGTAGCTGGTGTGACAAGTTTTTACTGAGTTCTCACAGCCTTGTGTGTATGCCTTTCTAACCTAATGTGGCTTATTGTCCTAATGAATATCGAGGAGAAAATAATCAACTTATTGAACTACTATCTTTTTTAACTTTAGGAATTACGTCCTTGTTATCCTTTATTATGAGTAATTTTTATTCGTTTTAATAATATGTTACAACCCTAAGAATTAGGCCAGCCCATCATAAGCATTAATTGCATTCAAATCCAGTCTATCAAAGTTCTTGAAGAGTACTACCTACAATGATGCAAGAATTAATACCTAAACATTCTGAGCACAGTGACCCCAGAGTATCATGATAACTCTGAGCCCTCTAGCTTGAGTGGATCCATAGAAATTCAAATTTAAACACTAATGCCTAAGGAATTGAAGGATTAAGCAGGAAAGACCTCAAGGTGAAAGCCTGCAGGTTCTTATTTCATGAGTGAAAAGCCAGATGTAGCTACAGAAGTGAGACTCACAGGCAACCTTGATGGCTCCTAGCCTTTTCAGTACATTTACTCTCTCAGAGATGGAAGACTTCAGGAGCCACCTGGTAAAAATTTTAATCATTAGCATAGTCACACATACACACATGCATACACACACATGTACACCTGCATTAAATACATACATACAAACAAAACTAGGCTAAGAATATTGGTATATGGACCATCAGACTTTTAACAAGAGAATTAAAGTGAATCATACACTATATCACAAATTGAAGATGCCTTGAATTGTTTACTAGATAGTAGTTAGGAGTCTTCAACCTGAACAGTAAATATTTTTAAGATCTCCATAGTAAAGGAATTTTATTTTAAAAAATAGTCTATATTTGTCCAGTGGGATTCTGCTAAATAGAGTATATTCTCCAGGAGATTTTGCTCCTTTTACAACTTTTCTTACTAAAAGGGGTGACTGACATGAATTATTTGGAGGTGTTGATGAATTAAGATGATATGGTATTTACAAAGATGTTGGGAGAACCTGAAAAAAAATTCACCATAGGCCCCTAATCTATCGCTCTTTGACAATAACTGCTTGTTCTGAAGAGCTTGGGCCAAAAATACAGGATACATAGTTACACAGCAAGGAATGAGGAGCAATTCTAAAGAGAGATAAGTATCCATTGCCCCAGAATTCTATCAACCTGAAGTCACTGGCTACTATTAGAAATTTTGAAGAAACTCTGGAAGAATCACAAAGCTTCTCAGTGATACTATTTGGTATATGACTGAAAAGAAACATATGTAGAAAAGAAGAGACAACCTGACCTGAACCCTCAGGCAACTTTGAGAAGTTGCTTGAACAAGAATTGGAAACAGGCCTCAAGGATTTGCTAAGAGCTCTCACACAGACACTAGGTTGGCCTTTGCAAATCTTCTATGTTACACATTGTGGTGAATCTAGAGCAAGACTTTTTAAAGTTTTTCCTCTTGAGACCTCTTTTAACCGAAGAAATTTTTATGTGATACCAGGTAGACAGCTACATAAAATAAGTATACAGTAGATATAATAAATTATATTTTGCAACCCCCACCTTCAGTTAAGATTCCACAAGGGGTCTTAAACCACAGTTAAAGAAGCTGAAGTCTAAAGGACTTGGCAACAGTTTTAGATCAGAAAAGTGATATCTATCAGAAACCTATTGTATTTCTATGGGACTCAGTGGCAGTGGGTGCAGCCAGATGGTTCTGTGGATAGAGTGTCAGACAGGAAGACTGACCTTCCTGAGTTCAAATATGACTTTAGACACTTCTTTCCCTTAGTTTCTACAACTATAAAATGAACTGGTAAAGAAAACAACTAGCTCTTCCATTATTTTTGCCAAGAAAACCCTAAATGGACTCACAAAGAGTCAGATACAGCTGAAATGATTGAACAACAACAACAACACTGAGAGTGAGATGTATTATCCTATCCATAAATTGGAGTTAATGGCTGTCACTGCTTATAACTTACAAGATTAGACATAGAGAGCTCAATTCCAAGTATATTTGCTACATCCTGACAAGTACCAAACTGGATACCACTAAGTGAAGAAGGCTTGAGGCACTGACCAGCTATATTATTGGTCCCAAAAATTCAGTGTGGATGCACATAGCCTTTCCTATGCTATCCATCCATCAGAAATCTTAGTGATCCTCGGGGAAGAGACTAAGGTGATCTGTAATATTTAAGAGACAATTGATTCCACAATTGAACACAGTTGAGTCTTGGATTTCCTCTAGAGAAAATATCATTGATAGCAGTAAACACTGTAACACTGGATTAATCCTACTTACCCTGATTGATAAATTGAAGCCTAGAGACAGTGTCATTCAGCCTAAAACATTTGTCTAGAATTCGGATCATAATCCAAAGACCATAAGGATAATGGCCTGATTTTGTGAAGAGGATACTGTAGTTATAGATGGAGCAATGGGACATTTTAGAAGTGCCATGCAGGTTAATCCAAGATGGAATGGGTGAAGATATTGGGCACATAGTCCCTAAAAGAGAGCAGGTAAATTATACTTTGAATAAAATGTCAACATTCTATATGAGCCTATTATGTACTATTATGTTATAAGTATTTATAAGAGATCTATAGAGATATGCCCACCATATGCAACTCCAATTTGGATATTATATAATATGTATCTTAATGTGGCTTATGCATATAGAATAATTGTTTAGGAATGGCATATGTAAATTAATGTATATTATGTGATATGTCCCAATTATTGAAAATGTATACCTATTCTAATGTGCATTAATTATAAATGTTTAATGGGGAATATACAATAGCTGTGTGTCTGATTGGGGGGGGGGGGATTACATTTCTTAGCATGTCTGGGCCTAAGGCATGATTACTTATTTAAAAATCCCTATGATTTCAATTCACATAAAACCATATAGCTGAATGCAAAACGATTTTATTTAAAGGATATAATGCTTACTCTGTATACATGGTCTGTGTGGTCAGTACAGACATATCTGCATTCCAGTAGCTGGACAGTACTTGAAACCAGTGAGAATTTCAAAATGTAGAATAAAAAATCAGACAGAATATCCTACAGGTAATGGTTTATATTTTCAATGAGAATATTGCTTTTCCCCACACTAGAACAGGCCTAGAATAATCTTTTTCCTGCTCATTGAGAAGGAAAAGGGAAAGAAATTGTATTCACTTCAGCATGTGAATCAGATTGTTTCTGTTACTTTATCATTTATTAAAATCACATTAAATATTTTACTGATTCAATCCCATAATTTGCCTGCATCCTGTTAACATACTAGACCACTGAAAATCCAAGCCTGAATAACTTTATAAATTCTTAGTTTCAGATTGAATGGGAGCAAAAGAGCCACATGAAATAGATAATCATTTTTTAAAAACCCACAATGAACCTTGATCCATGTGAAGGAAGAGATGAGTCACAAATTAGTTATTTATTCTATCAGAGAGTCCCAAAAGATTTCTGAGCAGAAGAGTAACACAGGCTAACTTGTAAATTAGCAAAATTATTTTGGCAGCCATGCGAAGGATGAATTAGAAATAAAAGAAAGGTAAAGTGAGCAGTCAGGAAACCAATATAAAAAGTCTAGATAAAAAAGAAAATGATAAAAACTTAAACAAGGAAGATAACATTATGAGTGAAAAAGAGGGAACCCATATGGGAGCTATTGCAATGGTAAAATCAACAGGGCCTGAAACCTGATTGTAATGGGGTGGGAGAGACAAGGGTCAAAAGTAACTCTCCAGTTATTCAGCCTGAGTGTAACAGCTAGTGCTGTTAACAAAAATGAGGAAGTTGGAAGAAGGATAAATTTTGCAAAGAAAATTATATTTTTTTAGATATATTAAGTTTAGTGGCACATCCATTCAGGTGGAAACATTTAGCAGATGATAAAAATGTGGGACAGATATCCAATAGTAAAACTAGATCTAGAAATATAGATTTGGGAATTACAGTAGTCAATGACTGACATAAAGCATTTTAAAGTTTGCAAAGTATTTAACAGATATTTCATTTCAGTCTCATAACAGTTCTATGATATAAGTACTTTAGATATTATCTCCATTTTACATATGGGGAAACCAAGGTTAAGAGAAGTGACTTACTCAAAGATAACTGAAGCCTTGGGAATAGGAGACATAACCAAAAAAGAAAATGTAGAGGGGAGAGAAAAAGATTAATGACAATTTAATTCAACAAAAATTTGGGGGTACAGAGGATAAAGCACCAGGCTTGGAGTCAGTCAGGGAGACGCATCTTCATGAGATCAAATCCAGCCTTAGATATTTAATAGTTGTGTGACTCTGAGCCAAGTAGCTTAACCATATTTGCCTCAGTTTCCTCATCTGTCAAATAAATGGGAGAAGGAAATAGTGAAGCCATTCCAGTATCTTTATGAGAAGTCACAAAGAGTCAGACATGACCAAAATGACTGAACTCTATACACAGAACTCTACTAGGAACTGATGGAGATTCAGAAGTCAGATATGGCATAGTTCCTGCCTCCTTGGCACTTACAGTATATTAAGGAAATAAGGCATAAACACAAATAGTCAAATATATATATATATATATATATATATATATATATATATATATATATATTTAATTATGTAAGTTCTCTAAAAAGTTGTAAAACAAAATGCTATGTGAAGTTTATAAGAAAAAGTTTTCACTAAGTAGGTAAGTAGGGGAAGCCTTCATGGAAGAGGTGATATTTTAATTTGGCTTTATAGGATGGATGGCAACTCAACAGGTAAAAAGAGCAAGGGAGGAAATTCCTTGCAATAGAAAACTTAGGAGTTTCTTGTACTTGGAAAATTAGAGAAAGGGATAGAATCAAAGAAACAAAGTAGGGAGTTTATCCATGATTAGAAGGGCACTTAATTCTGTGAAACTAAAAATGAAAGATGATTAGTGAGTATATAAAGGGAAATTGAAATGTGGAGGAGGAGAAATGAAAAAAGGTCATAAAATAGCCAAAATGTAGTGATATTTTATAAATGCCTTACACATTTGATCCTCAAAATAACCCTTTGATGTCTCCCTAGTCACAGATGTAGAGGCAGGCTCAGATACTTTAAAGCTTTTACCATTTACCATTCACTTTCATATTAAGACTCTTAAGTCTGTCTGCTCCTCTTCAGAAGATGTTTCCCTCATCAAGACTGGGACTCAAATATCCCAAAATATTTATATTGATCTATAGGGATTGGCTCAAAAACCCAAACATATATAGTTGCTCTGATCAGCTACATAGACAAAAGTCCATGGAATAATAGCATTAGAATTATAATACTAATAATAATAGACTTTAGAATTCATGAAGTGTTCTTATTTTACATTTAAGAAAACTGAGGCTCAGAAAAGTGAAGTGAGAGGTCTAGGACCCATCTAGTAATTGTCTGAGGTAGAATTTGAACTGAGGCCTTCTTGACTCCAAGTCCACTACACCACACTCAAATAGTTGCTTGTTACTTACAATCTTTAGAATCCACTGCCCACATACTCAATACATAATCAGCTTGCACAGTTCACCCTCAGACCATCTCTCTTACAATTCTTTCCAATGTTAAACACCATGTATGTATCCATTATCTGTTCAGAGTAATTTTTTTTCCTTCTTTACTTATTTCATCTGATTAGCTTCTTTGGCAAGGTACTAGAATGATGAGTGCCATTAATGTATTTTAGCCAAGCATTTAACAGTTTTTCATGATTTTCTCGTGGACAAAAGAGACAGGTGTAGGATAGAGAAGCATATGCAAAATATTTATAAATGATCTGATATCAACTTGGAAGAAATTGCCTAGTATGGTACCCCAGAGATTTGTTCTTGGTCCTGTGTTATTTAACAGTTTGCTTATTTGTTTTCAGTGATTTGGATAAAAACACAGATGGAATGCTTATCACATTTCTAGATAATACAAAGCTAAAAAAAAATGGCTAACATTTAATATGTTAGAATTAAAATTCAAAGAAATCTTGACTAGCTAGGACTTGGATCAAAAATGAAAATGAATATATATAATTTTTTATACTTGGGTTCAATATATTTGCTTCACAAACACAAAATAAAAGAGAGATAATTAGATAGCAGTTTGAAAATAATATGGAACTTTTAGTGGACTGAAATTTCAGGAATCTTTGATGTTACATGGCATGTACACAGACACAAAGAAACCTAACAGAATTTCACAATGAATTAACAAAGGCATTGTATCTAAAGTAGGAAGGTAGAAGTCCCACTCAATTCTGGCTTTAGAAGAACAAATATGGAATGATGTATTTAATTATGGCTGTCATATTTTAGG
This sequence comes from Sarcophilus harrisii, assembly GCF_902635505.1. Classification (NCBI taxonomy): domain Eukaryota; kingdom Metazoa; phylum Chordata; class Mammalia; order Dasyuromorphia; family Dasyuridae; genus Sarcophilus; species Sarcophilus harrisii. Next base: position 552,484,214 of record NC_045426.1, on the reverse strand, counting down.
AATGATATTGATAAACTAGAGTATTCTAATGAAGAGTAATTAGGATAGTTAAAGTACCAATATCATGGCTGAAAAGAATTAGTTGACTTGGCAGGAGTGTTTAGCCTTAAAGAAGACTTAGAAGAGATCTAAAAGCTATGTTAAAAAGAGGAAAGGGATTAGAATTATTCCAGTTGGCCCAAGAGTAGTAGTTGATAGAAGTTTAAAAAGTGGCAGATTTAGACTTAATGGAATGAGAAATTTCCTAGCAGAATTCTCCAAGATTAGGAGGCATCTCAGAAAATTTTCCCCCAGTGGGGAGTCATAAAGCAGAGGCTGGATGATATTAGAATGATGTCAAAAATATTCTTGTTCAGATACAGGTTGGAGTAGATGGCTTCTGAGATTCCTTCCAATATTGAAAGCCTATGTAAATAATTACTCTCTATTCTATCACAAATATAATCACCCTAGCTCACCATCAACAGGACATACAGATGTTCTTTCAATATCCTGGTGGAAAAATTAAAAACAGTATAATCATACTTCCTTCAGTGTAATAGTGCCTTATCCAGAATTCTCAACATTAATACTATGAGAATAAACTAGTTCCTTATGGTCATAGCTAGTAAATAATGGAAGAGAAATTTGGATCTAGTTCTACAGCTAGATCCCAATTAGTGCTAATAATGAATCCCATGATGTGGTAAATCCACCCTGCATATTTACATTGGGCTGCAACTGCAACACATTTTACACATTTCTAAACTTTGAATAGTGAGAATTTGAATACATGTGACCACTTCACTGAATTCTTTATTCACACTAATTGGGACCTTGTGCTCTCAACTTTAAATGCAATATGCTTTCTGCTACATCATGCTATTACCAATCAATGCATGATATCAATCAGCTCAGTAAAATAGTAGGTTATAAAATGAAGTATCATGGATTTAGAGCTGGAAGAGACCTATTGAATCTAATTATGTCATTGTGTAGATGAGGAAAGTAAGGATTAGGGAGATTGAGTGGTTTGAGCAATATCACACAAATAATTGCCAGAGGCAGGATTTGAATCCAAAGGTAGTCTGACTCGAAAGGTAGATGGATGGCACAGTGGATAGAGTGTTGGGCATAAAATCAGGAAGATCCCTTTTGGTGACTTCAAATACAGACTCAGACACTTACTAGCTGTATGAATTTAGACAAATTAATCCTGTTTGTCTCCATTTCTTCATCTATAAAATGAACTGAAAAAGGAAATGGAAAAACATTGCAGTATCTTTGTTAAGAAAACCTTATATATGATAACAGAGTAAGAAATGACTGAATAATAACCATTGACTTTAGAGTCAGTGTTATTTCTTTTTTTAACCCTAACACACACCTTTTTCCAATTAATTATAATTTATTTTCTTTCAATTCCACTTCCCCTGTCCAACCATTGGAAAAAAGAAAGAGAAACAAAACCCTTATAAGAAGTTTGCTTCTTATTATTACACCAAATTCCTGCATCAGCCATGCCAAAAAATCTATGTCTCATTCTGCTTTTTAAGTCCATCACATTTCTGGCAGGAGATGAGTAACATGCTTCATCATCAGTCCTCTGGAATCATAGTTAATAATCACATTAATGAGAGTTCTTGTGTCTTTCAAAATTATTTGCCTTTACAATGTGGGTGTTATAATATAAAGTGCCATTCTGACTCTTCTCACATGCCACATCAGTTAATAGAAATGGTCCCAAGTTTTCCTGAAACCATCCCCTCCATTTCTTATGGCAAATACCATCACTTGTTGAACCATCCCTCAGCTCTTAACTTTCTAGTACTTTGCTATAAGATGTAATAAATATTTTCATCAACATAGTGTTTTTCCTCTTTAGAAAAATCTCTTTGGGTTTTGGGACCAATTCATGGCTCCACCTGCATTAATATACCTGTTTTTCCATAGATTTTCCAATAGGTATCATTTTCCTTTTCTAATATGATATGTGTAAGAAGAAATCTCAGAGTTGTTTTAATTTATATTTCTGAAATATTAGTGTTTTGGAGCATTTTATATGACTATTTATAGACAAGATTTCTTCCTTTGAAAACTGCCTAATCATATCCTTTGACTAGTTTTCAAGTGGGGAATGATCTTATTCTTATCAATTTAAATCCAATCCACTATACACTTTAGAAATGAAACCTGTTGGAATACATGGGAGAGCTGCTAACATACACGAGAACCACCTGACAGTGGCTGCTGGAGATCCAACCCAGAATGGATCTCCTCTTGTGAGAGGATAATACAAGGAGACTGAGGGGCAGTTGATGTTCTCTGACCTCTCTGACTGAGAGGTCGTTGCGCGTTGTCTGACCTCTCCTCTGTTCCCTCTGCCTCCAATTTTTCTCATTCCTAGTCTGCAACATCTGTGTCAGCAAAGGCTGCCCTGCAGCTCCTTCAGATGTTATGATCCACAGCTGTGGAGGCTCTTGGAGAATTGACCTGTCCCTTAACAAAACCTTTAAGAGAAACTTGCAAACATTTTTCCTTTGGTTAACTGTTGCTTATTTAGCTGCATTGGTTACATTTGTGCAAAACCTTTTTTTTTTTTTAACTTTATATATGCAAAATTGTTTTTATTATCTACTATGATCCATGTTTGGTCACAAATAAATGATTTTTCTCTTCCTTCATCTGTAAGATAATTTCATCCTCATTCCTCTAATTTATTTAGGATGGTACTTTTCACATTTATTTCTCCATTTTATTTGTATAATATGATGATCTGTAGAGAGACAGGAGGCTCAAGTAGAGTTACAGATTTAAAGAGAAAGACAAAAGCTTGGGACAGCCATCATAGAGAATGTGATAGAATATTGATCAGAGATGAATAACATAAATAGTATGAATTTATAATAGACCTAGGAAGCATGGTTTTCTGACTTCCTTAAGTAGCCTTTAGTCTCTCAAGAACAGTATAGGACAAAAGAACAGAACTGTAATAGAATTCCATAGAGGCCTATAAATTGTGCCTCCATCCTATAAAATCCTACAAGCCCAAAATAAACCAAAAAATACAGGCATATTTTTTTAGAATTTAAAGTCTTGCAAATTCTTCAAGTAGATTGTGTCCATTCCAAGTATTTGCTTTTTATCTGAAGTATCATATGTCAGAAAGCTGAAAGAAAAATAAATTCTCCCTTGAGTGTCCATCAATAAACATCCAAACTTAGTTTAATCATCTTAGAGTTCTGAGTTTTGAATGTTTTATTTTTTTATTTATCAACCAGATTGCTCTACAATTAACTGTAGGAGTTATGAGGAAATAACTGTATTATTGAAAAGTTATAGTTTTGAAGAACTTTTATTTTATAGCAAGAAAACAGATAAAACATATCACATTCATTGTGTTAAATCTGACACTTCTATTATCTGTACAGTACTGTAAAATAAAATAAATAATGCATTAGGATGAATATATGCCTATTTAAGCCTCAAACATTTATTAGAAAAATTATACCTACAGGAAAAAAAAACTTATAGTCTAGCAGAGTCATTCCTTTCAACTATCTTTGTGATCAGTACTGATCGTTACAGCCAAATTGATCTTGCAACAATCTCCAGAGGCAAAATCAATGGTGTACTGATCATCACTGATGACTAGGTCAGCAAAAATGAATGGACTGATGTATCATAACACATTTCTTTGGCATACCTAATGTGTCTGAAGAAGACTAGCCAGATTCAAGCTTATTCATGAATTTATACACACCTTGTTGGTAAAGGAAAAATTGTTGAAGTAATGAAGTATGATTGGGAAGCACATAATATGGTGTAACATATAAGGATCAAAAGCCAGAATACTTGGGTCCAAACCTACTTTTGCCATATATTACCTGTGTTATTTTAGCAAAGTGGGTGCAATTCCTCGGGACCTTTCATCATCTATAAAGTGAAGGGCTAAACTCCGGAAACCTTCTGAGGTCGTTCTCATTCTAAAATCTTTTGAGGTTATCAGAAAAAAAACTCTAGAAACAATAGTTTTGGTCAGATGCTCAAGTAAATCATGCTATTAATTGTTCTAAAAATTAATTTTGCTTTCATTATTCTAAACAAACCATTCCTCCATTGTCGAAACCAATTCTTGATTTGATAGGAAGCACTAAAACTCCAGCTTCCACTCAAGTAAGCTGTGTGATCCCTCTAAAATCCTCTCTTCTACAGGAAGCCTGATTCTCCCTCTCTCCCTTAATTTTAAAGTCATCCTTCTGTTGGTTGTTTCCAATTTTCTTGCATATGGTTTGCTTGTACATATATTCATTTGCATGTTGTCTTGCCAATGGATTGTAAGCTCCTTGAGAGTATAAAATGTCTTTTACTTTTCTTCGCATGCAAAGCATTTAACACACTCCTTGGCATAGGAGTACATACTTAATAAATATTTGTTGACTGACTCAAATTCAACCCCAGAACTGTAATAAAGAAAAAACTCTAGCAGCAGAGGATTGGGTTTGGGGTTTTGTTGTTGTTGTTCTTGTTGTTAGGTTTTTTTTTTTTGGGGGGGGAGAATTGTGTTTTTTGTTATGGTTTTTTTTTCTCAGTAGTATTTTATCTTTCCAATTAAAGACAGTTTTAAACATTCATCTTTTGGATTTCAAGTTCTGAATTTTTTTTCTCCCTCCCTCTCTTGTCATCCCCCTCTCCAAGATATTTCCATATTAATCAAGTTGTGAAAGAAAAATTAGAACAAAAGGGTAAAACCATGAGAAAGAAAAAGCAAATGGTAAAAATAGTATGCTTCAATCCACATTCATTCTCACATAGTTCTCTCTCTGGATGTAGATGGCATCCTTCATGCCAAGTCTATCAGAATAGTCTTGGATCACTGCACCAGAAGAGCTAAGGTATCACAGCTGTTTATCACAAAATCTTGATGTTACTGTGTACAATGTTCTCTTGGTCCTGCATTCAGTTCACATAAATATTTTCTGAAATCAGCCAGTCAGTAAGTTGGTTGTTGTTATTGCTTGATAACTTCAGTTATGTCCCACTCTTTAATGACCCTATTTGGGCTTGTCTTGGCAGAGAAACTGGAATTATTGGCTATTTCCTTCTCCAGCTCATTTTACAAATGAGAAACTGAGGCAAACAGAGTCACACCGATAGTTAGGTGTTAGAAGGCCAGATTTGAACTCATTGAGATTAGTCTTCCTGACTTCAAGTCTTGCTCTTGATCCATTGTATCACCTAACTGCCGCTGGAAGTAAAGTACCTCTGATGCTTACCACTTGTGTGAAATTTTGAAAGTGGCTTAACCATTTTGAGTCTCACTTTCCTCATCAATATAAATGAGGCACTTGACTAGATGGTCATTGTAGTCCCTTCAAGTTCTATATCTAAAGGTAGACAGTCAATATGACTTTTTAATTTTTTTTCAGAGATCCAAAGAATGGTTTCACTTCAAGGAATCATCATTCCAAGTCTCAAGAGAGTATGAGTTATGGTTTAATTCAGCTAAATACCTAAAATAAGTTTAAAGCAACACACATACTATCAAGTTGAAGAGTAACTTAGTAGCCAGGACCCAGTAGTTCAGTAGCCATTATAGTTTAGTCAGTAAGCTAAACTTCCTACTAGTGGAAGTAGCCTATGATCCTGGGTGATATGACAAAGTAGACATGGCTGGGCATGTTAGCCATCTTTGAAGAGTGCCCTTAGTAGCAGTCCAGTGCCATAGAAAACAAGGTGAGCAACTCAAGTAAGTAGATGGGCCTCTAATTTCTTAGTCTGATTGGAGCAATGAATGCTCTTGAAAGTCCCCAGATATCACAGCACTGCCTGAGAGGCTGGTGATTCAAACTGCAATAAAATAAAACTAGCATTCTCCCTTCTGTGTTCACTGACTGCCCTCATGACATTCGGGGCAAGAAGAGCATTGTTAGCCTTAGCCTTGAACAAAAGCCAAATCAGATCTCTCTAAATGAACTTTATTGGTTTTCCTTGGGAAACACATCAGAGGATTCCCTCCTTCCCTGCTCTCCATTGGTTTTCTGGGTAGAATAACCAAGTGCTCCTCAAAATATGTTGAAGAAGAAGTAGAGCTGCTCATGTTCGAGCCTAGAACAGCTAAAATTGCCTTCCCTTATCTACTCTCTTGAGTGCTGAGTCTGGCTTTAATTAATGTTTGTCAGACTCTTTGAAATGCTCAAATGAAAGGGATTGTGGAAGTGCCAAAGATGATGATTACCAGGAACTTATCTGAACCTTTGGTTTGGAAATCAACTTAGACATTTCACAGGGTTGAAGTTTCTCATGAGTTAGTTCTCAGTTAGCAGGATTATAATTCTAAAGTTAGGAATGACCTCAGAGACCACAGAGTCCAATCCCCTCGATTTACAGAAAAGGAAACAGACCCCATGTTGATGAAGTGACTTTTGAAATATCACCCAGGTGATTAGCATCAGAAGCAGGATCTGAATCTGCGTTCTCTCTCTAGAAACACCATTCTTTCTATTGTACCATGATTCTATTCTTACCTTTTTTCACTTCTTCTTGTTACTGAGGAATTCTGAAAAAAGTACCAGCAAAGGAATAATAAGAATAATAATCTATGGTAATTACACCAAATTGCCCATGTAAAATAAACTTTCTTTTCAAACCACTAAAATGTTACTCTTCAATTAGATAGTATGTGTGTTAATTTAAAAATGATTTTCATATATTTCCTTAAATGGAGAAATAACATTCTATGTTGTAGTCTATTTTCCTGGATGTGTGGAAAGAAAAGAAGAACATAGATACTTCCTGGTCAGTTCCACACATTCAGAAGGATTTTTAGCTTCCCCAAACTTAGGGTTGCAATGATTTAGGTTCCTAGTTGGCCAAACACTCAAATTTTGTTCAATGGAGCCAAAGTAGATACAATAGAAACAAAATCAAATCATAAAATAAGATACCTTATGCCTTCCTTTCCACTACTTCTGGTTGTAGGTCTGGTGTGGAGATAAATGCTCCCCTGTGACTCAGCTTTCCATTTACATCTTTCTGACAGGTGTGGATCTTTCTTGCTTTTGTTGTTTAACTTGCCAGAAGGATGATTTCCTTCCACTTGTATGTGTGTGAGGGATTGTGTGGGTGTCTGAAATCAAGTCTGTGAAATCATGGGTGTGGCACTCAACATCCTTTGCAAGGAAACCAATAACCAAATCAGAGAGTGAATCAGTGAGCCCCATTGCTCTTTGGCAATAAGGATCATGTCTCACTTCCGTTTGTTGCAACAAACAAAGATTCAAAATGGGCCAAGACTTAAAGGTCAAACTACATTATTAGACAAGCTTAGGATGGCATTGCAGAGCAGCCTCCACATATCTTATACACACAGGATTGTAGCTAGGGAGGTTTCCCAGTTACTTGATTTGAAAGAAGAAGAAATTGAGCAAATTGAGATCAGGGGCTAGAATGGGGAAAAGGGGCCCTCAAAATCCTGTGACCTGTGCCTAATAGCATTTAGATGCTGTGGTCAAGGCTAAAGCGAAGCTTAAGCACATGAAACACTGATGTGAATTGCTTTCTAGTTCAGCCTCTGACCAACTCATTGTTCTGAATTAACTCATCCCTATATGACAAATCTCTATGACTGAATGTGGTCCTGTAAATAAAAAGGGAGCTTTAAAAAAAAAACTCACAGACAGGCACATTCTTTTTTATTTCTCCCCATCTTTCCTGGGCTTCCCCTTTGACTGAAGGAGTGACCTATCTTTAAAAAAAAAAATCCCATCAGGAAAGAAGGTTCATGAGTGTTTCTTTCAGAGAGTATTCCAAACTATTTCAAGTGGCCACATTTGTTGGTTTCTTAAGTAAGGCTAAAGTTTTGTTTCAGTTACTGTATGGCAAGCCCCAGGGCTCAACTCAGATAAGTGTACTTGTGTTCTACTGCCAAAAAAAACATCCGTTTTTCTGTAGTCACCATATAAACCAGCCACCCTCGAAAAACCAGCTCTGTTGTTGAAGGAGCTATTATTGTCAGAATATTTCACATGTAGGTGAAACCTGAGAGGCCTTCTTCCTTTCTTTTAAAACGTGTCATGGGGAACTTCCTCTATCTGTTATTTCTTCTTCCATTTTTAGCACCTGAGTACTTATGGGATCTACAAAAGTACATATTGTGATATGCAAATAGCATACAGCATTTTGGTGTCAGACACAGGGAAATAAAATCAAATAAAAGGGAAAAAAAGAAACAGAGTGCACTAAAGCTACCTTTATGGCCCCAAGCTGTGGATAAATTGTGGTCTGTGGTAGCTAAACAACAGCTGTTCAGATTTAAAACAAAATTATGAGAAGGATCCCCAGAAGATAACACCTCTTGAGATAACAGCATTTACCTAAATGCATCTGTTAGCATCCAACATTGACTTAAGAGTGTTTATGTGATAGCTTATTCCCATTTGTTTGCTTATTTCTTCGCCATTCATATTTCTCATTTCAGTGATATAGAGGGAAAGTTACACTTGGGGTCCTCATGTATTCCATGTCTGGCTAGCCAGCAATACTTGTTCTAGCTGTCAACAGTCCACAGGTGGCTTAGAGATGTGATCATTCTGCGTGCACATCATGCCAAGCACAAAGATTAAAGAGAAAAAAGAGGGCATATTTCCACAGTCAAGAGAAGAAAACAGCAGGACTCATTCATTTTAGCAGGGATATACTCATTCAAACTCTGTAATCTTTACACTCTTTGTGAACAGAAGTCCTTTAAAAGCTTTACACCCAATAAAATTTAAACTTTTGTGTATGTTTTCTTCATTTATTACATGAGAGCTTTATTGTAGATATGTAGCAAACTACCCATATGGAATTTCGAAAAAAGGCAAGTGGCATTTACCTGAACTCCCCCTCCTCCATCTACCTGTGTTTGACTGCAGGCCAATCTGATTTCACTCTCCTGTATATCAGAGTAGTTATGAAGGTGTCAAACTCTAAATCTGACCCCCTGTCTAAACAGTGTCAGATAGGACTTACCTAAACTCAGAAAAAAGATTTTTTGAGTTTTTAGAAACAATGAAATTGTTTAAAGGGGGGAAATAAAAGTCATTTTTGTTAACAAGTGGTGGCTTTTTTGTATGAGACAAATTTATCAATCTCATTTCTTATTCAATAAATTTTAACATTATATTTTAATTTTTTCTGAAGAATTTCTATAAGATGATAGACAGATGATAGATAGATAGTTGTTCTTCATTTTTAAAGAGGATCAGGGACATCATGGGTAATATCTTGACTTGTGCACTATTTAGATTTAAGTGAGGCAGAGTTGCATAAAGTTTTCAGCTTTATTCTCTCTTCCAAAGTCATCAAAATCCAGTGGAAATAAAAAAAGTAAAGGCTACTGACAATGGGATGCAGTGAATGAATGACCTTGTCATCTTGGACATCTGACCAAGCTCAAAGTGGTCTACACTGCATGCTTTTGCCACCATGAACATCAGAACAATTTTTTTTCATCCACCCATTATTGGGGAAAGTCTTCACATGCTTGTGGTAGACATCCCCCTAATCATCAATAGGTCTGAGACCCTTCAATCTGGTTTAGACACTTTTCGAGACAGTTTGCTGAGGTGTAACCACTGTATAAGCTTAGAGTCATAAGTAAGAATTTGCCAGAGGTAAATGAACAGCCTTTAAAAAGGGCTCAGCAGCCTTCACACCAAGATACTAGTCTTTTTGAGTACTCCATACTCAATCAATAGAAAGATCAGTCCTATATATAGAAGTCAGTCCATTTTGCAAATTATGGAGTAGAATTATAGATTAAGAGTTGGAATAGATTCTAATCAACTCTAACATATATTTTAGTATTTTTTCTGGTTTCTTTAACTACCCTCATAGGAAAAAAAAAAGCAAGGTTTTTCATAGAAACTTCATAGAAAAGCAAGGTTTCTAGTTTCTCTCATCATCCTGATTGTCCTCTGGACATTTTAGAACTTATCAAGGTCCTTACTAAAATGTGACTTCCAAAACAGGTAGCAGGATTATTACCCAACTTAATGGATAACACTATCAAATCCACATGTTTTGAATCAGATTTACTGTGTAGCCCCAATAGACCATAGAATGAAAGCATCCCAGAATTGCAGATCTCCAAAGTCATTTATTTATGTAGTCTGACTATGCCCAAATATTCATTTTCTCCATAACATCTCTATTGGGCAATCATCCACTGTCTGCTCCAATACCTGCAATAACAAGAGCTTATCACCCAGAATCAATTAATTTCAATTTTGGACAGCTCTAATCATTAGGTTTGTTTGTATAAAGCTGTCTTTCTATAGCTTCCACCTATTGTTTGAAGTTCTGTACCCTAGAGTTTAAGTAAACAAATCTAATCCCTCTCATCAGCCTTTAAATATGTGAAAACAATTTAAACATCCCCCATCCCTACTTCAAATCTTCTCTAAGGTAATTATACCCTGTTCCTTCAACAGATCTTTGTATGGTGTGAGTTCCATTCTCCTCACCATTCCTTCCTGTTCACCCTTCACTAGATGCACTTCAAATTGTCTTCCTAAAATATGCTTCGTAAATTTATTCTTCCTAATATATGGCATTTCAGTTGAAATCAATAATGTAGTTAGTCTGTCCAGGACAGAGTACAGTAAGACTATCATCTACCCTATTCTAGATTTTGTTTTTTTTTTAATCTGGAGCTATGATTTGACTGGTGTAGGAAATTCCTGACAAAGAAAGTGTCTTTATCTATGAAATATTAGCAAGTATTTTGTGATTTATAGTCTTAGGGGTAACACAGTGTACTACAAGGACCAATTTCTATAAATTATACCACGAAAAGGTTAAGATCACAATATGCCTTTTGGCTGTGTTGTCTAGTAAACATCACTAGCTGGGGAGGTCAAAAGATCTAAGCTTACACCCCAGATCTGCTATTAAATGCTTAACCTGTGTAATTTTTGGCTGAACCACTCAATACCTCAAAGGCTCAGTTTCCTTATTGGTAGAAATTAGGTGTTTGAATTAGCTAATCCCTAAGATCCTGCCTACTCAGAATTCTTTGTACCAAAGTCATACAGAGGACTCCTGCTAAGCTTACAATTCACTAAGACCCCAAGGTTTTGTCACCAAACTTTTCTTTATCTATTTTCCTCCCCATTATATAACTGAATACAGCTGTTTTTTTTTTTTAACTCAATTAATAGTTCTTTAAGTTTCTTCTATTAACATTCATTTTTAGGAAGCATAACTTAATGGATAGCACTATCAAATCCACATGTTTTGAATCAGATTTACTATGTAGCCCCAATAATTAAATCTCTCCTCTCCTGAAGAACAGGTGCCAATATGCATTAGTAAAAGGACTTTCGCCTACTCAAAGTTCCCTTTTCTGTAATGAAATCACAGATTCGATTGAAAAGAAAAATTATTTTACTAAAGCTGGTCCATTGTTTTAGACCAGTGATGTCAAAAATGAAGCCCAGAGCTACATGTGCCCCACAAGACTCCCTAGTCCATGGAAAACAATTAAAATGTAATTAGAAAATATTTACCAAAATAGATAAAAATAGATATTGTTAATGTGTGATTTTCTAAGTCAATATGTGGCCCCTAGGGATCCTTATGTATGATTTAATGGCATTTCTATTTTAGTTTGATACCCTCCTTCTAGACTATAGAAATCTTTTTGAGTAGTTATTCTTTTGTACAGAGGATTAACAATTTTCTAATTTCATTTTACTTGTTAATTTAACACACATACTATCTCTCCTTTTATCCAAGTCCCTGACAAAAATGTTAATATCACTCTATAATCGCTGTTCTTTGAGTAGGGTCAATTCATTGTACACCTAACTATGTTATATATGCCATATCCTCTATCTTGTGCAAAAGGATATCTTGAAGGATTTAACTCGTGGCTTGTCAAAATCATCATTTACTATGTATGTGACATTCCCTCACTAGTAACCAAGTAAAAAAAAAAAAGAAAATGAGACTAGTCTTGCATAAATTGTTATTGATGAACCCATGCCCACTCATGATGGCATATATATATATATAATTATCCTAAAATCTCAAGGAAGAACCAGTTGTAAAAGTAAAAAATAATGTGAACCTTAGGAAGAAGTCGTCATGCTATGTTGGAGTATGAGTAATATATACCCATGGCATGCAAAAATTCAAAGAAAATATTGATGTAATAGTTAAATAATAATAAATTTAACTTTTAAACTTTCTGCATTAAACAACTCAGAGCTTAAAATTAATTGTTAATGAGAAACAAACACCCTCTCTCTATTTCTTGTTAGATGTCACTCAAGCTTGTTCATTTTAAACTTTTTTTTTACTGTAAAAACAAGAATTCAGATATATAACAAGAACAAAAATTTAATATATAACATTGTACATTTGTTACTTATTCTGTTTTTTAAAATACATATTGTAAGAGGCTAGTCACCAAAACAGTTTTCTTCCATATTCCCTTATATACTCTTTTCCTTCCCTATGTATAACTAAATAGGAAGCATTAAAAATAAAATAATTTAATTTTTTCCAAATGAAAATTTTTATTCAACTGGAGTTTTCTTACTCTTTAATTTTTAATTAGATGAAAGTGGGTTTTTATTTTATTTCTTCCAGTTATTATTATTATCAATTTCATTATTACTTATAACACTGAATTCAAGCCTTTCTCAGCATCTGGGAAGCCTCTCTACAAGACTATTTTCAGAGTCATTGGCCCATTTGCTAATAAACCAGTTTCTACCATATACAGTTTTCTATATTTAGAGGCCTAACTAAAACTCCAATTCATTCTACTGTGCCTAAATCCAAAATAATTAAATTAATTAATAGTTTAATCTATTAAAATGACTAATTAGGGTCCTGTTAATAATTCTTTTGTGAAAGACAATCATTTATTAGCTGAAATCAGATTATGACTTGAAATGGAATTTTTACTGTGTAGAAAAATTCAATGAGGCTAGTGGCCACCACTAAAGAAATCTAAGACAGGTTCAATTCAAGCATCCTATTTCCCATTAAGGATGTCTAAGAATCAAGAAACTCAATTGTTACAAAATATTATACTTAATATTAAAGTATAAACAAAAGCTAGTCAGTAACAAATTATTTATGTAAAAAATATGCCTCACACAAATCAACCTTTGTCAAAAGTCCACTTTTTAGATAGTCTATGTCTAAAACACATATCTAAAAAAATCTACATACAAAAGTCCTCAGATTCAGCCCACTTACAAATTCACCTCTCCTTGTAAATTGGCAAAAATTAGCTGTTCAAGTGTGGAAAATAATTTGGTGTGAGGATTTTTTTAAAAAGAATAAATGAAAGTAATACAAAATACTATTTATCTGAAAATCAGAATCTGAAAGCAGTTGAGCTATGAAAACCTGGTGATTTATTAATAAAAGATTTTTATTCACTTAATTATTTTTATTTAATTTTGTTATTATAAAGACGAATTACCTTAAGTCAACCTAATTATTTTTGTACTAAAAAAAGCAATTTAAACTTGTTCCATAGTATTTGAAAAGTGAAGCAAAACTTTTATCTGCTACTGGTCAGGTCTTAATGGCAATTTAAAACTCTACACATTTGTATATATGGGATTAACAGGTGCTTAATTATTTTTTTCCTTTTTTATTCTTTCCAACTTCTCTTTTTTCACTCCCTTGCTCCCTTTTTCTTTTAGTTACTACTTTATACTCTAATTTTAAAAATTAAAATACAGAAAATGTTCATTTCAATGAACAAATTTAAATTAGACAAGTATGTATAAAAACTCTTGCTATGTTTAGGATTCCCAGTGGCTTGGCAAGACTGGGAAAATAAAAATATGCTCATGTCTATGTGTATGTGTGTGCATGTGTGTGTTTGTGCATATTTGTGTGTGTTTGTGTGTGTGTGTCTCTCTAGTTGAAAGAAGACAGAGCAATACTTGTTGATTATACTTTTCCTTGAAGATCTTTTCCTTCTTTTTTCTTTTTTCTTTATGCCATGATAATTTGTCCATAGAAAACCTTAGAACTCATCAAGCTGCTAGTGACCTTTTCTCCATCCCTTCCCCAGGAGAAAACATCTTTTACAGGGCTTTAAAGGCTAACACACTCCATCTCACTGCTTTGGCCCAAATCCAGGTGTGGCCTGACCACACACCTGCATGAGACACTCTTCTTCAGCAAGCACTAGTTTAACAACGCTAACTTATCATCCAAGGAAACATTAATATTTTACCTCAGTTACCAAGTGTGCCCGTTCAAACTTTTATCTAAAACATTCTTTATCATCTTTTCATTAAGTTCTCAAGAGCTAATGGTTTCTGAGTTCCCCGGGTAAGGATGATGTCCTGAATAATGAAAGCTCATTATTTCTCCACAGAATGCTTGTTAATTCAAATGATGATATTAAAACTATAGTAGCCTTTAGCGCTGGGGTGATTTCTAGCATACTTTATCATGTATCAATATATACTCTGTTTGTCAAAACTGCCCAGGGCTGGGGCTGACATTCTCTCTGGAGGAGTCTAGTGCTTCAAAAGGCACTGAATACACCAAGGTGACAACTCGCAGAGTTTGCGCCTCTAGGAAATGGAAAGATGAAACTTGAAGTGCCATTGTCCCCCTTGATTTCCTTATTAGTATTCATAAAGAGACAGTGCCCTCCTCTTTTTAGTCCTCACAGGCCTCCCTTTTGAATGGAATAAAAGGATATCAATTTTTTAAAAAGGGGGAAGCAACCAGACTGAAGTTCTACACATGAAAGATTATTTGTTTTCACTTAAGTGATCCCACAATAATTTCCATAGTAAAGGAGACTAGTTGAGATGAGATCCCTTCTAACTCTATGTGCATAATGCCAGATGTTACTTATTCACTGAGAGAGTGTAAGAAAGAAAAAGGGAAGAGAAAGAGAGACAGAGAGATTCAGACAGAGAGACAGAACCAGAGAGACACACAGACACAGTGACAGACATAGAGGAAGAGAGAGAGAGAGAGAGAGAGAGAGAGAGAGAGAGAGAGAGAGAGAGAGAGAGAGATTCTTGCAGCATGACTATCTTTGTGATCTTGGTCAAGTCCTTTTAACCTCACTGAATTTACTTCTGTTTAGGATTTGAACACAGGGTCTCAACTCTAAGGCCAACAACTTTTTACTAATAGTTTATATCAAATATATAATGTTGCTTTTCAGCATAATTTTTTGGCAATGTATTATTTCATTCATTGGACAATTGTCCTTTTTAATTACTTATTCCTTTAAAAATAAATACAGTTTTTCTGAAGAAGCAGTATCCCTTAGCAATATAACTAAAATCTTCTTGACACCAGTCCTAGCATCAACCCCTCCTCAGGTATTTTGAATGTTGCCTGGTTCATTATTCCCTTCCCCCCTTTTTTAACTTCTTGAGAAATATCTCAAAAATAGACCACCTACATGCCTGCCAAACATTCTGAAAATACAACCACAATGAAATGGTCAATTAAGTCTGCTAACAGTGTGAAATACATATCTCCCAATCAGGGGATTTCCTATGCCATCTCTCTATTCCTTCCCTAACCCACCCCTCTTGACAAAGCTCTGTGTGATGCAAGGGCTTCCTTATTTGGCAGCTGCTAAATGACTGACCTGCATTTAGAAGCATCAGAAATCCCAGGACCCAAACAGAAAGACAAAGGCTGTAAGATGTTTTCTTAGAGCGAGTTCTCTGCCTGCCCCAAGTGGGGTAAAATGTGGGCCACTTTATCTGTAGCTCCCTCTACAAGGCAGAAGGAAATGTAATTTGGAGTGCCAGGCCAATCTCCAAGCTGCTTGGAGCAGGGAGGTCAGCACACCAGGGCATTCCTGCATGCTACAACATACATTTCTGTACAACTGTCTCATAATTATCTCTCTTGTGGAAGATTTTCTGGACTCCTGCCCACGGGCACTATCATTCGAATGTGGTAAACTTTCTGTGCTCTCCCCCTTCCCCCACCCTATCATCATTATAGTCTTACAATAATAACTACCTCCCATGACCAGCTCTATGGTCAATCTTCTGGGAGAGCTAGTCAATATTTCCTCAGTTTTACAAAGGGTTTCATTTTACTTCTCCATCCATTTTGTTTTGAGAACAGGATATTATCACATGATAAAATCTTGCTTATTTTAAAAACTCATCACCATTGTATGTATTAAAATTTTGGAATCTGTAGGGGCTATTTTTCTTAAGACCTTTTTTTAAAAAATCATTTGAAGTATCATCAAACAAATTTTCAAAATATTTCAGTGGATAGAGTCCATCTAGAATGAAGACAGAAATCTAGTACCATAGCAAATCCATTGACCCTACAAACAGGCTTCTCTAACTTCAAATATATCCTTTTTACCTTTCTTTCCTCTCCTTTCTGCTTATCCCCTCAAATATATCAACAAGGCCAATAAGACAAGAGGCTTGGCTAACAAAAACCTATAAAACAAACAAAAAATGGACTTACCTTCTAGATTATTCTTCATTTTATCACTGCCTTTTAATTGTTCTTTTCTTTAAACATTGAATAAAAAGTCAGCTTTTATAAAAATAGCCTTTATTTATATCATAAAAATAGAATACAAATTGCTTGAAAGCAGGAACTATTCTTTTCTATATTTGTATATCTAGTGCATGGTATAGTACATAGTGGTTTAAATAATGGTTATTATTTGTTTTTCATTTTTGAAGATCAATAACATCACAAATCCTGACTTGCGTGTGAATTGGATTTAAGTGAGACAGTTGCCCAAAGTCATCAGTGATTACTCTCATCATTGAAGTCCACTGGCAAGATAAAAATCAGGATGACTAGAGATTGCCTAAGATACAGTGACCAAGCTCTAAATGCTCCGTATCACCTGCTTCAGCTGCCTTCAAGCTGTTGGAACAAATTGTTCTCATCTGTTCATTCTATCAGGGAAGTTTTTACATACTTAGGGTAGACACCCTTGTAATTCACTAACAGGTTTGTGGCCCATCGACTGCCCTCAGCCTGCTTTAGCCAGTCTGCTGAAACAATTTATGAGGTGTGGCTACGATATATGCTACAGATTTTTAGAGCCACAGGTGAGAGCTGAGTGCTGGTGGATACCAAAAGTGGATAAGCAGCCCTGAAAAAGACTTAGCAAGCCCTCACACCAGAAGTGCTGGTCCTCCTTGAACCTCCACTTCTCTATCCATAATATTTATTAATTAGTTGATTAATAATATGCACTAAAGTTGCAAGACATTTTGCATCCATTTTGGAATTTAATTTTCAAAATAATTTTATGAAATAAATAGTAAAGGAATTAATTTCCCCATCTTGTAGAAGTGAAAACAAAGGTTCAATCTTTTTGAGGCTCAGACAAGTTCTTACTTCTTCAAAGTCGTATAGGCAGAGATAGAATCAAGACTCAAACCCATGTCTCCTGACTCCAGATCCTGACTCCAGTGATTTTTTTTTTCCATCTATACAACATTACCTCTCAGAGGTGAATAAGATACTTCTGTTTTTTTCATCCAGGCCATAGTTATTACCTCATTTGTGCTTCTCCTAAAATGGTTGCTTTGGAAATAGTGGAAACTGGTTTCCAAAGGCACATAAATAACAGAATCATATTCAAAAGGTAGACTTGAATAGGGGGAGTAAGCTGAACCCCAGAAGTCAAAGACAGTTCAAGCTAATGAACAGTATGTATGTCCTCCCCATTTTATTTTCCTATTGTTACCTAATTTCCAGCTTCCAATGATTCTTTAATAGAGATAATAGGATGATATTTTCTCAGCATACCTTGAGATGTTCCAGAACTCTTAAATATATTTTATTAGATATCAACTGTATTTGTGGCATGATTATGCCAAATAAAAGTATTTCCATGTCAGATATCTCCATAATTGGGCTATTCTTTTAGAAATAACAATAGTGAGGAAACGAGGAGAAAATTACTTTTATCCAAAATTGAGTATATCTAAAAAGTTAGATACAAGAATATATATGCTTCCAAATAGATTGGGAGGGGTATTATGTGCTTATTTTATTTTTATTTAATTATATTTATATATATATGATAAATATATAATGTTTATATATTTATTATATTTACTAAAATATTTATTTATTTTTCTTTTGTTGTGATATAGAATGCAAACATACTTTCACTGAATCTAAAGTGTGACTGCTACCAATATGCTATCCTTAACTATCCAGAATTTTTTCCCTGACCTAGGATTTCATATTGTAGAGGGAACTCCCCATGTGGACATTCTAACCACCAGTGCAGATCAGCAACTCTTTTATAACTTGTTTTGTATCAGAGAGTTGCCCCTGGAGCAATAAAGAAACTCAATGTCTTCATCATGGTCATAAAGCATAAAATCTCATTGATGCAGTGGATAGAGCAGTAGGCTGGAGTCAGGAAGACCTGAGTTCAAATTTTCTTTCAGAAACTTACTAGCTAAGTAGTCTTAACATACCTTCCCTCATCCATTAAATAGAGGTGATAATAGCCCCCATCTCACAAGGTTGTTGTGAGGACCAAATGAGATAATAGTTGTGTAAAGTGCTTAATCCAGTGTCTGGCACACAATGGTACCTATAAAAAAGGCCAGCTATTATTATTGTTGTTGCTGTTGTTGTTACAAATAATAACTATGTTAAACAAATCTGGCTATAAGCATAAGCCATTAAACCTCTTCAGAACTTTTGACTAAGCTTAAAAATATAATACCAGCTATATTTTTTCCATGCTTTACAGATTATTTTTCTAAAAATACCTTATCTCTCCTCTCATGTATTTATTCTTTTGTTAACACTGTACATTTGGCATCTCCATAGTCTTGAGGGAAGCTAATTCTTAGGCATGTCTTAAAATCATTGGTTTACAAGTAGTGATGTTAGAGCAATTTGAAACCATTCACTAAGAAGGTCTCAGCATTATAAGTGTACTATGTGCCTTTATCTTGGTTTATTCTTATTTCACTTATATTTTAAAATTCTATTTATTATTACAAATTGGTTAATAATATTAACCTGGACTCCCTCAGAGAACGATTCTTCGCTTTAACATAAAGATACCCAATCACTCAGCTAAGCTGTGGTCAATAGGGCTTAGGGCCCATAGCAGCTGGTCAGCACACCATCAATTAGAAATGCCACATTGTGGTTGAAAGCACTAAAGCTGAACATTTACTCCAACCAGAATACCTCAATCCAATGTCATCCATTTGTTTTAGGGATTAGTGTATCTTATACTTGAAATTTAAGACTGAGTGATATCAAATATTATGCTGTCATCTAAAAAGAGATAGTCTTTCTACCTGAAATCCATAAAATTTGCTTTTAGAAAAGGTGCTGAGAAGATCTGCTTCAACACTCTCTGATACTTTAGATTTCTTTTACTATGTCCCATTATTTTACATGGCTAAAAGATAAAATATGTAAATTTCTTGAAAGTGGTACTCCATGTGTATGTATGTATTCTGAAGAAGTAAAATGGATCATGCTTATACTCATATTTATTTAATATAATCTATAATAATAATAATAATGAATTAATAAACTAGCATTTATTTGACTTCTACTATGTGCTAGGCACTATACTAAATTCTTTGCAAGTATCCTAAGTGATTCTCACAAATTTGGGAGATATAGATAGACAGAAAGACAAAAAAAAAATACACATGATATCTATGTGTACATATGTATAATATAGATGCATGTGTATAAATTTATATATACATATATGTATAATCTCATTTGAACCTTACAACAACCTTTTGAAATAGGTGCTAACATTATACCATTTTATAGATGAAAAAACTATAACTCAAAGAGATTATTATTTAACTGATATCATAATATATAATCTTTTTTTCTAAGTACAGTGCTTGGCTCTATGTAAGATATTCCAAAAAGGCACAATACAAAGTCTTTGCCCACAAGGAAATTATAATCTAATTGATGTAGAAAGATTAACTAATATACACACACTCATACAATAAATTCATAATTTGGGAACTATATCTATTAGACAAAACAGATTAGATAAAACAGTCTACATACTGCATCAATACACATATAATGTCAATAGGACCAATGGGAGTCAGTATATAATGAACTGATAAATTATATATATAAAATAACACAGTCACATAAGTAGTCACTATATAAATGTAAGCCATTATCATTTTTATTATTAATTATTATTATTAAAGGAAGTCAGAGAGATAGAAGAATAGATGAGCAGAAATAGCTGAGAGGAGTAAAGGAGGCTTTCACTAAGAAGGTAATGCTTGGACCAGGCTTCAAAGGATAAGGAAGATTTTAGATAAGCAGAGAAGGGAAGAGAGGAGAGGAAGATTCACAAAAAGTCTTTCTAGGATGTCAAAACATGATAATATCCTGATTTTTCCCAAAGACAGCAAGCAACTGATTATTCTTAATCATCTCAGTAATGCAACTAGCCCATTCAATGAAATAATAATAATAATAATGAAATAAAATTTGAAATACTTGTGTAATTTGATCCCTTTTGGTTTTTAGACAAAGATGGATTTTTTTCCTTTACTCTCCGAAGACATGCTGGGGGAAGAAGACATATATTGAAAATATATTTGTTGGGGCAGCTAGGTGGCACAGTAGATAGAGCACCAGCCCTAAAGTCAGGAGGACCTGAGTTCAAATGTGACCTCAGACACTTAACACTTCTTAGTTATGTGACCCTGGGCAAGTCATTTAACCCCAATTGCCTTAGCAAAAAGGCAAATGTGTGTGTGTGTGTGTGTGTGTGTGTGTGTGTCTATATTTGCCTATGAAGACAAAACCAAGTTACTAGTTTCTATTGCCTTTAGAATTTTTAAAAAATGAAATATTCCACAAAGAAGTAATGCAATCATCTCTTATTCTCACTGATGAAAAAAAGTAGAGATGATTCATCCTGAAAATCTTGACTTAAATATTTTAGTCATCTACTTAAACCAGCAAAATCCCAAATTATATTCCTTTATGTCTTCTCCCGATACCACAATGGATACTCCAACTGCTACTTAATCAGAACTTAGAACAATGCCTAGCACATTTTGGCGTTGTTGTTGATGATGATGATGACGATAATGATGCTGATGATGATGTCATTCATTCTTATCTAACTCTATGTAACCTCCACAAAGATATGTTTAATAAATGTTTATTGAGTGATTGATTAACTTCCCATTATTCTTTAGTAAAGATGATGGGATTTTATTTTTTCATGATACCTTACATAGAGTTCCAAATCTTTTAGAAAATAAGGCAAATGCTATCTGATGCTCTTTTCTTTTAAAAAAAACAAAAACAAAAACAAAACAAAAGGAGAGCAAAGATGAGCAATTTAATTCTTGCTCTGCCACTAGCTAATTGTGTGTGTGCTTCAGTCACTTAGGCCTCGTGAAATAAAGGGATAGGATTAGATGACATATTGGATTAAATGATACCATCAGTGTCTTAATATTTTTCTTTTAATCTATAAATCACACTGTCATCTATTTGGGGGGGGGGTAAATCCCATATTAAATGAATGGCAAAACACAAAACTAATTAGCAAACAGTTACAAGGCACTTGACAAACAAACCCTATAATATCTGTTTTGTAGCAGGAGAAACAACTTCCATAAGATTCTTTAGGAACCCAGACTGAACTTTATCCACAAAAATCAATTTTCCCATAACTCATTCATTGACATAGCTCTGAAAAATACTATTTTCTCTAGCACATCTTCTTTCAGAAAATAGAATGCTAACCTCAGACAGCATTGGGAACAATTAATGGATAAAAAATAGATTTAGTCCCTGACTAAACTGCTTTTAATCTTAATATTTGTTTAGAAAGAGGATTGATTATGATGTAATGGTGATAGTTTCCTCAAGGAGCCGCAAACTAGCTGTGAAGGTAACTGATACCCACATATATCAAGACTCCTAGATGAAGAACACCAGCACATTGATGGACTTCCTGTAGAGAATATATTGGAAGACAGGAATAAGAGTCCGATAGTATAAAAAGGCAAGTATGGATTGCAATGGAAATTCCTAGAAATGATACCCAAATTTTTGTGTCATAGATCTATTAATGTATGGAATCATTTCTCCCTTAAGTGAATCATTTTTCTTCCTATCTCCCTTTCTTTTTTACAAGAAGATATAGTTCATTCTCTTAAAGGGATCTGTTTTTATAAACATTCACTTATTATTTATTGTTTTCATTTATGTAAGGTCTAAATCTGTACAATGAAGTCCTTTTATAATACTTTACTGGGTTAGAGTTAAATATATATTATAAATAAACACTCATTTCACACATTTAATCAGTTGCCAAATCTTGCGTTACAGTTGTCACTGCCTTGAGTGTCTCCCCAGTCCAATCTACCCTTTACAAAGCTACCAAAGTAATTTTCCTTTAGTCATCACAGGTAAAAGATAAAGAATGTGTAAATTTCTCGAAAGTCCAGATGACTTCATTTTTTGTCTGCCTAGCACAATAGTACACACGAGCAGATATGACTCTCCTACTCACTTGTGTTCAATATCTTCCTATTGCTTCAAGGATAAAATATAAACTCTTCTGTTGTACTTTTAAAGCCCGATGCAATCTGGCCTCATTGGCTTGCTTATACTGAGCAATCTTCTACTCAGCAATCTATCCAAAATGGTCTTATATCAGTTCTTCAGTCAGTCAGTCAGTTAACAAGAATCTGTAAAGTACTTATTATATATCAAATATTATTCTTTATACATAACACTCCAAATTTCTGGTCTCACTAGGGGTAGTAAATATCCCCCCTATCTTAAATGTTCTCTCTCTTTATCTCTGCCTCAAAAAGTGCCTGTCTTCCTTTAGGAAGTTACTCAAACATGAATCCTTCAGCATGAATCCTTCCGAGATTTCTCCCTTCACTCCTAATTGACAGCACTCTTTCTCTCAGACTATCTCGTTTTTAACTACTTTGTATGTATTTGGATTTGTTAATTTTATATTTATACTGTTTATATTTTTAAGTGTAATTGTCTTCATCATTATAATGTAAGGTACTTATGAGCAGAGATTGTTTCCTTCTTTGTATTTATTTCCCCAGTACTTAGCACAATTCCTGGGATATAATGTGCATAGAACAAATACTTGGTTGATTTGGTCATGCTTTGGTCCGGGCTTCTCTACATTTGTGATTCTACATTAAAAGGAACATTCCAATAAATATCATTTTTCAACAATATTTATGGTCTTAATTTAATTGTTCAATATAGGGAGAAATGAGTCTTGGAGTTTTTCAAAGTTCTCTTTGAACTCAGTTAAGTATTCAAATAGCCATACCAGTAATGATAGATTCAGTCCACACTTGTAAGCTTGATAAGAGCAGTATCATGTATTATCTAAACTTTATTATCTCCTCCAGTGTTTAACACATTGATACACAGTAAACAAACAAACAAACAAAAATGAATGAACTAATTAACACTTTCTAACATATCTGAGCAGAAGTTCATGATAGAGGGTTTTGGTGATTACAAGATCACTGAAAAACAATTTTGACTTCATCTCTCAGCTAGACAGCTTCGCTACTTCCCTGCACTTTGACATTTTCTTTCAAGGAAAGTATTCAGGGTAAGAGAAGAAAACAGAATCATTAAAAAGGCTTAAAACCTACCAAGCAGAATCGTCATTAATAAGAGTTGGACACCTGGTATAATGCACCAGGTTATAAACATGCTACTGAATCCCAAGGGTAGACAGGTGTTCACTGACATTTGGAAATAAAGCTAAACTATGTTTACCGTGCATGTCATATATAGCCTCTCTGAAATATGTGTGTGTGTTTTGTGTGTGTGTGTGTGTGTGTGTGTGTGTACATGCATGCACTCAAGCACTACTTAAACTACCTTTGCAAAGGCTATACCTTTGGCAAATTCATTCATTTTAAGAACCTCCTTTAATTCTCCACAAACTCCATAGATATGAAAATAAAATAACAGAGATTGCCTATCAATATTTCCTTCTCTAAAGAGCTTTGATTTATTTATGTCTTATCCAAATGCAAGCTATTGCTAGTTTTCATATAAGAATTGTTTTATTGGGCAATATTAGCAACAGAGAAGCATCTAAGTCCAGTCTTTATGATTACAATTACCTTCAAATGGTAGTGAGGGATGAAAAAAATCTTTCCTTAACCTTGAATATCAAAGGATCTTTGAGTTTAAAGAGATTACTTAGTGTGAACTGTACTAGATTAAGAATCCCCTTTCAAACTTTAACAAGTACTACTTGCCTGGCTATTAAGAGGTGTTTAGAAGGTGTCCAAGTTCTTCCAAGATAACCCAAGAAAGGAAGCTAGAAAGTTATATCAGCCATTCAAATTCCAGACATCACTTCTAAAAGTGAGTTAGAAGTGAGTTTTCAGATGGAAGTACTGAAAGAGGTGATTGCAGATTGCAGAAGTTATGATAACAAAAATGACATGACTAAATAAAGACTGTAATTATGGATTTTTTTTTGACAAGAGGAGAGTAAAGGGAACAAGTAGACTAACTTAGCTAGATATGTTCCATGTCTCAGGAACTACCAAGAGATGAAGTTGGACAAGTTGTGGGAAGGGAAGGCATTTTATGGAAAGTTAGGTGTGAGGGAGTTAATTATGATATAATAATCAATCCAATAAATTATTCATTAAGTACCTACTATTTTCCAGGGGCTGTTCTGAATGTTAGGGATATAAAAGGAGACAAAAGACAGTTCCTGCCCTCAAGAGGCTTGCAGTCTTATGGGAGAGACATTGTACAAAACAAATATATACAAATAAATTATGTACAGGATAAATAAGAAATAATTAAGAGGAAAGGCACTAAAATTGAGAGGACTAGAACTTAAAAGAAACCAGGAAAGTCAATAAGAGAAGCATTCCAGGAATGTGGTACAGCCAGGGAAAATGTCCAGAGAAGAAAAATGGAGATATATTTTTCTTGGAACAATCAGAAGGCCAGCATCACTGGAAAACAGTAGGAGGCCAGGAAAAAGATTTGAAAAGACTTGGAAAGGCACTTCAAGGGAATTATCTTATGAAAGCCTTTGAATGCCAAACAGAGAATGTGCTTTAGAGTTTAATATGCATTATGAACATCTTCTCCATCACTTTCTAAGTCTAGACAATAAAATAATCAATCAAGCACTGATTTGTATCCTTCACCAATTTCTAAGGGATATTTGTTCCTAATGTCACTCAATAACCATCCAGGAAGAGCTTACAAAAAAGACTCTCTCTCTCTCTCTCTCTCTTCTCTCTCTCTCTCTCTCTCTCTCTCTCTCTATATATATATATATATATATATATATATATATATATATATATATTATATATGTATATGTATGTATATACATATACATACATAAGCATACACTTATGCTACTACAGTGTCCCCAGTTACTGGGGACACTGTAGTAGCATAAGTGTCAAAGTGATCTGGGCCTAAACTTACCTTTCCTTAGGAATACTGCAGCTCCAGCAAACTGACTCTCCTTCCTTATTTCCCTGTAGTATTTATTGTCTATAAACATTCTATGATCCATTTGTATAATCAATTTTATTCATTGTAGCCATTTATGATGTGTTCTAACAGTATTTTCCATTCTATGTATGTAAGGCTTTCCCAACAATCAGCTAAATTTTTTGACAATTATCATTTGCAAGGCCCTGGACTAAGGCCTGGCTGGAATATAAAGTCTGAGATATGTTCCTCTGTTCAATTTTATGAACAATTATTAGGCACCTACAATATGCATGGCAGGCACCATGATAGCTATATGCTAGGGTACAGAAATCCAGAATGAAATGGTCCCTGCCCTCAAGGAGCTGAAATTCTTCTGAAGTAAGACAACATATATCAAAGAAGTCAAAGTATTACAAAGTGATTCCAAAAAGAAGGGGGGAGAGGCAGGAGGAGAGAGAAAGAGATAAAGAGGATTAAATAGGGGAAATCAGGAAAGGACTATGGAGAATTTAAAAAGATGCACACAGAAAAAGTAACTAGCAATAATATTAATCTCCTTGAAAGCAGGTACTATGTGATACATTTTTCTCTGGAGAGATTTTTGGGAGTTTTTTGGCAAGGGAAGGCAATTGGAGTTAAATTTTTTTAATATCCCACTGTACCTAGCATAATGCTCAAAACATGGCAGATTCTCATTAAATGGCTGTTGGGTAAATTGAAATCAAATGAATTGAAATCAAATGAACAAATAATATTATACACTCCCTAGAAATCACTTTCACTAGGGCCAAATGACCTCTTGAACCTCCAGGTTCACTTAGTGTCATATCTGACTCTATGGAAGCAAAGAAATAGATGCTGGAATTGAATTTTTTTTCATATTTATAATGCCCAAACAGGTTAATGCACATTTTTGACATTATAGTCTTTTATTTCTATGTTTAATTTACTTTCAGAAGGCATGTATAACTATAATATACATGGTGAATAAATAATTTTATTCATATGTTTGGACATAAAAAATATCATTAGGAAGCCTAATAATCCCAGCTGACAGCTAGAATCATTTTTTTAAAAAGCAGATATATTGAAAAAGAATTCAAGAAAAGCAAGACTGGCGTTCAGATCCAGTACCCCTGCTTTACTAGGTGGCACTGATTTATACCAGCAAATGCTGTAATTTGCAAGCCCATTTCATGATCAATGCCCAGCCTATCTTGCATTTATACAACACCATGAAAAGTTGCCCCAGCATTAGCATTTGCTGGAAGCAGACATGCAAAGAAAGTCTGACTGACTGTACTTTTCCGGCAAATGAGCAGGTGGTTTTATAATATTTATTCTTAGACTTGGTTTCCATTTTATTTTAGTTGACAGCATAGATATTGTACCCACTGCACACCAGTATATGTTATACTGTTTTGGGTTCAACTCCAAAATCTGTACCTTCAACTTTTGTTGTTCAGATGGTTTTCAAGCAAAAGGAAAGGATAATATTTCACACTTTAAAAATCTGGAAATTTGCTAAAGAAATCCAATATCTTAAATTCTAAATCAGACAATAATTAACCTCTATTATCATTGTCTAATATAGATATAAGTATACTAATATTTACCTTGGGCCCAGTTAGCTCAGCTTTGATATTCCTCATTGTTCATTTATCCTATTCCTAGTTCACTTCAGGTATTTAACTAACTGTGTGACTTTGGTAAATTACTTCAGGTTTTTGTGCCTCAATTTCCTCATCTGTAAAATAAGGAAGTTAAACTCCATGACCTCTAAGACCCCTTCTACTTCTAAAGCTATAATACTATGATTCTGCCATTATAACTAAAACCTTGTTCCTTCCTTCCTATTACTACAACCCACACGTTTTTAATATATTTATATGTATATGTCTTCCCCCTACAGAATTTTAAATCCTTCATGGGAAAGAGTTTTTTCATCTTTGCTTTTGTGCAGGGCAACTAAATGATGGAGTGGATTGAGTGTCAGCATAGAGTCAGAAAAAAACAAATTTAAATCAGGCCTAAGACACTAGCTGTATGATCCTGGACAAGTCATTTAATCCATTTGCCTCAATTTTCTCATCTGTAAAATGGAGATAGTAATAGCATCCATCTTATAGACTTTCTGAAATAATAAAATTAAATAATAATTGTAAAGAACTTAGCACAATGTCTGGCACATAGTAAGCATTACACAAATGTTAACTATAGTTATAAACACAGTGCCTGGCTAAAAGATGTTTAATAAATATATGGCAACAGCAAGACTATGCAATGATCAACTCTGATGGACATGGCTCTCATCAACAATAAAGTGATTGAGACCAGTTCTAATGATGGTCTGATTAAGAAAGCCATCTGTACTCAGAAGACTGTAGGAACTGAATATGGATCACAACATAGCATTTTTACTGTTATGTGCTTGCATTTTGTTTTCTTTTTCGTTTTTTTTTCCTTTTTGATCTAATTTTTCTTGTGCACATGATATTTGTAGAAATATATATAGAAGAACTGCACATGTTTAACATATATTGGATCACTTGCCGACTGGGGGAGGTGGTAGGGAGAAGGGAGGGAAAGAATTAGAACACGGGGTTTGGTAGGGGTGAATGTCCAAAATTATCCATATATACTTTTTGAAAATAAAAAGCTTTAATTAAAAAAGACAATCAAAAAAGATGATTAATAAATGCTTACTCATTTATTGATTGATTTATTCTCCCCCCAAAAAAAATGATGACAGTTGGATTTCTAATACAATGAAAGTAACAGGTTAAAGAATGATTTTTTTTCTTTCCATTCACACCCTTTTTTTAAACTCAAAGCATGAGCAAGCATTGATGTCCATGGTATTCTCCACCCCACTCACCAACCCCTCCTTTTGGATGGGCCTCAGCTTCATGGCAAGGTATACCAGAGAAACTGGTTTTACACACCCAGGGGAAAAATGACAGCTTTTCAGCTCATAAACAGAGGGGAGAAGCTTCCACACACGCCCTAACCTGCCTTTTTCAAAATGCCTACACATCCAATATGGCAGAGAAATCTTCAAGGCTCATCAGGCAGTCTTTACATAACTTTCTATCTGAAGTGACTTCATAATATTTACAACCCAAATAGGTCACAGGTGACAGTTCTGCAATCTTAATGTTTAAAAGTTAATGACCAGCTTGTTCCACAATGTCTGCTGTGTGAGTTTCCCCCCTTTCCCAGAATAAAGGTGTGTGGGGGAAGGGAGAAAGGTTTCTGATTGAAGAGAGTTCACTTTGTTAAGAATGAAGTGTCCAAAGGCACGGCAAGAAGCCAAGTCTTTATGCCTTAAGGTAAAAAACCAACTGTTTTTCCGGGAGCTTGCTCTGAATTTCACACCCCTTTCTGCAAATGTCTGTTATAGCAGGAGTGCAGGAGCTCACGTGCCCAAGAGTGACAGAGTACACAACAGCTATCATGTATTTATAAATACATGTGCATGGAGAGAAATTAAATTCATGCAGGGCTTAGGTGCTATGTTGCTCATCAAACATACGTGCCATGTAATAAAACATTTTTAAATACCCATTTAAATAGCTTTAAAGACCAGAATCAAACCCAGAAAATAAATCTATTTTTTCATAGATCAGGAGAGGATCTTAGGTAGTCCCACACCTTCATTTTATAGATGAAGGAAACTGAGGCAGACCAAAGTCTCACAAGTAGACAGTGGCAGAGGTGGGATTAAAATGTAGGTTTTCAGATTTTATAGCAGTATCTTTTTCATTGTACCATATTTCCAGAGTTAGGGGCACAAACTCAATGATATGTTAGATTTGGGTCTAAAAATTACATCTCAAATTCTTGGAGAATACAAACAATTATACCATGAATAGATGCTGCATCATTTGAGATTTTCAGGCATCCATAAAAATGTCTATTTTTTTAGGTTTAAGGAGGGAAAAACCCTCAACAATCATTTTTTATGTTTTAATTTAGTTTTGTCAATGGAATTTTGAGCATGGTTGCCATGGAAAGTCCAGTTGTCTAGCACCAAGGTCCAAATATGCTTAAGGTTTGCTATGGTGTCAGAAGGTCTATTTAGGATTAGCACAGCTTGGTGTATTATTTTCAATGTTCCTTTTATAACATTTACTACAGTTATTTCTTGGGGAAAATTAGTAGGAACACAGTTTCTATGTTCAAGAGCCACAGGCCACGGTAAATTTTCAATCAAAAGAATGTAAGCAATTGAAGTTTTCCTTGGTTGAGTAAAAGAAGGA
This sequence comes from Sarcophilus harrisii, assembly GCF_902635505.1. Classification (NCBI taxonomy): domain Eukaryota; kingdom Metazoa; phylum Chordata; class Mammalia; order Dasyuromorphia; family Dasyuridae; genus Sarcophilus; species Sarcophilus harrisii. The sequence goes on along the minus strand of NC_045426.1, from coordinate 552,454,449 downwards.
AAGTCTCTCTCTCTTCCCCCCTCACTGAAAAGACAATTTTGCATCCTTAGTAATTACTCTTTAAAAATCAGTATCTCCACTTTTAATAACTTCATCTGTCAATTTTTGGGACTTGGGTTTGTTTTTGTTTTGTTTTGTTTTTCACAAGGATTGGATGTTTCTGAGATGCTTTTAAGGGGGTAAGGGAAAAGAGAAAGTCAATTGTTTATTTGTTGAGAGTTTCTATTGAATAGATTTCCTAGCAAAAACTGCCCATGGCATTCAGTAGTAAGATAGTTATAAACAAATTATGTTTTATCATTTTCATACAAATGAAACAAACACATGAAAATGAAGACATTCAAGCACATAGAAATAGCAAATTGTGGTCCCCCATCATCAACAAAAAACATTGTCACCCTATCAGAGAAAGACAATTTTTTTCAAAACCTGTAACTATACGCAGAACATTTAAAGTCATAGTTAAGCCATGTCAAATATAAAAGTCATATATAATAACATATATATGCTGTCTCACAGAGGAGTTTTAAGTAAATCTCTTTGTAAATCTCAAAGCACCATATAAATGTGCATGTATGTATGAATGTACAAATATGGATATGTATCATATGCACACATATGCACATATATGTATGTGCCTATGTCTATATGTATGTGTGTATGATATATGTGAGTCTGCTTATACACACTCATAACCACATAAACACAGAGGGTGTCCCCAAAATCTTAATATAGTTTTAAGCTTTAAAAGCTAAAAAAAAAAAAAAAAAAAAAGCTTTTAAAACTTCAAATAGCACAAAGATTTTTGGAACACCTTATTTAAACCTAGGTGGCTATAGATAAGGAGAATTCTTATTCAGGGAAGACATCTCAATAACATAGGAAATTAGCAGATCCTCCTAATCCCCCTACAAATAAAATAAAATAACATCTCAAAGTGAACTTTAAACAGTAGACATAATTAAGTCAGGGTAAAGCAGTAGTCTGCCCAAGATAATTTGGGAGAACATTAGGAAAAACACAACTTTGCTCCCAGAGCAGTAGATAGAGCTGATTGAAGTGCAAAAACCTCCAGGTCCAATCAACAAAGAACAAGCCCTAAAAAGGCTGCTTTGAGCAACAGCCTCAACTTCAGGAACTTTCACCTCAGGAACATTGTGGGAGTCAGACAGTTGATCCAGGAAAGATTGCAGGCCCTTCCACAGGTGCTAGGAGTCAAGCCCGGATACACCTACCTAATACATTCCCAGGCTGTGACTGTGAATGAGAAGGAATAAGCAGACACCAATGAGTAAAATTGCAGAAGGCAAGACCTTTCTAACTGTGGGTAGTTGTGAAGTCTCTGATTTTGGTGCTAGGCCAGAGGGGTGAATTGAATTTTGTAGCAACAGAAGGGACTGCAGGAAGAAAAAGCATTGTAGTGAAAGCATTCCTGGGGCTCATGGCTCAGGGGAAGAGAGGAAAACTTGAAGCCAGGAGCTCAGAAAAAAACAAACAAACAAACAGTACAAGAACCCTGAAGCCTGAGATGTCACCCTCACCTCAGGATTAGAGCCTAACACAAAACTGACAAGAAAAAAAGGCTGATTAAAAGAAAGGAATGATGAGGAAGCAAAAGAGATAGAAAGCCACTATGGTGTTAGAAAAGATCTCAGTTCAAACTAAAAAGAAGATAGTTAAGTGAAAACAGGTATTTCTATCTCAAAAAAAAAAATTTTTTTTGATCACAAGCCAGCTTTAAAGGGACTTTAAAAATCAAATCAGAAAGGTTAAGTAAAAGTGTGGGGGGTGGGGGGGAAGTGGATAACAGTAAAGCAAAAAAAAAAAAAAAAAAAAGAAAAAGAAAAATCAAGAAAATTGTGAAAAGAAAATTAAGAAAGTCAAACAAGTGGAAAAAGAGATCCAAAGGCTTATGGAAGAAAATAACTCCTTAAAAATTACAATTGGACAGGGGAAGCTAATGACTTCATAATATACCAAGAAATAATAAAACAAAATCAAAAGAATGAAAAGTGTAAGAAAATGTGAAACACATCATCAGAAAAACAACTGACCTGGAGAACAGATCAAGGAAAGACATTATAAGAATAGCTGGACTATCTGAAAGTTTTGATCAAAATAAGTCTAGATACTATACTTTAAGAGATAATTGAGGAAAATTGCCCTGAGAGCAAAGTAGAAAAAATCTACTGCTCACTAACTAAAAGAGATTCCCAAAATGAAAATTCACAGGAATATTATAGCTAAGTTTTGAAGCTCCTAAGACAAGGAAAAAACATTACAAACAATTAGGAAAAAATAAGTATTATGGAACTACAGTCAGGTTTACACAAGATTTAGCACCTTCTACATTAAAATACCAAAGATGATATAAAAATAAATTCTGAAGAGCAAAGGAGCTGGGATTGCAAACAAGAATAGTTTACCCAATAAAACTATGCTATCGTAAATGGAGGGTGAGGAGGGGGAAGGGAGGCAGAAGAGAATGAATCTTTAAATGAGTTTTCAGGTATTTGTGAAGAAAAGACCAGGACTAACTCAAAAAAAATTTACCTACTACCTCTCAAGAGAAACATAAGAAAGTTAACATTAAAGATTTATTACAAAGGACTTTGAGACCAAAAGCTTTACTTCTTATATGGGAAAATGTTATCTGTAACATTTAAGAATATCATCATTTCTTAGGTAATTTAAAAGAACATATATAGAGAGAAGGCTTGGGGTTGAGTTGAGTATGATGGGATGATTGTAAAAGTTAAAATTAGATAGGGAGAGGAAAATGGAGCAATTATCTTATACAAATGAGAAGTGTATGGAAAACTTCTACAATGGAAGCAAAGGGGGATGAAGGCTAGTAGAACTGCACTACTGTTAACAAAACCAGGTTAAAAAGAAAATAATATACATCTAGAAGCAGATAAAAGTCTTCCTAACTTACATAAATGTGAAGAATGAGTGAGCACCCTGGATGCCTTAGAATGAGCCAGAGTCAGGATAAGCAAAAGTCCTTGATCTTTATTCTTGGTCTTTAGGGGGAGAAGTGAAGGGGACAGGCACAAGCTTTCCACAACCTCCCTTCTCCTCATCCACAGCCAAAGTGACTCTGGCTTGTCTTACTCCACCCCTTAATCCCTCCTACAATTATCTGTATACACCAAAAGATTGAGGCAGTACCTGAGAAGTCAGGTGAAAAACACTAAACAGGAGGTGATCACGCCCCTCCCCCCACACACACATTTCTTAGGAAGGGAGATGAAAAACACCCAAGGGAAGTAGGGAGTCAAGCCAGATATTGCTAGCGGGTTTCTGGGCTGAAGGGGCTTACTAGAAACAGATATGCACAAACCCATCAGCATGGGAGGTATTACACAAGCACATAGCAATAACACACAGGCTAGTAGTAGTGATGACTCTCCCACAGCCAGTGCAGGCTTAATTGGTGTAACAAACATGAATTGTACATGCAAGTAGCAGTATAACAAACAATATAAATCAACATGGTATTGTAAAAGATTTCCAGAAGTCCTAGAAGGAGGATATGTAAACAATAATCACACATATGCCTCCTTCAGCAGCCAAGAGATAGTCCAAAACCAATCTATTGCCCATTGCTTCATGTGCCAGGGAATCCAATGATGCCTGCAAGTTTTTGAAGTCCTGCAACAGTCTTTTTATGTATTAGGGAATCCAATGATTCCTGCAGATTTTGAAGTCCTGCAACAACAGTCTTATCATTTCTCAGAAAATCCAGTGATGCCTGAGGGTTTTCAAATCTTACAACAGTCTTATCATGTCTCAGAGAATCCAATGATTCCTGAGGGTTTTCAAGTCCTACAACAATCTTATCATGTCTCAGAGAATCCAATGATTCCTGAGCGTTTTGAAGTCCTACAACAATCTTTTCATGTTTCAGGGATTCCAGTGATTCCTGAGGGTTTTGAAGTTCAACAATTTTTGATGTCAATGAGTCAAACGCTTTCAGTGGTGGCCACAGTCAGCAATGGAACCACCCAATATTTCTTGGGTCTTCTCCTTCGTTTCAAGGGTCTGCTCTGTCTCTCTGCAATGGACAAGGTGATTACGGCTCATTGGCACCCATCTGATTCCTTCTCCATCTGTAGAGATACAAGCAAACCCTCTCCCCCAAGCAGTTAGCCTATCTAGTCCCTTCCATTCACCACTTTCTGGGTCTCTCCACATCACCTGGCGATTATCTAAAGATAGTGGAGCTTCTTGCACTGGACACTGCCCTTCCAGTGGGTTATAAAATCTGTCTGCCGGAGCCAGTGCATCTTTGTCAAAAATCAAGAAGTTAATAGTATAAAGGGCTAGATTTAGAAGTTTTCTAGGGTTACTTGTGGCTCCCCCTTTCTTTTGTTTTGGGAGGAGTGTCTTAATGTCTCTGTTTCTTCTCTCTACTATTGCCTGACCTTGAGGTTTAAAGGGTATGCCAGTAGTGTGTAAAATCTTATACTGTGCACAAAAGTATGCAAAATGTTTAGAAGTATATGCAGAGCCATTGTCTGTTTTTATTGCTTGTGGCACATCCATAATTGCAAATGCTTGGATAAGGAATTCAGTGACCACTCGGGCTATCTCTTTTGCTGCTGCTAGTATTGCAAAAGTGAATCCTGAAAAGATGTCTACCACAATATGGATAAAAGACAGGCAACCAAAAGATTTATAATGGGTCACATCCATTTGCCAGATTTCATTGGGTCTCAAACCACTAGGGTTCTTCCCTGGAGGCAATGTAGGAGCATGGAAAGGAAGGTAAGCTGTACAGGCTTATATTATGCTCCTAGCTTCCTCTCTTGTTGTTCCAAATTGTAAACATAAAGTTCGAGCATCCTGATGATATTAAAAATGAAATTCTTGAGCTTCCTGAAATAAAGGAATATTGGCCAACATAGTTAGAAGTCTATCTGCCTTTCAATTACCATCAACAATAGGACCTGGAAGTCCACTATGAGAGTGGACATGCAAGATATAAATCTTACCTGGATGCTTTCTCACTTGCTCTTGAAGTTCCTTAAAGAGCTGATATATATTGGAAATTACAAATTTTATTTGGGCTGTGGCAATTCTTTATACCACACATACTGAATAGGCCGAATCAGATATTGTATTTAAATTTCCTGGATAATAAGTAAGAACTAGCATGATTGCATACAATTCATTCTACTGAGTGGACTGAAAAGGAGTTCTGACTACTCTCTTTATAGTTAAGTCACAAGAGTATACAGCACAAATATTATGTTTGGATGCTTCTGTAAAGATAGTTGGTTGGTCCTTTAAGAGGAACTTTAGAAACCTTTTCTTCAAGAATCCATCACCAATTATGTAATAGTCTGGTTGTCTTTAATGGAGACCCATGTGCAAAATTTGGAGCCATGGCCAATAAAATTTGGCACTATGGGATGGTATCACAGCATATATTAATTTGTGCATTAGTATAAAAGGTGTATATCCTGTCAGGTCTTATCCCAGATCATTGTACTGCTGGCTTAACAGCCTTTAATAAAATTCTAGCCACAAGCACTGGGTAAGGAGTAAGGCTTTGTTCTGGTTTTGCTGGGAGGTTCACCCACTCTATCACACTGTCTCCTTGATGAAGGACCACTGTGGGTGTGTCTTGTATAGCAAAAACTGATATTTCCAAGGGTTTTTCAGTGACACTTTCAACCACATTGGATAAAGCCAGTTCAACTTCTCTCAAAGACTCTTGAGCTTCTTTTGTAAGCTGGCATGGTGAGTTTAAAGCACTGTCTCACCTTAAAATGTCATATAATGGCTGCAATTGATAGGTAGTCAAGTATAACACTGGACACATCCATTGGATGTCTCCTATCAACTTCTGAAAGTCATTTAAGGTGTTTAGCTTCTCTGTTCTTAAGGGAAGTTTTTGCATTGTAAGCACCTTAGGGTATACTTCATATCCTAAATATTGAAAAGGAGCATGTCTGAATTTTTTCTGGAGCTATATGCAATTTGCAGTTCCTTAGTGTTTCTATGGTCTTTTGTAGACATGCTTCTAATATTTGTTCCTCAGGTGCATATCCTAATATATCATCCATGTAATGTAATAACATTAATTTTGGAAATGCTTTTCTTACTGGAGTAAGAGCAGCAGCAACATACATTTGACACATAGTAGGGTTGTTTTTCATTGCCTGTGGCAAAACTGTCTATTCATATCTTTTATAAGGCTCAGCTAAGTTAACGGTGGGCACTGAAAAGGCAAATCTTTTCATATCCTCCTTATCTAGAGGGATAGAATAGAAACAATCCTTAATGTCTATAACCCAAAGAGGCCATGCTCTAGGCAATAGAGTAGGAGATGGAAGTTCAGGCTGAAGAGTGCCCATGATTTCTATCTGTTCATTTACCTCTCTTAAATCAGTCAACATCCTCCATTTTCCAGATTTTTTTCTTTGCCAAATTGAAGATTCTAAAAATTAAAAGATGGGATTAATAAAATTAAATGTAAGAAAATCATTGAATTAATCAAAAAACTAGAAGCTGTTTTTATGAAAAATCCAAGAAAATAGTTAAACTGTTGGTTAATATGATCAAAAAAGAGAAAAGAAAACCAAATTATAAGCATCAAAAATAAAAAAAAGGTGAATATATCACTAATGAAGGTGAAATGAAAGCAATCATCAGGAAATATTTGGCCCCATTATATTCCAATAAATGTAATAATTTAAATGAAATGAAAAAATATTTACACACATATAAACTGCTTAGATTTTTTCTAAAGGAAAATGAAATTTCTAGATAAATCTATTTTAGAAATAAGAAATTGAAGAGGCCATAAATCAACCTGCTAATAATAAAAAAAAAACTATCAGAACCAGATGTATTTATAAATGAATTCTATCAAACATTTAAAGATCAACTAATTCCAATACTAAATAAATTATCTGGAATATTAAGCAAAGTAAAAGTCCTATAACATTCCTTTTATGAAACAAATATGATACTGATGCCTAAATTGGAAAAAGAAAAGGAGAGAAATAAAATTATAGAACAATTTAATTAAGGAATAAGAATGCAAAAATTCTAAAGAAAATACTAGCCAGGAGATTACTACAATATATCTCAAAGATTACACTTGGTGACTTAGTGAGATTTATATCAGGAATACAAAGGTGGCTTAAAAAATGAATCAACAAAAAAAGTAACAAAAATCATATGATTATATCAGTAAGTGCAGGAAAAAAAAAAAAGCTTTTGATGAAATACAAGATTTATTCCTTTTTAAAAACACTTGAAAGCATAGATATAAATGGATTTTTTTTAAATTATAAGAAGCTTCTACCTAAACCATTAGCAAGCACTGTTTGTAATGGGAATAAACTAGAAGCCTTGCCAATAAAATTAGAATTGAAACAATGATCCTACTATCACCAGTATTATTCAGTATTGAATCAGAAATACTAACAATAGCAATGAGGAGAAAAATAAATTAAAGGCATCAGAATGAATAAGGTAATAAAACTATTACTGTTTGCATTTAGGCTCAGGGTTAGGAATATACTTGGAAAATCCTAGATATTTGACTGAAAATTTAGTTGAAACAATAATTTTAGCAAAATGTTAGAATGTAAAATAAACCAATATAATTCATCAGAATTTCCGTATATCGTCAACAAAACCCTGAAAAAAGAGATGGTAAGAGATAACCCATTTATATAGACTATATAAAATACCTGGGAATATATCTGCCAAGAAAACACAAAAAATATATTGACATAATTATAAAATAGTTTTTATACAAATAAAATCAGATTTAAATAACTACAGAAATATTAATTATTCATGGGTGGACAGAACCAGTATGGAAATGACAATTTTACCTAAACCAATCTACTTACTTATTTAATGACATCCTAATTAAATTACCAATATTTTTTGGTATTTTTTGTAATTATTTTATCGAACTAGAAAAATAATAATAAAATTCCTTTACAAGAGCCAAAGTTCAATACTATCAAAGGAATTAATGAAAAAAATGTAAAGGAAGTTTAGCAGGACCAAATCCTAAGCTATAAGACAGTAATTATTAAAAATATATGATATTGGCTAAAAAATTGGAAGTTGTATTAGTGGAAAAGAGTAGATATACAATACACAGTAGTAAATTATTACAGTAATTCTGTCTTTAACAATGCAAAGATTTATGCATTGAGCATAAGAATACAATATTTAGTCGAAAAAAAATTGTTAGGAAAACTGGAAAGCAATCTGGCAGAAATTGGGTATGTATAGTAACTTACACCATTTACCTCATTACAAGGTCAAAATGGAAACATGACTTAGATATAAAGGGAGAAAACATAAGCAAACTAAAAGAACATGGAACACACCTATCAGACTTATGGATAGGAGAAGAATTTACGAGGAAAAAAAAAAAAACAAGAGATAGAGAACATTGTGAGATGTAAAATAGATAATTTTGGTTACATTAAATTAAAAAGGTTTTGAACAAATAAAATTAATTTAACCAAGATAGAAAAAAATCAGAATGCAAAGGGGGGAGGAATTTTATAGAAATTTTCTCAGCTAAAGGTCTCATATTTCAAATATATGAAGAACTTTGTCAAATTTATAAGAATATAAGTTATTACCTATTTGATAAGTGGTCAAAGGTATGAACAGGCAGTTTTTCATCAAAGAAATCAAAATTGTCTGTATATAAAAATGTCTAAATCAATGATTAGAGAAATGCAAATTAAAAGAACTTTCAGATATCTCACACCTATCAAATTGTCTACAGTAGATGGGAGAAAGTATTTCCACTATTATTCAATATTGTACTAGAAATGTTTAGCAATTACAATAATGTTTAGCTTTAGCAATAAGAGAAGAAAAAGAAATTGAATTAATTAAAGTAGGCAATGAAACAAAATTATCACTCTTTGCAGATGACATGATGGCATATTTAGAAAATCATAGATAATCAACTAAAAAAACTACTTGAAACAATTAACAACTTTAGCAAAGTTGCAAGCTATGAAATAAATCCATATAAATCACTGGCATTTCTATATATTACCAACAAAGCTCAGCAACGAAACAGAAAAATTACATTTTTAACATCTGTAGGCAATTAAAAAACACTGAGAAGTCTACTTGCCAAGACAAACCCAGGAATTTTGTGTACACAATTAAAAAACACTTTTCACACAAATAAAGTCAGATCTAAACAACTGGGAAAATATCAATATCTGAGGGGTAAGCCGAGCTTATATATTAGAAATTGTCATTCTACCTAAATAAATCTATTTACTGCTATACCAATCAAACTACCAAGAAGAAATATTTGTAGAGCTAGAAAAATAACAAAATTCATCTGGAAGAACCAAAAGTCAAGAATATCAATATAATTAATGGGAAAAAATGCAAAGAAAGATGGCCTAATTACATCTAAACTTGTCATATAAAATAATGGTCATTTGGTACTGGCTAAGAAATAGAGTGATGGATCAGTGGAATAGGATAGATTCACAACACACAATAGTCAATGATTATAGTAATCTAGTGTTTGATAAATCCAAAGACTCAACCTTCTGGAAAAAGAACTCACTATTTCCCAAAAATTGCTTAGAAAACTAGAAAATAGTATGGCAGAAACTAGGAATAGACCAATATCTCACAGCCTATCTGAAGATAAAGTTGAAATGGATTCATGATTTAGATATAAAAGGTGATACTAAAAACAAAATAGTAGAGCAAGTGATAGTTTGTCTGTCAGATCTTTGGAGAAGAGAGGAATTTATGACCAAACAAGAAATAGAAAACATTATGAAATGTAAAATGAATAATTTTGATTACACTAAATTAAAAGGATTTTGCACAAACAAAACCAATGCAGCCAAGATTAGAAAGGAAGCTAAAAGCTGGGAAAACAATTTTTACAGTTAATGTTTCGATAAAGGCCTCTTTTCTAAAATGTACAGAGAACTCAGCAAATATATAAGAATACAAATCATTCCCAAACTGATAAATGGTCAAAGGATATGAACAGACAATTTTCAGATGAAGAAATTAAAGCCATTTATAATCATATGAAAAAAATGTTCTAAATCACTATTTATTAGAGAAATGAAAACTACAATAACCCTGAGGTACCATCTCACACCTATCATGTTGGCTAACATGACAGGAAAAGATAATGATAAATGTTGGAGTGGATATGAAAAAAACTGGGACACTGATGCCTTGTTGATGGAGTTGTGAAATGATCCAGTCATTCTGGAGAGCAATTTGGAACTGTGCCCAAAGGGCTATAAAACTGTGCATACTCTTTGAGCCAGCACTCTCACTACTGGGTCTGTATCCCAAAGAAATCATAAAAGAGGTAAAAAGTACCCACATGTGCAAAAACTTTTTTAACAGTTCTTTTTGTAGTGGCAAGGAACTGAAAATTGAGTGGATGTGTTCAGAAAGGTATTATTATTTTATAAGAAATGATGAGCTGGCTGATTGCAGAAAAACCTGAAAAGACTTATATGAAATAACACTGAATGACGTAAGCAAAATCAGGAGCACATTGTACACAGTACACAAGACTGTAAATAGTAACTGCAATATTGTTCAAAGAATAATTGTGAACAACCACATTATTATCAACTATAATCAACTACAAAAGACTTATGAAAGAGTTGCTATCTACTTCCAGAGAAAGAACTGATAAAAAGAGATATGCATGCTTTGGTTTTACATATATTTATAAATCTACATTAAATGGTGGCCTTCTCTAGTATGCAGTGGGGAGGAAGAGAGAGTTCAAAACTTAAAGTGCAAATAGATAAATTAACAAAAACAAATTAATTAATGATTTTTTTTAAAATTTAAAACAATAAAATGAACAAAACTGTACATTTGCAATAACCAAATCTGGCTCCAAACAAGAGATAAAAAGGAATTCCCTCTTCTTTCTTTGCAGAGGTTGGGAACAATGCATATGGAATATCCTAACTAAGTTGGTAGAATGGTTGGTCTTACTAAATTACATTTTTCCTTTTTCTTTTTCATTTCTTATTAATGGAGATAGCAAATTGAGTAATAAGGAAAGAGAGTTTACTTGGAAATAAAGGTCATATGAAAGTATATATACACACATGTTTATGTGTCTGTGTATATGTATGTACTCGCACACACCCATACTCACAAAAACATAGAGGTTGTCCCAAAAGTCTTCATATAGTTTTAGGCTTTAAAAGCTTTAAAAAAAAAAAACTTTTGAAGCTTTAAACTGGCACAAAGATTTTTGGGACACCCTATATAGATATATAGCCACCTATAGCTAAATTGATGTAAATAAAGATAAAGAAGACATATATTGCACATGTATATGCACATATACACATGTTTTTTCTTGTTTGGTCATTTCATTCTTCTCTGACTCATCATGACTGTTGGGTTTTGGTTTTGCAAAGATATTAAAGTAGTTTGTCATTTTCTTTTCCAACTTATTTTATATATATAAGAACTGAAGCGAACAGAGTTAAGTGATTTGCCCAGAATCCTACAATTAGTGTTTAAGGCCAGATTTGAAGTCAGGAAGGAGTCTTCCTGACTCCAGGCTCAGCACTCTACTTATACTACACACACACATAAAAGAGAAAGAGGGAGAGAGAGAGAGAGAGAAAGAAGGAGAAAGATAAACATATAAATATGTGTATTATATGTGTACTTATATACATACAAATATATCGATGCTGTATATGCATATGTGTGTGTATATATATATATAAATATCTAATACACATATATAATCTATATATATATATATATATATGCACATAGGGATCATGTACATATAGGTGTGCATATATACGCACATATACATGCACATAAATATTCCTTTTAAGTTTTAAATCCACTAAAAGAGAATATTTTTTATTCTGTATTCTGAACAATAGCTAATACATTGGGGGCATTCTTCTGATTTTGTTGTTCATAAAATGAACATGCACTGAATCTCAGCACTATGTGTGATGTTGGGGTAGTCATTTAACTTCTCAGGGCTTGGTTTTTTCATTTGTAAAATATTGGACTAAATATTCTCTGAGGTCCCTTCTAATTCCCAGATTTCCATGTTGTAATTCTATGCCACCAAAATACCATTATTTGATGATTGGTATATATTTTCTACCATGACTTACTAACATGAAAATGAACAGCAGGTAAAAGTGAAAAATTGTTAGATGATTACCAGAGAAATGAATAAATCTGGGATTAAATTTGGTTCTTAATGCTATTTAAATGTCCTTTTAGGAATTTCATCATCTGCTACACTATATTTAGTGAACTCTGTAGCATTAGGATTTTTAATGCTTTTATACTGAACATAAATCTTAAAGTACCACAGAAAGGCTTATTCAAAGAAATCAGCCTAGCAATCCATGCAGAAAAAAATTAAATGAAGGTCTATTATTCAGATCATGGATGTGGTATACCCTAGAGTGACCAATCCTTTATGTTAGAACATCAGTACATATAATTGGGACAGGAACTGAAGATTGGTGAAATAGAGCTAGTATTGACCAGACAAGAAAGAGTGGAGTGGATTTTACTGGGGGATTTTTTCAATGTTCTTAAAGAACCCAAGATTCTCCCTAATACAAGGTTCCATTTAAAGTAAAAAACAACAACAACAATAATCCTTCATGAGGGTAGAAGGGAAGCTAGGTAGAAGAATGCCAGTCTTGGAGTTAAAGGGAACTAAGTTCAAATAGAGCTTCAAATACTTACTGGCTATGTAATCTTGGACAAATCACTTAACCCTCTTTGCCTCAGTTTCCTCATCTGTAAAAAGAGTTGAAGAAGGGAGAAAACCACTCCAATATCTTTGCCAAGAAAACCCCAATGGTAGACACAAATAGTTGGACATAACTGAAATGAGTGAATAACAACAAAATCCATCCAGTGAGGATCATGAATCTTGAAATGCCATAAACTCCAAGGAAGTAAAATTGTGGCGATATTGACCAGCAGGCATAAGCACAATCCTCTCCCAAAATGAAAAATCCATTCCATATCTTATAGAAAACTCTAGAAACTACAGACCCATCAAATTAGTTCTATATAGACATTCTGCCAGAAATAATATATTTGATAAAGCTACTAGCTTTTTCTCTTCATACTTGCTTTGCCATATTAATTCAAAAGCCTTCGAAATATGAGACACAATGGCAATAAGTCAAAATTTTTCATTATCTGCTCTTTGATTTGTCATCATTTGTCATAACTGCTAGCATATAATAAAGGACTTGCTTGTATCTTTCCATCAATTTTGGTTTTATTCCTTTTTTGTACTATTTTCAGCCCTGGACTATACTAGACAGAGGAAGGTTCTTGCTTTCATCTTACCTAAGACTGTCTTCTTCCATTTGATAGAAGTGTTATAATTCACCATTTTGATACTGATTCCAAAATCATTCATTCCCCAGGAAATTTTCTCGTATCACTTTGAATGATGATTGTATAGAATGAAGGATAATCAAACTTCTCCAGTCTGTTGCTTCTACTAGTTTTCTTATTGTACATTTTCACAAACTTATGAAAACCTATGAAGTAATATTGTTAAAAGCAAAGAATAATAAATGCAATTACCAAAAAAAGGAGAGCAGATGACATCTGAATTGCAAGATTCCCCTGTAATATCTGTGAGATATTAATTATATTATCCTTACATCAAAAGAGACACTCATTCATAAGATCCACTGACTGATAGTTCAGTCCATTAGCTCTTGTATTCAGAAAGCTCTCTAATGCCAGAGTCCTTGTTTTCTTTCCTGTCCTGCCCCCTGCAATAACCTCTAGATTTATCTCCCCACCTCCACTGTCATATTAATAATAGGAATTGGCATTCATATAACTCTTAAAAATTTATGAAACATATTATACATATTACCTTTTTTGAAACTCAAAGCAACCTGTATAGTGGAGAGCACAGTTATCCCTTTCATATCACAACTTTTCTCATCATGATTTCAATATATAATATATTGGTATAAGAAATTAAATGGGAATTTTTCATAAGTTTCAGAGGACAAGTGAAGACCGGAAGACAACACAGAAAAAGTTTATAAATTCAGAAATGTGTAAAATATATGTATAGTATTACATAATATCAACACATTTTATCTTTTAATACTATAATAGTTCAGACTTCTCTAATATGAAGAGAAGGCCAAAACATTTTCCATATCATGGAGATGCCATGCCCCTAACTCCCATCATATAAAAAGGATAACTGTATAGGTATTTTACATATGAGGAAACTGAGGTTCAAAGAAATTAAGTTACTTCTCCATGATTACACAGCTACTTTCTAAGATAGTCTTCTGAATTCCAGTTGTATATTCTTTTTACAATGCCATGTTACCTGTTTCTTGCCATTCTTTTCTTTCATATTATTCTCAGACTCAAAATCCTTCAATAGATAACTATTAGGGAAAGGAAGGGAGATAGCAAGCATTATTAACTGCCTACTACATATCAGGCCTTTACAAATATCATTTCATTTAATATTGAATAATGAAGTATTAAGTCTCCAACTTTACATTTAAGACCCTTCATAATTTGGTGCACCTTTGAACCACAATCCACCCCTCATTATACCGTGAAGAGATTCTGCTGTCCTATCTTTGCTAACTCACTTGCTCCATTGCTTTTTTTTTTTTTTTTTTTTTTTTTTTGAGGCAATTGGGGTTAAGTGACTTGTCCAGGGTCACACAGCTAGGACGTGTTAAGTGTCTGAAACCAGATTTGAACTCAGATCCTCCTGACTTCAGGGCTGGTATTCTATCCACTGTACCACCTAACTGCCCCATAATGCCTATTTTAATAACACTTTCTAGTTCTATCTCTAATATGTAAATTTCCACCCCTCTTTCAAGGATTAGCCCAAATGTCACCTTCTTTATAAAGTCTTTCCTGATTTTCTCCTTTCCACTATTCAAAATGATCTTTTTTTCTGCAAGTTCACATATTACCTCGCAGTTCACATATTAATTTATTCTATAATTATTTTTGTATATTTCTTAGCCCCCTGCCAAAATTATAACTGGATCAGAAAACAGGGACTATTTTATTTATCTTTCTCCCCCAGCAACTGTTGATATCTTTCTCTCAAACCTCAACTCATTTGTCACTTCCTTTGTGAAGCCTATCTTGATCTTCCCAGATGGAAGTGATCTTGCCTCATCTTGTCCTATCTGATCTCATCTCATATATATTCTTCTTATTCATTTATGTTCTAATTTCTGTCATATTTATCTTTGCATGTGTCATCTTCCAGATTGTAAACTCCTTGTAAAATAAAACTGTATTTTGCATCTTTTTATCACCCACAGCATTTAGAACATATAAATATTTATTAAGTTAATGAATCACTGTGGGGATTTTCTGAAGGAAAACATGACTTTTCAAATAAGACTCCTATCTAGGAAAGGAGGAAGGGTGAGATATAGAGTGAAATTCTGAGGTGTAAAAAACAAAGATATCAAAAAAATTATTTAAAAAAAATAAATAAGTTTCCATCCCAAAAATCTGAAATTTGTAAGAGAGCAATGCCAGTTTGGTCATGGTATTAATGATAGACTAGAATTCCCGAATCTTGTTCTTGAATTTTGTTCCCTTGCCTTAAATGGTTCACTTGACATATTGTCCAAATTTTCTTGAAAACCAGAATTTTGTGCTTACTGATATATCTAATAAGATTATTATCATCTCAATGTTTATATATCCAATTATTATTTTCTTTTTCTATTTACTCTGATTTTTCCCAAGATATTCAAAATTATACAACCAAACTAACAATAGATGTTTTCCCCCAACTTTTTAGTGGAGGAAGTACACTTTTAGTGTACTTTACCTATTTAAGGAGTAATAATTCTTCATAGATGAAGAATCAGATGGCATGTTTATTAGAGTTTTGTATAGCACAAAGGTAGAGAGATTGCTAATTTATTCAGTGATAGAATTAGGATCCAAATCATTTCTTTTGGCAATAATGACAGTTGAAACTGACACAGTGAAATTTAGTAGAAATGAATGTAAAGGTGTTGACAAATTGGAGTTAATTCAGTGGCAAATGATAAATATGATAAATGATAAAGAAATTCAAAATTATGTCATATAAAGGTGGATTGATGGAATTGGAGAATTTTTGATTAGATAAAAGAAGACTTAAGAGAACATGATATACCTCTTGTGATGTCAAGATTAGCTCCAACAGAATATGGCATAGATAAACATATTAAAAATCAAAGAGAAAATGCCTTTCATATCAATGGTTAGGGGAAGAATCAATGACCAGACAAGGGACAGAAAGGATCATAATAATAATAAAAATGAACAATTCTGATTATATAAAATTAAAAAGTATTTGTGCAAACAAAACCAATGTTACAATTATAATAAAAGTCGCTAAATTGGGAGGGGGGATCTTTGCATCAAGTTTATCTGATAAAAGTCTCATTCTAAGATATATAAAGAACTGCTTCTGGAGTCATTTTCCAACAGACAAATGGCTAAAGAATATGAACAGGCAGTTCCCAAAAAACCCAAGCTGACAACACTTTTATGAAAAAAAGTCTTCAAATTCACTTACAATTAGAAAAATGCAAATTAAAGTAACTCTGAAGTTTTACATCATACCCATCAAATTGGCAATATTAACCACAAAAAAAGGGGAGGAGGGAAATGACAAATGTTAAAAGGAGCCATGGGAAAACAGGTACCCAAACACTATTGGTAGAGTTGTGAATTGGTACAGCAGTGCTGGGAAGCAATTTGAAGCTGATCAATTCAATGGCCAATCATGACTTCAGATGACCAATGGTGAAAAATATTGCCCAATTCTATGTGATGTAATAACATGAAATACAAATTTTAAGTCATGGTCATTGGAGGAATTTGTTTAACTTAACTATGATAAATTGAAACAAGAGTTTGGCTTTTTTTCTTTTATTCCAGCAAGATGGAAAGTAAGAATGAGCAATTTTTTAAAATTATCAAATAAGATAAATGAATGAATGATTTTTTAAAAAAGAACATGAGTTTTTTCCACATTTGGTGAAGGAGGGACTTAATTTAGAAAACATAGTGAATAGTGCACTTAGAAAAATAACAATTTAGAACAGCAACTAAGAAATATATTAAAGAGTTGACACAAGAAGGTAAAATGATGAAGTAGTAAAAAAAATATAGTAAAGCAAATTCTCTCTTCCCCCGTCAAAAAAAATGAAAATTCTGCCAAATAGATGTAGAAAATACATCAAGTTGAATCTTGATAAGAAAATTCAAGAACAAAATTATAATCCATTAATTTTTCTAATCATCTCAGCATAGAGAGAAAAAGTTCTACAGATAGGGGGACAGTCAAATAGAGTAATCCAGTGTCCAGGAAAAAGCTGTAAAAGAAGAGGTCCCAGACCAATATAGTATATTATGAGCAAAGTGTAGGAACAGGTGTCAACTGATTGCCTTGTATTTGAGCTTTAGACCACAGCTGAAGAATGAATAGAGAAGGGGAACTATGGTCAGGGATTATATTTTGGGGGTAGGGAGCAACCATGCCTCCCGGATTGCAAATCAAAAAAGGAAAAAAATCAGACACCAGCAGCTACTGTATGGTTTAGGCCTCAGGAACAGAGCAACATCTCAGTCCCAATTTCCAATCCACTCAGAAGCCTAAAGAGAAATAACTAGGGCAGAAATTGCAGACCAAAGGGAAGTTTTCGTTCTGTCACTCTAAAACATCAGTTTTCCGACAGGTTGTTCAGGCCCAAGCCCAGGTAAGGAATTTGCAGAGCTCAGAAAATTATACTTCACCTGAAACAAACTATGTTGGGAATACTGAAAGAACATGTAGTGTTTCCAGTCTCAACTGTCCCTGAGATCCTGTATACTGTACTGGTCTATTGCAATTTGATGCATTTGATTCTGCTCTTTCTGCTCCTTGAAATTTGGTTGATTTGTTTTCATTGATTCTGTAAAAAATTATACATATACTTTTTTAACAAACAAATATACTTTCTTTTCCCTCACACTTCCCTATCCCAGTAGACCATGAAAGAAAAATAAAACCTTATTACAAAAATATATGATCAAATGTAACAAATTTCCACATTGTTCTTGTCCAAAAAATATGTTTTATTTTATATCGTGTCTTTCACTTCTCTGTCAAGAGGTGGGGATAATATTTCATCATTAGTTCTCTGGAATCATGTTGGTCAATAAGCTGATCAGAACCAATGTTACAATTGTAATAGAAGTTGTTAAATTGGGAGGAGGGGATCTTTGCATCAAGTTTATCTGATAAAAGTCTTATTTTAAGATATATAAAGAACTGTATCTACAATACCCTCAATACCTTCAAGATAACAGAAATAAGACTGGCTTAGATCTTTCTTCCAAAAGTGTCACAGAATCCAGTTCTATCTAACATGAAGTCTGAAGTCAGAAATAGGCTAAAAGAATGATCAAATAAACAAACAAACAAACAAAAAGGATCCCACCATAACTAACTAGTGACAGGAATGCTCAAGGTAAAAACCCAAAATAAAACAATTCCAAAACATTGACAAGCAAAGCCTCATAGAAACATATATATCTTGAGCAAAAATTCATAGAATTCCTAGGAGAGAAGCAAAAGTTTCTAAAGGAATTTTTTTTATTTTAAAATAATGTATTGAGACACAAGAAAAAAAGGAGAAGAAATTAAACATATGGAAGAAAGAACCAGAAAGGAAACTAACGACATAAGAAGTACAAAACCTTGCTCAAGCAACAAACTTCCTGAAAGTTAGAATGGACCAAGTTAATGTCAATGATTCCATGAGACAACCAGAAATATTAAAACAAAGTTAAAAGGCTGAAAATATAGAAGAAAATGTAAGTTCTCATAAGAAAAACAACTGACCTGGAAAACAGATTAAGGGGGAAAATAATTAAGAATGATTTGACTACCTGAATGCCATGGATAAAAAAAAGAAGTCAGACATCATATTTGTAGAAGTCTTACAACTATCCAGATATCTTAGAACCAGAGGACAAAATGGAAATTAAAAGACTCCACTAGTCAATCTTCTTAAAGAAAACCAAAAATTAAAATTCTCAGCAACATCCCAGACAAATCTAGAACTTCTAGATTAAAGGAAAAGTATCAAAATCAAGCAGAAAAGAAGACTTTGAGTACTGAGGAGCCATAGTCAAGATCACATATGGTTGAAAAGTCACCATAATAAAGGAATAAAAAGCTTGAAATATGAAATTCTAGAGGGCAAAGAATATTGACTTCTAGCCAAGAATAACCCTAAAATCAAGCATAATCCTACAGGGAATAATTGGATGTTTAATAAAATAGAGTTATTCAAGATTCTTGTTTAAAAAAAAATAGAGCTACTTAACAGCAGTTGAAACATAAAAAGATAAGGCCAAGCAAGTAATGAGAAAGGGTTAAATAAGGGTAAATTGTTTAAATTTAAATGTAGGAAAATGATAAATATTATCTATCATTCCTATTATTATTGGGGGTCACATGGAAAGTCTAATTAGATAAGGCCTCAGATTGGTTCAATTATACATTAATGACCTTAAAAGAAGAGTGGAAAGAGAGGGGGGAAGAATACACTGGGAGAGAGGGGGAATATAGGGAGAAATAGATAAAGGGAAATTATCTCACATAAAGTTCACTTGTAGGAAGAAGATATAATGGGGAGTGGCTGACACTTGACCCTCACTTTCCTTTGAACTGGTCAAAAGAAGGTAGACTACACACATATAAATAACATAGATACAAAGTTGGATACATAAATACATTTCATTTATCAGAGAAATAGAAGGAAACAGGAAGAAAGGAGGAGAGATTGGAGAAAGGAATTAGCCCTAAATAAAACTACTCTAACTAAGGATATACACAAATATTTATAGCTCTTCTGAGGTGGCACGAAATGAAAGACACTGAACAAGTGCTTATAAATTGGAAAACTTCAAAAAAAGTTATTACATAAATATGATGGAATATTATTTTGCTGTACAAAATGATAAAAGGAATAGTTTCAGGAAAACTTCAGAAGACTTACATGAATGAATGAAGACTGAAGTTAATAAAACTAGTAGAACAATTTATACAATAACAACAATATGGTAAATTCAAACAACTTTTAAAGAATCAAGGTTTCTGATGAACTTCTTGACCAACATGATTCCAGTGAACTAATGCTGAAATATTATCCTCTTGACAGAGACGTGAAAAACTCAATATAAAATAAAACATATTTTTTGGACAAGGACAATGTGGAAATTTGTTACATTTGATCATATATTTTTGTAATAAGGGTTTTATTTTTCTTCCATGGTCTATTGGGATAGAGAAGTGTGAGGGGAAAGAAAATATATTTGTTTGTTTAAAAATATATGTATAATTTTTTAAAGAATCAATGAAAACAAATCAACCAAATTTCAAGGAGCAGAAAGAGCAGAATCAAATGCATCAATTTGTAATAGACCAGTATAGTATACTTTTATATTTTTCCCCCCTCACCCCCATCAGTACTCTATACTCAGTGGTAGAAGAAAAGACAGGAGACAGTATGATGATCCAGGCTTCATAATTTACTACATGCAATAATGATGATTACCCAGATGATTAGTAGGTGATAAGCTAGTTCTGAAACTCTCATTTTCATTCTTCTATTGTTCCCATTTTAAATAAATAAATACAGACCTAAAACACATTTTCTCATCAGTCTCTAAGGCCAGCGTTATTCAGATTTTCTTGATCATACTGATACAGTTTTTGTTATGTAAGCTAAACTTCATTGACTGTAACTATTTCTAAAACAAAATTGATGGAATCATCAAAGTCTATATGTGGAGCTATATTACATGAAATTTTGATCAAAGATAAAGCATAATATATATATATAAGTTGAACAGACTAAAAATATTGTTTAAAAAAAAGTGTGTGGAAAGTAACCATTCCTAAACAATCGTTTCTCAAGTAATTATGAAAGATAATCAATAGCACCTTATTAGGCTTAGAATTATATATCTGCCAATTTTAGAAAGGTAGGATGCAATCTTTTAAAATGCATTCTTTAATAAAAATAAATATAAACAACTCTTTTTACAAAAATGAACAAAAATAAGTTAAACACTTTCTTTAAAATTTTGTAAAACGTATCTTTTTCAAATATCAATGCTATAAAAAATTAGAATTCTTCACAGAATACTGCTTAGAAAATTTAAAGGAAAGGATTTCTTATAAAACATCAGTTAGATGCCATCCAACAAATCTATCCAGCCCTAGGCCAGTGCATATGACAGATGATAGACAACAGACTGTTGACAATGGATAACAGCAAACAAAAAGGAAAAAGAAAGAATGTCATGGGTAGATTGGAAGCCAAGAAGTCTGGAAAATGACCCTGTTGTGTTCTAGATCAAGAAGAGCTAGAAATGACTTCTGACTATATCTATGGAAGGGCAAGGCCAATTTCAGTTTACTTATTTCCCCACAAATAGCCTTGGTTGCTCTCACAATGGGCTAGGTTCCCAAAGATTCTAAAACCCAAGGCTGATGATATGCTTTGCTCTGAGCTCTAGGTTATGCCAATCCAAACACATTTTGCTGTTTATGCTGAAATAGCTCAAAATGGGACTTCTTTTACCAGTTACTGAAAAAACAGTACAATAGCTAGCCATCAAATTATAATAGTTTAGAGAGACATTTGATGCTCAGGGTTGTTGTCGTTTTTTTTTTTTTTGTTGTTGTTGTTGTTTTGTTTTTTGTCTAGAATAAACTCTGATTCCCCTTGTTCTGACAACTATTAGATTTCCAGTGCATAATGATGCAACTTTTGCCAAAACAAGACATTTGCTTAACTGATTCTGTTAATTTGCTTTCCCAACTATGCTACTCATAGGAGCTATTAAGGAGTTGGTTTAATAGCTTCCTCAAAGCAACTTTTCCATGCTCATCAATAAAGATGCAAAAATTATGAAAATTCAAAGACATAGAAACTAAGTGGATTTACAGTCTTTTCAGTGGATATTTGCACACAAAATTCAATATTTTCCTATATTTCTAATTTTCTCATGGCATTGATATGATGCCATTAAAAAATTTCAAGAGGTTTTCATCCTTTGAAGATTCCTAATCTCATCTGAAAAAAGCCCTTATATTTCTGTTTTATTCTCTTTTCCCCATCTTGCTTGATCTTTGCTACAACAAAGTTTTAATCTTCATTTTTTTCCTCTTTTATCTTTTGTTAGGTAAGAAGTTTCTAATTCCTTTCCCCTCTAATATTACTTTTCTGATCTTTGAGTTCTAAAGACGAGAATAGAAAATACCCTTTATTATAGTACTTTAACAAAAAAAAAAACAGTATATCATCAGCTTTTTTAAAAATTTCTCAATCAAAACATCAAAGAAAAAGGGCATTTCAATATACATTCTAGAATGGAAAATGATTGTAAATGAATTTGTAGATCTCTGTTATGTATAAATTTGATTTACTTTTTGAATATATGACAAATTCCAATTTAGGGAAGCTACTTATTGCAGTGGATAGAGCAGTGAGGCTGAAGTTAGAAATATCTGAATTCAAATTCAGCCTTAAACACTGACAAGCTTTGTGACTCTGGACAGATCACTTATCTGCTGTTTGTCTCAATTACCTCATTTGTAAGATAAAGACTATAAAATCAGCACCTATCTTATAAAGTTGTTGTGAGAATCTAATTATTTCATATTTGCAAAGCAGTTAGCATAGTGCCTAAAACATAATAGATATTAAACAAATACTCATTTCCTTACCTTCCCATGTAACTTTCAAAGTTGTGGTTATTTCTGGTCTTTCTTCTATTCCCTTCCTTATTTTTTTTAATGTTACAATCTTTTATTTATTCTCTTCCTTTCCTTTGTTACCTTTGTTACCTTCAAATTCCAATAGTGTTTATATTTGAAAATGTATGTCTCATTCAGCATCATAAGTCCATGACGTCTCTATTAGAGATGGGGAGAAATTCATCACCAGTTTTACAGAATTATATTTGGTTATTGACTTGGATAGATTTCTTATGTCTTTAAAAAGTCATTTTTCTTTGTAATTTCTATGTAAATTGAAGCTTGATCTAAAAGAATAGCTAGTTCTATAGCATATTCCTCCCTTCTAAAAGGAGGGGTTCAAACCATTTTGATTCTCTGCCACTAAGTTTGCATTTGAGAGTATAACAGAGGAAGAAATTTGTACCTAGTTCTGTTTACTTTGCATCAGTTCATACAAGTCTTCCAAGATTTCCCTGAAATTGTCCCTTTCATCTCACAGTCCAATACTATTGCATTATTTGTATAGTAGTTCCCCAATTAATGAGCATTCTTTTACTTTTCAATGCTTGGTATAGTAAAAATGTTTCTCTGTATGATCCTTTGATTCTTAAACTAGGTAACTTTCTAGCAACTCCTAAAGCTTATTCAGTATTTGAAAACTAGCTTATTTCATTTTAATTGTCTGTAATAAGTTACTAACTGCTTTGCTTTTTTAAAAAATGTCTGGGCTCCCCTGACAATATATTCTAATAGGCTAATATCATGAGCACAGAGCCAGCTACCAAGGCAGCACAAAGCTTGGACATTGGGCAGACCTTCAAGATTCTGCAGGTGGAGATAAGGCCTCAAGTGGCTCAGATGTTGAGAGAGTAATACCTTATCTTTTCCTCCAGGTAAAGGAAAAACCCTCCCTACCCCCTCATTCTGAAAAAAGGGAGAACTCCCCACTCATATCCAGAGGGCCAAAGAGAGGAATGTTCTGAAAAAACTCTGTACAAAACACACTGAAAGCCCCAACCAGCAGATCAATCACTGATAGTCCCTCAACTGTTTGATTATCTCCCATCCTTGGCTGATGACCAGAAATCTCCCTCCCCATCCCTCAGGGATCACTTAAACCCCTGTTTGGGATTTCCCCTTCCTTCTTTTTCTTATCCCCAATTAGGTTTCACTGTTGTTGTGCCAACTGCCTCTGGAACCACTGCTACCTACTCATTCACCAACTGTCAGTGCTATTAAGTATCAATGAACCAGTAATAAAAACTCCTACATTGTCTCTTGGAGTCATCCTTCTCATCAGAATCCAAATGAATCAAATCTGAATGGGCACCACCAGCTCATGACAAAGTCACAGGTGCCTTCTTTAAATCTATGAGCCATTGACCAAAGCTGTGACTAAGTGCCCTGACTGTTGGATTTCTAGACAGGGAAGGACAGGTAGTCTTTGCTGCTACCTCCCATCCATCCAGGAGTGAGTAAAAGCCAGGATATGGAACTGCATGCTCCAATGGTAGGATCCCTAAAACTCCTCTTTCCTACAGAGAAACAGCTGGGCAGCAAATCCTGCTGCCAGCCTGAGAACATGTCACTGTCATTTAGGAAACAAAAGCAAGGGATGGATCTTGAGTGTCAATGAGAAAACCTCCCTGACCCCACTAGATCCATAAATTGCTGACCAAGGATGGGTCTTGGACTCTCAACAACTACCTTGATTACCAGACATTGTATTTCAGGACTCTAAAGCAAAGGTTGGTATTCTCAACTTCATGTCTCAATCTTATTCTTTATTCCCTTTAGACCTATGACTGCTGATCAAAAGTATAACTAGGGCCTCTGGTTGCTTCTAATCAGGGTCAGGCACTGAACAGAGAATCCCTTCCTCCTGTGAGTAAGGCAAAGCCAGTGTCCTCTAGGCAATGTGAATAGATGGCTACATCAATAGTATTGACACTACCAAAATATTTAGTTAAAAATATTTTTGTATATATGAGTTCTTTTCCTCTTTGATCCCAAAGGTATAGGCTTAGTAGTGATATTGCTATATAAGGTATGCACAGTTTAGTGCCTTTGGGAGCACAGTTCCAAACTGCTTTCCAAAACAGACAAATTTATAGACTCCATCAATAGTGCATTAATGCATTTACTTTTTCTCAGCCTCTCCAACAATTGTCATTTCTTTTTTCATCATCTTTGCCAATCTGATGAGTGAAACCCCAGATTTCCTTTAATTTGAATTTCTCTGATTTATTATTAGTTATTTGGAGCATTTTCTCATAAATTTGTTGATAGTATAAATTTCATCTTTAAAAATTGCCAAGGATATGGGCCATTTATCTATTTGAGATGGCTTTGGTCTTATCAATTTTAATGTATTCTTTATATATCTTGGATATGAAATCTTTAGCAGAAAAACTCACTGCAAAAATATCACCCTTTCACTTGTTGGAGTTTCAGTTATTAGCAAACTAGATTTTACTTCAAAAGTATGTAGAATAAAAGCAAATAGTTTGGGGAGTTTGTGAGTAATTATAGTAATGCATTCCATTTGTATAATGTTTTATGATTTAGAATGCATTTTACATTCATTATCCCATTTTTAAAATCACCAAAATAAAGGTAAAGTTAATAATATAACTATTATTCAGATTTTACAGATGATGAAACTAAGATTTGGAGAGGAGAGTTCACCAGATTTGGTCACAATTATACATGTACCAAAGCTAAAACTAGAGCTAAGGTTATCTGACCTAGACTAAAAAGCTCAGGGTTCTTTTCTTCTCCCCAAAAATGCTTTTCTACATCAAAGGTAGCATTTTTTAAATTGCATATATTATTGTGAAAATATAAAAATTGTTAAGTTCATACTCACCCCAAAATCTAAATATCAGAATAATAAGAAATAATAGGAAAAGGAAAAAAATTTTAACTCAACAAAAAACTCAAGGATGAAAAAATAAGGCAACGGAAATAACATCTGATTCATTGCTTTATTATGTATGACTTACATGACAGATAAGTCAATCAATTAGCATCAGTACCTACTATGTGTCAGACACTGTGCTAAGTACAGGGGAAGGGTTAGTTGTCCTTCATTCTCAAAGAGGACCAAAATGACATCACTGTGTTAGGGTTGAGTTATAATGTCTGATTGTGGCTAACCAGACCAAAATGAGCTTGAAATGCTCTGCCACAGGTTGGGCACAAATAATCCATATAAACATTTGGAGTACATCTCACATCTCCTTTGGACTAATTCAATTCTGCTTTGTTCATAGAGCACAGCACCTTCTCTGATGAGGGCACTCAATGCTGGGTTTGTACCAGTGTCTCCCATGCATACAATCAATTCTAAAGTTCTTAAGAGAGAAGTTGAGAGTGTTCTTGTGTTGCTTTTTCTGATTACCTTGTGAACATTTGCCTTGTGTGAGTTCTCCAAAAATAATCTTTTGGGCATGTGTACATTTGTCATTTGAACAATGTGACCAGCCCAGCAGAGTTATGCTCTCTGTAGTAGAGTTGGAATGCTTGGCAGTTTAGTCCAAGAAAGCGTCTGGTATTATCCTACCAGGTGATCTTCAGAATCTTCCTAAGACAATTCATATGGAAGCAATTCAGTTTCCTGGAATGGCACTAGCATGCTGTCCAGGTTTCATACACATACAACAATGAAGTCAACACAACAGCTGTAGACTTTCAGTTTGGTAGTCAGTCTAATATTTCTCCTCTTCCACACTTTCCTTCAGAGCCTTCCAAACACTGAGCAAGCTCAATTGTCTTCTTCTGCTGCTAATTTTGGCCTAACAACACCAAGAAAACACAGGTCCTCCATCAGCCAGCACACCATCTGTATGTGGAGGTTTGGTTACAGTAAAGGATAAAGTTTTGAATTCTGTGAATAAATTCACTTAACTTGGCAGTATACTTTCCAGGGATGTCCATATTGACAGAAGAATAGAAGGAAAAACAAAAAAGCACTTCCCTCATCACCTCATCCCTCAATTATCACAATAGATTGCTAACTGGTCTCACTCTTTCAAGATTCTTTTCACTCCACTCCATCCTCCATTCAACTGATCTTCTTAAAGTACAAATCTGACCATGTCACACATATCATTCAATAAACTCCAATGGTTCCCCTATAATCAGTCAGATCAAATATAAAATCCCCTGTTTAGTTTTTAAAGTTCTTTAAAAACTTGTCCCCTCCTTTTCTTTCATTCTTCCTATATCTTATTTTCCTCCACATATTCTACAATCCAGTGGCATCCCTTTCACTGTTTCTCACCTATGACCGTCAGCCTTTTCACTGGTTGTAATTTTCACTGCCTGTAATTCTCTCTCTTCATCTCTTAGATTCCCTGATTTCTTTCAAGCTTAAAACTCATTTTCCACAAAAAGCCTTTCCAAAACCTCCTTAATTCTAATGCTTTCCCTCTGTTGATTATCTCAGAATTGAACTTGTATATATCTTGTTTGTTAATAGTTGTTAACATGTTGTCTATTCCATTAGAATGTGAATTCTTTGGGAGCAGGGACTGCCTTTTGCTTTTCTTTATATCCCTAGTACCAAGCATAGTATTTGCTTGTTATATCCTGCAAATTGGGAACAAAAAAAAAAATAAGGGGGAAAATGGCAACAATGTTGGAGTGGTTGTGAAAAGATAGACACAATAATACCTTATTGCTAGAGCTGTGATACAGTACATTTTGGAAAGCAAGTTGGAATTATGCAAATAAAGTGACTAAAATGTCCAAATCCTTTGAACCAGAGATTCTGTTACTGGATTTATACTCCAAGGACGTCATAAATAAGAACAAAGTCCTCATATACCCCAAAATATTTATAACAGTACTCGTTCTGATAGCAAAAAATTAGAAACAAAGTAGATGTGTGTTAGCCAGCACAATGTTAAACAAATTGTCATACATGAATGTAATGAAATACTACCATGCAATTAAAAAGTGATATATATAATAAATAAAGAAGCATTAAAATATCTGTATGAACTGATACAGAATAAAGTAAGCAAATCCAGAAATATACATAGTTACTACAACAATGGAAATGGAAAGGATAGCTATACAGTAAAAAAAAAAATCAAAAGTAAATAACAAAATTAAAAAATCAAGTGGTACTCAAATGAGATTTAAGGAGGCAATCTGAATCTACTCCTTGGTGGTGGTTGGAGGTCTATAGGTATTACACATTAGACATGTTTTAGACTTCTTCAGTGTATCTATTAGTTACACTGACTTTTTTTCTTTTCTAAAAATACCACTTATCATAGGGGATGGCTGTTTAAAAGGAGTAAGGGTGAGGATATGTGAGATGCCATGGTGGCATGTAAAACAGAAAATATCAATAAAAACATTTTTTAAATTCTAAGTTTAAAGCTAGTAAAAGAAACTATAAAATGAGGACTCTGTGATTAGTAAAGATTTAGCATCAGAAAATAGAATATTAGAAACAGGAGGGAACTTAAAACTCCTGTAATGCAGGGATTCTTAACCTTCTGTGTTATAGACTTTTTAAAACAATATCTGGATTCCTTCTAAGAATAATATTTTAAAACATGGGAAGAAACACTAAATTTCAGATGGAGATTAGTGAATTTAGGAGTCCATGAACTCCAAGTAAAGAATTATTGTTTTAGTTCAATCTCTCCATTTTACAGATGAAGAAACTGAGATGCCATTTCCTCAAAAACTCTGAGGTGCTGAAGATCACAAAGCTAGTTGGTAGCAAAAATAAGACTAAAAGTTAGATGTCTTAACTCCTCCTCACATTCTCTTTCCAGTATACACACCACCTGAGATATACAGCAATGAATTATGAAATTCTCTAAATGAGCTAAAAATTCTCCCTTTTTAGAAAAAAAAAAATTACCACGCAATTCAGGAAATTAGTTACCAATATTGCTTAAGTTCTGCCAAGCTTTCTACCAAAACTGTTACCATTGACATTTCCCAAATTTTTAACAAGAACTAGTCTTGACAACTGTCTAAAATATACCTTGGCAGACCCAATAAACCAGACACAAAAATCTTTCTTCTTGCAAATAGGTAGTTTTCTAGCATGTAGAATTAAAATCCACATAGATTAATTTGGGGAAATGTACTTGGGAAATAGACATGCCCATCATTATATAAGTTATTCTTTGGATGATTTTTAACTCTAAAACAAAATCCTAAATATCCTCCTCATAGTCACTCAATCTTCTACTTCCTAGAATTGTTCTTTTTTTGGACTTGCCTGCTGTTTCTGTTCTAAACAAGAATTCCATGACTGGGCAGTGTTTGCTCTGATGCCTACCTTGTCTTAAATCTGAATCAATCAACAAATATTTATTAATTAACTATTGTGTGTCAGACATTGAGCTAATCAGTAGGAATACAAGTAAAAAGAAAAAACATTCCCTACTTGGAATGACCTTATATTCCAATGGTTAAAACTAGTATCCATAAAAATGTATTTAGCATAAATATAAAATTAAATAAAATATACTTAAATTATGTAATATGTAAGATTATATGATATAATATAACATAACAATATGATATGAGTATAAAAATATTTTACATATGTATAAAGTACATATTAAATACAATTAAATAAAAGGAGGTTTGGAAGCAAGGGCACTAGCAGTTGGGAATTTGAGGATAGCACCATACAAAAGATGGTGCTAAAGTGGTATAATAAAGAAAGAGGACTCTATAAGGTAGATTAAGAAGGGAGTGCATTCCAAGGCCGAAGAATGACCAGTACAATGACATAGAGAGATAGAACTGAGAGTCATGAAGGAGGCTATCAAGTATCATGTGTAAGGCTAAAATCCTGTGATCTGATTAAAATAATTTTATGCTCTGACTTTACTTTTCATCAGCAGATCAGGTTGGTTTCTTCTTTTGGAGCTTCCTTTTAAGTATAGTCTTCTCCCATGAGATTGTAAACTCCTTTGACATGTAAATAACAATTCTTTCTGTTTTGGACTAAAATTCTGAGTGTGGGTCTTCCCCTCCCAAACTGATTCTTTTGTGAAGGCAAACTAGGCCATCTTTTGCCTCATTTCTTACCTAGCTTCTCACTATTGAATGAGAATTACCTCAGACAAACTGAAAACTGGGAAAGACCTTAGCTTAAAAAGGTCAAGGGCTCTTACAGCATCTGGGGTCATCCCCAGTCATCTGGACCTCTGTCTTGCCACCGGACCCTGATAATTCTGGAGGGAGAGTAAGGTTGGTGACTTTTACAACTCTATCTCCCTTAAATCCAATTCACTTGCAAATCAAGACATCACCCTTCTGATA
The DNA here is from genome assembly GCF_902635505.1 of Sarcophilus harrisii. NCBI lineage: Eukaryota > Metazoa > Chordata > Mammalia > Dasyuromorphia > Dasyuridae > Sarcophilus > Sarcophilus harrisii. The sequence goes on along the minus strand of NC_045426.1, from coordinate 552,424,286 downwards.
TCATTGATCCTCTTCAAGAATGAAGTATGAATAACAAATTTATACTCTAACCAGCTTGAGAAATCCTGTGAAAAAATTCTATACTGTTTGCTTATGATCAAAACATGTTATGATTCTTTACTTCCAACAATAAATGGCTTTACCTTATGAGACTATTAGCTGATAGGTGCAGAATCATCTTCTGCTGATTTCTCTCCTCATTCAGCATGCTCCTTGCACCAGACTCAGCTTGGAAAGAAGAGTTCCCAGTTCCTAGAGTGTCAAGGTAAGAAAAACATCTCCAATGGAGGCAAACTATAGCCTGAGGTGTAACATTGCCTAGAGCTATAACACAATGGAGTCTAGCCACTGTTTGGAAAACAACTAGTACCCATCAGAAGCAGACAGCATACCATTCCATTATGCTCAGGAATATTCTGGGAGCCAAAAGTGACTGTGGGTGAAGGGCATATGTCATTGCTAATAAAAAGCCTTGTTCAAGCAAATGAAGAGTTAGAACCTTCCTCAGCTCAATTATAATTAAAAATCCTAACAGATTTGCTTAGTTGACACAAATTCCCATCTCACTCATCCTATCTGATACTCTCACAAATTTCTTTCCAATTTAAACATGTCTGTGAAATGTAGCAAATAATAACATATATTTGGGTGACAATGGAGTTTTCTTTTCAGACTAGAATCAGAAACTTCCTATAAAGATATGGTTTGAGAGCTCATTAGAAGAATTCTAGAGACCAAAGCAATACTTTACTCTAATGAGAATAAGGAACTAAATTTTTAAGCCCACCTCAATAAGCTTTTTCAAGCCAAACATACTTCCACTTGCTATGGGCACAGCTTATGAGACCCCACATTCTAGAAAATGCAAAAATTTTTTATAATTTGGACTAAGAACATATCAGAAATTTGGTTAAGTAGTTATTGGCAGCAGTTTAAACCAGAGAGAAGGACCCAATTTGTATCTAGTTGCTATATTCCCTTACATTCTGTAACTGGTTTCTCATAGTTTAGGTTATTAAGGGAACATTCCATTTTCTTAATGAGAAACTATTTCAATCTGTGTAGATATTTCTGAGAGGCAGAGACAGACAGACAGACATAAATGAGAGAGAGAGAGAGAGAGAGAGAGAGAGAGAGAGAGAGATTGAGAGAAGCATTAATGTCTAAATCATGGTTTTAATCTCACAATCCAAATTAAACTGATTAATGGGATTATATGCTGTGAACTAATACCATCATCCATTTACTTACATAAACTCACACTATGCATGTATATTATCCTAGAGAAACTACTTTGAAAGGATTTCTTTCTTTTTGCCTCATAAAGTTTTTTAACTCTGTTTCTTAAGATTTAGCCCAAGTATCATCTTCTCCATGATTTTCCTGAGCCCTACTCTCAACTACTAGTACCTTCCCTCCCAATTACCTTGCATTTAATTATTTTGTACATAGATATATATATGTTTATTAACTTTATATTTGTGCTACGTATATTTGTATATGTACTTATTATGTCCCCCATTAGAATGTAAGATCACTGAATATTAAATATTATTTCATTCTTTTTTACCATATTTCCAGTACCTTGTATAGTGCATGGCACATAATATTCATTTAATAAATGCTTGATTGATTGATTATTCAAAAATTAAACCTACAAAATCACTGGTTAAATGTATAATAAATTCAGAATATAAGCTTGCAAATTTCAAAATACATAGTAATTATAAAATAAATAAATAGAAATATAAATGTCATTGATTGCATTACCTTTTTTAAAGGAAAAGGCAGATAGATTTTAAAAAGTAAAGTTAAAAGTTGTTAGCTCGTAAATATTTGATACTTCCTGGAAAGACTGTCAGACTGTGTGTAGCATTCCCATTTTATCCAGTTCAGCAGCTCCAATGCAGCCCTGTCCCTCTGCCTGACCAAGGTTGCCCAGGGTAATGTGAAAGAGCTTGTGGAAACCATGATTAATGGTTTTTACTTATCTTCTATTAAAATGCCTAGTGGCCCTTGGGCATAGGTGCCTGTACATTTTAAATTTATTAATTTATTTTTATTAGAATCAGTGTATCCTGACACTGAATTGCTTTAGCATTTCGCAAAGATTCTAGAAAACTAATTTATGAAGTAACTTTTTTTTGGTACTGCATAGCCCATACTTTTTTTAATAGCCAACTTTTTTTTAAGAACCCTGAGAATGATTTTTCCTGAGTGTAATTTCTTTCCATAAATGTGCAACATTCTCCCATTTGCACTTATCCATGCATTGTAGGGTATATCCCAGGGAATGCTTACCCCTAATAAAAGTGTCTGGGAGACAGCAAAAGGGAAAATTTGATGCCAAATATAATAAGAATGAAACCTTTCATGCCTTCTGGTTAAGAAGATGGAATAGAGAACAAATATTTGGCGAAATGCTTATAAGAATAATATTTACTATACAAAATAGTAGTCATTGAAAAATCCACAATGATGAACCTCATTTCTTGTTTTCAGCAAAATCTAAGGATACTTCACCTCATAATTTTCTTTCCTATTTTAGAACATAGTCTGATAATCTAAGCAGAAATAATGTCTGTTATTTGTTGGGGGGGAAGGGTTCCAATGTGCTACTGAAATCATTTCAGCAATCATTTATTTAGGACTTTCCTGTTTGGGGAGTCAGTTTCTTAGGATACAAAGACAGATTTTTTTTTTAAGGTCCTTACTTTCAAGGATCTCAAATTGCATGGGGGAAGTGGGGAAATGGAATACAAACAAGCAAATAATCAGTAAATACAAGATAATTTCAGAAGAGAAAGCCGTGACAGCTAGAGGGATCAGAAAAGGTTTCCTGTAGGAAATGACATATTCCAAGAGGTGGTGATGAGAAGGGAGTACACTGAAGGAATGGAAAGTAATTTATGCAAAAGGAATGAGGGTGGGAAATGAAAAGTTGGTATTGGAGAAGAGAGAGTCAAATAATTAAGAATATGTGAAGGAAAAAAATGTGCAATAAGCCTACAAAGATGGTGACTGGACTTCAAACAAGATTCAGACACATGTTTATTCAATGTTGTTTCATAATAATATACTAAATCCTATTAAAAATCATCTTTAGGGATTACTACCTTGGAGTACACTCAGTTAAATTCTCTTAATGCATATAAAAACAACAACAAAAAAATAATTCAAGAATTGTACCTTCTTTCAAATTATCCAGAGGATCTAGACCTATCAAACCCTAGCAACTTTGAGTTAGAAGGGACCTCAAAGGTCCTCTTACCTGAGTGAGCATCAACTTTACAGCATGACTGACAAAGGACCATCCAGCCATTGTCTGAAATACACCAGTGAGGAGCTGCCCATGCAGCTCCAGACAGCTCTTGACGATTTTGGATAGCTCTAATTATCAAGATGTTTTTCCTTATGTAAGTCCAGGCTAGTTTAAGTATGCTCAGTTCTAACAGTTAGGGGGTTTTGAGGAGCCCAGTACATGGAGCTGGGCTCCAAGTTAGACAAACTGAGCATATCCAACAGCAGACCCTCAAGGCTGCCTCCACCTTAGAGCTGAGAATGACTAGGGCAGCCTGGGATTATGCTCACATCAAGCTGAAATCTTCCTCTCTGCAACTTTATCCTCAATTCTTCTGCCTTCTGTGACTATGGAAAACAAGTCACACAATCCTAGATCTAGAATTGAATGGGACCTCAGAGACCATTTGTTCCAACTCTTCTCATTTTACAAATGAGGAAACAGATTCTAGAAGGTTAAATGATGTCCATAGTCACATATGTAATAAGGACTGAAAGCAAGATCTGAAGTCAGGTCTTCTAAATTGGGCTATTGGGATGCTCTTTCCCTCTACATACCCCTTTCTTTAACATAGGACAGCCCTTCAGTACTTGAAAACAATTGCCTTCCTCAATCTTCCCTTCTCCCAATTTAACATTTCCAGTTCTTTCAACCTAAGATTTACATCCAGGTTCTTCCCTAAATGGTTTTCATTCTCATAAAAATCTGTATCTCACCAAAAACACAAAAGTTAGGAATTTGAAAATCTGTGGAGCTTATAGAGAAGAAAAAATGGAGGAGAAAAAAAATTTTGAATTCTCCTTCTTAATTATCACTCTTTTATTTTGCTATTTTTTAATCCAATGTTATTTAATGTTTCACTTTTAAATACTCTATTTTCCTACATTCCCTCCAAATAAGAAAGCAAGAAAAACAAAACCTTTACAAATACATGTAGTCAAATAAAACAAATTCCCATATTAGCCATGTTTTTAACAAATGCTTCAATCTTCACTGAGTCTATCACCTCTCTAACTGGAGATAGATAGCATGTTTCATCATGATCCTCTGGAATTACCGCCCCTCATTCTTGATCCTTACCCAAGATTGGGATGCCAAGATGGGGGTGAGCACAGAGGAGTAAGGCTTTTTTAAGGTTTGCTAAGGTTCAGTGGATGGCATCATCCATGGTGCTCACCTTTCTGGCCAGGAACCAAGGAGAGAGTACCAGGTTAGAGCATGAATGAACTGTGCCTGTCATGTTTCCAGACAGATAAGAAGAAAATAAACACCATAGATTCCAGAAGGAAGCTTGTTGTGACAAGATTTCTGGCCAACATTCACTAAAACAGTGATGTTTGGGGAGCCAAAAGCATTTGGAAAGAGTATCAGAGTTTCTCTGTGCTTTTCCAAATGGATCCTGTGGGCCTCACTTACCACAAAAACTGACAGCTCCTGCCCTCCATACAAGAGGCAGAACAGGTAGTTCTGTATGATAGAATTGGAATGAAATAGGGGGAGGATGAAGACTTTTAAAAAACCATCCCCCATTTAAAATTATCTTCTTTCTTAGTCACTGACACAGTACCTACTTCCACAAATTTAAAACTCATTCCTCTGGATTCAAAAACACAAACATTTTTATAGCATCTGCTCCATGCAAAGTGTTATTCTGTGCTGGGTACCCCAAAATAAAAACTCAACACTTATTTTCAAGAAGCTTACAATCAGATGAGGAAGAAATGAGAATTTGAAAAGTAACTTTGATAGAAGGTAGATAGATGTTAAAAGCAAAATAGAGGAGCAAAATACCATAGGAAATATGAGAGGGACGCCTCTAAGATGGGGAAGGGAGCAGATAGAATAAAGAACAACTTAGTTTAAGAACTGTCTGTTAAAATGCAAATATAGCTGGATATAGAGTTATTTCTAGGATATGGAAAATCTATGTTGATCATATCTGTGATAACAGTAATATGTAAACCCCTTGTCTCCTTCTTCCAATTGTCAATTCACAAGTCACAAATAAGTAACCTCCTGCAATTTCTTCATCTGATAACACACATTTTCAGATCTATCCTAGTCAAGATAATGGTGGGCAAAAGGTAACAAATGATCCAATGCCTAAAACCTGAGGAAGAGAATAAAGGAAAATTATCCCACAGTAAAATGTACAAGCCATTTACATCAGCTGGAAACTTCTGTTTATTTCAACCTAGCTTCCTCTTCCCACCCACCAAGGATGCCCATAACTAGAGACAGTATCAAGCCTATTAATATGATAAGAAATCAGAACACTTGGAAAAACTATTTTCTGAAGTGCAAAGCCATAACAAGAGCAGTGTGTCTACAGCTTTGCCCCAAGGTGCCAAATTTTGTACAATTTGCACAGCATAAGAACAAGACTTAGACCTCATTAGGAAGAATAATTCATTAAAATAGAAAGCCAACATGTAAGGCAGATAAGTCCCTCACCTCGTTCCTATCCTGTTCTTCCTTCATTTAAGGCAACATTCCCAGATAGAGCCTCCTCATGGGTGTCTTATGGGTTCTATTCAATTTCCTCTACCCCAGGCAATGGTTCACTCCTTACCTTACCCCCAACAGAGGGGCATGAAGCATGCTACTTGCCTAAGGCATGGTTTATGATATTTGCCCTAGATACAATTATTCATGAGTACCAGCTGTGCCAAGATGACAGGGGGAAAAACACAAAGGAAAGTTTTTTTTAGAGGGAGGGAAAGACCAGTAAATTAAGATCCTAACTGAGAATGGAAGACCTGAATGGGAGTCATATTAAGAGATTCTGAATAGTCAAGGTGCAGCATGCAAATAAATAAGTCAAAGAACATTTATTAAACACCAACTTTATGTAAACACTCTGCTAAATGCTGGGAATGCAAATACAAAAAAGAAAGACAAATTCTGCCTTCAATGAGCTTACAATCTAATGGGGAAAAGACAACACCAAAAGGAACTTGAAAATGAAAGAGGGAGGAAAAGTACCTAGCACTGAAGGGTGATGGAGACCTAAGTGGAATTATTTGGAAAATAAAAAGATAGTTGACCTAGGAGTCCTCTTTAAATTGATGTTTAGAGAGGAGCTCTTTGCTCTGCCCTCCAATTATAAGGTCTGAGGATAATGATGAGATGTGGGTATCAATAAGTTTCCTAGAAACATTATACAATTTAAATAATTGTTGCCAGATGAGAAATGATGAGGCCTTATCCATGAAGACTAGGTGATGAATGCCAACAGGAAAATCAGAAGGATACTAAAAATCACATCTTGCCCATTTCTCCAGTGGGAGATGTAAAGAATTAAAGACCCATAAGCCTTTCCCTCAGGAAGCTGATAATCCAACAGGATTATTATCCATACACAAATAACAAGAAGTTAGAAGTCACAAAAGGATAGGTGAGTGCTTCAGTCATTCAATCAATAATTATTTATTAAACACTTGCTATGGATCATCCTTCTAGGAAGTCATTTCTGATGCCCTAATTTATTTATACTCTTCAATTCATCTTGTATTTACTTCTATTTGAATGTTGTAATCCCCTCAGTAAAATGTAAATTTTCTGAGGACAAGGGCTGCCTTTCAATGTTCTTTGTGTATTTGTAACCAGACTGCTGTACTTACAGATAATAGATGCTTACTAAATACTCACTGAATGAAAATGAAATTCAGGAAAGTTCTAGTTATATCAAAACAGAAAAACTTGTATTAGAGAAGATATAATTGCTTCTATAAAACTAACCTGATTGCCATATGTGTATATAAAGGCTGAACTCAATGGGCTGCTACAGCTGGTGGGAGTATTTCCAATGGCCTCTGCTCTGAAGGAAATGAATAAATGAGTGAATTAATGAATTTTAAAACATGTTCTAAGTGCTTGCTATATCTATTTATTAAGTGTTTACTGTTCTTCGCTTCTTATCTGCTGTACCACTTTGGGACTTCTCTTATTTTTCCATCCTGCCCCAAGGAATTAATTATTATGATAAACTCATCATCCTGCAAGACCTCATTAGCCATAGTAATCCATCCCATCACCATCCTTTTGTCCTTTGGGTTAAAAGATAAAATCAACAATTCTAAACCACCATTTAAGGAGGGAATCCATTAAAAATATCAGAACATCTCATTTCTCATCTCCTCATCTGACTGAAATTTAAGATTTTTCTGACTTTACCACCAACCCCAAGGAAGGTCACTTTTGGAAAAACTTCATTTTCCTGCAAGATTCCACTATCCTTAGTATTCTAAATCATCATCATCATCATCAGAATCATCATCATCTTTCCCACTGATTGAAGGATAGAGCCATGAACTTCAAAACCTCCATTCAAGTTGGAAGCTCAACTCAGAGCATCTCATGTCTCACCTGAATGTACTACTTTGAGACTTCTCTGACTTTTCCACCATCCCTCCTCCTTGTTAGCTTTGTTCTTGTCTGTGTGTATGTGTGTGTGTTCTTCTCCTTTTAGACTGTAAATTCTTTGAAGACAGAGACTGTCTTTCTCTTTTGCATTTACATCTTCAGTGCTTAGCATATAATAAACACAATAAATCTTTATTGATTATATGTGCTGGGCATTATAGAGAAGGGGGAAAGACCAATAAGAATACTTCCCAGAATGTATTGTCCCACTTCACTCATATCTCTGTGCACAGCCTATGTTACTAAATTCCTCAAGAATGAGAAGGAAGGAGAGATAAGTCTATTTTAAATGCTCTATTGAGGTTTTCAAAGCTAATCACTTGTGAGCTGAGCAATTCCTTAACATCATATTATAATCACTGAAATTACTGTGTTAGCAGAATAGAGCAAGTAAATTATTTCTAAAATCAGTAAACCTGCCTACAGAATTCAAAACCTGTGAGTAAAAGATACAAAAATCATTAAAAGACTATATCATGAGTTTCTGGGAGCATAACCAGGATAGTAAAGTAAAAGAAATTCTCAGTTGAGCTCTCCCAACATTTCCCTCTAAACAATTTTAAAATAATTCCTCAAATCAAATTCTGGAATGGCAGAGCCAACAAAAGGTCAACATGAGACATTTTTCTAGCCCAAGATAACTTAGGAGAACAGAAAGAGAGATTAAAAGAGATTGGAAAGATGAATGTTGGCCAGAGTGGATGAGATTACAGTTGTAGGATGTGGTGATAACAACAGATGCAGCAGCACCTTCACTTGAGGAGCATTCAAACCAGAGACAATTGGTCTGGCAACTAGTCAAAAAAAAAAAAAGAGTACAAGAGACCTTTTGTGCTAACACTGAGTATAGGATCAATTGTCTGAAAACTCCATTCACTATATCCACTTCCAGGTCACAGTTAGAGGGTGGAGAGAAGCACTTTCAGGCACAAGGAATAAAAGTCTCTGAAGAACATATCACTTGGGATCCTAAGGAGCAGAGGCTCTAAGAAACAGTATCACTGCTGGAACCCTAAGAAGCAATATTGATTACAATTCCAAATAATTAGCAGACCTATAAGAGTAAGGATCAGAGCATAGACAAGGACAGCAGTAGTCACACCTCTCCTTTAGTCATAGTTTGAAGCACTAAATTCTTTCAAATTCTTTCCAGAAATAGCTCTAAAAACAATAGTGGGGGAAAAAATCCTGAAGCAGGGAAGAGTGCCTTCCCTTTCCCATGCAAGGAATAGAGTGTAATTTTAATAGAAAGTTCAAAATTAACAAATAAGGTGATAAAGTGAGCAAACAACAACAACAAAGGTACCTGACCAAAAAAATCTATTATGCTGACAGGGAAGATCAAGACACAAATTTCAAAGGAGGGAATGATCTGAACTACAAGCATAAAGTCAAAGAAAAAAAATGTGAATTAGATACAAGATCAACAAGCATACATGAAAAAGCTAAAAATCACTTTTTAAAATCAAGTAAGGCTGGTAAAAAAAAAAAATTGTGTCTCACCCCATACCAAAATAAGGGAAAATTGTGTAAAGAAATGTAAAGAAAGAAAATTAGCAGTCTTTTTTTAAAGGAATAAAAAGAACTGAAAAAATAGGATTTTAAAAATGGAATTGGGCAAATGGAAAAGGAAATATAAAAATCTCACTAAAGAGAATTCCCTAAAAATTAGAACTGGACAAGTTTCGAAGCTAATGACTCTATCTATAATGCAACAAGAACCAATAAAATAGTCAAAAGAATTTAAAAAAAAAAAAAAAAAAAGGAAAGCTAAGTGGCACAGTGGATAGAGCACCAACCCTGAAGTCAGGGAGCGCCTGAGTTCAAATTTGGCCTCAGACACTTACTACTGCCTAGCTGAATGACCCTGGGCAAGTCACTTAACCCTAATTGCCTCAAAAAAAAAAAAGAATAAAAAATAAAGAAAAAGAAAACTTGAAATAGTTCACTGGAAAAGCAACAGACCTGGAAATAGATTGAGAAGAAATAATTTAAAAACTATCAGACTACTGAAAGTCATGGTCAAAAAAAGAGCCTAGACATTATATTTCAAGAAATTATCAAGGAAAACTGTCCCAATATTTTAGAGTAGAGAATAGAAAAGAAACAGAAAATCCATTGATCACCACCTGAAAGAGTTCCCAAAATGAAAACTCTCAGAAATATTATACCAAATTTAAAAGTTCCAAGGTCAAAGAGAGAATACTTCTAGCACCCTGAAAGAAACTATTCTAACATGGAGCCACCATTAGGATCACACAAGACCTAGAAGCTACTAATTATAAGTTTGGAGAGTTTGAAATATGATAATCTGAAAAGCAAAAGAGCTAGGATTACAATCAAGAATAACCTTTCCAGTTATAGAAACTGAGTATAATCCTTGAAAGGGAAAATAAATATTTGGTGAAATAAAGGACTTTTCAAGCATTTCTATTGAAAAGATCAAAGCTAAATAGAAAAAATAATTTTCAAATACAAGCCTCAAGATAGACATAAAAAAGATAAAGATGAAAAAAGAAATCATAAGGGACTTGCTAAAGTTAAATTGTTTATATTCCTATATGAGAAGATGATACATATAATTCCTAAGAACTTTAATATTATTAGAACAGTTAGAAGAATTCTAAAAAGAGGGCATGGAGTAAGTTAATTATGTTATAATTATTTTTTAATAGATGATTAAGAAAGAAAAGAGACACTAGAAGAAAGGGGAAGGGAAAAGGAAAATGGAAAAAAATATCTCACATAAAAGAGGCATGCAAGGAAGAGTTTTTACAACAGAGGGTAAAATGGGGTGGGGTGAGAAATGCTTGAACTTTATTCATCTAAATTGTTTCAAAGAGGGTATATAGACCCTCTTTGACATATGTATGACATATATATGGGTTTGAGTGTGGGTGCAGGTATATATACATGATTGGAAATCCTGAAAATCAAAGGAGAAATTAATAAAATTTAAAAGGAAAAAATGGAACTAATCAATAAAAACAAGGAGCCAGTTTTAATTTTAAAAACAAAAACAGCAGCAATAAATTAAATAAACAACTGGCTAATTTGATTTTTAAGGAGAAAGAAAACCAAATTATGAGTACCAAAAATGAAAAAGGTATATGTACCACCAATGAATTGGGAGTTATTTTGCCTAATTATATCTCAGGAAAACTGACAATCTAAATTAAATGAATGAATGTTTACAAAAAGATAAACCTCCAAGATTATAGAAGAGGAAATAGAATATTTAAATTCTTTCTATCTTAGAAAAAAAATTAAACAAACCATATGTTGAGTTTCCCCAGAAAAAAATACCCAGGACCAGTTAGAAATAAAAATAAATTCTACCAAATATTTAAGGAGCAATTAATCTCAATCCTATATAAATTGTTTGAAAAATCAAGTAAATGGATATTAACAAATTCCTTTTATGACATAAATAGAGTTTTGACACTGAAACTAGGAAGAGAAAAAGAAAAAAAGAAAATTATAGGCCAACTTCCTAATGAATTTTGATGCAAATTTTAAAAAATAAATTACTAGCCAAAAAATTGTAACTGCATATCACAAAGATCATGCTATAACAGGTAGGATTAATATGAGGAATGCAAGGAAACAGTAAGCATAATTGACCAATAAAAGAAACAAAAATCATTTAATTTTAATTGATGCAGAAAAACCTTTTGCCAAAATAACAGCACTCGTTCCTATTAAAAACATTAGAAAGAATAGGAGGCAATGGAGCTTTTCTTAAAATAAGCAGTACCTATCTGAAAATCAGAAGCAAGCATTATCCATAAGGGATGAACTTGAAGTCTCCTTACTAAGATTGGAGTGAAGTACAGATAGATAAATAGCTAGGTAGATAGATACACAGATACATAGAGATAGAAATATATACTCACATAAATCATCAATGTTTCTATATACTAACAACAAAGTCCAGCAGAAAGAAATAGAAAGAAAAAATACTTTTAAAATAACGGAAGACCACATAATATTCAGGAGTTTATCTGCCAAGTCAAAAGTAGGGACTATATGAATACAATTACAAGGTACTTTTTCACATAAAGTTAGATCTAAATAATTGGAGAACTGTTAATTGCTAATGGGTAGGCTGAGCCAATGTAATAAAAATGACAATACTACCTAAATTAATTTATGTATTTAATGCCTTACCAATCAAACTACAAGAGAATTATTTTATAGAGCTAAGAAAATATCAAGGCAATTGATGAGAGGGAAAAATGTGAAGAAGAGAAGTCAAGCAGTACCAGATTTGAAACTATATTACAAAACAGTAATCAGGAAAACAACCTGATATTTTCTAAGAAATAGAGAGGTAAAGCAGTGGAACAGATTAGGTATATAATACACTGTAGTAAATGAGCATAGGAATCGCGTGTTTGATAAACCCAAAGATCCAAGTTTGGGGGAGGGGGTCAAGAACTCACCATTTGTCAAAAATTGCTGAGGTAACCAGAAAGTAGTTTGACAGAAACTAGGCAAAAACAATCATCTCATACTATAGACAAAGATAAAGTCAAAATGGATAAGTATTTTAGATATAAAGCATGATAGCATATGTAAATTAGGGGTGCATTGAAAATTTTGCTTTTCAGATCTATAGTAAGAAAAAAGTTTATGACTAAATAAGATCTATAAATGATCACAGAAAGTAAAATGGATGATTTTAACTACATGAAATTAAAAAGGGTTTTGAAAAAAAATTTAATGCAGCCAAAATTAAAAGGAAACAGGAAAATGGGAGAAAATTTCATAACAAGTTTCTCACATAAAAGTCTTTCAAATTTATAGGGAACTGAAAAAAAAATTTTTTAATAAAATACAAGCCATTCCCCAATTGATAAGTAGTTGAAAGATACAAATAGGCAGTTTTCATATGAAATCAAAGTTATCAATAGTCACATGAAAAAAATGCTCTAAATCACCAGTGATTAAAGAAAAAAAAATAATGATACAATTCTGAGTTATCATCTCATACCTATCAGATTATCTAACCTGACAGAAAAGAAAAATGACAAATATTAGAGGAAAATTTGGTAGAGCTATGAACTGGCCCAACCATTCTAGAAAACAATTTAGAACTATGCCCAAAGGCCTCTTAACTATTCATAACCTTTGAGCCAGCAATATACTAAATCTGTATCCCAAAGAGATCAAAGAAAAGGGTGAAAGACCTATTTGTACAAAAATATTTATAGCAGTTCTTTTTGAGGTGGCAACAATTTAGGATTTAAAAGGATGCCCATGAATTGGGAAGCTATTTAGAAGGTTGTGTTATGTGATTATGATGTAATACTATTTTGCTATAAGAAATGATGAGCAGGATGGTTTCAGAAAAACCTAATAAGACTTATATAATAAATGCAGAATGAAGTGAGCAGAACCAAGAGATCATTGTACATAGTAAAAAAACTATTGCAGCAATGATCAACTGTGAAAGACTTAGCTACTCTAATTAATACAATGTCTCTGATCAAGACAATTCCAAAGGACCCATGATGAAAAATGTTATCCACCTCCAAAAAGACAAATGATGAACTCTGATAACAGACTGAAGCACACTTTTTCCATTTTTTATTTGTTTTTTATGTGTTTTTTCTTTTGCAATATAACTAATGCAGAAATGTTTTATATAACTTCACGTGTATAATAAATAATCAGTTGAATATTGCCTACTTGCCTTTTAAATAAGTGAAGAAAGGGTTGCAGGGAAAGAGAAAATTTGGAACTCAAATTTTAAAAATATATATTAAAAAACTATAATGTGATTAGGAAATATTTAACTAAACAATTTTTTTTAAAGATTATGCTACAAGGTATACATAATCAATTAGGACTGAGTCTGATCCCTGAGAATATTTATTTGCTACTTGTGAATGTTGTTGATTCAGAGGTGTCTGCCCCTTTCAAATGCTGATAACTTTCTGCTCTTTCCATTTCACATGGCCATAATTTTCTACCTCTAGATTAAAATTTATTGTGTAATGTCAGAAAGGCTAAAGCAGTTTTCTGGCCCATGGCATTGCTCACACTTAAAAGTGTATTTCCCAACCAATCCCATATGTTCAATGTGGCTAAAATGTTGGTGACATTCATAAATGACTGGTTGTAACCTCTTAGAAGTTTCAGAAGTTAGCAGAGCTAGTTGAATGATTTACAGCTTTTTATTAACACCATAGACTTGTATCATTTATTTAAGATTACTAGAATAACTGAAAACATTTATTCTAATCAAAGCTTCACTTAGATTACATGATACACTTTTGATAACATACATGTTCTGTGGTATTTGCTACAACTCTCAAAAAGTGCTTCAAGGGATATAACAAGCTGAGTAAAATCCAAATAGAATAAGAAAGATTAAATAAAAGGCCATCTTTTCATTTCCAAGTCCTATAAAATGCTAAACACATGTTTTCAAGTTTGATTTTTTTTAAAATAAGCACTTTTGACTTTTGTAAATATTTGTGCTATCCCACTTGACATCATCGATTAGCTCTCCATACGCATGGCATTAAGAGAAATCTTAACTGGACTTTCAATTTACGTCCCCTACTTTTAACTGAATAGAATTACAACAAAGTTTTGTGATATCATTTTTGAGTTTGGTAATAATTCATTTATCATGTTATTTTGAAAAAGTATTACTTGAGAGAGAATATTATCTGGAGTATTTGGAGTATTTCTGAGCCTTCTTTCCATAGCAAAAGTAATTATTCATTAAACATATTCTGTCTGAATATTTATGTAAATACCTCTTGATGTTGGTTCTTCTTACAATGATACATATTATAATCTTTTAATGTTTTCTCAGTTTAGGTGATTTCTTATTTTTTTCCTCTCTAAAATTTTCCATAAGGCATTTATCCAATATACTAGAAGCATTTCGGTCTTTTTGCATCCTGTGGCTATCAGCAAATAATTGATCATATGTAATTTTTTACTGTCCCTGTATTACTGGACCACAAACTTTCTAATTAATAAAGCATTAGCCCTTTTCCTACTCCAGTTTTTTAGCCTTTAATATAATCTCAAAGAAACAACTTCTTTGTGATGAATGAAAAGACAACATACAGAAGACCTAGAATGAAAAGACAGCATACATAAGACCTAGGTTTGTGCCTCCCCTCTGAAACATATTAGCTGTATGACCCTAACCGAGACAGTTAATATCTTAGTGCCCCCAGACAGTTCTCTAAAATAGGTACTCTAAGAATAGGTACTTATCTTCATTACAGAGGAAGTTTTGTCTTCATTTTAAAGTTTTCTCCCTAGATATCTCCCTAATATCAATAAAATCTAGACTATATATACACATATGCATATATATGTGAGTGTGCATATATACATGTATATATTTCTTGCATGACATCTTTTAATTATAGGAAAAATTATGGCTCACAAGTCTTGAGTATCTCCAGAAAGGGGTAAGTAAAAATTTATTCAATGTACAATATGAATTGGGAATAGAACAGTTAATGTATTCCTATTCTCTCTGTGTGTCTCTCTCTCACATAGTAACACATACACACACACACACACACAAAAGTGTACTATAAAAAAATCAGTCTTCATTAACAGAACTACTAGATTAGAATTCTATTACAAGTTTAGATATGGTTATAATTGGTTTGGAGGGAAATAGCTAAATCTTATCAAAAGATAAATAATTTTTGCAATGGCACTAATTAGGGAATTTGCATTTCACTTCAGCTGACCATCGCTGAATCAAACAGCCATGACTGAGTCAATCTTCTTTAAGGTGACAGCTTTTCCAACATACCAAACTGTATTAGCAGACTGCTTTTGTCACAAAAACTGCAATCAGATCCTGCCTCAGTAAATACTGATGCCACCATATTCACAGACTTTGGAACTTTCCACATTCATAAGGTCATCTGCTCAAGGAAAGAAAATACAAAAAAGAAAAAGGAGGAGGAAGAGGAGCAGGAGAAGGAAGAAGAAGAAGAAGAAGAAGAAGAAGAAGAAGAAGAAGAAGAAGAAGAAGAAGAAGAAGAAGAAGAAGAAGAAGAAGAAGAAGAAGAAGAAGAAGGAAGAAGAAGAAGAAGAAGAAGAAGAGGAAGAAGAAGAAGAAGAAGAAGAAGAAGAAGAAGGAAGAAGAAGAAGAAGAAGAAGAAGAAGAAGGAAGAAGAAGAAGAAGAAGGAAGAAGAAGAAGAAGAAGAAGGAAGAAGAAGAAGAAGAAGAAGGAAGAAGAAGAAGAAGAAGGAAGAAGAAGAAGAAGAAAGAAGGAAGAAGAAATTTCCAGAGACCCAGCCATAGACTCACTTAGTTGCAGCCCAAATCACTAGTTGCCCCGTGAATGGGACCCATATCAGATAATATTAGCAAAGGACCCTGAACTTGCTCAATCCTCATTGAAGTCACATCTTGCCATCTAGAGATATAGCTAAAGAGACCAGAAATAGAAGTTCTTTTGTTATTTAAAATTTTCCCTGTCCAAATTTTCTACTTTATTCTAAAATTCCACAACCATTCAAAATGGGGTCAGCTTTATGCAACCCACTTCACTGATTTGTAAAATTCCATGATTCTCAATCATGTAAAGTCATTGGAAGAATATTGATATTTAAAGAATGATGTTTTGTTACAAAGGACAGCTTAGGGTCATTGAAAGTCCTGTACAACTTCCCAAATGTAATCCAACATTTATATAGTAATTTACTGGTATTGATTAATTTTTGCTGCAAACCTGTAAATTCATCATCCCCATTTTAAAGGTAAAGAAATGTGGGTGTAGAAGTTAAATGACTTGTTCAAGTGTAGAGGAAATAAATCAACAGCAAATCCAAGAGCTACTGTTTATATTGTGGTTTTTTTTAACTTGTTCTTTTTCCTTTTTCAAATTATTGAGCTATACCTACTCCTAAGCATCAACCATGGTACATTACACTTAACCAGTGAGCTTCACAAGCTCATTATATTTAATCAACTATAATAATCTAATAAATGTATTCATGTGCTCTCTTTCCCAGAGCACCTCAGATTTTTATACTTTACAAATTAATTTGGAAATTGTCCTGAAAACTGTAGTAATATATGCCAAAGGAATCATTGAATAGATTTAATTCTCTTCTCCCCAAGTGGGGGATTTGCAAGATTGTCTTAGTCATCCATATATGTTTTGTTTTGTTTTGTTTTGTTTTTTAAAGAGAGAATTCAGGTCAACAAACATTAAGTGATTATTATATGCCAAGCACTGTTCTTAAAGCTATGGCTTAAAATGAAAATTACACATGTCCTATCTTCAAGGAGCTTCCAGCCTAACAAGAGAATGTTGCATGGGCATAGATAAGAAGGCAGAGTATGAGAGGAACAAAGAACAATATGACTTCCTTGAGAGTAGGGACTATTTTGTTTCTGTTTCTTTGTCCTCAAGTGTAATAGAGTTCCTTGACACATGGTAGGGACTTAATTGAACTGAAAGAAAAATCTAACATCTTCTAGGAAAATTTAATCAGAGAGAGATCACTTTGGGAGGGGCAAAGAGAAAAGTGCCATCAGAGAAACTCAGGGAGGAGAGAGAAGAAAGAGAATTATTTCTGTAAGCAGAAATAAGGTAAGAATAAAGGAAGAGAGTCCATGAAAATGTAGGAAAATGAGAAGACTGCAAAACAAGATTGGAAAACAATTTATCTAAGACATCAGATACCAACTTAGAAATTGGTAAACTACAAATCAGGAACTAATTTATTGTCTTGTTGATTATCTAGGTTTAAGAAAGTGATAAAATGTTAATAGTACAGTATAAACTTAAAAGTGTGTGGTCAAAAAGCTGATAATTAAACATTTATCAGGATCACACCACTAAGAGGATTGTAAACTGTCTTTAACTCTTTCACACATCTTTTTGATTCTTCTAAAATGCAAATTATTATCAAAGGGGAAAAACTCCATCACCAAAAGACTGAAATGATAATTTTTGTTATTTGAATATCATAGTCATTTCCCCCCAAAAAAGGATAAGTATGCCTAGAGGAAATGAACTCTATCTTTCTCCACTTTCTTTGCAGCTCTGCAGCTGAAAAGACTTTCCAGATGAAGAAATCTCTAAGGATAGTGGCTATGAAGTAAAGTTTTCTTGCACAAAAAAGAGATGATCCAGCCCTGTAGTCCCTAAATTAGGTTAGTAGCTTAAGTTCTAATTGTACCTTATTTGGTAGACTTCCAAATTAGTTGCTTCCTTCTCCCATTTTCTTCTCCACTCTTTCTTGACATTCTACCAGGATTACAAACGTGGAAGAAGACACAGTTTCTATATTCCCCCAATTCAGTCATAGAATCAAAAAATGTTATGTTTGTGCAATGAAGGCACCAGGCAATGAAAGCCCATTCATTTAGGGTAGAGGAAGGAAAAGAGACAGAGACAGAGACAGAGAGAAGTGAACTTACTTCTGAAAATCTGTGATGACATGAAATGGAAAATTTTGACTCTCCACTCCAGAACTCAGGTGATGAAAAAGCCTTTTGAACGGCCACTAAAAGAGAAATTAGTTTCTTTTCTGTAGCAAACTAATATAGACCAGGGCTTCTCAAACTTTCCCCCCTGGTGTCCCCTTGTTACAGAACCCTGGGTATATAGGTATATAAAATAGGTATACAAATCAAACATTTACTGATAATAAAACATAATTTCACAATCCCATATTCAGTTATAGGACCCTATATGGAGTCATGAACCTCAGTTTAAGAAGCTTTTGCACAGACTCCCATCAGTAGACTTCTACTCTTGATCTTTCCAAGATTCCCAAGGATTTTTACCAAAAGAAAGAAGCCACAAACAGGAAAAAACTTCATTTCAGAAAGGCTTGCCTAGGAAGCCATCTGCTCATAGGTCAGCCCTGTTGGAGGGAAAGATATCCTTCATTTCTAACCATCTCTCCAGAGTTTATATAATCATACTTTTACCTCAGGGCCCACCAAAGGAAAGAATATAAACTTCTCTGTTGAGGTTTTTTATATGCATTTTTAGTTCATGCTTAGCATCAACTAAAAAGCTTTTCTTCACCATGCTGTAATTAGACAGCAAATAGTCAGAGAATATCTGTATCTGCTCTGGAGTAGAGAAGTACAAAGTCCTTCCATTCCACATCCTCACTTACTTCCAAAAGTGGTCTCATCAGACACAAATATTTTCAGTTCTTCTCTTTTCCATTATTTCCAATAACACCAAGAAGAAATTTTAAAGATCACCTAGCTCAGCTTCCTCATTTTACAAGAAAGGAAAATGAGACTAAGAGAGGACAAATAGCCTTCTGTAGCATCATCATTGTTATTGTCTGTTTGAGATTCTCTCCATCCTCACTCAATTCTACCTAAATTCTTATTCAAAGATTTTAACTTTTCCCCCCTACCTCAGTCTTTGACCTCATATTCTAGGTCCCTCAAGAGTTCTTGTCTCCTATATATCCTCCTATCCCATCAATCCACACACAAACTGAAAGCCTTTTCCATTAGCATGCCATTCCAATTATCCAAAAGATTCAGGGAATTTAGAAATAGCTTCTCTTAAAATTTTCTAGTGATATCAAAATTAGTCTAATGGGAAAATATTCAACTTCAAAGTAAGAGTCTCAAGACAACTATGCTGACTAATCACCCAATCACAGGAAGAAGTCAATTGAATATGAAAGTATATTTAGAAGAATTAAATATATTTAATCTTATATCTGATTGCTTAATATTTTGTTAAGAAGGGAGGAGAGAGAAAAAAATTTGGAAAACAAGGTTTTGCAAAGGTGAATGTTGAAAACTATCTTTGCATGTATTTAGAAAAATAAAATACTATTTTAAAAAAGAAAGAAAAGAAGCTCCATTCTATAAGAATAAGAACATAAAGTCATTTTAGTCAAAAAATCATTTTGATTTAATTCCCAAACTAATTAATTTATTAACTGACTGAACTAACACAGTTAACTAGTTTTTTTTTTTTGGGGGGGGGGATTGGCATGATACAGTTACTAAACTAAGTGAGATGTATAGAGTATAAATTCTTTTAAGAATATATATTGTATTTAAATAGCATCTTTGAATTAAGGACATGGGAGGTTTGCCTTTACATTTTACAAATAATGAATAATGTAATGAGCTATTACAATCTCTCAATAAACATTTAACTTGCAAATTACTATTAAAATAATGATTAATTATAATTGACATTTACATAGCACTTTAAAGTTTGCAAAGCATTTAAAATATATATAACTCACTTGATCCTCAAAACAATCTGGTAAGATAGACTGTTGTTTTACTAATTTTATAGTTATGGAAACTAAGTTTTAAACAGGTTACATGATTTACCCAGCACCATACAACTAGTAAGTGTTTAAAGTGTGATTCTAACCCAGGGTTTTTGGACTTCAAGTCTGGAGACACGTGAGAATTGTCCAAATGTATTCCTTGTTCTCCCCAATCTTACACCTAATTTACCTTAAAACAAACAAAATAAACAGAACTTTTATGGGTTCCTCTGGCTAATCTAATGTTTTAGGTTGAACTAATGCTGCATCTTACAAATTTATCTGACAAAAGATTGCATCTGATGTCAAAAGATGTCTTTAAAAACTTCTCACAAAAATCCCTGTTAGTAGATAGGTGGGAGGACTGTGAAACAGAATCACGTTAATATGATGGTGGATTTTGTGCACATGAATCAAATGACATGCTATACATTTGAAATGATTCAGGTGTTAAATTGGATGATGTTAGACTTCATTGGTTAAGTTGGACACCAAGGACCAACATTTTTAAGAACCTCTCTTTGGTGTTAATGCAGAGCAATTCAAAGAGTCTAACATGGAAGGCTATTTCCCTATCCCTGAGTTTGTTTCTAGATTTTACCTAATTTGTGTCTACTAATTTCAATTTGACTGGTGTGTGAAAATGTGAATTGTAGAACTGAGGCTGTGAACTTGGCCCTTAATTCTCATCTAGTTTGTTCAAGTTTTTAATCAGGTAGATGCTAATGTTCTTGCCTAATTATACTTAACCAGGTTTATCTGGGAAAGAGGTTGTATAGGAGAAATTAGTCCATCTACAATGCAAAATGCGCTGTGCCTAGAGCTCCACTAGATACAAATCTAAAAGCCAAAGCCCATCATTTTCTTCTTCAGGTTCCTCAAATAAGTAGCAAGGGACAAGGACAGTTTCTATGTTAGAAGACAATGTTTGGTTCCTGTGCTTGCAGGAATCATTGTCATTTTTGTATTTTTGTTCCCATTATCTGACTTCTATGTCCAAAAACAGGGTTTCCAAACTTGGAAGTAATCTTAGAATTACTTGAATAAGTAATCTTATTAATTGCACCAAGGGAAACTACCCTGAGAAATACTATATTCCTAACAAGAAAAATGGGCCACAGATCTCATATAAAATATTTTTTAAAGTAAGATATTATCTGTATGACAATAAAGACATATTAAAGATATGACATAGGAAAAAAAATCACTTTCAAAACACTTGAACTTTCTTAACAAGGATAAAACAGTGAGGATTAAGAAATCATTTAGCTAGAATGAATCTTCTCTATCCTAATATCTCTTTCTTAGCCTTTCTTTCTTTTTCTTATGCATGTAACTAGTACTTGATGAGGCCTTTGGAAAATGAGTTGGGAGAATGAATTTATCCAGTCATCAGCAAGTTTTTTTTCAAAGCTTACCATGTTCCAGGCACTTTTGTAAGCCCTGGGATTACAAAGAAAGGCAAAAGACTTCTCCTGTCCTAAGAGAGCATATTGTCTTTCAAAAATACTAAAAAGGTAGTTTCTTTTTCCGTTTGCAATATTTTTTCAATAAAAATAAATGTTATGCTCAGACTTGTATGAGTAAGAAATGATAGCCAGCTCTTTTAGTCACCAAAGGTCCTTCCCCTACCTCAAGCTATGGGAGGATAATGCATGTGTGGTCTTGAATTCACATACACATACACACATACACACATACACACACACACACACACACACACACACACACACACATACACACACATACTGGAACTGTTTGAAGTATCTGAATTCTTGGTGTAATCTGCAGTTTTGATTCCCCTACCACCACAGTGTTCAATCAATTTTAGTCTTATATTATCAGGAGAGATTTGTATTGTATAGATGGGCTTTTGAGTCCTGGATTAGTGATACTCCCTTGCTAATGTCATCTACAATGCTCTTCCTTAATAACAACTTCCTTTCGACCTACCCCCACCCCCATAAAGTTTTTGATGACTCTATGCTTAATCATTCCTAAATTCATTATATCCCTGATGAACCAGATTTTTCTGATTTTATATTAAAAAGAGACTTTTCATTCAGAATCTTATAAACACAATTTGCTGTGAATACAAAGACTCAAAAATAAAATGGACTATAGCCTTTATGAAAACATGAAGGGGGGCTTAATTTAGCTCAAAAAACTAATAAACAGTTTAGTTTCTTGTATTATGGGTAACAGTCAGTGGTTTGCATGACTAATTAAACAATCTGGAGTTTGCTTTGAAGGCTGAGCCATTCTTAATAGCTTTAAATTACAGTCTATCTATCTAAGCTGGAATTAAAACCCTCAATTGTTTAAAAAAAAAACCACACTTCACTCTGTGTATAAATACCATTAGACTGGGTTTTCATAGAAGAGTTGAACCATCTGGCAGTCTTCTGAATTAACAATACATTTCAAATACAACAACTCTTGATTATTCCAAAGCTTACTATCCAGTTTGTATATTATCCATACCTTCAATATCCTGCTCTCTCTTTGTTCCCCTCAGAACCATAAATGTTCTTAATAATTCCTTTCACTTTGTCATTCCCTCAAGCAGAGACTAAATAGAGTAAAGAGAGAAGAAAACAAAAATTCAATTCAATCTAATTCAAAAAGCATTTACTTTGTGCAAGTCACAATTTTAAACAATAGTCCAAAACAACCTAGCTTAGAATACAAAAGGAAAATCCCTTTTCTCAAGGAGTTAACATTTCTACTTATCACCCCAACTTCCTCATAAAGTAAAGACTTCATAGGAGACTAAGTTGAACTTAAGAATATTACCTAAGGATTTCACTGAGCCTCATTCTGATTCTTCAGTATCTCACTTTCTTGGAATATGAATGAGATTGAGATTTTCTTTTCTCTGATCCAGAATTTTTTCCTACCTTTGTTACTTCAAAGACAGTGCAGTGGTAATGAAAGATTAGGCCAAGTATGATAAGTGAAAGCTTCTAATTGAAGGAATACACTATTTAAAAAGAGAACTGCAGTATCAATTACCTAAGTATAAAAAGTGCCTCTACTTTTCCATTTCAGAGTTCTATATCAATGAAATCAAATTACAATTAGTAAAATAATTACTGATGTAAACCTTTAAGAAAATTCTAATACACACACATTTACATATTTCAATATTTTATAGATATGTAAGTTATTTCATTATCAAAAGAATCCATCCTTTTAAAAAAAAAAAAAAACATTTTCCTACTGTTGTTCTAATCTCTGCATGACAGAAACAGGGCAGGACCTTTTCTGACTTTTTACAGTGAGATCTCTCAGAAAGTATGGGTACCTTCACTTTTTGTACAAGTCTGGCAAACCTATTACCAAGGACAGGAATCAATCTAAAATTCAAATAAATATTTATTAAGCACCAAATATGCATTAGGTACTATGTTAAATTCTAGGGATACAAAAAAGAAAAAGAAAAAAATTCTTAAAGAAGCTTACAATCTCATGAGGGGAAACAAACACACAAAAGGGAACTGGAAGGAGAGAAACCAACCAGAGCTTCAGGTAAGAAGGTAAAGTAAAGGGGGGAAGGGTGGTACAATTATCCCCTTATGTAAAAAAATTGGCCCCTCCTCCTTTAGGAAGAGTTTAGTGCTCCACCCTTCAGCCCTCCAATCAGAGAGAAAAGGAGACCAAGGAAGAGTAGAAGGTATCAGTGTCCAAGGTTGAGTTAACAAATAAATAAATATTTATTAAGCACTTATGATATGCCAGGCACTGGGCTAAGTTTTGAGGATACATAGAAAAACAAAAATAAAAAAGAAGAGTCCCTACTCCCCAAGAGACCCACAGTCTCATGTTGGAGACAGCATGCAAGGAACTATGTACACACAAAATATATACTGTATAGGATAAAGTGGAGATTAAAAGAGAAGGCATTAGGGAGACTGTGAAAGGGATCTTTCAAAAGGTGGGATTTTAGTTGAGACTTGAAGGAAACAGAATACAGAAACAAGAAATAGAGGAAATGATGATGATGGTGGTGGTAGTGGTGGAAGTGGTGGTGGTGGTGGTGATGAAGGGAGAAGAAAGAAAGAGAAAGAGAAGGTGAGAGACAGGAAAGGAAAGAGAGAGAAAGAAAGAAAGAAAGAAAGAGGGAGGGAGAGAGTGAAGGGGGAAGAAAGGAGAGAGGGGAGGGAGGGAGAAGAAGAGAGAGAAAGAGACAGAGAGACAGAGACAGAGATGGGGGGAAGAAAGGAGGAAGAGATGAGGGGGAGAGAGCGAAGGAGGAGGAGAGACAGAGACAGAGAATTCTTGGCATCGGGGATAGCCAATGAAAATATCTAGTCAGGAGTGTCTTGCATGTAGCAAGGACTGCAATGTCATAACTCATAAAAAAAGAACTAACTCTGTTTTCTAATCTTATAATTTTACTACCGTTGGTTTATAAACATGCTTGCTAGTTTAAGGAAGCTGATCACTTTGCTGAGCTTATTTCCCCTACAGAATATGGAAACAGCTTAATAGTCCCTTGTGAAGACAAAGAAAACAACAGTTTTGTTTTGAATTGGAAGGGATTTCTTCATGATGACTGGTTGGCTAAAAAATAAGAGTGGTTCTGACCTGATCATTTCTCAAGAATGTCAGGCAGCCCATCATTTTGGGTACAATTCTATTCACTAGAATCCATTTCTGTGTTGTCTTCATCTTCCTAAAAAGATGCCCATGGGATTGAATATACTTTGCAGAGAAAGAAGCACATTCAGCAAATTCATCAGGAAGTTCTCCTAATCAACTTTTCAAACATTTATAAATCACTGGTAATGATAGAATTATGGCTTTTACATGGTTATAGTGGTACTGTAGTACAAATTATTAAGAATGATCTAAAATGCTATAGTACCCATAGCATAGAGGCAGCTGGGTGGTGCAGTGAATAGAGTGCTGGTCCTGAAGTCAGGAGGATCTGAGTTCAAATGCAATCTCAGACACCTACTACCTGAGTGACGCTGGGCAAGTCATTTAACCCTGTTTGCCTCAGTTTCTTCATCAAGAAAATGAATTGAAAAGGATAGGATCGACCACTACAGTATTTTTGCCAAAAAAAAAAAAAAAACTAAATTGGATCACAAAGAGTTAAACATGACTAACAAACACAATCATGGTCTAAAGTAATCTCTTTTATAGGTCCCTCAGCCCAATATTTCATTCATTCCCATATTTAATCTCACCATCCAGAGTTCTAGAGCAATCTAAGGGCATGTTTAAATATTTCTTCTTTATTAAATTTCAACCTCCCTCAATCAACTAAATTTTGAATCCCCAGGCCACCCAAAGTCATCAATTATCATTAATTTAATAAGCTGGAGAAACATGTTTGCTAATAAATAATTGCCTATATTTCTATCTATATGAATATATACCAATAAGCAAGCCCCTAGGATTAAATATGAAAGTGACTAAATATAGGATGAGTCTTAATGCCATTTTAATCCATAAAAATTAAAAATGCATAAAGACTTTTAAGACATCTTGTAGTTGGGACACAGTGCAACTTGAAGCTTTACTAACAAAATTGCATACATAATTTTGGGATATCTTTCAAATAATTTATGAACTATGAAGGCAATGAAAATAGATAAACATTTGTAAAGTCTTAGCTATGATAAAAATGACAACCAAAATCCCTTCAAACCATCACTTTAATGGTAGATGACTTCTCTTCACTTCTGGAAACATAGTTTGACTTTGTTCAATTCACTTCAGACACAAAATAAAGTCTCTTCTCAATAATTCTATTCACAGGATAAAAGTTTCTTAAAAATAGAAAATTCCAAAAACTCACAATTTGACAAAAATTGCTGAGAAAGTTGGAAAATAGTATGGCAGAAACTAGGATTGACCTAACACCCTCTACCAAGATAAGGTCAAAATTGGTTCATGATTTAAATATAAAGGATGACACTATAACCAAATTAGGAGAACAAGGGATCATTGATCTCTCAGATCTGTGGAGAAGAAAGGAATTTGTGGCCAAAGAAGAATAAGAGAACATTATGAAATACAAAATGGATAATTTTGATTATATTAAATTAAAAAGTTTTTATATAAACAAAACTAATGCAGTCAAGATTAGAAGAGGCAGAAATCCGGGGGAAATTTTTATATCCAAGGGTTCTGATAAAAGTATTGTTTCTAAAATATATATAGAGAATTGACTCAAATTTATAGAAATAAAAGCCATTCTGTAATTGATAAATAGTCAAAGGATATAAACAGATAATTTTTAGATCAAGAAATTAAAAGCATTTCTAGTCATATGAAAAAATGCTTTAAATCACTACTGATTAGAGAAATACAAATTAAGACAACTCTGAGGTACCACTATACACCTCTCAGATTGGTCGATTATAGGAAAAAATCTGTTGGAGGGGATGTGGGAACTGGGGTACTAATACATTGTTGGTAGAGTTGTAAACTGATCCAATAATTATGAAGAGCAATTTGGAACTATGCCCAAAGGGATATCAAGCTGTGGGATATCCTTTGATCCAGCAGTGTCTATAGTGGGCCTGTATCCCAAAGAGATCATAAAAAAGAGAAAAGAACCCACATGTGCAAAAATGTTTGTAGCAGTCCTTTTTGTGGTGATAAGGAACTGGAAACTGAGCAGATGCCATCAATTGGAGAATGGCAAAATGGAGAATAAGTTATAGTATATGAATGCTGTGGAATATTATTATTGTATAAGAAACGATCAGCAGGATGATTTCAGAAAGACCTGGAAAGACTTATGTAGATTGATGCTAAGTGAAATGAGTAGAGTGAGAACATTGTACACAGTGGCAACACAATTATGTGAAGATCAACTCTGATGAACTTGGTTCTTTTCAACAATTAGGTGATTCAGGCCAATTCCATCCTTTTGTGATAGAGCCATCTGCATCCAGAGAGAGGAATACAGGTACTGAATGTGGGTCACAACATAGTATTTTCACCTTTTAAAAATAGATAGAAAATCCTTCCATCTTCTTTCTGGCTTCTATCTGGTAAGAAAGGGAAAATACTCTTCAGTTTCTCTTAAGCCTTCACTTTGAACAACCTTTCCAGATTCACTCTTCATAATTGTTTCTTCATAAAAGAGTCAGGATGGCTCTCCAAAAGTTTTTGCTCATCTCCTTTCTGTCTATTAAAGAGTTTTTTTCTTAAACTTCTTAAACTAAGTCTATTAACTCCTCTCAATCTTCTCAAAAAATGTTGACCATCAAATGCCTGTTGGAAAGACTTCTGAAATAATGGACTACATTCTAGTCACAAACTTTTTCTGAAAATTGATCTGCTTTAAGTTAAGTAGCTTTATAGCAAAGGAAATATAACCTTACAATAATGTTGCTTGTCATTTAAATAAACTACTGATATTTATATTACAGTTGGATTCACAGAGCTCATTGTCCTCCCTTCCATAGCCCTATTATCATTATGCTGCATTACAGCTTTGTGCCTGATGACTTTATAGACTCTAATTTATATGTTGATATGCCTTTCTCTTTTTCCAATTTGCTAGCCAGTCACTTATAATGATCAATTTCAAGTAACTGGAATTTTATAGATGGATTCATTCTTCCCACTTTTCAATCCTCACTGTGAGCAGAAACAAATTTAGAACATTCTAATTCATAGGAACTATCTTAGAAACTTATAAATGATTTTCCTACCAACAAAATTCTACCATTTTG
This sequence comes from Sarcophilus harrisii, assembly GCF_902635505.1. Taxonomy (NCBI): domain Eukaryota; kingdom Metazoa; phylum Chordata; class Mammalia; order Dasyuromorphia; family Dasyuridae; genus Sarcophilus; species Sarcophilus harrisii. The sequence goes on along the minus strand of NC_045426.1, from coordinate 552,396,581 downwards.
TTGTTGTTCAGTTGTGTCTGACCCTATTTGGGGTCTTGTTGCCAAAAATATTGGAATGGTTTACCATTTCCTTCCCTAACTCATTTTATAGATGATTCACTGAGGTAAATGGGTTAAATGACTTACCCAGGATCACATAGATAGTAAGAGGGAAGCCAAATATGAACTTGGGAAGATGAGTCTCCCTGATTTCAAGCCCAAAGTTCTCTCTGCTATACCACCTAGTTTCCCCAATTCTGCCATATTCACTATAACTTATTCCCATAAGACCAACTTTGACTCATTTCAGGGAATTACACTTGAAGTTTTCAACTGAGATTGAGTAGTTTGATTCTCCTATCCAAACTGGGGAGTATTTGGTCAGTTCAAATGAAGAAGAGAAATCTCTTCTGCCCACATCCTAAATTTTCTTCTCAGGGTAGAGGTTTATAGTTATATGATATACTACTGCTTCATTAATGTGTAATGAGCTCAACTCAAAGAGATTATATAATAAATCTGGACAATGTAAATAACCTAAAATCAAATTCTTCTAAGAGTTTTAGTTCTCTGATTTGGTTAATCACAGGAATGAAAATCATCACCTAATTGCCAAATTGGCACTTGCTCTCCACAGAAAACTTTAAACCCTTTCTCCTACATATATTTTTATTATCACTGAGGGGAAGTGTCAGGAGAGAACAGAATGCCCAGGTTTGGTCACAATACTTCCAAATTTTGACTAATGACCAAACTAAAGACTTCAAACCACTCCTGAAGAATTTGAATGGGTTTATGAGAAGTCTTTTCTCAGTCTATGCAAAGATAAAAATGTTTTACTACTGTGATTCTTGGGGAGGGAACAGGCATCAGCCCAGATTGAATACAAGGGGATAAGAAAGGAACAAAAAGGAGTTGGATGGAACTAGTCATTGCATATGTCTGAAATCAAGAGACCTAGATTTACAAGCTACACAATGTTGTCTAGATCACTTGTCCTTGCTGGCCCTCAGTTTCCATACTTGTAAAATGAAAAGGAGTTGAACTACATGTTATCTAATATATCTTCTAGTTTTTCTGTGGTGAGATTATTTCAAGACTTAGTATATGGTTTTTTGTGCTTCCTAAATACTGGTTTTCTTGAAAAGCATGTTCATTCTCCCCTTTACCCAGGCAGAAATCAAAATGAAAATGAAAATCTGGAGGAGAGTTTAGGAAACCATTTCTCCATAATGAAAATACACATATATGTATGTATTTATTTGTATATATGTTTGGAGATCAAAATATCTATTGTACATGGTGTTTTATTCCTAAGGAATGAAAATTCTGTGACAGACAAAATGCCAAGCTTTTTATAGTCTAGAGATCATTTCTACAGAACAATAAAGGAAATGGGGGGGAAAGTGCAAACATTAAAGGCCTAATATGTATAAGATACTCTGCTAAGAACTAAGAATTCAGAGACGAGAAAGGGTAGTTCTTTTCTTTAAGTAATTTAGAGGATAGAGAGATGTAGCTACAACAAATACCCCAGTGTAGTTGGAGGAACAATAAGTACAAAACAAATGATAAAATTGAAGAAGGGAAATATTACTTTCATTTGGAATATTACGAAAGGCTTAATTAGAGGCCCTTGAATTGGATCTTTAGACACTAAAAACATTAAAAGGGATATTAGTCCCTTTTACATACAGGGAGAACCACCTTAACAGAATTATTTAAAAGAGTTCAGAATGACAGTAGAGAAGAGAGGTAGAACAGTAGATAGAGTAGACAAAGTACCTGGCCTGAAGTCAGGAAGACTCATCTTAATTAATTTAGATCTAGCCTTACTTAGCTGTATGACCCTGGGCAGATCATTTTGTTAATTTATGTTTAAAAGTTTATTATTTATGAATGTTTCCTCATATGTAAAATAAGCTGAAGATGGAAATGGCAAACTATTTCAGTATCTTTGCCAAGAAAACCTCAAATGGGATTACAAAGAATTAGATACTGAAATGACTAAACAGCAATAACAAGAGAAGAAAGAATTGTTTACTTTGGTTGAAACATATGGCTGAACCAATGAAGAATAAAAAAAAATCTAACTAGATCTAGAGAGATAATATTTCATAAGTAAGTCACTTCATCAGTAGACAAAGAGCAATGGTAGGCAAAGGACAGATTTGAACCTAGACACTCTGACTCCAAATCTGCTCCTTTTGACATACCACTATCCTTCTCCCACCATTTCCCAGCACTAATACTCTATTTCTGCCAGGCCAGTCTTTTCTCACTGTCCTCAACACACTCCATGCTCATTTACAACATCATGCCTTCCTCTTTCCTATCTGTCCAGATCCTACAGGATCTTAAAAGTTCACTTGTTTTTCCTTGTCTTCTCTCAAGCATTTTTGCCAAACTCTAGTCCATTAATCTCTCCCTATCAAACAACTTAACACTTCTTGTCTATATGTGTAGTTTAGCCAATGGTTCTATTCAATTTGACTCTTTATGAAATAATGCTTTAGAATACTCTCTGTTCTTTCATATGCAAGTCTCATCTCCTTAAAAAAAAAATGATAAATACTTTGAAAGTACTCATTGGATCATACCTCAATAGCATCCAGTCCAGGTCTAGTTACAGGATAGATTCTCAATAAATACCATTTCAGTTATATTGAATTGGACTGAACCGATCAAAACTGAATTTTAGCTTCCTAATTCTTAGGCCATTCGGTTGAGAATTTCATTTTCTCTTTTGTAAAGCTTACCTTGAAAGCCTGCCAGGTCCTCATGATGGAGCATCTTGCTTTTGACTCATCTTTTGCTCTCCCCCACATTTTCCATGCTTATTTTTTTTCCACTGATCTGATGTCCCAATGTGCCCCATGCACACACTCCATGTGTCTTTCTGTTCTTTCACAAAGCAGAATGTGAACTGAGGCATGCTTTCATTGGCACAGTTCAGCCTTGTTGTGTTTTTTCCTTCTAACTGAACCATTCATGTGGAGGAAGCTTTTGATCCAGGATTGAGATATTCATTCCCATTTTACATAACCAGAAGTAATGCTGGGCAGTTATGTAAACTCAGGTTTTGCCTTGAATAGCCAGACAATGTCTTTGCAATTTAGGCTAAAGCATGCTGTCAGCTTCCATTCACCTCTGCTTCTCTGAGTGAATAAGTAGTCTACAATAGGACTGTCAGAGAGGCAGAAGTGTGTGTCTCAGGAGGCAATAAGTGAAGACGAGAGGATATTTCCTATATCAAATCATCTACCGTGTGGTCATGATTATTGGCATTTGCCTAAAAGAATCTCAAATTTATTCACCAAATTTGTTGTATAGCAGCTAAAATGTAGACCAGTCATGGCCATGTTCATTTTATTATTTCAGTAAAACTGCTATTTTCTCTCAACACTGATGGAATGGATATAAATTTTTCTCTAAATGACTTTATTTGTCATTTTATTTCATGAATGATAGCTCATATTCATATGGTACTTTACCATTTACAAAGCTTTATACATGTTATCTATCTATACAGTGGTATGCTGGTAAATGTTTTTTAAAATGACACAAAAAAATTAAAATAAAATAAAATGACACAAAAATTTTACTCAGGACATATTTTTAATTTTAATCTTTGTCATTAACATTTCCTCTATCCTTTTCTTAAGTCTGCACAATTAACAAAACAAATCAAGCTGTGATTTTTAGCATTTTCTGATTTCTAAAGTGTAAATTTCCATACTGAAAATTTAACAATTGGTTTTCTGGAGCCAGTAGAAAATGGCTCCAGCCCACTCCTATGTCTATCCCATTTGATTCTTATAATATTGCAAGACAGATATACTTCCAAAAATAGAATGGACCATATTTGGAAAGAGTAACTTTTCCATCATTTCAGATCTTCAAGAGAAGGTTGGATGCCAACTCATATGGGATATTAGAACTAAATAGGGGGCAGCTAGGTGGCGCAGTGTATAGAATACCAGCTCTGGAGGACCTGAGCTCAAATCTGACCTCAGACACTTAACATTTCCTAGCTGTGTGACCCTGGGCAAGTCACTTAACCCCAATTGCCTCAGAGGGGAGGAAAAAAAACTAAATTAGAATTCCTTCTACAAGGTAGATGATATCTCTGATATTTCTTTTAGACTTTGTGATTCTGTGATTTTAGTTTGTAGAGATAATTTTATTTTACTTTTTTTGGCTTTTTTTCTTTTTTTTTTTATTTATAGTTCAATGCTTTGCATTTAGTGATGCTTCTTCACAAGTGTATGTTTAATTAAATCCCTTTCCAACATTCACAAAACTGGTGAATGAGATTCTAAGCCAGATGAACTGACTCCACGCTTCATGGGCTTTCTTTGTATTAACATACCTTTCCTATTTACAAAATGACAAAATCATGAAATCTCAGAGTTGGCAAAGATCATTAATCCAAACCACACATTATTTCAATATTGCTGACAAGGGGTCTTCTAGTTTCAACATGAAGATTTTAGAATGAACCTCTATCCCCAAAACCTAATGCTATGGGAGTCTTTTTATATTAGTGGAGTTAGAGACCCTGTCTTATATGCCAGGTTGGGTACAGTTAATGGGAGCTGAGAGTTTCAGTACTCAGAAAGTCCTCTTTAGGACTTTCTCCCTTTGGAACTAGTCAAAGTTTTCTTTGAGCTTCAAAATAGATTCAGTTTTCAAAAGAGAAAATGGAAGACGCCACCTCCCTAGGGAAGATATGAGAGTAGCTTGAGTTTTCATCCTATCTGTATTCCCAGCTTGCAACTCTAGAAACTTCAGGGAGTTTCCTCTTGGATGAGATCAAGGATACTCTTAGTTGAGCTGAGTTATCTTGTTCCTAATAGTAGATCTCTTTTACTCTGTGTCATATGGTATATGATCTCCTGTGTATCATTTCGCTGATTTCTATTTGACTATATTTTGGATAAATGTATTTCTTTGCCATTTACAATGTGTATTCATGGTGGAACTGGTATTAGAGGAAAAATGGGACAAGTCTTGTATATAAAGCTTGGGATACCTCTCTCCTTAGAAATGATAAACAATCACATCCCCTAAACAAACAATATTTAAGGAAGCCAATACATATATCAGTATTTCACTCTTTATGCTCATAAAGGAAAGAAAATCCTATTATTCTCCATTTGACTTTGTTTCTAATAAATTATTGGGAAGCTTTTTTTTTAAATAAACTGAAATTTAGCTTCCTAAACAAGTTCAAATAATCACCTTTACAAATATAAAATGAAGGAGACGTGACTAGGCAATAGTTTATGAGAAAAGGAATTCTGGATTTTAGATTCAGTGTTATAATGACATAACCCAAAAATAGGCATTTCAATATTAGACAACAGTAACATATAGCTAATGTCCAATAAAAAAAAAGATTCTGATTGTGATAACATTCAGTTCCAAGTTCCAGTTTTTAGGAAGGAAACTGGTGCATTGGAACACATGCAAGGAATAATGACCAGGGCATTAAACTGAAAAATATACTGTAAAAGAATTTGGGGAAGGACCTAGGGATGGCTAGCTTAGAAAAGAGAACATGATAGTTGTCTTCAAACATATGAAGAAAATGTATAAAAGAAATCAGGTAAAAGAGAACAACAATCAATTGTGGAAATGTCAGAAGTAAAGAAGTATACTAATATGTGTGGTGGGACAGTGAATTAATCCAATAATTTTAGAAAACCATGTTGAATTATCCAAGAAAAGTTATCCAAGAAAAGACTCCATACCCATGAGTCCAGTACATCCTATTAGGCATATATCACAAGAAAGTCAATAACAAAAAGACTCTCTTTGTAAAATAAAATCCATAGATAGCCAAAAATCCTTATTTGCTTTTAACAAATAGAGTGTCTATCAGTTGGGGAATGGATAGATGGAACATTATAATTTATGAGATTATTATTATGCCATAGGAAACCAAAAATATGAAGAATTCAGAAAACCATAGATTTGCATGTCATTGCAGAATAAATAGACCAGAACAAAAAGAATAATAAAAAAAAATTGTAAAAATCTGTGTAAATGAAAATAATACTAAAATCCCTTAAGCATCAGATTAATTTCCATGTCTAATCTAAAAAAAAGAAAAGGAAATATAACTTCCTTATCTCTATAGAGAGATGGGGAACTCTGGGTATGGAATAACACATATGCTTTCAGATACATCTATTTTGTCATTTGGTTTTTGTTTATATTTTCTTTGTTATAAGGGCTAAATCAGTGGTAGACATATATTGGGAAATGATTCTGTTTTTGTTAAGTCGTGATAAAATGTATTGATTATGAGAGTAAAAAGACAGATTACATTTGTTTTATTTGGCTACAGAATGCATAACTGGAAGCAATAGTAGATATTCCCTCAAGGAAGATTTACTCTAAATAGAAGAAAATTTCACTGTCCAAAATAGAATGAGCTGTCATTGGAGGTTGTGAATTCCCATTAAAAAAGTATTCAAGAAGTTGGGTGACAAGTTGTCAAGAATTTTGTAGAAGAATAAGTATAAAGGAGAGTAGACAGTTGCTGAGGTCTCTTCCCACCCTGAAATACTACCATTGGCTAATTATTATCTATACCTATTCATTGCTCTTAATATTCCTCAAAGATTGTTAAAGACTAAAATATTTTATTGATATTCATACTATTCCTCATTAGAAAGGAAACTAGGGTAGGTAGGAATAAGAATTATGATTCCTCCAAAGAGTGCCTAGTCTAAATGTCACAGCCCAAGGTCCACTTAATTACAGAATAATAGAGTCAGGATTAGATCCCAAATTTCCTCACCTTTCTCCATATTTCTCTCTTTAATAGAATTGCTATTCTATTAAAAACAGATCCTAAGTAGATGGCTACTATGTTTGATTCTAGATAATTAAGAAATATTTATAATGAGGTCTAATCACATTACCTGTTGCTCAAAAATAATCTCTATTGCCTCCCATTTTATTATAGTTTAATCATTTCTGTCATATCTAACTCTTCATGACCCTCTTTGGGCTTTTCTTGTCAAAGACCCAGGAGAAGTTTTGTTTTTTTTGTTGTTGTTGTTGTTGTTTGGTTTTTTTTATTTCCTGCTCCAACTTATTTTACAGATGAGGAAACTGAGAAAACAAGGTTATGTAACTTGCTCAGGGTCAGATAGCTAGTAAATATATGAGTCAAGATTTGAACCCAGGAAGAAGAATCCTCCTGATAGAGCCCAGTGCTATATCTATTGTACCACCTAGCTGCTCATCCATTTCCTCCCAAATTAAATATAAATATTTAACCTGCTATTCAAGGCTCTCCACAATTTAAGTCTAAGTGACCTCTCCAGTTGATTTCACATTATTTCCCTTTATGAATTCTACATTCATGCAAACTTGTCTGTTCATTGTTACTTAATCACATTCTGCCCTCTCCCACCTGTATAAACAGTTGTACATCTTTATTCTTTCTTCTTGATCATATGAAGGGGCACACACTGCCTCCCCTTTCTGCTTCCCCCATAACAGAATTCCCATTCCATGTAAACTTTCAGCAAGGTAGAAATCATGGGGTGTCACAAATTCAACTTTCTACCCTATCCCTAAACCCATTGTGGATACTCCTCTACCCCTTAACTCTTCCAACTAGGCAAGCCCCCTTAAAATTATCACTAGTTAAAACCTTTAGGGGAAAAAAAAAAAAAAAAGCTAATGCCTTCTTAGACTGTGTTGTATCCAGAAGGAAGTTGGTGGTGGTCCTGCTATCTGAACTAGGGATAGAATGCTGGGCCTAGAGTAAAGACTTGAATTCAAATCCAGGCTCAAATATTTACTAGCTGAGTAATTTTGGGCAAGTCACTTAATCGCTGTTTGCTTCAGTTTTCTCAACTATAAAATGAAGATAATAATAGCACTGCCTCTAATGGTTGTTGTGAGGATCAAGTGAAATAATTTTTAGAAAGCACTTAGCATAATATCTCATACATAGCAGGAGACACATAAATGCTTAGTAGTAGTAACAGTATCATTATTTTGTCTAGTCAAGGGCGTGCCAAAATAGCATGAAAGACAATTGTTAAGTTTTCAGTGTAGTCATATGTACTTCAGAAACCTACAAACTCTACAAATTAAGGATTGTTTCATTGTTATGTTGATTTCTAGATTTAAGAAAATGACCAGAAAATGTTAGTAATGCTTTAAAAAGTGAGTCATGAAAAAAATTTCCCCCAAGAAATATTAAATAATTACCAAAACACCACTACAGCCAGTTCTGGAAACCAAATGGGATACCAATAAGTCAGAATATATTCAAACAAGGACCACAAGAACTAATACTAAGGCCTCTAGTCATGACTCAATCACCCTAACTGTTAATAGAGCCCTGTTTTCATTTCTCTAAAAGAACATTTTAATAAAACTGTTCTGTGTGCAAAACACTGTTAATTCACTGAAAAATAAAGAAAATATTAAGAGCTAAGTTTTCTAGACCTCTCATTATTAATTTTAGTTGATCTTTACTATAGTAACAAAGGAAAAAAAACAAACTTTGAATTACTGGTAATCCAAGAAAACAGTGAAAGATCAGTGTTTTAAGTAGTATTTTTTTAAAGTCATTAATAGGCATGGATTTCATGGTAAAGTCACAACTGAAAACCCAGAAGAATTATTTTTCTTCAATACTATAACACTGGGAGAGGAGCTATTGGAGTAGAAAGGAAAGTTTAATATAATTTTAACATGTAAGAAAATGTCTCAGTAATAACAAGTATACAATTGATTTAATTGTATTAATTTTAAATAAATCAATTTTTCATTATTAATTTAATAGTTTTGCTATTTTGAAAGATGAAAAATATGAAAGCCAATAAGACTTTCATTCCCAAAGTGAATCCTTTTTTTTTTGGGGGGGGGGGTTTACTCTTGCTCCTTCATCTAGTATTCTTATATCTTACAATTCCATACATATTCTGGGATCCAGTGATACTGGTCCTCTTGTTCTTCCTTGCATGAAATATTCCAACTCCTGGATAGAGTATTTTCACTGGCTCTCTACCATGCTTAGAGCTCTGTCCCTTCTCATCTGTGCCTCCTGACTTCTCCAACTTCCTCCAACTCTCAGCTGAAATTCCATCTTTTACAAAAAGACTTTCCCAGGCCTCTGTAATCTTACAACTTTACCCTCAAAATTATCTCTAAATTATCTTCTATAGCCAATTTTACCACCTAACTGTTTGCATCATGTCTCCCTTATTGACAATGAGTTCTTTTAGATCAGAGCCCATTTTTTTGTTTATTTTATTTTTGCTTTGTTTTGTTTTTTGGGGGGGAGGGAGCATTGGTTGTTTGTTTTGTCTTACTTTGTATCCCCAAGGCTCAGTACAAAGTTTGACCCATAGTACACACTTCATAAAGACTATATTACTTTTGATTGGCTAATTCTATCAAAGACGAAAATGAGGGAGGGAATTTAGTTAATTTGAAGAATGTTTACTAGGGCTTGTTTTGGAAAATGACATATCCTCTAAAATGTCAAAATTCTCAAGAGAGACATAAAAAGGGAGGTGGATAGGTTATTAAACTCAAATTAAGGTACATATTCTATAGAACAATAGAGTTAAAGATGGAAAAGACAACAGAAGCTATTTAGACTAATAGCCTCCTTTGAGAGATAAGGAAACTGAGGCTCAAAGAAATTAAATGTTTTATCTAAAATCTCACAATTAATAGAGGTCAGAAACAAGATTTAAACCCAATCTTTCCAAATCAAAGCCCAGTACTCTATTCCCTGTGCTTTAAGAACAGAGATTGATTCTTTGTATGCATGCTACCTAACATAAACTGGCTTTATGTTTGGCTTTATGCTTGGGAGAATCAGATATAGCATTTGGAAGGAACCTTGAAAGCTATCTATCCCAACCTCTCTATTTACAGATAAGGAAATTGGGGGTAAAAAAAAAACTTCAATGACTTGTCCAGGATCATACAGCTAATATACATCTGATACAGCAAGACATTTAACTTTTCTTATCCTGTTTCTTCATCTGTAAAATGTGGGAATAATAATAACATCTACTACATAGAGTTTTTGCAAAGATCAAAGGAGATAGATAAATCTTCACTAGCATTATTAATGTTAGAGATAGGATTTGAATTCAGATTTTCCAGGCTCTGAATCCAACACTTTATATACTATGTTATGCTTAATGAATACTTAATGATAAATCAATTTCCATGTCACAATTTAGTTGTGCTTAGATACTAAAGAAATAATTTATAGAAAACTAAAGAAAATTAAATCATTATTGAAAAAAAAAAAACACCTGTTAATACCAGCTCAGAAAATATGTACTTTTATTGTGACCTCATAATAAAGTGTTTTTTATTTACATGCATTTATATTCAGTCAACATAAAGGATAATACCTTTAAAGGATAATTTGAAGGAATATCAAGCAAATATGAGGGATCAGGGGAAGAATAAATATTTGAAAAGTACCTACTATGTTCCTGGCTCTGTACTAAGTACAGCAACCTTGAGAGATAGGTGTTGTTATTGTCCCATTTTAGAGATGAAGAAACTGAGGCAAAGGAAAGTTTAAAGTGACTTGCTCAGGATTATGCAGCAGATACATTGAGTGTCTGAGGCTAGATTTAAACTCAGGTCTTCCTGACTAGCACTAGGTCTGGAGTGCTCTAACTCACTGCATAACCTAGCTGCCTGGATAAGAGTTGATGAATAGGGAGAAAGAAAGAAAGTCCTTCCCATCCATCCTCTCCAATTCGAGCACCCATTTCCTCACAAACATAGTTAAGCAACAGGTTTGGTCAAAAAAAAAAAAAAAAAAGAAAGAAAGAAAGAAAAGAAAAACCTCTTGTTCTATCACTAGGGACAAGTTCAGCAGGTTTGGGGACCAAATACAGTACAGCCAGCTAGCGGAAATGCCAATCTCTCCACGGATCAACTCTTAGTAAAATGGGGAAGATGACAGATCTGGGGGGGGAAAAAAAACCCTGAAAGCCTAGTTGAACTATTTGGTTGCAAAGGAACACTAGCATAAAAATAAAGCTTTGGGGGAAAAAAAGGAAGTCCTGTCCGATGACATGTCTCTAGTCTGCCTCAGAGCAAATGGATGATACTGCTCTGATAGAAACTAAGGAAATGTACTGGTTGGCCACTCATATTCTCCTCCCTGACCATGTTTGCTTCAAGATGGAAACTTTCCCACAGCTGTTTTGACCAGCTTGTGGTTCACTGTTGTGTCTGTTGAATGTAATTAAAGCCTACTGGCTCTGGGGGAAATGAAGGATTTGATTAAGATATACCAAAGAGCATGCCAGGGGTTTCCCCTACCCCCCTTTCCTTTTATGTTTGTATTTAACTTCTCCATATTTAAGAAAGCATTTCTGCAAACATATAACATTCAGTATCTGAAGTGATTTTCACTTTTCACTGGGGACAAGTCAATGTCAGAGGAGTAGGCTTATATATTTAAAAAAGACTAAAAGCTCATCCTAGCTTAGTGTATTTTAGAAGCCTGACATATTAAGAGGCAAAATAGGGGGCCAAAAATTAACAGACCAAAAAATGTTTCAATTATATATTAAGAAACTATAAGAATGGAGAAGATTATGGACATTGCCTACTGAAGAGAGAAACTATAAGAATAGAGCAGATTATAGACATTCTCTATTGAAAACAGAAACTACAAGAATGGAGCAAATTATGGACATTCATATTGAAGACTATCTGGCTCTTTTATGTTTCCAAGGTCTTAGATTGCTATTTGTGTTCAACAGCTATAATTTCTTTGTTAACAATGTTAAGAACACTTTCCCAGTTCCCTCAATGGTTCTGATGGGCCATTATCATATACTATGTATGGAACAACCCACCAAAAGTGGGCTGGCAAAGGGAGGATATAGAAATCAGCTATCAGTCTTGTTACAGATCATTGATTCTAAAAGAACATAGAATTTATAAGCAAACAAGTTCAGAGAGCCACAGAGTATAAATGAAGAAAAGGAGTGTAGAGATGTCTGTAAACATGTCATACCCAAAGAATGAGGAGGGGTAGATGGCATAATGAAATAGTTCTTTCTGGGCATTTTAATTGACTAGAATGTAGCCAAAACATGCTTTCAAGAGAATTTTACAACTTTTTTCTCTCTAGAAAAAAGGGGTGAGAGAGGAGAATAAATGTGGCCTGTTATAAATGTGTACAACACTTGAAATATGTTTACACTCAGCAAATATCCCTTTGAGGATGTTTTCATTGTCCTAGAGCAATGCTCCTGACAGAATTCACACAGGAAATGAATTCTAACTTACTGAATGGTTATTTGATGTCTGTGAACAATGTTAAAAAAAAAAAAAAAAAAGTGGATAAATGAAGTAAATATCTGTACTTGGCCCCCTACATCCAATCACTTGCAAAATCCTATTAAGGTTTTTTTTTTTTTTAATGTTTTTTTCATATTCATTCCTACTGCCTCCACCCATCCCAGGTCTTTTTCACCTCTGAGCCTCATCTCCTCATCTATAAAATAAGAAGGTAGAACTTCTAAGGTATCCTATAATCCCATTATCTCATTTATTTATTGACTCAACAAGTATTTAAGTATCTCCTCATGCCAAACACTATGTTGAGTAATAAGAAGACAAAAATAGAAATAAAAACATCTTCTGCCTTCAAGAAACTTAACATTACATCAAGAAACATAGGGATAGGGAGATGGTTGTAGAGAATAGAAAAGAAAATGTTTTCACAGATAAAGAAATACTACAGAATTTATATAAAGAAATTATTGAGATATTTTTATAGCACAAGAAAAATCATAATAACTGAAAGAAGAGTGTGATCAAAAATGCCCTTCTATAAGGAACTGATACTTGAAATTAAGCTAGGTCAAACTGTGGATAAAACATTGAACTGAACTGAAAGACTTGACTTCCATATCTAGACTCAGATACTTAGCTGTCTGTTCCTGGATAAGTCACTTAATCTTCTTCTCATTCATTTTGTGTTCATATTTGTGTTCATTTTCAGTCCTGTCTGACTCTTTGTAACCCCATTTGGGATTTCCTTGGCAAAGATGCTTCAATTTGCCATTTCCTTCTCCAGCTCATTTTATAGATTAGGAAACTGAGACAAACAGGTTAAGCCACTTGCCCAAGGTCACACAACTAGGAAATGTCTGAATCTAGATATGAACTCAGATGAGTCTACCTGACTTTAGGCTAACTATGTATCTATCCTCTTTATATACTATACCACACTGCTTCCCTGGTAAGGGAATCTGATTCATTTTCCTGAATTGTAAAATGGGCATAATAGCACTTCACAGGATTATTTTAAAGATTAAGAGGTAATATCAGTAAAGTACTTGATCCATAGTAGGTGCTTAATATTGGTAGATTGAATGATTGATTAAGTTAAGAATAGCAGAGAAGCAGGACCCAGGAAGACTAGAGGTATATTCAACAATAAAGGGAAGTCTGAAAGAGGGGTGTTTATGAGGAAATAAATAAGTACTGTTAAGTTTGAGATGTCTATAGGATATTTAATTAGAAATGTCTAGTAGAAGGTGAGTGATAAGAAAATTATCCCTAATGAGCCCAGAAATTGAAATATAGATCTGGAAGTTATCAATGTGGAGGTGATCATTGAATCTCTGAAAAGCAAGGATGACATCAAGAAAAGATATAGAAAGAGAAAAAAGGCCAGGACAGAGTTTTGGGAACTTGGAAATATATATAATTCAAATATTCACATCACACCTCCTAATTATAGTTAGTAATATATACCTATCTATTATGATTCAGCAAAAAATACTGAGATCAGTTAGATACACAGGAGAACAAATATATATATATATATATATATATATGAATCTAGGAGAAAATGGTCATGAATGCCAAATGTAGCATAAAAAAAAGATCAAAAAAGATAAGGTTAAGAAAGACCATTCGATTTGGCAATTAAAAGATTATTAATGACTTTGAATAGGGGCATTTCAATTAGTGAATGAGATTCCAAAGATAAATTACAAAAGGTTGAAAAGTGAGTAATAGAAATGAAGTGAGGGCAAAAAGGGTAAAATAGATTCCTCTCCCCTCCCACAACCTGCCCACCCTGGAGTTTGGCTGAAAAGGAGAAGAAAGATAAAGAATCATGATCTAAAGTGATAACCTAGTGAGGATTTTATTTTGTTTTAAGAATTGGTGGGAGGAATGGAGATACTTGGGTATATTTGTAGGCAACAGAAAAGGAATGAAAAGAGATCAAAAATTAAAGAAGGAGATGACTAAGGGGCAATCTACAAGAATATACAATGGAGGATAGGATCATGATTATGTGCAGAAGGGTCATTTCTTCATGAGAGATTAAATATATCTGAGACAATCAAAAATGGAACATTATATTCAACATACCTTTAATCAGACAATTCTAAATAATAAAGATTAAAAATCTTTCTGGATTTCACACAATTTTTTGGCAGTTATAATTTTAATAATTTTATTCCACAGATTATAAGATATACATATTAGGGAAAAGACTGGCTTTTCAGATATTAGGGCTTTGGAAGAATGATGAAATTGAAAAAGAGCCTAATTTTTACTTCAAAGATGAAGATTATATTTTCCTCTTGAGGTGGAAAAGATTTTTCTTTCACATTCTCTCCTCAAGATGAATTTGAGTTTGATTCCAAGAGAGAATAACTCCTTCATTACCAGGAGTCTATGACAATTTTTTTTCAAACTCTGAAAATAATGTGAGGGGAGTTTTAGAAGTTTGCCATACTAACCCCAAGACATGGGAATTTTCTTCCTAGGATCTAGACTTATGAACTACTGCTTTATATACCCTAAAAAGGAATATTGAGAGAGACAGTTGATAAACAGTTAGATGGCAACACAATATAACATCCTTCTCTCTATGCCTGTCTTACAGATGGAGAACATTCTCAGTAGGAGGAGAAACTGCACATGGATGTACATTGTGTGACTCAAATGTCAACTGAAGAAAAATTTTTGCACAATATTCCTTTTTTATGATGGGCTTCATGTTATTTGGTTTGTTGAACTCAGCATCTCATTTCCAGAAGTGTTAATGAAAGTGAAACCATAGTCAAATGTCCTGAACATATATATTACAATCTTCTGATTTCTTTTTTCTGTGTGCAACTCATATTCAGCCTATTTGTGACCATGTTCCCACTGGCATGCCTGGAAACCATTAAAAACAGATGTTCATCCTAAGCTCAGACCATCTGGGGCTTGAGTATCTCTCCTTGAGTCATAAAGATGACTATATAAAAGAGAAGTCTCATTCAGGTGCATTGTTTGTTTTCCTTATCAGAACAAAATATATAAGCTCCCAACTCTAAACTATAGATGCATGTTTCACATTGGCCTTCATTTCAGAAAAACTGATGCAAATTTGTTTGAAATAAATCTGAAATTTAAGCTCTATTTTGAGCTGGTGTGTCTTTCATAAAGATTACAGTAAGACCACACATTTACCCATAGAAACTAGAGATTTATCATGTGTACATTGTGCTTTCTGTGGAAACTCCAAATCCTTTTCTGTTTCCTCCAATAAATATTCTGTTATTAAGAGAGAAGGGGAGGGAAGAGTAAAAATTGAATGAATATCATTTAAATTTTATTTTCTTTCACTGTTACCATGGATGGATCTTTTGATATTAGCAAAGATATCCAAAGGACTTTAATTCAAGGAATATTTGTCCCAAATGTTAGACATTAATAAAAAGTTTCATTTTAATTTTGAACCAACAAAAAATATGCTTCAGACCTGAATAAGAGGTACATGGTGGGAAATACCCAAAGACCTTAAATTTCAAATATTTGAAAAGAGATGAAAAAAAAATCAATATTCAACTCATTATGGCATTCTGTCTCATAATATTTTGTTAGTTTGCAAATAAGTCTTGATAATTCTTTCCCCTACTCAACTCAAAACAAGGGTTGGGATTTATAAACTGTGTTCATGAAGGAAAGGGAAAATGGCTACCTTCCCTTTCTTCCTCTTCTCCCATTTTCATCCCTTGCCCACATATTTGTCAACATTTATAAAATACCTATTATGTGCAAGTAACTGTGCTAGCATAGGGGGTTACCATTTTTGTTTGTATATCCCCATTCCCAGTAAATATCTTGCACATAGTAGTTGCTTAATAAATGTTTATTAAATTGAATAAGAAATACTACAATCTCTGTTCTCAAGGAGTTTACATTTTACTAAGCTGCAAAGAATGTATGGGAAGATAGAGACAACCCCCATGCCATGTGATGAGAGTAATTATTGTTCTAGAAAATTTGAGGAAGGAGAGAAAAATACACTAAAATGCAAACTTGAATATTTCTGTGCTACACTGCCCTGAGGGGGATTTGGATATTGTTCCCAAATTCAATAACAATCTTCTTGTTGAGTATCTGATACATATAATCATTGTGCTAAATACTGAGAAAGCTACAAAGAAAAATATAATATGTCCCTTGTTCTAAAGGATATTGAAATCTAGTAAGAGAAATAAGACAAGCATAAAAATAATCATTATAATGATGATTTTTTTAAAAAATAGTTTATATTATATGACATGTTAAGATCTGTAAGGCACTTTCCATACATTACCTCATTTGATCCTCACCTAAGCCTGTGAGGTAAGTACTATATTGCTGTTAATGATGAGTCATTTTTCAGCTGGGTCCAACTCTTCATGACCCAGTTTGGGTTTTCTCGGCAGAGATACTGGAGTGGTTTGTCATTTCCTTCTCTAGTTCATTTTGCAAATGAGAAAACTGAGGCAAACAGGGTTAAGTGACTTGCCCAGGGTCACACAACGAGGAAGTGTCTGAAGCCACATTTGAATGAGAAAGATAAGTCTTCCAGACTCCAGGCCTAGCACTCTATCCACTGTGTCACCTAATTACCAGCTATAAACACAATTTTACAGAAAAGGAATCTGCATCTCAAACAGGTTAAATGACTAACCCAGAGTGACCCATCTAAAAAGCACTTGTCAGAAGCCTAGGTCTTCCTATCCCTAACACCCTATCCACTAAACCATGATACCTCTAAAATAGTCATAATATTATATGAGAGATACAAAGAATATATTGAAGAGAAATATTTATTTCCATTTTCTCAAGGATCCCTGATTACATCAATGTGGGTACGCTTGCCAACCAAGCAGATCATAATCCAACCATTCTTGTCCAACTTGTTCTCTTCCAAGTCTTCTCCTCCCATCAGTTCATCATCAGAAGTTCATCCAATAGAACACAAAGGATAACCATTGTTTATATCTCACTCTTACTATATGACTGGTCCATTTTCTCTGTGATGTATTTCTCTGTTTCTCTTTAATGGCATCTTTTAAAGCTACTTCATAATTCCTTACGTGGAAAGTGTTCCAGCTTGCCATATCCTACCAGACACTTCCCATTGCCATGCTAGAGTTCTCTAGTTCATGACTGTGCAATATCACTGGAAGAATAAAGTTGGATAGAAAGAGAAAGGGGATGGGGGAGGAGACAGAGAGAGACAAAGAGAAGAAAGACAGACAGAGAGACAGAGACAGACAAAGAGAGAAGAGAGACAGAAAGAGAGAGAGACAGAGACAGAAACAGAGAGAGAGAGAGAGAGAGAGAGAGAGAGAGAGAGAGAGAGAGAGCCAGGAAGACTTCATGATGAAGATGGCATCAGAACTGGAACAGATAGTTTATGCTTAGCTGGCTATAGGTAGTTGAAAGATGAAAAAGAATATTCCAAGTAGGCCCAAAAGCATGAGAAAAAGTATGGAGATAGAAAAGCTCAAAACTTGTCTAGGGAACATATCTACTTTGGATAGAACAGGGAGCATCTTTAAAGCACTAAATGGAATTAAGGTATGTTCTTTCTTGTAGAACAAGAAAGGAGCAAAAGAAAGGCAGTGACAGAAACCCAGTGAAAATTCCTGAGTAAAATTTTGGTTCCCTAAGGGCACAGTTTCCCATAAGTCTTACATATATTGACCTATTATATATTACCAAAGGGGGACCTGCCAAGTGCAGCAGACTTGTATATTCATTCACAATGCTAGCATCTTTAGAGTTTGAAACTAACTTCTTTGGAAGTAGAAAGGTTATCTACACTCTCCTTCCACTCAGAAACAAAAACAATCTGCTACTTAAAGAACAAAAGTATCTTGGGGGAAAAAAGTTAGTCAATCAGCCAAAATGCAGGAATGAAAATTCCTATAACAGATATTTTACAATTTGAAGAAACTGAGTTAAATGGGTTAAGTGACTTGCCCAAGATTATTCAGCTAGCATTCATTTTGAGGCTGGATTTGAACTCAAGACTTCTTATTCTGGGGCCTGTACTCTAACCAACATTCCATATAGTTTAGAAGTATCTGAATAGCATAATTATTATCCACTTCCTTCTAGATACAACACAGTCTAAGATGGCATTAGCAGAAAGGATTCTTTAGCTTATTTTTAGAAAGGAAAACTAGCATTTTTTTAAAAATCAAAGAACAAAATAGACATCAATGAAAATAAGATTAGATTAAGCTATCTTTAAGAGAGAAAAGAAGAAAAAAAAAAATACATGTTGTATCTACATGATAGGCAGAAAGGAAAAAACCATCAACGAATAATAAATAGAATGTATCTTAAATCTGAGTCATTCCATATTCTGTTAAAGATACAACCTAGATATAAGATTTAAAAAAAAAAAAAAAAAGCCTAAACCTGAATACATAAGCCATGAAAAAAGTCTATTCAGAACAAGTCATATTTTTGTCTATGTGCTAGATCAGCTATTCTTTGTACATGAGAAACACTATGATCTATGGGAAAATATGCTGGAGCTAGGTTTGATTCTCATCTTAGCCACTTACTATAAAGGCAATTTTCAGTGAGTCACTTGGGAAATTCACTTCACTTGGACAAACATGTATTAAATGTTGTGTGCAAGGGATTGGCTAGGGAGGTACTTAATCTCACTAGCCCTCAATTTTCTTTACAATGAGACGAAAGGGGATAGATTAAAAGGTTCCTTCTAATTCTGCGTTCCATGATTCTATGTTCCACAGCTTAGAAAGATCCAAAAACCATAGGACAAAAGGGAAGAAATGTATACTTATAGATTTGTCTCTATGGGGACATAGAGAGACAAAGCTATTACAAAGTTGTTCCCTATGCTTCTTGTTGTTGTTCAGTCATCCCATCATGTCAGATTCATGACCCCACAAACTTGTCATGGGGTTTTCTTAGCAAAGATACTGGAGTGGTTTGCCATTTCCTTATCCAGTGTGTCTCCAGTTTATAGATGAGGAACTGAGGCAAATAGGAGTTAAATGACTTGCTCGAGGTCACACAGCAAGTAGGAGTCTCAGCAAAATTTAAATTCAGATCTCCCTGATTCCAGAACCAATGAACTTTTCATTGTAGAACCTAACTACCTTGTTCTCTAGGCAGTGACACATTATTTTTCATTTATTATTAGCATTTCATTTTATTGCACATAAGAGGAAAGTAGAAGAATAGGAGTTGAAAAATGATGCTCCCTAGGCAATGACACATTATTTTTCAGCCCCTACTCTTTTACCGTTCTCTTCTGCTCAATAAAACAAAACAACTTTTTAGTCTTTTCATGTCTCTCACCTATTTCCAAAATTATCCTGATTCTATCTAGGAGCAAATTGTTCCCAAGGAATTATTTTGAGGATTGATCCTTATAATTATGGGCAAATCAATCCAAGGTTGAAAATTCACAGTCTCTTTCTTCAAAGTCAAGCTTAATATTCTTCAAGATTAAATTTTGATTCTTGATCTCTGCTACATGGCTTATCCATAAACATAAGAGCTGAGCAAATCAGAAATAACAATTTTACCAGTCCATTGCAGTCCCATTCATTGAGGAACAATCTTAGTTTTGTAGATCACTTCATATTCCAAGTGCAATGGAGAAAGAAGTCACTAGATGATACCCTTGTGGATCATAAGTTATTGCCACTTTCCTTGTGATTACCATACTCTGAAAAAGTAATTTCCTCAGTGGAAGTATTTATTCAAAAATTCACATGATGACAATTGAAGCATCACTTAACATTTCATTCCCAATGTTGTGGGTCTAAATTAGAGCTTCACGAAACACCTTGAGAAGAAAAATAAATACGAGATACCATCATAAAACTATGAATTAGGCATTAAGCTCCGATTTCCTTTGTCTTTGTATGCTCTGTCCCTACCATAGGGTCCTGTGCACTTTTAAATTATTTGTTGAATTGATTTCTCTTAAGGGAATTATCAAATACACTGGAATTTTGCCATATTACCATTCATTCTGAAAAAAATCAACATAAGGTACAGAATTTCATTTATCATGTTGTTACCCTATACATTGGTAACTTCAATAACCAAGTGAACTCCCTACAAAATTAATTTACAGAGTCATGTGTCACGGAATTATAAAGCTGAAAGGGACCTAAGACATCTAGCAATTGAGAAAATACAGGATATTTTAGGAGAACAATGTCTGTAAAAAAAAAAAAAAAAAAAAGCAATGAGAGATAAACCATCTTGGAGCCAAGCAAAAATGGATCTTGTCTCCCATACCACTGCTTCTTTCAATACCCTGCAATCCCTTACAGCAAGGTTCTAGCATGTGGCCCACTAGCTAGGATACCTTCAAAGAACCAGGTCAAACCTGCCTTTCAAGATAAGCCTCCTATGATTCTGTGATTGATAAGACTGCTATTTATTATCTATAGTTTGAACATTGATAAGACATTTACAAATTCAGATAGAAATGTGATAAATTATGCTATTTTGTGATAAGATCACTAGTCATTACTAAGATAGGTTAATTAGATTCATGTCATGACATCCTGTTAAAGAGCTGGCCAGGTTTAGTTTGTAAATCACATGAATTATAAAATGGCTTCTTATTTTAAAATAGAAATTCAAAACTGCAGAGTGGCATCTAAGATTTAAGCAATATAAACACTTGAATATTTCAATTTTACCACAGTAGGCAGACACCCCACCTAAGATTAATAAACAGTTTTCATATATTGCTACAGCCAAATATTTCACCATTTGGTGACTAATTTCAGTAAAGTTGGATTTTGAGCAACAGTCACAAAGGCCTTAAACAGGGTAGGTGAATTTTAAAACTTGAAAGTTGGAAATGCAACTAAATTCAAAGATATTGGCCACACAAATCCAAACATGAAACCCTTAACACATTAACCAGACATTAATAAAGTGAATTTTGTTACAAGACACCATGCCAGATGCCTGACATACAAAGATTAAATTGGTACAGTCCCTATTCTGAAGAAATTTACAACCTAACAGAGAGAATCCAATTACATAAATAAGTGTGACGCAATGTAGAATTTGATAATGGCAAGCGAGAGAACCAGACAAATTCTAACAAAATTCAAGGAAAGGAAATTATTTCAACTATGTATGATAACACAATAAGTTTGAAATAAGAGTACAGAATACTTATTTATTTAGATGACTCGATAAATGAATAGAAAATGTGACCATCTATAGTGCATAATTGCCATAATTGTATAAAAACCAAACCACATTTTGAACTTTTGCTTTCCTATCTTTTATTTTATCCTATTCTATTTTATTCTAAACAAACATTATTTGTACATTAACATTAATGTTGAGCTTACCTCAAGCTCTAATTATTTACTGTACTAGCATTTCCTGATTCTCCAACCCCTAGTGATTTCCTCTCCCACCCAAACACTGTGAATGAATTCTGTATATGTATACATATTGGTTCCCCTAACTAAAGAGAAGATCACTGAAAGGACTATTGTATTTTTGCCCCTTTATTCCTAGTATTTAGCACATCATAAGCACTCAGTAAATGCTCATGTATTAACTAAGTAGTTTTCCTTACAAATAAATATATCAGTTACTAATATCTATTGGAATATCCTATATTTTCTAATATCTACTTTATGGAAATTAGTGCCCCCATTTAAAGAGTTGTGAAAATGGATGAGATAATATACCATCAAGCACTTTGTGGACCTATATTGCAGAGTAGTATTATTGAGAGATCACTGGTTCTGAAGGACTTGAATTCAAATCTACCTCTGATATAACCTGTATGACTTTGAACATGTCATTTAACCTCCTTGAGTCTGTTTCCTCATCTGTAAAATGAGAGATTTTGCACTACATGATTTCTGAAACCCCTTTCCATCCAATCTATGATTCTGTTAAATAACATTTATCATATAAAATAAAATAGATCATTTAAATCACATCAAACTTTTAAACTTCTGCAGGAATAAATTCAATGAAGCTAAAATAAGAAGAGAATGTGGGGGGAAAGTCTTTCCATCAACTACCTCTTATAAATCTTTAATATTCAAAATATAGAGAGGATTGATGCAAGTACTTAAGAAATAAAGATTATTCTCCATTCCTCAGTAAACAAGGGAGCAAACTATAAGAACAACCTCCTCAAGAAGAAATGTAAACTATCAACAACCATATGAAAAAAATGATCTAAATCATGAAAAAACAGAAAAATGCACATTAAAACAAACAAGGAAAAATGGCATAAGTATGAAATATTTATTTATTCATATGGCTAAAATCATTGTCTCTAACTTTTCTCAAGAAAGGAAAAAACCAAATATACTGTGGATTCTTCTTTCTTTAGTTAAGCTGACTATATATTATGTGTTGGTAAATTAGAAGTACAAGTCTAAATATATAAGCAGTAAAGTGCCTATCTATGTGCAAGATAGATTGTTAAATACCATATTATATCTAAGAAATAGAACTTCTAATTCCACTAGAAGGCTCCTATTTAAGCCTTGCTGGTAATCAGTCTATTAAAATTAGACGTGTTAATTTGCCAGTAATCGCTACATTTCTTCTTCCCATCACCCAGTTGAAAGCATGGTCCCTTCCTGCATGGATAAAATGTAGTAATGCATTTAATGCTAGGCCATGATTTTAGACCTCCAGCTGTTTTACTGGTTGTGTAACTAAAAATAAGATAATGTTATGCTGGGTAACCACGGTTTTTGTAGGCTTTCGCATTTCACAAATCACTGCACAGTGTGCAAACCATTATATTTTTTAAATGTTTAAATTCCAGCCTAAGAGTCAACCACTTCCATTATGAAAGGAGGGACTGTTAGACTGTGAAGTAGGATGAATTCTTGACTGCCAAACCAGTGTGGGGACTTCCATTATCAGTATAAATTGTGTGCAAGTATGTGCTGCAGCTACGCTGGAGTATGAGGTATCTCCTGCTGTCAGCAATATATGGCAGGATCATGAGAAGGTTGTCAGATTTTTTTCCCTTTTGGGTTTGATTTAAAAAGAAAACAGCTTGTTCAAATAATGTTAAATAGGCTAAAAATCTATTGAGGGAACAGAAGGAAAAATAGTATGTTTCTTTTTCCAAATCAGGTTGTATAAGAAAAAAGGGTCAAAGGAAAGGAACTCTACTCATTCATATAATGCAAACATATAAAAGCCCTGTGATATTTATACTTCTGTGATCTAATCAGAAACCAACAGCATGCTATCTTAGTAGAATATTTGTTTTGCTTGAAAGCATTGATAAATAAGTGGGGCAATCCTAAACCACATTTTTACCATAGCATCTGCTTTCAGAAATACCAGTCATTCAGAACAAATGCTTTTAGAAGCAGATAGTGCTACACTGATTATAATACAACCAAAGACTAAAGGTGATAGTTGGCACCTGAAATTGCCTTCCAGATTCTGTGGTCTACTTAAGTGAGACAGTAAAGAAAAACACACACACACAAAAAAAAAAAAAGTCTCTGTAGATGATCTATAATTTTCCAAAAGACTTTTCTTTATGTAGAACCCTTGGATTCATAGCAAAGCACCAAATTCTCATAGAAAAGTGGTTATACAGTCAGCCCTGGGCAGGGAATGCTTGATTTCTTCAAAATCCCTGGGAAGTTAAATGATTCAGGCATTAGTCAAACATAAAGTATAAGGCGGTCCAATTAAAGAGGTTCTATTCAAAGCCAAATTGCAGTAAATGAAAGATCTTTTAAATGAGCCACCCTTAAATAAATTGCCCTTGCAATATGCTGGCTGATTTATTCACCAGGTCTTATAAAACTCATTTGAAATAACCAATTGTGAACAATAGAAAGGCTAGTTGTAGGAGTGAACTAGATGAAACTAATTTGTGGGTATGATTTCTACTTATTAGGAGAAGCTCTTAATAAAAGGATCAGAGGACACAGGAGAGGAGGAGAAGCATGCGGTACATCTACTATTCTTATCTTTTGACACCTAAACATAAGGAAAAAAAAAAACTTAGTAGATAGAATCTGTACCTGAAAACAGAAATTAAAGAAGCCACAGGGAAAAGGGATAAAGAAAACTGCTCTTAGAAGTCATAGAAACTAGGCTGTAGTTCCAGTTACTATATTTACTAGTTCTATGACCTTGGGTTAGGCATTCAATCACTCCAAGCCTCAGTTTCCTTATCTGTAAAAAGGGAATGACAATCTTTACCCTGCCTACCTCACAGGGCCAAATGAAAACCAAATGAAGTAAGAGCTATGAAAGGACTTTACAAACTGTAAAGCACTATACAAAATACAGAAGTGTTATACAGATCATTAGCTTCTTATTAAGAATTCTGAGTTTTTGCTTTCAGATTATTTAATCTATGGTCAAAAAAGTAGTGGGAAGGGTGGGGCAGGGGAAGGAAGGTAATAAAATAAAATAATCTATGTATATTAGACCAGAAAAAGTATAAGTCTCAGAACACCTTTTTCTTTTGGAATTAAAATTAGATGCCTTTCAGAGAAATGCACCTAATGATGATGCCTGAAAAAAAAATTATTTTGACTGCATTTTACCTGTTTTCAATTGTTATTACTGCTATTACTATTAGAAATAAAATTCCTCAAAGAATCATGGGTAGATGGACTCTCAGGTCTAAACGTGTCTTCTGGTGCAAGTTTCAATTCAATCTAAACATTAAGTGCCTCCTACATGATGGCATGAAAAACACTGGGAATGCCACAATGTCCTAAAAAAGAACAAATGACAGTTATAAGTTGGCTCCCACATAGTACCTATCCCTATGTACCTACTCTCTGAGTTTCTTTTTTTCTTTTCCAAAAAGATTCTTAACTACAAGTCTTTAAAATTGTACAATAATCACAACAATAATTAGAAGGGAAAGGGGGAGGGGGAATATTTTCTTTCCACCAGAATGCTTTGAGACTTTTACACATTTCCTCTAAATTGATACACTACTGTTACACAGGTATTGATCATCATAATAAACAGCTCCAGCTTCTGTGTTCTATGAGTTAATTATGTGATGCTAATTTTAATGATCCCATTCTGAGTCACTGAAATACTGAATCACAAATGTCTTTTCCAGCTGAATGTAGTTTGTTTATTTTTTTAAGGGTGTGTATGGTTAATAATCACAACTATTATCCAGAGAGTTGACTTAGCATTTCATACCAGGGAAAGTGAAACATCCAAGGGACTGAAGCAGTCTTAGGTATATGTATCCTAAATATAACATCCTACAATTGTCCCGGACATCAAACCTGAACTCCAAAAACCATCTTCAAGTGTTTCACATCTAATTTCAAATATCCCCAAGGTTTCTAAATTAGAATTCCTGATACAGATATGACTTCAGGTAACGGAAAGAAAGAAGGAAGTAGGGAAGGAAGTAAGGAGGGAAGGAAGGAAGAAGGGAAGAAGGGAGGAAGGGAGGGAGAAGGGAGGGAGTGTTTGTTTATTAAGCACCTGTCATGTTCCAAGGACTGTGCCAAGCACTTTATGGTTATTATCTCATTTGATTCTCACAACTCTAGGAAGCTGGTGTTATTATTATCTCCATTTTACAGGTGAGAAAACTGAGGCAAACAGGTTAAATGATTGCTCAGAGTCATAAAGCTGGTGATGATAATGGTAACTGAGGTCAGATAGGAATTTTAATCTTATTGACTCTTGGCTGAGAGTTCAACTTTAGTTTAAAAAAATATGTCAAGCCTTTGTGATTGTTATTTAATACTATAACCTATTAGTATATAAAGTATTACAAAGTATCTGAAGCACAAAAAAGGTTAACTGACTTTCCCACGCCCACACAGCAAATAAATATCAAAAAGGGAATTTGAACCCAGTTCTTCCTAACTCCAAGTGAAATAAACAGACAAAATCCAAAGATCCATTACAATTATTATAACAAAGATGACTTTTGTTTGTATGTTTTTAGGAGGGTGGGATATGAGGGAGGAGTTTTTAGTTTTGTTTTCTTTGTTTTAGCACCAAGTTAGGATAAACCATTTATTGCCTGTAGTTGTTCAGTCCTGTCCAACTCTCCATGACCCCATTTGGAGTTTTCTTGACAAAGATATAGGAATGGTTTGTCATTTCTTTCTCCAACTCAATTTACAGATGAGAAACCTGAGGCAAAAAGAGTTAAGTGATCTGCCCAGGGTCATATAGATAGTTAAATATCTGAGGTCAAATCTGAACTCAAGCTTTTTTGACTTCAAGCCTGGAGTTCTAGCTACTGCATTACCTAGTTGCCCTATTCATTGCTTCACAGACCATATATATTTTTACCTCTTCCCCCAAAGTCTGTCTTAGTTCTGTAAGGATTCAGTTCTTCCCTGGGGCAAGTTGTTTCCCTAGCTAGTTGAAATACTGAGAAGGCAAACTTTCCCAACCTAAATTTCATTGCTGGCTCATGTTTGCAGACCTATGCCAATGTACTTATTTAATTATTTAATTTGATGAGTTCTTTACTTTCAATGGGTAAATTTTGCATAAACTCCATTTAAAATAGCAGGTAACTTATTATTAAAGAAAGCCCTAAATGCCTGTTTTTCCCCAGCTCAGTTTCAATGGCAATTAGAAATAACTAGACTCATCTGCTGTACAGTACTTCTCTCTGCAAAGTGATTTGCTGTACTCAGGAAGCTTCATTACATTCTTCATTAAGTTTACACGGTGTCTTGAAAACAGAGGCCAAAATGATATCTCATTTCTTATTACTACCATCTGGCCTTTCCTCTTCATCCCCACCATGATCATCTCTTCATACCCCATACAAATGTCCCAAAAGTTACTTTTCTTGATCTAATAATACCTTAAGAAGCCTCAGAGTTCTCATAAAAATAATATATAATTCAAAAAATACTATCTAAAGTACATATCACATTCATAAGGTAATGAGCATTAGCTCTTTTCTTAAATTTTCTATCACTTTCACTAAAGTTATTGAGTTCCAAATTGATTTAACTTAAATTGTCTTTCCATTTTCTATAGTATATCTTAGGGAACATAGAGTTCCACAGCACCAAAGACTAAGTCCATACAATTGCAGCCTTAGTAGTCAAAGTATACTTCTATCTTGGGTTTATATTTTTAGGAAAAGACTAGAGGACATTGCCAAAGTAGATTAGTAATTATCTAGATTTTGTTTTGAAGTTGCAGATGGAAAATAATGAATCTCCTCAATATTTTGGCACTAGTTCTAAAGGACAACTTCTCAATATGAAATCTTTAGTTTCTTTGTCCAACCCCTATCATTCATATTTTTTTCTCTCTCACAAAATAACATGGGAGTAGCTAGAGGGCAAAGGGTCTTGTTCCTAATACATCTCTTTTAATCAGCTTTAAGGGAACCCAAAGCTCTTAGGAATCTCTACCTGCTTCTCTGACATAATTCCATTTCATCATTGTTTACACAAAACTTTTAAAAAATTCTTAAATGTTAGAAATAAAATTCTAAAACATTAGAATTACTAATTCTACAATTTACAGTTGATCAATCAATAAATAAACATTTTTAAGCATCTACTTATGTTTACATCTATTAGGCATTGTGCTAAAGTACCATGTGTGATTGGTTTATATAAGTCTCCTATATAGACAAGGAAACAAGAAATTAAAGGATGGGTCAGCACTAAAACTTTCTGACTCAGTGTCAGTCTAAGTGTAAGTCTAAGTGAACTCACTGAGGAAGTGTCTACATTTGCAACTAGTGTAAGTCTAAATGAACTCAGTGAAGAAGTGTCCACATTTGCAACTAGATAAGCCAGCCTGGCTAAATACTTGTGGCAAACAACCAATTCCCCCCCCCCCAAAAAAAAAATCAGAATGGTCGATTTTACCCAAACAATCAAATTGGATATTCATTTCACAATATCCAAGTAAACAAAACCTTTTTTTTTTTTTTTGGAATTTAGACAGGAATCCTAAAGTTTTCTAAATATAAAGAATAGATGGACTTTCCTTTGTAGTATCCAATAGATTACCATTCATATTGGGTCAAGAGGATAACACATAAATATAGAGAAGTTAGGAATCTCTTTTAAAAAATGGACTAGTAATACCTTTTAACTAATGGGCCTGAAGCATGTTTGCAGCATTTTGTATACATAATAGAAATTTTACCTACATAAGAATTTACAAGAAGAGAATCTACTTAAAGTGTTTTAAGGGTTTTATGAAACTCATTTTTCTTCATAATAAATAAATCATTTAGTGGAAATACTGCAATGTGCAAATGACCTTTAAAGGCTCCATTTTTTAGACCCGGGTTTTCCTCCCAATCATCTCAAATGGTTCCTAATTATGGTGGGTATGCT
The DNA here is from genome assembly GCF_902635505.1 of Sarcophilus harrisii. Lineage (NCBI taxonomy): Eukaryota > Metazoa > Chordata > Mammalia > Dasyuromorphia > Dasyuridae > Sarcophilus > Sarcophilus harrisii. The sequence goes on along the minus strand of NC_045426.1, from coordinate 552,367,923 downwards.
AACACAAACCTGCTCTACCGCTTCTAATCTCCTCCCTTTCACTACACCAAGAATATGGAAACCACTACAGACATGTTTAAAACCTTACCATGCCAGACCAAAGCCTCTGGAGTTAACATACTCCCAGAGCAAAGGGGGTGATGTCACTCAGAAACCTGAGACATGCAATTGGTGGCTGGATCTCAGGGTAATCATTTGGCCTCTGGTTAATCCCTCACATGTCTATATAGTCCTAGTTTCCATAATGCCTGTTTCTCTGGCTCTGGCCAGAGGACTGGACTTTTAATGGCCATTTTGCCCAGATAAAATAAATAAAAATAAAATACACTTCCAGCTGGACTCCAGAAATCAAAGAGCTATTGATAATGTCCCAACAAAGAAAACTAGTCCAGGGATCCCAAGGACCACACCTTCCTAGTCTCACTTATATTTTCAGTGCTACTGGCCAATTGCAAAATAGCAGTAACCAGATGCAGAAGTCAACCCTTAAGTATGTAGCCTAAGGTTAATTACCAGTCCCAGAGAAGCAGGATTCCCAGGTGTCACTTCCTCCAGCACCCTTTCTAACTTGCCTACAGAGCAGCTGTGCTCAGAGGCAAATGGAGGGCTCAGCTACCTGACTGTTATTGACTTCCTTAACCTCAGAAGGCCTTGGTCTGAGTGATGTTATCCCTCTGTCCCACAACTATTCCAAGGTGATAATAGCAATAGTATTTACTGAAAGGGAAGGAGTGGGCTCACCAATCCCTTAGAAAAATATAGATTTGGAATTGGGGAACACATTGAAAAAATTGTCAAAGCAGGACTGCTCAGGAAGAAATATATACACAAGTAATATACTTTCTTATGGGAACCAAAAAATAGGGGGCATATAAAAATGAAGAAATTCTTGAGGGGAAGACGGGAAATGTTAGGAAATTCTGACTGTGACTTGCATATTTGTCAAGCAACTGCTATGGGGCAATAGGAATACAAAAGTAAAGATGACAGTCTCAGGCCTCAAAGAGTTTACAGTTTTAAGAGGGAACTTGAGCACATTATATATCCAGATAAGTTTAATACAAAAGTGTGATGAGGCAAAGTCTGCTTAGGTAGAAAACAATCCTTCCTCTTCTCCCAGTATAATTACATTTGGGGGAAATATTTTATTTGCAGATCCCAGTCACAATTTCCTAACACCACTGAATAGTTACACAAAGAAAAAAAATGGGGAAAAAACAGTTCTGTAAAGGTATAACCTCCCCCCCCCCAAAAAAAATACGAATCAAAGTATAATATTGGCCCAGTTTATGAAAATCAGAATCAAAGTATATACCTCTATATTTTTAAAAGCAGATAAAACAATAGAATACACACATAGGAGTAGAACTGCTAGAAATGTGAGGTTACACTCATCTCTGATTAGTCTTTTAACAGAAAGTCTGGGACCCTTAAAGGCTCCACAGCTAAAAGAAAAACAAGAACTTGGAGAAAGTTCAGAAGAGAACCACATGATGATTAAAGGGATGGAAAATAAGGTCCAGGAGGAAACTGAGTTTACTTAGCTTAGAAAAGACAAGGCTAAATCATAATTCAACAATTATTTCCAAATATATGAAGCCTGGTGTCCAGCTGTTCTCTCTTAAGGGCAGAAGCAAAGAAAATGGACTAAGATGAAAACACAAAGGATTTAGGCTAAACATAGAGTAATGGGGAAGTTAGGTGTGGCAGTGGTAGAACACTAGGCCTAGAGTTAGGAAGATTCATCTTCCTGAATTCAAATCTGACCTCACACATTTATTAGTGATTCTAGACAAGTCATTTAACCCTGTTTGCTTCAGTTTCCTCATCTGTAAAATGAACTAGAAAAGGAAATGGCAAACTCCTCTGGTATCTTTGCCAACAAAATCTCAAATGAGATTGCGAAGAGTTGAATACAACTGAAAACAATAACAAATAGTAAGTTTCCTGATAACAATGAAATCTTACCTTGCTGAAATAAAAATTCACATCACATTTCCATATGAATAATCGGATTTGATCCATACAAAAATCCTGCAAGGCAGATAGCAGACATTATCTCCATTTTACACATTAGAAAAATGAAAATAGTCAAGTGACTTGCAGAGTCCTAAAGAAAGTGGCCAGGCCAGTTTTAGAATCTAGAATCTTTGATTTCTTATCTCAAGCTCTGATATTCAATTAGAGAATTGCAATGGAATTTGTTATCATGGAAGATTACAAAGGAGCCTTTTCTGGAAGTCTTTAAAATTATTGTAGAAAACAGCAATCTCAGATGATTTTTTTAAAATTCATCTTTAGATTACAAATAATCACAGAATAATATCATGTCGAAATAAGAAGAATCGTCAAGATTCTTTTCCAATACAAAAGAATCCCTTCAAGAACAGAACACAAAAACTTGGTCCTCTAGCCTTTACTTGAATATTCTTAGTGAATTCCTACCATCTCACAAAGAAGTCCTTTCCAGTTTTGGATACCTCTAATTGTCAGGGTTTGTTTTTTTCCTATATCAGACTACATTCATGCCTTCCTTATCCTTCTAACCTCAACTAGATTCATATAACACCCACAAAGACTTCTATGAAGACACAAGTACATATTTAATAAATAAAATTTGAGCTTTGATTTAAATTTTATAATTAAATTTTCTTTTAGTTTAATTTTTGTATGTAATATTTTTAATTAATTTTTAATTAAAATTTAAACCTTAATAGTTTAAAGCTGCACTAAGACTTTTGGGACACACGTGCAATGCCTTCATCATAAGTACATTAATTTGGCCCTTGTTTCCAAGGAAGATTTAAAAGTGTCATGTGCAATTGCTTATGATGTTTACAAATTCTTGGGTAAAAGTTTAACCTTTCCATACTTCTGTTTCATCAAAAGAATATAGTTATTCTTAGCCTTGGGACATCTGCTAGTTTTTGGTTTTTTTCTGATTTTCTTTGGCAGTATGGTAGCTCATAACTTTTGACTATGTACTAAATAGGCATCAGTATGCCCTTGTCAGGAAGAATCTTTCAAACTACTTCCTCTCAGTATATCACAGAGGAGAATTTGGCTATTCATCTTCCTGAATTCCAGCAGAAAGTTCCAACAGAGACAAAAAGACACAGGAAGAAAGTATATAATATGGCACATAGATGCAGTTATAATATTGTATCCAACAGGGTCTAACAGAGCATGACGATATTGCCAGAGAGTATCAGCAACTGTAGCATCAAAGAAAGTTGCTCAAGCCATTCATATCTCTGCCCACCTGAGTTTCTGGTATCTAGACCTTCATATATATATATATATATATATATATATATATATAGAAAGAGAGAGAGAGAGAGAGAGAGAGAGAGCCTTTTATTTGCTGTTGTTGACCCCAACTGAAGTTTTCTTGACAGATACAGGAGTAGTTTATCATTTCCTTCTCCAGATCATTTTATAGATGAGGAAACCGAGGCAAATAGAGTTAAGTGACTTGCCCAGGATCACACAGTTAATAAGTATCTGAAGTCAAATTTGAATTCAGGTCCTCCTAACTCCAGGACCAGCACTCTATCCATTGAGCCACCTATTTACATCTATTTCTTACAATAGTGCCTACTATATGGTCCCACATATGTGTACGTAATTCCCTGTTTGCAGTGTGATAATTTTGGGGGGATGTACTCCATGTGGATATAGAAAGATCTTTTTTTGTCAATTTATTTACTATGCTATTTGATTAATTAGATTTTGCTTTAAACTATGTCCTCTGACAAAAATATAAAAAATATATATAATGCTGGGTATTTGCAAGCTCTTAAGAGTTCACAGTTGATACTGTGAATTGGGCCTACTGTTCTGGGGATCCCTCTGTGAAGGCAAGCCCAGGTGACACATTCAGATGATCTCTTGAGAATAAGCCCCTTTTCTCTACCAGTCACATTATAGATGTTTAAAAGAATCAGTTATACATGTCTGAGAATATCCCATTGAAGGCAGATAGTGGTGGAAGGAAGTGAAAGGAAATAAGAGTTTATATAGTACCCATTTCATATTATTATATACTCAGTACTTTTTACAAATATTATCTTGATCTAGTTAACCTATCACCACAAAGTTTCTGCCCCTTGACTCCCTGAACCAAATGAATAAAGAAGAAAGCTGTTTCAAAGTTTTCTGGGATTTCTTTTTACCATATTCTCTTTTTTTTTTCTTGTGCAAAATAGTTATATTCTCCCCACCCCATCTCCTACAATTCAGATTTAGAATTAGAATAGAGAGGGGAGAAAGCATGTGAGTTTATCTCTGTAGCTAAAGCTTTGTATAAGTGCATGTATAGAAGAGCATTAAATAGATATATAGATATAATTTATATTGTGAGTGTGTAAATATGTTTCATATCCATTTGAAATTTCAGTCCAGTTATTCCTCTGATAACCTTATCAGAAGAAATCAAGGAAGAACATTCTATAGACCCTTTCTGGTAAACTTTTTATAGTAATCTAGGAACATAAATTTTAATCCAGAAGGAATTTAAAGGTCAATTAGTCAGAGGTGTCACACTTGTAATCCCCAAACCACATGTATTCCCAATACCCCCAAGTAGGGAAGGAACTAGATTAAAATATAATTGGCAGTCTGGAACTCAAAGTTTTAAAAACAAATGTTAAAATGATTTTACATGGAAATGAAAAAATAAAATATTAAATAAGAAATATATGTAAATATATATGTAATTGGAAAATGTTTAACAAAATAAATAAAAATACAATAAAATATAGACAATCTTAATTATGATTTCCTCATGCCCCCAACATGGATTTATTTTTATTTGAGTTTGACACCACTGAGCCCAGCTTTTATAGATCAGAAAACTAAATCTCAAAGAAGATAAATTTGTGATTACATGTCTTCTGATCCCAAATCTAGCATTGTTTTCACAGTGGCATGCTGCTTCACTTCTAGAAGAGCATGAACAAGATTTGCTCAGGATAGGCAGGCACAGATAAATTACTTAATTAAATCATTAGCATCATTGAAAAGAATACTTCCATCCATGTGACCACAACTTAAGTTATTAAATATTTGAGTACATATAAATCAATGTCTCCATAAAAATATTTGGAGAAGTCAAATGCTATACAGCACTTCACTATAAAACAAAAAAATCTGTTTTATTTTTCCATTACACTTACTTTGTGCTCCATCTTTCCTTGAAATTCTCTAAATGACATTTTCTCATTAAAAAAAAAAAGGAAAAAATTAAATCTTAACCAAAAGATGGATAATTGAATAAATTTCATTATTAATTATTCATATACAGTTAAAGATTTTTCACAGCATTGGATCAGATGATCAAGTGTCTTTAGGGTCTGTATCAGACTAAGCTGTGTTTTTCTCCATCCATTTCTTAATGGAAAATTATGAATTATAATTTTTATCAAATTTTCATGCATTTTAAAAACTAGACATTCTAATCCCTAAAACACATATTGATTTTTGATTACTTATCTGTTGGTTTGGGGGTTGAGAGGGAAGGGAGATGATTACTTCTAAAGAAGTCACTTTTATCAAACTGAACAATAGAAGAGTGTGTTGAAATAAATAAGTGGGCTTTACAGCTTCTGGAATAAAGTCACACAAATACACATATATAAAGCTTCTTTACCCAATAAGGCAAGGAAAATAACTGTTTTTTTTTATTTAGTTGATTCTTTAATTAGTTTATATATGTATATATGTATATGCACATTTATTCATATGTATATATGTATAAGTAACTTTGGAAACCCAGAACTCCCTCTCTCTTCATCAGTAAGTCATTTAAGCTTCATTATTTAAAACTTTGCTGATTCATCTGCTGATTTGAAGTAGCAAGTACTTCTTTGTTCATTTGGGCACAAAAGAGCAGCTAACAATGAAATTCTTTCAGGATATTAAGATTAACAAATTTGGGGGAAAGTTTTAAGTTTAGATCCAAACTGCCTTATAATAATACCCAGGAAATGGGCAAATTGGCCTCTTTCTGCCACAGGATTCAAATCTATCCATCCTTTGATGTATCCAGGAGCATCCCCATGACTGAACCCCTCCCCACACAATCATCCTTCCCTCCTACTCCCTTTTCCCACCCTCACAAAAATTTTTTTCTTCTTCCAGTAAATTGCTTGTTCTGGGAATTCACATTTTAATCTGTGGTAACTATTCTTTGCCTTCAAGTCCATTATACTCTTTTTAAAAAGTGGTAGAGGGAAGGAAACAAAGACATGAGCTAAAAACCAAAGTGGAGGAATCTATCCTTTCAGAATTTTTTTAAATAAAAAAGTTTCATTACACACAGTGTGGTTAGATTATAATTCAGCCAAATGTTAATGTGGTCAACACTTCCTGAGCCCTTACAAAACCCTGAACCAGCCCCATTATTTTCAGTAACACATATTCCTATGTTTGAAATGAAAAGCCCTTTACAAGCTGTCTCCAAATATTCTTTTTTAAATTGAATGCACATTATTCCACCTTGGACATATTGCAGATAAGTTGTCTATTCATTATTCCCTACTAGGCAACGTTTAATCTCCAGTAAAATCTCTTTGAGGGACCATTTTACTCCTTTTGTATCAACAGAGTGCAAAGCCCCATACATAATAAGATGAATATATTTTTTTAAATCCATTGAATGATTGTTTCTATACCTTTATAAATATTATCATCTTTTCCTGGAATGCTCTTGAGCCTTGCCTGCTCCCTCCTAAAATTCCCACCGGATTGGAAGAGATCAGTTTACATCTCAATCCTAAATAATAGTAATGCCAAATGCACTCATTTCACAATTCAACAAAGTTTTGTTCAGGTCAGCTAGATGACATAGGATAGAGCACTGCCCTGAAGTCAAGAGAACAGTTATATTTAAAATTCTGCAAACTTCAGCAATATGTGAACTGAGAAATAGCAGAAGTACAAGATGATTTTTGAAGAGGCAAAGAAACTAGAGACCAAATTGCCAACACTCACTGAATTTTGGAAAAAGGAAGGGAGTTGGAGCAAAACAAATATTTGTACTCCATTGATTATACTCAAGCCTTTGACTATGTGGATCACAACAAAATGTGGCAAGAATTCAAAGAAATGGAAGTACCAGATAGCCTTATTTGTCCCACAAAGAACCTGCCAGGTCAAAAAACAACAATTAGAACCAAATATATAACAACTTATTGGTTTAAGAATGGGAAAGGAATATGACAAATCTGTATATTGCCATCCTATTTATTTAACTTATATGCAGAGAGAATCATGCAAAATGTCAAAAGCAGAATTAAAGTTGTGAGGAGAAATATCAACTGTCTCAGACATGTAGGTGATACCTTTCTGATGGCAAAAAGTGAAGAAATAAGATGCTTCCTGATAAGGGTGAAAGAAGGGAGTATAAAAGCTAACAAAATTTAACTTAAAAAAATAAAACTAAGGTCATGGCAAATAGAGGGAGAAGAAATAGAAGTAGTTTTTATATTCTTGGGCTCAAAAGGCACTGCAGATGACACCTGCAAACATAAAATTAAAAGATACTTGCTCCTTGGAAGAAAAGTTATAGATAAATCTGGATACCATAATAAAAAGTAAAGCTATCACCTTGCCAGCAAAGATCCATTTATTAAATCTATGGTTTTTCCAGTAGCATTGTCTGGCTGTGAGAGTTGGATAATAAGGAAAGCACAGCATTAACACTTTTGAATTGTAGTACTGGAGAAAATCTGAGAGATCCTTAAACAACAAGGAGATCAAGTTAGTCAATATTTAAAGAAATTAATTCAGACTGCTCATCATTAGAACAAATATTGAAACTAAAATTTAAATGTTTTGACCACATAATGAGAAGATGGGACTCACTAGAAAAAACTCAAGTTGGGAAAGATTAAAGGCAAAAGAAGAAGGGAATAGCAGAGGGTAAGATGGGTAGATAGTATGTTGGGAAGCAAAGAACATGAGCTAGAACAGATTTCAAGATATAGTGGAGAATAGAAGAGCCTGGGTCGCTAATGGTCACAGAGAGTCAGGACACAATATGGACCAGTGAACAACAATATCTCAACTCCTTTCAAGGATAAATCCAATGGCAATTTCTATAGAAAGCTTCTTTTCATTCCCAGCCATTAGTTTTCTCCTCCACATTTTGTAACTCTATGTTCACTTTACATATATTTGGTATTTATTTGAGTATTATTAGATGACTGACATGAATCTGCTAGAGCCAGGCTAGTTATATTTCCCATCAGGGATCTAAAGATACTCCTAAGAGCTTTGTCTTTGTCTAGTTCTGGGGGCTCAAGGCCCTATTCTGTTATGTTCCTCCCACTATTAACTGTCAGTGATTAATGCCCCAGTACCATTTCACCTTTATAAAGAAATATTTGGTTCAAAATATAGCAATAGAAGAATAGAATAAATGCCTCCATCCCTCCCCAATACTTGATAGGAGAATAAGTTCTATTTCTACTTAGTATTAACCTCTCCAAGTTCACTTATCAAAATGTGGAGTGGCAGATACAACTATCTCAGCAACAGCTAGACTGGATCAGGTAGATCACTTCAAACTTTGCTGCTCACTATCTTATGATAGATATCAACTTCCAAACTGTAGTGGTTCTTTCTTTCGACTTTTCAAAGTTCACAAAGTCAAAGCTAATTCTAATATCCTTCGCCTAAAATAAAGAAGAAATGCAAAAAGACAAAGAACAGAGGCCTGTATACACATGTTGGCCTAAGCTGGAGAGTATCTAGGGGTATCTTCTCTTACTTTTGATATCTTTAACCAGAATGCATTCAGGCAAGAAATGATAAATCAAAGTTGGGAGGAGAGAGAAACAGAAACAGATTTGTGTATACAAATGTGTGTGTGTATGTGTGCGTATACATATATATCTGTGTATATTTGTATATATTTCATTGTTCCATCATTTTCAGTCATGTACCACTTTTCATGATCCCTTTTGGGGTTTTCTTGGCAAAGATACTAGAATGGTTTACCATTCCTATATACCTATTTGCCTCAATTTCCTCATCTATAAAATGCACTGAAGAAGGAAATGGCAAACCATGTTGGTATCTTTGCCAGGAAAAGCCCAAACGGGATCACAAAGAGTCAAACATAATTGAAACAACTTGGCAACAACAACAAAAATTTAGAAGGAAACTTTAATTCTTGCTGTCACAAAATTTCCAGAACAGATAAGATCATAGACTCCTAGATTTAGAACTGGAGACCATTTTAGACAGGTTATATGCTCCAATCTCTCATTTTACAGATTGAAGAAACGGGACTTATAGACTTGAAATAATTTGTCCAAGATCCAAAGCTACTAAGAGTCTCAGGTCTTTCTAACTTCATATACAATGGCCTATCTTCTTTCTATTCCATGCAGCCCAAAATGATAAACACAATTTATCAAAAGGGGAGCCGTATTCTCACAAATGTATTCTGGGGCAGAAAGCTTTCTATAGAAAGAATAGCGAAGCCAAGACCTCTGGCTCCATGTAGACTTTTATTGAAATCAAATCAATAAGTTATCAGACATTTATTACATGCCTGCAATGTGGCACATATTTCCATAATTTGGAACCATACATCAGGAACCTCCATTCTGAACTCATCTTCTAGTAAATCAGTCCCACAGAATCAATCAGCATTTTACCAAGAGATCTCCCCTAGTGGATCCAAGTACGAGAATTGAAGAATCTTCCCTAAATGAATCTAAGTGCCCTTTAATGAAATACCATTTTCCCCATTATTACTATTTGAAGCTACCTTAAAAAAGTGAAAATCTTGTCTCTGATAATTTCTTTACTAATCTACATAGCTCTTACACTAGAGAACAGAATAATTATTTTGACCTACCTGATCTAGTCTAGCTGTTCTTTCTCTGGATGCAGATAACATCTTTCTTCATATGTCCTTTATAGTCAATTTGGGTATTTATAATAGACAAAAATAACTTATTACTCAAAGTTGTTTTTAAAACAATATTGTTCTTTCTATTTACAATATTCTCTTGGTTCTGCTCATTTTGCTCTTTATTATTTTGTGTGCCTTTCCATTCTTTTCTAAAATCATCAAGCACATCATTTCTTAGAGTCTAAGCAGTATTTCATCACAATCATATACCATGACTTGTGTAGACATCCCACAACTAATGGGGTAATTATTTCAGGGGAAGAAAAAAAAAGGAAAAAAGAAATGGACATGATAATTTTGTTGTATATTTGAAAGGAATCGCAAGTGATGCATAGTAGACATGCAGTTTCATGTGCAAGCATTGTACTAATATTACAGGAATGCTTCTTTTATTCTATAAACTTGAAAGAAAATATGTAAACATCTATAAACTCAAGTCATATAGCATTATTGGGGCAAACAAATCTATATAATTGAGTGTTTTCCCCTTCTTCAACATCTGTCCTTCCTTCAAAGAATCTTACTCCATTCAACCAGGACCAAAGCCTGCTTTCCTTGATGAGACAGTCCTTGTGATATCCCCAACTTCTTTAAAGTTTTCCCACCATGCTTCATTCCTCCTTTTCCTTTCAATCCTATACTCCACTACCCTTTCCTTCACCTCATTATCAATTTTGTATGTTTTCCAAAGTGACACAGACAATATGAGTAGTCCATATCAATAGACTAATAGGTAGGGGGAGGGGAGGAGGGGGAAAGGAAACTCCCAAGGAGTCTCTGCCTCTTGCAGATAATATATTTGCAATTAATGGTAACTTAAGAAGGTAATGCTTCCATTCTTATGGTCACACATCAAAAAAGAGCATAATGTTGAGAATCTCAGGTCAGAAGGATAAGTATATTAGGGCATTCTAGTAGAGAAGATATTCCTAAAAAGATAGATACTTGAAGTACCTTTCATATGATTCCATAGAACCAACACTTCCTCATTTGCTTTAATACTATACATATCTCAATATCTTCACCCTTGTAGTAACAGTAGTAATACTACTGGTAGTGTTGGGGTTATAAATAGGGGTTGGAGTAGGGGTCAGTGGGGGACAGGTAGTGGTGGTAGCTAATATTTATATAATGCTTTTAAATGTTACAAAATATTTTTAATGGATTATCTCATTTGATCCTCACAACAACCATAAAATGTAGATTTCCAGGAATTATAATCTTCATTTTACAGATGAGGAAATTGAGGTCAACAGAGGTTAAGCATCTTACCTCATAGCTAATCAGTGACTAAAGCAGTTTATGAACCCAAATATTTTATGTTAATTCATAGAGGACCAAATAATTTGATCACTACCTCCCCACTCCCAAATAAAATATTATTGTCCTTATTAGAAAGGCTTTTAAAAATAGACTAAGAGTATTTTAAAAATTGGATGGAGTCAGCTTCTATTTGCTGTCTATCACAAAATGTGTGGCTCTGTGATGCTAAATGGGTTGATTTTATATGAGGAGTCATTCCATTTACAAGGAGATTTGAAATGGATTAAATAATTAAAGTTGTTGCTGTTGTTTTTTCCCTTTAGGATTAGGCTGAATTACATTTGAGAAATTGTGTAGTGCTTTCTATGACTCTGAGATAAGAGCCCTTATCACTGGCAAATTATTTAACCTTTATGTACATCTTCTTATTTATTTATAATATGAGGAGCTTAAATTAAATGATTTCAATGTTTCCTTGTACCTCTCAACAACACAATATTCTCCTCTCCTATATTCTTCCCCAACTACCATTACCATCAACTCTCTCATCTTCATCTGGTCACAAGGAATGAGAAAGGAGAAAGGGAGAAAAGAGGGAAGCAACCATCAGTCCACAATTTTCAAAACTATTTTCTTCCACCTTTTCCAGTCTTTCAGATGAACACAATATTGTTTTGGAGTGAGGGAGAAGTATAATAAAATTGTCTGGGGGTTGTGCTAAAGTAATAAATGCTATCATTATACTTATGAATCACAACAAAGTATATTCAGAATGAATCAGTTATGTCCTAATGCTCATCAGTAAGATCAGAGATTATTTCTTAAGTACCCCATTTATTATCAACTTATGGACCCAATAATATAGTGAAATATATATTTTAACAGTTATCAAGTTTGTATTTAATCCACAAAAATGTTAACTTGTGCACATTTTGTAGCCTTTTCTGGAAAAGAATAGATATACAGATCTACTCACAGAGACATACACAGAAACCACAGTCAGCTCAGAAATAAATGACACCGGGCATATAAAATTCTTTTTCGTTTTTAACATCTTTGAATAAAGCCTTAGCATGAAAAGCTAAAATAAAAATTAGCTTGCCTTAAAAAAAAAAAAAAAAAAAAAAAAAGGCCAAATGTTTCTGATGTGGCAGAACCTTGGATTTTTCAAGGCAAATAAGCCTTTCAGTTTATGATAGTTGCAATTATGGCAAGGATTCTTTGATTAAGCTTCAATGAGTCCTAGAGTCCACAATCCAGCAACCACATGCTGTGGGGTGTGAGAGCCTCACAGGTGGCTGACCTTGGTGTCTTCAGCAAAATAAGAGAAAGAGGTTCAGAGGGGCAAAGGCAGAAATGAGAGGACAGGGGAATTGAAGAAAGAAAGGATAGAAGGGGAAAGAGAGGAATGGAAAGGAATGAAAGGGAGAAAGAGAATGAGTTTTTCCTGAATAATTAACAGCTGAACAGAGTCCTGTCCCAGCTGGCAGAAGAGACTTGAAGATACAAAAGAGAATTGGAAATGATGTATGAATTCTGGAAAATAATGTCCAACCTATCGAATCCCATGAAGTTGCTCCCAATAAAAATGTTATACGGTTGAATTGAAGCAGCAAATGAATTAATTATGACATTTTCATGACATTTGCCTATGTCTTATATACATTAATAACTCTACATCCCCTGAACAAATTTTTCCTCCCACATGAGAAATGCAAATTCATCCTATTGTTTTAGAGTTGCTGGACTGCAGACTGTTACCTTTTTTCTACTCTCTTGGGGTATGGATTAGACAACAATACATTCATTTATCAAGTTCTGAAAGCTGCCTTTTCATCCATTTTCAAATATGACATCTTCATTGATAGTTCAATAGAGCCAGTCAAATGATGAATAATAGTCTGAAATATGAATTTGGGGGTAAGCTGGGGACCTACAACAGGAATAATTTAATTCATTAGTCAAAAACACTTAGTTCACTACATACTTTTATTCTTAAAGAAATGAGAACATGAAATTTGCCCTATAAAAATGACTTTAACTTAAAGAGGATAAAAGATGATATTCTTGCCAAAAGAGGAAACATAAGTAGACATAGAGATCACTGAATCTCTATGCTTTAATCTGAAATAATTAATTAAATAACTAAAAAGTTTGCAACAGATCTTAGGATCCTATTTGAGAGTTGGTAGGGACATTAGAAGTTGTCTAATCTTCCCATAATTTACAGATATGGGGAAATAAATCTCAGAGAGATGAAATGATTTGTCCAAAGTTGCACAAGAAGGATGTGGTAGAACTGAAATTTAAATCTGTCATCTGATTCCAAATCCAATATTCTTCCTACTCTATTACCATCTCATTGCTTATCAATTTTAACTGGATTGCTCGATTTATTCATCAAGCTGATCCCTTGACCTATCATATACAAATTCCCCAATAGGAAATTTTCAGCAGCCAGTGGGTTGCAGAAATTGTTGAGATATATGTATATTACTTAGTCCCCAGGCTGCTGCTGCCTTACAAAAAACATACCTCTGTTGTCACTTCCTTTTCCCATTTAAGGCTTACTTATCCTTTGACTATGTTAATGATCACATATGAACATATATAAGACGGAAGAAACAACTGACTCACTTGATATGACCACCTTGAAAACTTTTATATCTTATATTTGAGAAATTAAATAACTTGCTCAGGATCTCACTATCAAACGTGAAATGTGAAATTGGAACCTAGGATTCTTAACTCTGAGGCCATTTACAGAATCACTAATCCACAATGCCTCTCCAATTCTTATTTTTTAATTTTTTTCTTTTTTTTTTGGGGGGGGGAGGGCGAGGAATGAAGCAATTGGAATTAAATGACATCTCCAGAGTTACAATTATTAAGTGTCTGAATCTGAATTTGAACTCAGGTCAAACACTGTACCACCTAGCTGTCCCCTGCTCCAACTCTTTAAAGCCATGAATTGCAAAAGTTTCTTTATTAGGAGTTCATTTCACCAGTGAAACCACAGGTTTACTCTTGCCCTAAAGAATCAGTTGTTGAGGAAGGGAGAGAAAAAGAATTTAAGGAATAAGGAGAGGGTATCCTATGAGATTCTCAGCTTAAATTAGTAAATTACCAGAGGATTCGATCACAGAACTCTCAAGACTTGGATTTATTTGCTACTTCTAATATTTAAAACAATTCTCCAAGGGAGGAAAGGAGATTGGCAGAGATAGAAAATGAAAGACAGAGACAGAGAGACTGAGTTAAAGAAAGACAGACACTAGGGGGAGAGATAGAAAGGAGAGACAGAAGAATGGAGAGAGATGGAGACACAGAGACTGAGATAAAGGCAATAGAAGGAGAGATAAAGACTAACAGGAAACAGAAAGAAGAGAAAAAGACAGAGACACAGAGACAGAGAGAAAGAAAGAGACAGAGGGAGAAGAGGAAGAGGGAAAGGGGGAGAGAAGCGGAAAGAAAGAGGGGAAGAGGTGCAGGGGGAAGGGAGAAGGAAAGACACTGAGATAGAGAGACAGACGGGAGACAAGGAAGTGAAACAGAGATTGTGTGATTGTGTGTGTGTGTGTGTGTGTGTGTGTGTGTGTGTGTGTGTGTGAGTGACTGTGCGTGCGCGCACGGAGGGAGGCAAGAGCTTCCGCTGGCCGCATGCAAGCCAGCTGCACAGTGGGAACCGGGAGATACAAGCCTGCCCGTGTAACAGATGCAAGTTTCCCGTGCTCGGGTTCAGCTGGGAATGCATTCTGGAAAAGAGAAATAAATCACACGGAACTTGCTGTCATTTCTCTACCTTCTTGCAAAATCCTCTGACACTCCTGCCTGACTGGCTCGAGCTGCTGTAGTTTTTAAATGAAGTCTGGGAGACTGGCATCCACCGCACTGCCTAATTTTTAGCTAATACCTTGGTGGGTTCTGCGTTCGCATCTGGCCAGTGCCGTCATGCTGGGTATGATTATAATAGGCTGCTGCTCTTTCCCAAGCAGGAAACTGGAATACTGCTACTGACAGACTAAACAGAGGCTGCTTCCAAGCCCAACAGCACATCACAGCCAGTGAAGGGTCTGCGGTGCGGGACTTCTCCCAAGGCATAAAAAAGAGAGAGAGAGAGAGAAATGTGTTAACTGTGCTAACAGTGCCAAGTAATATGCTTCGTTAAAAATTTAATCACCTGCAAGTGCAAAACAAGTGCAAAGCAATCATGTTGTAATTAGCGCAGCAATTAACACCTCCCTTTTCGATAGCACATGCATCCTAGGAAGTGCAGGATTGCAAGTGTTTATGCTGCTGACAGACTCAGTTCCTATAGAGAAGGAAAAATTGCTTAAATAGATTTTTTTTTTTTTTGGCATTTAGGCTATTATGTGTTCATGAAACCTCAGGACCAGCTGCCATATTGGTTTTGTGTAAAAGTTGTGGCTCTGGATTGTGTAACTAACAAATACACTGACTTTATGTTCTGTCACAAGCATTTCTTTCCCTCGGTAAAATTAAAATACAAATAATAAATTAGTATGGTGATCAGATGAGTCATACATGGCCTAGAACTCTTGGCTAAAAAGTCTTTTTCTGGGCCAAAAAGAAAATCTTTCCTGCTAAGGTCAATAGAAACTAAAAATGGAAATCTATTCATTCTGTCAGTTTCTCCCTCCCACCCTTGACTCTCAAAAAATGATTCTGATGGCATCAAACCAATAGTCTGTTTATCTAATACAACAAATGTCATAATATCTCTGCTTTCCTAAAGGTGAAAAAATGGCAAAGTGGAGGACAAATGAGTATTTCCTTGAGTCCCATCTCTTGCCAAACTCGAGTAAAAGAACATGCCCTGGAGTCAGATGACAGCAATTGATAAATATATATATATATATATATATATATATATATATATATATATATATCAGACTTGTAGAAGCTGCCAGATTGGTACCTGATTATATATTTACTAGCCAATAATCTGATTTATGGGTGGCAGAGACTTAGTTCTTGCCCATTGGTGGCATATTGAGAAATCATGGCAATATGAAACAATCAGTTTATGGTTGTTCAGTCATGTCTGATTCTTCATAATCCCATTTGGGATGCTTTTTGGTGAAGATAATTGAGTGGTTTGCCATTGCTTTCTTCAGTTCATTTTACAGGTAAGAAAACTGAAGAAATCAGGGTTACATACCTTGCCCAGGGTCACACAGCTAGGACATATCTGAGCTCAGATTTGAACTCAAAAAGATGAGTCTTCCTGACTCCAGGTCCAATATTCTGTCTACTCTGCCATCTAGCTGCCCCAAGAAAAATCGAGAAGACCACTTCTAGTGGAGCAGTGTTTAAATATTTCTTCCTATCTTAGTCTTTATTCCACAACCGTAAGAGCATTTTTTTAATTCTACCATTCTGTGGCCTGTAATATCAGATCTTGTTTAACTATACCTTGTTTAATTAACTTGCTAATCAAAGGGCCAAAAGTCCATAACTGGACTGCCTGTACTCATTCTGCACATAGAAATTTATATTGTAAAATGTTCATCCTCCCTGTATTTTTGAAACTAGAAGTATATTTGAAGAGATTTTTTTGTTTGGCCATGAGAAGAAAGTCTATCAATAGCCTGAGATGGGAAACTTAAATGAGCAAAAATAATGGATCTAGTAAAAGAAAACAAAAATAGAGTTAAGATTATGGAATCTCAAAGCAAAAAAGATATTGGTGATGATCTAAACAATCTCCTCACTTTGATAAAGAAAGAGACCCAAAGACATGAAATGATTTGATTGAGATCACAAGCAAGTTACCATCAGCTAAACAAAAATTAAAGTATCTCGATTACCAATACAGTATTTCTCACTGGGCCATGATTCATGAGGCTATCATCATCATCAGAATCATTATTTTTTAATGATTCACACTAACCTTAACCTGTGTTAAAGGAAAGTATGTTTTCCAGGCATAAAAGATGTGAGACTATGACATTTGGAGAAAAGAAAAGTTCTCTTAGTTCAGAATATTCACTTTCATTCTAAAGTTGACCTATCACTTAAGTAGCTAACGGATAGCAACTAAATCTCAAAGTTAGGAAGTCCAAAGTTCAAGGCCTGAATCAAAAACATACTTGCCATGAAAATGAACAAATTACCCAACCTCTCATTGTCCAAAGAAATTCTCTAAAACTCTAAATTTAAAAGTAACAAAAATATGGAATTATCTGTATTGAGGAAAGGAAGTCCCCCCTTGGGAATTCCTTATATGAATTAAGTCAGATCAGGTACAAAAATAATAATAATAATCCACACTCAGATAATGCTTAATATATATGTGTGTGTGTGTATCATATGATTCATAAAATATTTTAAATACATTATCTTATTTGATCTTCACAACAATACAATAATGTAGGTGCTATTGTTGTCCCCATTTTACAGAAGAGAAAACTGATGCTGAGAGGTTAAGTGATTTGACTAATCACACAGCTAAAAAAATGCCTGAGATTGTATTCAAACCCAAGTTTTCCTGATTGTCAAGCTAGCCTCTATCCACTCCAAAACACTACTACTGAATAGCATGAGTTAGCTTCTCGATTTTTCTTGGGGCAGCTAGATGGCAGAGTAGACAGAATATTGGACCTGGAGTCAGGAACTCATCTTTCTGAGTTCAAATCTGAGCTCAGATATCTCCTAACTGTGTGACCCTGGACAGGGTATGTAACCCTGATTTCTTCAGTTTTCTTACCTGTAAAATGAACTGAAGAAAGCAGTGGCAAACCATTCAATTATATTCACCAAAAAGCATCCCAAATGGGATTATGAAGAATCAGACATGACTGAACAACCATAAACTGATTGTTTCATATTGCCATGATTTCTCAATATGCCACCAATGGGCAAGAACTAAGTCTCTGCCACCCGTAAATCAGATTATTGGCTAGTAAATATATAATCAGGTACCAATCTGGCAATTTGAACATTCTCTGGCATCTGTGGAATATGATGACTATTAACTTTCTTTTTTTTCTATTTTTCTTTATGATGTCCAAAAGATTTCTCTGTTCAAAATCAGTACCCTATATCAGAGAGCTAAGGGAAATGAGGCTTCAGTGAGATAAAGGACACATGAGAAAGTAGGACAAACTGCTAAAATCAAACTAGAAAGCTTGGCGACATGTCAAATAAATCCCATCTAACTGATGCAAAGAGTACAAATGTCTCATGCTCACAACTTTTATATCACATGTAGAACCACTAGAAACAGACAACACCCCCATATTTGGAGATTTTCGTTCAGTCCTACAAAAAAAGTGATTTGTTAAGACCAATAATCCTATTAGCATTGCAACCACTTGTAAAAGTCACAACAATATTGTCCATCACAACACTTGATATCCTTTATACAAGGACCCACAGGATAAATTCTTGTTTGAGCTTCATCTTTAAAAAAAAAAAAAAAAAAAAAAAAGATCTGTTTCTGCTGATGAATTTGTTTGACCAAAACAGTATAACCCAGGGCTTTCCCTTTTCTGTCAGAGTTGCCAAGAATTGAAGGCCATGTTTATTGCTCATCCAATGCATTGCCTCAAGAGTTTGGGAGCAGCTACTTCATCTATTTCCTTTGTTCACATCTCTATTCTGGTTTATCATTAAATGTTATTTAAAAAGAAAAACTACTGCCTTGCTTTTTAATCTGTAAAATGATTCAGGTTCTCTTAAAACAAGCAACATCTCACTGGTCAATAATATTGCCTCAGAAGTTTTCACTGTCAAGTCTCTTAATTTGTTTGGATTTTATTGACATGTGACTTTATTGGTATAAGAAATTCCCTATGAGGAAACTGCCTGCATAAGCTCAACTACAATTCATGATCACTCACTGACAACCAGTACTCAGCAGAGGAGGGACCTAAAGATAGGTCTTCTTGACTCCAAAGCTAGCTCTTCATGTATGCACTACTCTTCAGTCAATATACAAGAAAAAAATCAAGCCATAAGCAAGCTACTGATAATCTGATAATCCAGCTATCCCATGGTATCATGACATTTCAGTTAAGTACCATCTTTTCTCTTTCCTGTAAAGTCCCAAATTGAATGTATATTCGTGTTTATGACAATAGAAAAACTGTCAGTTTCAGAGATAAAGAATCTGTGTTCAAATACTGTATTTGACCTTCTTGACCCTTCTGTACTTGTCTTCTGGCAAGTCATTTAATTTAGATCTTAGTTCCCTGAACTATAAAATACAGCAGTTGAACTAGATGACTTTTGAAATTCCTTTTTGCTCAAAATGTATGATGCCATATCCTATTTAAGTTTAAATTTTAAATAATAGTATACCAAAATGTCTACTTTTTAAAAACCCATTTCTCATTTGCAGAAATCTTAAAGCAGAGTCCTGTCCAAATAATAAACTTTGGTTCTAGAGCTGGACCTTACACAATATCTATCAATAGGATGATAAAATCCTATTTTTTTTAGGATTAGAATTTTAGTTTTAGAATTAGAAAGGACTTAGAAATTATGAAATCCAACTACCTCATATAATAGATATGAAAACTGAGATCCAGAGATGTTATGTATCACCAAGAACACACAGGATAAGTCAAGTCAAGTGAACAAATGTATTAAGTGCTTATTACGTGTCAGGTACCTGTGCTATGCATTGGGAATACAAATGCAAGCATAAAGAAAGAAGTTCCCTGCCTTCCAGGAGCTTATAATTTAGTTAAGGAAGAAAAAAATATTAAAAGGAAGCTTAAAAATAGAGATGAAGTGGGAAAAGTTGTTAGGCAATAGATTGGTAAAGAAAATCCAGAGGGTCAAAAATAAAGAATAAAAATAAATAAATAAATTGGAAATTGAGGGTATGGCTATCAATTGGGAAATGGCTGAACAAGTTGTGGTATATGATTGTGATGAAATGTATGAAACTAATGGAATACTATTGTTCTATTAAAAATGATAAACAGGCTAATTTTAGAAAAGTCTAGGAAGATTTACGTGAACTGATGCTGAGTGAAGCAAGCAGAACTAGGAAAACATTGTACATAGCAACAGCAAGATTATGTGATGATTAACTACAATAGACTTGTTTCTTCACAGCAATTCAAAGCAATACCAATAAATTTTTGATGGAAAATGCCATCTGCATCCAGAGGAGGGAAAATGTGCATTAAAAAATAAATAAATAAACAGGAGCAGCTAGATAGCAATATAGAGAGCACCAGCCCTGAAGTCAGAAGGATCTGAATTCAAATTTGACCTCAGACACTTAACACTTTCTAACTGTGTGATCCTGGGCAAGTCACTTTATCTCATTTTCCTCAAAAAATTAAAACATAAATAAAACAACAACAAAATGCACACACATATGTATACATATATCACATATAAGCTAATACATGTATATGTGTATATATATAACATTCACATAATACAGACAAGACACTATGCTAAACATTTTACAGTTATCTCATTTGATCCTCACAAAAGACCCTGTGAAGTAGATAGTATTTTCTCCATTTTATAGATAAGAAAACTGAGGTAAACAGAGGTTAGTTACTAGCTCAAAATCCCACAGCTAGTAAGTGTCTAAATTTGATTCTAGTTTTGACACTAGATCTAAGTATTGAGATCAGGTCTTCCTGACTCCAGGCCTGACTTCCTATCTACTGAACATGTGCATGCACTCACAGATATTCATAAGTATATGTGTGTGTGTATATGTATATATAATGTGTTTATCTGTGTATACAAACATATATATAAAACAATAAAGATCTTTGTAAATTTTAGAGCACTATAAAATTAATTATTATTATTATTACCATCAATTTATAACCTAGAGGAAATATTTGAGGACAATTAATGAGATCTCTTTATTTTATAGAGAAGTTTTTTGACTTGATAAAGTCATACAGCTTGTAAGTGACACAATTGGGATTTGCACCTTCATCCAGCACTCCAACAACTCTACTTCCTTGGGCTTTTACCTATTCTTCCATTCTCTTCTCAATTAGACAAATTAGCAAAATATACATTTTCTATCCCACTCCAACATCTCCATGTTCTAACATGAACACACTCTATGCTAATACAGATGAGCAAAAAAAAAAAAAAAAGTATTATGTATTTGTGATTTAAAGGGTTGGGAACAGGAGAGAGAAACTAGAAAGAAGGAGGCAATAGATGTACCAGCTATATCAGTTGATGCAAAGAATTTATTATATTTATTATAATTAGTTTGAAATAAAAATGTTCTTATCTCTATTTTCTTCATCTTATGGATAAAAAAAAAATACTGTTAATTAATACAGTTTAACCCTTCAGAGTGTTCTGAAATTGTGGCCCTTCTTCAAAAATAATCAGTATGGGATATTGCTCCATTAGGCTCCCAAGAATTTTCACATTCATAATAGTTTTTAGCTCCATAATAAGAAAGGAAGAAGTAAGCCCAGGAAAATAGCATAGAACATCTAAAACACAGTACAGTGCCTTGTACATTTTTTTTTTCTGATCCCATAATCTGACACATGTAGAATGCAATCTTTAAGGAACTTCTGCCAATACATATTAGTACCTTTTTTTTGCAACTTATAGTCTTAAAGGGTAAACTGGGGCCCTGGGGGTTTAAGCCAAGGTCCAAAACAACACAATTTGACAGTATATGTCAAAGGCAAAAATTACACCCAGATCTTCTTGATTTCAAGATCAACTCTGTGTTTACTGTCTCATGCTGTCTCTCATATTGTACAGTGTATAAACTTAATAATTGTTGAATTGAATTGGAATTCCAAAAATAGTTCTGAAGATGATCTTCAATGGCATAGCCTGGAAAATAAGAAGAAAAGTACACAGATAAATGCTTAGGAAGGGAAGAAATCACCACATATCTCCAATTAACTTTTTTTTCCTGTTCATCCATTATTGCCCCAGTCTTTCTGAGAACCGAACTTATAACTAGGAACTTATAACTAAGTTCTTTGACCATTTCCTTTGGGGTATAGTTCTAATATATCTCTGCTGCTAAACTTGGTTGGGCTGATTCCGTGGATTTCCCTTGGGGAATAGAAAATTCCCCCATAATCCACTTGAAAGATCCACCATTATCTCTATGCCCTCACCCCACTTTTTTAGAAGACTGTACTACTCCTCTAAAATGCCTAGCTTGACATCTCTTGGGGTAAGGCTTCCAAAGGTTTTGTAAATTGCCTCTCATATAATAGGTATTTGATTGATTAATTGATTGTTGCCCTAAAACAAATGAGAATCTTAACAGTCAGTCATTACTATGCTGCTCCAAAGTAGAAAAAAAAAAAATTACTCCATTAAGGTCAAGTGCCTTCTGAGTAAAACAATGATAACCTATGTTATCTTTTTAAATTTGGATGACATCAAATACAAAAATTTGAATGACATAAAACACAAAAATACACTTAATAAAATCCCATTCTACTCTTTTTCTTACTTTTTTCATCATCAGAGGATCTTGTGATAAAATTCCATCTAATAAAATCATTCAAGATTTTCTTTAAAATTAATGTTTTGACCAACAAAGCATAAAATAATGTTTTACCTTGTCCTAGAAGGAGTGCTTTTAAAAGGGGAAAAACAGTTAATTCAATCTTTAGCCTCATTCAAATCACAACTTCTTGATGGAAACCCCCTACTGTTATTTTCCTTCTGCTTTTATCAAATGAAATCCCAAATATATTTGGAGGCTGGTGTTGTTTATGCAACAACATGGAATGAAATTGAGAATTGCCATTGAAGTGTTAATTTGTGAGGCTTTGTTATAGATGGTAGAGCCAGTAATTATTTAAATGATCCTGGTTAATTTGTTTTATTGTTTCACATTGTTTGATTTATTTGCTATTTATTGGTTCACTTTTATAATGAGTAGTGTTAGATTAATAGATTTTAGAATGTAAATTCATTCCCACTAATGTTTATTAGCTACATTTGTAGATGTGGTTTAAATAAAAACACAACCAGAAATCAGGATTACAGTACATTTTTGAGGCAATAAAATAAAGTCAAATATGTTCCAGAAATAAATAAGATATGTAGATTCACAGAGAAAATAGCTGCTGAAGATATAAGGAATTGCCAGATTCTAGCTCACAGTAAATAAACCTTAGGTTTTTTTCTTAGCTCTACACAAAGCAAATTGAAAACAATAAAGTAGTGTTGTGAGTTCTCTTATAAGATGCTCCTGAGGAAGGAGTCTTTTTGGAGGGGGTATTTGTGCATTTGAACTGCTTGCTGGGCTCTGGAAGGATTTAGAACTAGAAAAGAGACTAATACACTGCCTCCAAATCTGAAAGAAATCTTCAAGCTTATCTAGATCATATGATGTAGGACCAAATGGAATATTAGAGGTTATCTAGCCCAACTCCTTCATTTTAATAATAGTTAACATTTACATAACAATTAAGTATGTGCCAGGCACTAATCTAAGTGCTTTATAATTATTATCTTATTTAATCCTCACAACAATCCTGGGAGATAGGTGGTATGTATTACTGTCTCCATTTTACAGATGAGTAAACTGAGGCGGGGCTAACTAACTTTCACAGGATCACACAGCTAGTAAATATCTAAGGCTTCATTTGAACTAAGGTCTTCCTGACTCCTGGCCCTTCATCACTAGAATAAATAAATAAATAAACAAACAAACAAATAATAGGCAGATGAGTAAGTAAATGAATGAATGAATGAATTTTAGAATTAAAAATAAAAATAAATAAATAAAAGTAGAGTGATTTGCTCGTTTATGTATAAATAATAATAGTAATTATAATAAGTAGCAAAGTCAGAATCAAAATGTAGGTCTTATATCTATATATTCTTCCAAAGTATCACATCACCTTTCATCCTAATTGCTCCAGTGAAACAGGAATCGAGCCACTATTATCTCATTCCCCTGGAGCACTCATGTGGGGCCACTACTGAACCCCACACAGAAAAGACAGGCTATCTGTCACAAGACAGATGATATTTTCTACAGTGTGTTGGATACTTTTTGTGCTACAGGACTCTGCAAACAGGTTGGCCTGGTTCTAGGATAAATAAGTGATTCCCTGGGAGATCCTTTCCCCCCATCTAGAAAATGAAACATTTTGAGGATCAGCAGAATAATATTTGTGGTACTAAAAGAAGCAATTTCTTAAATGGTGTCTTGGTATCCAAGAAGAATTCATTCATTTAACATTGGTAAGTAACAATGAGATGTGGTTACTCCCTAAGCAAGCTAGTATAGTGAAAGCCAGTAAGCTCAGGCACTGGGCAAGACTGCAAGACCAATCTAGTCCACTTAGTATTGCTCAAAAAAAAAATCTTGATGCAGAGAGAAGCTGAGGAACAAAAGGGTAAAATAGTCATCCTAAGTCTGAGGCACCATATAATGACTGAACTGAAGTCTACAGGACATCCTCAAATTGTTTTCATTCCAATGCATTCCCTCTGTTAATTATTTCCTATTTGTCTTGTAGATATCTTGTTTTGTATATTTTGTTTCTTATGCTGTTTCCTCCACTAGATTGTAAGTACCTTGAGGGCAGAGACCATCCTTTACCACTTTTAGTACATCCAGACATTAGCATGGTGCCTGTTCTTGTTTTGTGACCCCAGGAACCATAACACACCAGGCCTTTGTATCCTCTGGCTGTCTAAGTTCGGCTCATCTCCTGCTATCCCTTTTCCTTTTGCTTTCAATATTCCCCAATATCAAAGAAGATTTTTCCCCCAATTGAATCCCATCTTCTTATTATGTGGCCAAAATATTTACACTTCAACATCAGTATTTGACCTTCCAATGAATAGCCTGAATTGATTTCTTTAAGTATTGACTAATTTACTATTGATCAAAGAAATGCAAATTAAGACAACTCTGAGATACCACCACACACCTTTCAGATTGGCTAAGATGGCAGGAAAAGATAATGATGAATGTTAGAGGGGAGTGGGAAAACTGGGACACTGATACATTGTTGGTGGAGCTGTGAATGGATCCAACCATTGTGGAGAGTAGTTTGGAATTATGCTCAAAAAGTTATCAAACTGTGTATACTCTTTGACCCAGCAGTGTTTCTACTGGATTTATATCCCAAAGAGATCTTAAAGGAGGGAAAGGGACCCTTTGTGGCAGCCCTTTTTGTAGTAGTCAGAAACTAGAAACTGAGTGGATGGATGCCCATCAATTGGAGAATGGCTGAATAAATTATGGTATATGAATGTTATGGAATATTATTGTTCTGTAAGAAATGATTAGCAAGATGATTTCAGAGAGGCCTGGAGAGACTTACATGAATTGATGCTGAGTAAAATGAGCAGAACCAAAAGATCATTGTACATGGAAACACGATTATATGATGGTCAATTCTGGTAGATGTGACTCTCATTAATGAAATGATTCAGGCCAGTTCCAATGATCTTGTGATGAAGAGAGCCATCTACACGCATAGAGAGGACTGAGGGAACTGAGTGTGGTTCACAACATAACATTTTCACTCTTTTTGTTGTTTGCTTGCATTTTATTTTCTTTCTCGTTTTTTCTGTTTGATTTCATTTTTCTTCTGCAGCAAAATAATTGTATGAATATTATGCATATATTGGATTACTAGGGGAGGAGGTTGGGAGGGGAGGAAATTGGAGCACAAGGTTTTGCAAGGATTAATGTTGAAAAAATCCATGCATATGTTTTGAAAATAAAAAGCTTTAATTAAAAAAAAAAGTATTGATTGATTTGTCCTTCTTGCTATTCGATAGATTCTCAAGTCTTTTTCAACATCACAATTCGAAAGTGTCACTTCTACAGTACTCAGCTTTCCTTATTGTCCAACTCTGATTGTCATACATTGCTGCTGGAAAAACTTAATTTTGACTATGTGGACCTTTGTCAGCAAGGTGAGCAGAGGAATAGCTCACAGTTTAATTGAGCTCCTCTGCCATGACAAGACAGTGATAGGGAAAGGAAAACCTGGGGCAGGAAGGGGTTGGGGAGAGAAGCTGGGAGACCCATCACATAGTAGGATCTGAATAAGTTTTTGTTGAATGATTGCTATCTGAATCTGTACAGAGCCTATCTTGCTTTAGTACTAGACTTTAGCTACTAGAAAATACTCCTTGGTTAAAAATAAAAAAATATATATTTCTAACTGGCATGTTGGGAATATTGAGATTTTTAAAAAGAAATAATAAAGTTTCTTATCTGCATAAAGTCAATGCAACAAGAAAAAAAGTTTAATAGTCAATTAAGACATTAAAATTTTCATCTGTAAATGAATTTGAAGGATTCTTCTAAAATTCAATTAGCCAAATAGATGAGTAAGTTGACAGGTTATAGACTCACACTAAACAATTTCTATGATCTATGATGTTTTCATCCAGCTGTAAAAAAAAGAATATACTATCTCTATGGACTACTTAAAAATGAGTATCACACAGAGATATACAGTAATTACAACAAAGTTACAACACCTTGCAAATAAGAAATCTTGAAGAACAACTTGAAGCAAAAGATATCATCCAGGAAATGTATAAACAAAAAATAACAGCCCCGATGTTATACTCATATCCAACAGAAATAGGAAAAGGCCACCAGACTAGGTAGATTCTTATGGTGACCTTATGGGAGGCCATGGATAACAGTCCTACAGAATAAAGAGGCATGAATGGATTACCATTGGGTTTACTGGTATTGGATCCATTGAATCCATTTGATTTTTTTAATAATTAGAGTGACAAGATTTAGTTTTGGGGTCCAGAAGGAAGGGACCTAAGTAAAGACAGTGACTCCTTTAGTGGAAAATCAATTAGATTTTTAACTAAGCATTGGGGAAAGGAATTACTCTCAGATTGGCAGCTAGTTACCTCAGTGGTAAACTATTGGGCCTATAGTCAGGAAGACATCTTCCAGAGTTCAAATCCAGCCTTGGATACTTACTAACTGTGTGACTTTGGACAAGTTACTTATCCTTGTTTGCCTCAGTTTCCTTCTCTGTAAAATGAGCTAGAGAAAGAAATGGCAAACCACTCTAGTATCTCTGCCAAGAAAACCCCAAATGGGTCACAAAGAATCAGATATGACTGAATAAAAACAAATTATCACCCTCAGTTGTGTCTACTACTTTAGATAAAGCAATGAAACGGAGCTGGAGACAAGCTTATCAGGCTTAGAATGAGTCAACAAATTAGTCTCAGAGGAGTCCTAGAGTATAGGACATAGAAGGACAGTCCTATTAAAGCTTGGGTCTTGTGTCTTGGGCCCTCCCAGTTCAGGCAACATTTTATCATCCAGTTGACCCAGCCAGAATAATATGGTTTGTAAATCTGCATGAACAAGATCAGAAGCAAGGTAAATTAATGTATAGCTTTCTGATATGGTGAATTCATGAAGACTATGAAGCGAGGGCAAGGAAGATCTAAAATCTGAACCCAGGAGAAAAAGGTCCACATAGGAAAAAATGATTCCTCACTGGGAGTTGCAAAGAGGAAGATCAGATTAGCTTGCCCAGGCTATTTTCAGTAGCCTGAGGGAAGTGTGTGAGGGAAAAAAAATTTTATCCTTATCAACCCCATCACTTTTAATGTTCTTCTGGAATTTGCCGCATTAATTATTCTCTCTGTGTCTCTATCTCTGTATCACTGTCTTTCTATCTGCTTCAGTCTCTTATCATAACCATAATCAGTCTCTTACTACCAACAGGCTCCCTTCCCTACTGCCTATAAACAATCTCAAATAACCCCTTTTTTTCAACAAACCTTCCCTCCACCCAACTATTCTCTCAAGATATTATCCTATACCTCTCATAATTTTCATTGCTAAATCCCTAGAAATAGTCATCTTCACTCACTACTATCTCAAAAGTTATCCAGTGACTTTTCCTCAGTACTCAATCTCTTTGACTTAAGTGTAGCTTTCCACCTTGTTAACAACCTTCCCAGATATTCTCTCTTCCCTTGGGCTCTGTGACTCTGCCTGCTTTCTCCTGATTCTCCTTGCACCTGTCTGACCACTATTTCTCAGTTCTCCCACTAGTTTATCTTCTTCCTTTTGCCCCTAAGCATGGGTGTCCCCAAGGCTGGATTTTCACCCCATCTTTATACTCTCTCATTTGGTTATCTAATCTGTTCTGGGAATTCAAATATTACTTCTAAACAAATGCCCTCGAGAGACAAAGATAAAACAACAAAATCTTTACCCTTAAGAAACATTCTAATGGGGGTGGGTAGATGATATGTTCACAGATAAATGTAATAAGTGAAAGTCAATGATTGAAGCAAAAGGAAGATTCAGGAAAAATTAGAGGAGGAAAATATGAATAGGAAGAGAACATTTTCAGTTTGGGGGTCAAGCAAAGATATATGGAAGAAGTGACCTGTCATCTAAGCATGAAAGGAAGAAGATTGTATAAGGTAGAAATCAGAAGAGAATACTAGGGAAAGAATGCTAGTGACCCTTAAAAAAAATAAGTTTGCTGGTTTTGCCTGATGGAATTAAGGAATAATTCCAACAAGGACTCATGAAACTAAAAGAAAGACCTAGAAAAGGCACATGGTGCTAGAAGAGGCCACTTATATAAGAAATAGTTGCCAGGACTGCAGAAGTGAGCTTGTATGGGTTGATTGGCACAGGGCATGTCAGGATGGATTCCTTCAGACCACAGACCCTAAGGAATTAATCCTTATTTCCTTTTTCCCTTGAAACTACTGCGTGTTATCCTAAAGCCTTTCCTATAGGCTCAGTAAAGGTCTGTTTCTTTCTTATGTTTGTTTAACTTTCTTTGTTTTAAATGCTTATTTTCTTCTTTAAGGCAATAGTTGTGATGCCTGTTACTAACCACAGGCATTTGGTACTGCAAGATTTAGAATGCAATTGGGAGGAGGCTACTGAGGGGTGTACCCTAGAGAAAGACAAAGAGACAGAGACAAAGACAAGAGATAAAGACAAAGAGATCTAAAACTGTATTTTGGGGAAAAAAAAAATAACGTCTCTAGCTAAGTGCTAAGAGCTTTAAAAAGTTATAAATTGTTGATTTCTTACAACTTCTTGAATAGGTACAATGTCTATACCAAGAAACCTATTTCAGTAAGGGGACATAGAAGACTTTCTGAATAACCCTGATTATTACCCCACTCCACCATTGCTATGTATAAATTTGTGTTCCAAAATGCCTGAAGAGTATGTTGTGATTGAGGTGGAGGAACACTGGGCTAGCAAAAGAAGAATAGAGACAGAGACTTATAATGTTATTAGTATGGGGGACTCTTAGATAAGAAAATTCCCTCTACAAATGCAGATCAGCACCTTTGCTGAAATTAGAAGTCTTAGAGAAATTCCTAGGTCACTGAAGTTATAAGACAAGTCCAGGGTCTCACAGCTAATATCTGACAGAAATGAATGAGATTTGAACTCAGGAATGACTTCCTGATTTCTCTCTCTCTTTCTCCCCCCCCCCCCCAGCCTTCCTTTCTCTGTCTCTCCCTCCCCCCTTTCTCCTCCCTCTTCCTCCTTTCCTCCTTCTTTCCTTCCTTTCTTCTCTTCCTCTCTCTCTCCCTCTTTCCCTCTCCTTCCTTCTGTCTCTCTCCCTTCCACTCTCTCTTTTTCTTCTTCTCTTCTTCTTCTTTTCTCCTTCTCCTTCTCCTCTTCCTCCTCCTCCTCCTCTTTCTTCTTCTTTTTCTTCTTCTTCTTCTCTCTCTCTCTCTCTCTTAAAAAACTATCAAGAAAGAATAACCACAATAATGTGAAATGTGTCAGTAAAGGCATTGCTTTCTGTTTACAAAATGCTTTCCTCACAGCAATTTCCTGCAGCAGGTATCAGAAGTGTTCTTATCTCCATTGCCTTATAAGTGAAGGACTCAAGGCTCAGAAAAATTCATTGACTTGGCCCCAAGCACACAAGTAGCTTGCAGCACACATACCCCAAATCAAGTCTTCTAACTCAAAACAATGTTCTTTTCCATTGGATTCCATTATAAGTGAGACAGAATCTACAATGTATTTCCTGCTTTCTTACTCTCACTAATTTACTACCTATGTGACTCTTGAAAAGTCACAATTTCTTTGAGCCTCAGTTTCCTCCTCTGTAAAATAACGGGGGAAGGAGATGGTGAGTGAAATAGATGACCAACTAATTTTTTGTCTCCAAATCTATGATTCTATGCTATTTTTAGCAAATTCCCCCCTAATAAAACAAATCCACCTTCTACTGAATTGCTTGATATGGCACATTATGTCACAAAGCTTCTACAATGCATCACAATTAATTTTTCCAAAACTTGAGATCTGAGATCTTATAAATATGTCCCAGGGTAGGTAGATAAGATAATACAGTGGATAGAGTTCCAGAACTAGTGTCAAGACATCTTCTTGAATTCAAATCTGGCCTCAGACAGATATGTGGCCCTGGACAAATCACTTAACATTGTTTGCCTTCATTTTCTCATCTGTAAAATGGCCTGGAAAAGGGAGTGGCAAGCCACTCAGTATCTTTGCCAAGAAAATAATAGCAGTATTTAATAGTAATTCTCTTTGAAGTTGCCCAGGGTCTAGAAGTGTTGGTTCTGAAGTGAGGAAGACTGATTTGCCTGAGTTCAAATTTAACTTAGACACTTATTGGCTAAGTAATCCTGAGCAAGTCATTTAACCCTGTTTGCCTCAGTTTCCTCATCTATAAATATAAACTGAAGAAAGTAAATGACAAACCACATCACTATCTTTGTCTAAGAAACTCCTAATGGGTTCTAAAGAATAGGAAACAACTGAACAAGTATGCCCAAATATCAATGTCATCATATATAAGGACCAAGGATAGGAATATTCCACAACTCTTTTCCATCTGACAGAATACTGCATGATTTAAATAACTGAATAGAATAGCTAGATGGTACCATGGACCTACAGTCAAGAAGACCTGAGTTCAAATGTGAACCCATTATTATGCCATGTTGACCCTGGGCAAATCACTTAACCCCTATTTGCTTGTTTCATCTTCTGTAAAATAGGATAACACTTTCCTCCAAGGGTTGTTTTAAGGATCACATAAGATAATAATTGCACAGTACCTGTCACATAGTAAGTGCCATAAAAATTAGCTATTTTATTATTAACATGTATTAAAAGAAACTATTGAACTGACAGCATTCCCAAAGAAACATAGGTGAACATACCTACTAAACACATAATCTGGTTTCTTGAAAGGGAAGAAAGTTGAGGGTGAAATTGCTCTTTTGCTTCTTTAGGAATCTCCACTTACAACTTCACTCAAAATTGAGTGAATCTAACCTCTGTTTCTGCCTGCATTAATCAAATTACCCAAATAAGACATCCAAACTATCCAATACTCCCTTGATCATGGTGGAACACATATAGCCATAGGCATCATGCTGAAGCAGGTTCAGTCCCACTAAGATAGATGACTAATTGTATAAAAGAATTTTGGATTTAAATGTTAAGTTTAAGGTCAAGTACTGAGACTTGGGGGGAGGAGGGGAACAGAGGCAGCAAGGGAAGAGAGAAGGACATTCCAGACAGTTGCAGATATTCTTAAATGAAATAATACTTCTATGAAAAATTTGTTGAATATAGAACTTATAGAACATTAAAAGGCAATTCAATGGATTCTCACAATGGATAAAAACAGACCCTAACCACATTTCATGATGATATTGACATTCAACAAAGGCACACATAACTTGGATGTCAGAAAAAAACTGATTTACTCCCAAACTTACTATAACTGTAATAAAGTCACATTTTAAAAAATTAATATTTAGCATGATTCCTGCCCTTCTTCCCTCTATTCCTTGTTATCCAGTCTATGTTTATTAAAATCAGATCTTCCAAAATAGTCTGTAGTACTCCTCAATCCTTTTTCTGGATCTCTGATTGACATTGCTTAGGATCCTCTCTCATTAGTATTTATAGATAAAATTACTATAATTTGTCCCTGTGAGGCTGATTTTTTTTTAATCTAAGTACAAAAATTTACATTTGTTCCTATTAAATTTAAGATCTAAAACATCTAGTTTTAACCTGTGTTACAATGCCTTTCACATACAAAATAAATAAAAGGAAATTTAGGAGAAAGCACTAACAGATGAGGAGGAGAATCAACAAAGGCCTCATGTAAGAGGTAATGCTTGTGTTGAGCTCTAAAGGAAATGGCAAAGGCAGTTTGCAAGCCATTCATCTGAAAAAGATATATGGGGTCTTGTAGAATGCAAGCTCAATATGACTCAACAATGTAATATAATATCTAATGGTAGTACCTACTCTGGGCTATGTCTCCAACTTGCATTTGCACTTTCAGATTGGGTCTCCAAAGGATGACTTTTACCTTGTGTTCTAAAGGAGCTCTTACATTTATGCTCACAAGTCCCTACCTGTGTGCTTCCCATTTACAATCAACAAATAGGTACAATTAGCTTTAAACAAGATATTTGCTAAAATAACATAAGAACAGTATCTACAAAATATTTTTCTCTGTGAAACTGGGATTCACTCTCCCATACATAGCACCTGTGGCTTTTCACTAGTTTGTATACACAAATTTAGAGGATACTACTAGTGAGACATATATAGGAAATAGAGTATTTCTCATAAGGAATGAATATAGGGAACTTCTCATGCAGTTCTTTCTGCAAGCCAAATCTTGAAAACCAGAGATAGCAGGCCACTTCTAGAAACTTCCTTAGATAATCATCTCTCCATATCTGCCCCTGTCTAGAGAATTCTCTACTCTCTCAACTATACCTCAAACTGACTCTTCTTCAGCTGATGAATGGAATGTCTCCTTCTGAGAAAATGGTTCCTCTGCTAGATGCCATGGCCAATGCAGGGAACAATGAGTGAGAGGAGAGAATATTATATACTAGAAAAGGGGTGAAGAACTAAGAATTCCTCCAATTGCAATTTCTCTTTTTGTCTCTTTCTAAATTCTCCAGTTGCATTAACTATCTCCAGAGCCTAACTATTTAAAGGTCCTATGTCAGGGGTCCTCAAACTACGGCCTGCAGGCCAGATGCGGCAGCTGAGGATGATTATCCCCCTCACCCAGGGCTATGAAGTTTCTTTATTTAAAGGCCCACAAAACAAAGTTTTTGTTTTTACTATAGTCCGGCCCTCCAACAGTCTGAGGGACAGTGAACTGACCTGCTATTTAAAAAGTTTGAGGACTCCTGTGACCTATGTAATGGACAATTTGTTTGCTGTTCATTGGTCAGGATCTCTAATTCCATCAGAGAAGGATGTTCACATTTTGTAATAGAATCATTGGGAATTAACATCTCTTCATTACATAGGTTGTCTGTGACCATCTTGTGGTTATATCAACCAAAGTGAGGGTGATAAGAAACATGGTCAGAAATCATCCCCTTTATGTAAGAAAACTTAATGCAACTCAAACATGGTACTGAGAGGCATAGTGTAGAGGGCATTGGTAACTTGGAGAATGTTCAGAAAAGCATCCCAGAGAGTAAAAGCCCTCAATATCCTTTAATATGAGGGAAGCTGAAGGGATTGGATATATTTAGTTAAAAAATTTGGGGGTACTGAGAGCTATCCTCAAGTACATAAAAGTTGCCTCGTATTTTGCATTTCATTGTTTCTCAATTATTTCAGTCATGTCTGACTTTATGACCTCATTTGGGGTTTCTGTGCCAAAGATACTGAAGTAGTTTACCATTTCCTTCTCCAGCTCATTTTACAGATGAGGCCAACTGAGGCCAACAGGATTAAGTGACTTGCCCAGGGAATTGAAGCTAATAAATATCTGAGGCCATATTTGATCTCATGAAGAAGAATTTTCCTGATTCCTAGCTATCCAATCACATATGTTCTACCTAGCCTGAGAGACTAGAACTAGGATGAAAGAAAAGAATTTTCAAAAAGGCAACTTTATGCTTGATTTCATGAGAAACCTGCTAATGTTTAAAACTACACAAAAATTGAATGTACCACCTTGAGAAGCAGTAGGTGTTCCTCAGCTAAAGTCTCAAAAGATATCAATAAAAAATGTTTTTAAAAAAAAAAACTATGATATACATTTATATATGTATAAGTTTATGAAGAGATCTAAAATATTTCAGGTCCTCAAAGGAATCAGACTAAATGTATAAGAAAGTAGAAAATGAAATATTAAGCATTTCAATTAAAGGAATTTTAGAAACATTCATTGACTAATCTGGCAACCATATCATCACCTCAAAAAAAGGAGCTAAAAATGAATTATAATTATTTCCCATTTTCTAAAAATCCTAAAACAAGATAATATCCATAGATCAAAATGGACTAGGTTCATCTATCTACATATCAATAATATTTGTTGTTATGGGAGACAGTATTGCTAAGCTAATAAAATAAGGCAAAAATAAGCAAAATAAAATTATGTGGTCCAGTGAACCATGGTAGGCTAACTTATTGAACCTTTCTGCAGGGTTATATTTTAACACATTGTATACATTTGTATATATAAGCCCTGAAGTCCAATGAAAGTCACAGTAAGGCCCAGAACTCCAGCACAAAAAAATACTTGGGATAGTGTAGGACCAGAGCCCAACTCTCCCATTAAAACACAAGTCACAAAAAAGACAGAAAAAAATAAGCTAAAAACAAAAAGGAGCAAGGGAGTTAGCATTAAAACCAAGAATCACCTAACTAGCAAAATTGAATATAATCACTGGGGAGGAGGGAGAAGGGAGAAGGGGGTGGAATATATAACAAAATAAAGGATTTTTGAGCACATCTAATTAAAAGATCAGAGCTAAATAAAAAAAAAATTAACCTTCAAATGCAAGATTCAAGGTAAATATTAAAAAGTAAAAAAGAAACAAAAAAAGAAAACAAGAAATTCAGTAAGATTAAACTTTATTTTTTTTCTATATGGCAAGATAATATTTGTGATTCAACAACTTTATTATTATTGAGAACAATTAGAAGGAGTGCATGTAAATAGAGAGTGTGGATATTAGGTGACTTTAATGAGATGATATCCTAAAAAAGAAAATAAAGTGATGAGAAAGAAAATTGCACAGAAAGAAGGGAGATTAAATGGGGTAAATTATCCACATAAAAAGGATGAAAGAGCTATTGTAATGGAGTGGGATATGGGAGGGCAGACAAAGCTTAAACCTTACTCTCATCAAAATTGACTCAAAGAGGGAATAACATGCACAGTTAGTTGGATATAGACATCTACCTTACTTATAAGAAAATAAAAATTAATGGGGGGAGAGGCACTGATAAAAGGGAGGATAGATGAGTGAAGGTGGTGATTGGTTAAACACTTGTAAGGAAGAAAAGAGTGGAGAATAAGGGGGAGAGGGATGAACAACAGAAGTATAACATGGAGGGAAATACATAGTGATCACAACTACAAATATGAATGGGATGAAATCACCTATAAAATGGAAGCAGATAGAATGGATTAAAAAGAAGAAAGAGGAGGAGGAGGAAAAAATAAAAAGAGAAGGAGGAGAAAAGAAGAAGAAGGAGAAGGAAAAGGAGGAGGAGGAGGAAAAGGAGGAGAAGGAAGAGGAGGAGGAGAAGAAGGAGGAGAGGAGGAAGAAGAGGAAGAGGAGGAGTATGAAGAGGAAGAGGAAAGAAGAAGAAGAAGAAAGAAGAAGAAGAAGAAGAAGAAGAAGAAGAAGAAGAAGAAGAAGAAGAAGAAGAAGAAGAAGAAGAAGAAGAAGAAAGAAGAAGAAGAAGAAGAAGAAGAAGAAGAAGAAGAAGAAGAAGAAGAAGAAGAAGAAGAAGAAGAAGAAGAAGAAGAAGAAGAAGAAGAAGAAGAAGAAGAAGAAGAAAAGTTATGGAAGTAAATTAAGTTAGTTTCTGGAAAATTAAATATCATAAATATCTGGATAAAACTGAATGGGAATAGAAAGGACTTTACTTTTTCTCAGCATTATATGATACCTTCACAACAATTGACCATGTAATAGGACATAAAAACCTCACAACCAAATGCCTAAAGGTCAAAATAGTAAACACATCCTTTTCAGATCATAATGAATTAAAAATTATATTCACTAATGATCAATGGAAAGAGAGATCAAAACATAATTAGAAATTAACCTAATCCTAAAAAACAAATGTTAAAAACAAATCAAAAAAACAATGGAAAATTTTATTTAAAAAAATGACAGCAATGAGACAACATACAAAAATCTATGGAATACACCCAAAGTGATACTTACAGGAAAATTTATATTTCTAATTGCTTACATCAATAAAATAGAGAAAAAGCAGATTAATGAGTTGGGTGTGCAACACAAAAATCTAAGCTTTTGAAACAAAAACTCATAATTTGACAAAAACCTTTGGAAAAACAATATGGCAGAAACTACATAAAGACCAACATCTTATACCACAAGATAAAGTCAAAGTGAGTACATGATTTACACATAAAGGGGAATATCATAAGCAAATTAAAAGAACATGGAATAGTTTATGTCAGATTTATGGATACGGGAAGAAATTAGGGCCAAAAAAAGATAGAGAAAACAATGCAAAATGTAAACAGGTAATTTTAATTATATAAAAATAAAAAAAAAGTTTTGCACAAACAAAATCAATGCAACAAAAATTATAAGAAAAGCAAAAAACTGGAGAAAGGGGGATTTTGCAACAAGTATCTCTAATAAAAATCTCATTTCTCAAATATAGAACTGGAAATTTATAAAAATTTATAAATTTATAAAAATACAAATCATTTCCTCAACTGTAAAGGACATAAACAGGCAGTTTTCAGACAAAAATAGTTTTAGTTTCTTTGCCAAAACTATCTGAGGTCATTTGAAAAAAAAAAGCTCTAAATCACCATTGATCAAACAACTCTGAAATACAACCTCACACCTTTCAGAGTAGTTAATATGACAAAAACAGAAAATGTTGGATATTGGAGGGGATGTAGGAAAACTGGGACAAATGTACAATTGCTAAAATTATGAACTGATCCAATCTTTCAGGAGAGTAATTTGGAACTATGTCTAAAGGACTTATAAAACTTTGTATATCTTTTGATCTAGAAATACTATTATTGAGTCTTTATCCCTGAAGCATCCAAAAACGGGGGGAAGGATCTATTTGTGCAAAAATATTTATAGCAGCTATTTTTGTAGTGGCTAAGAATTGAAAATCAAAGAGATATCCATCAATTGAGAAATGGCTAAGCAAGTATATGGTCATAATGGAATATTATTGTACTATAAGAAAAAACAAACAGGATGATTTCAGAAAAACCTGGAAAGACTTACATGAAGTGAAGAGAACCAGGAGAATGTTGCACACAGCAACAGCAATACTGTGAGATGAAGAATTGTTAGTGATTTAGCTGTTCTCAGCAATACAAAATTATTCCAGAATGACCAATGATGAAGCATAATACCTCTGTCTAGAAAAAGAATTGGATATTGATAAAATAGACTGACGCTTGTTATTTTTCATTTTCTTTGTTTAATTTTTTTTTTCATTTATAGTGACTAATAGGTAAAGTTTTTACATAATTGCAGATGTATAATCTATATCTGATTGCTTACCATTTTGGGGGGGGGAAGGAGGATGGAAGGAGGAATAGAATTTGGAACTTGAAAATTTTAAATATTTTTTTTTTAAATTGGGGGAAAATATTTTCTTGACAATGAGCTGAAATATGTCTCTCTGTTCTATTCCCTAAAGCCAATCACAGCAAAGTCTAATCTTTCTACATAACAACTTTTCAGAAATTTAAAGGCTGTTAACTATTTCCAGTCTTAATTTTCTTCTGTTAAGTTAAAATTCCCTGGGTTTTACAACCATTCCTCATATCCATCAGATGCACTGACTTTAAAGCCCTTCACCATACTTATCACCCTCTTCTGTACAAGCTCCAAACTATAGATGTGGGCAGCAAGGTTCAAATAACACAGTTATCCTTGGACAAAAATTCAGCAACTTTAATACACTGGAAAATTAAGCATATGGATATGTTTGGTCATTTCAATGTCTGACTCTTTGGGGTTTTCTTAACAGGGATATTCGAGTGCTTTGCAAATTCCTCCTCCACTTCATTTTACAAATAAGGAACTAAGGCAGGCAGAATTGAGTGACTTGCCAGAGTAAATGTGTGAGGCTGGATTGTAACGCAGGCCCATCATTCAGTCTACTGCACCCCCAGAACAAGACATAGTTAATCTTTATCATTTTCCCCAGCAGATCAACACATACCAAAGTTTACAGCAATTCTTGGGACTAGAGATTAGAGCTTTAGATGTTAACACCCTTCTAAATAAAGAGGACTAGGATACCTATCAGGATGCAGATGAAGACAAAGCAAAGATGGTAAATAACCTGGGTTTTTCTGAAAAGCCAAAGTTTAAAGGATTGTAATGAAGAAGGAAGACTGGGCACAGAAACAGAAATTTCAAACCAAAGAAATCACTACAGGATCAGAAGGTAATCTACAAAGATTAGTAATAGTATATTAACAGATTTGATTCATCTTCAATTCTCCACTGCTCACCCCCCACACACACACACCTCCATAGATTAACAGGTAAATCATGGGCCAGATCTTCCAAAATCTCTCCTGACCACACATCTATATCAGAGTAAAGTTGTGGTTAACATCCTTTCCCTAAGAGTAATTAATTGAATTTCAATGTTACTTCTCTAGTAGGAAAAGCATTGGTGAAAGACTTCTACTATTCCAGAGATTGTACATTGTATTTTGATTGATACATTCTATACACTATGAAACTGATACATGCTGGGAGTAAGAGCAAGTCCCAATATTAGGGGAGGTACAATCTCCCCCAGTGAAAAGAAGAACAAGAATAAAACCAAAATCCAAGTTAGTATGAATTAAAAAAACTCAACCGAATCAGAAAACTGGGGTCCTCTTAGAAGCTCATTTCAAGTAGCTGAAACAAAACAAAAATTCAAGAGAAGGGGCAGAGATTTCAAGTCCAAGAGGTCACTATAGATAAAGGAGACAATTTCCCAGAGGACATATGGGCTGACTGTATCATTCAACCTGCTTCTTCAAAACTTTGGCCACAGGCCAATGACCTGCATTTCCTTCTCCTAATGCCTATGTTGGTGTGGACTCAAGCTGGGTCTGCTGTTATCTCTTCTAATTCATTGGCAAGACGGAGGGCTTAAACAGTCCCTGTGATACACTAAATGTGGTGTATGTAATACATGATACAGTACCAAACTGGTGTCATTTTTCCCCCATAAAGTTGCACTGACCTTTATTGTATCTTCAGGGTTCTTTCAGAAGTAAATGATGTAATTATAGGCTGAACTATAACATTTCAGGGTCTACTGTAATGGGACTATATGTGCAATTATGTGGTTAGTCAGTGTGAGAGGACCAAACATACAATATAAACCCATGCACTGTTTTTCCAGGAAGATGAATTAATCTCCTTACACGCCATATACAACAGACACAATGCAATTCCTGTTGGCTGCCAAGTATTTCCAGACGCTGGTATGATATTGATAAAGGAATGCACTCACAGACCATTCTTCATCCTGTATTATTGTCAAAAAGGTGCTAGCTGGCCCCAGGGAGCATAGACTGAGGACCATTCCTTGGCTTGTGCACTCTGACCTTTTCATCACTCAATAGGTTTGAGTTTGCCTGAACCAAAGCTTTCCTTCAAGGTCCTCCATAGCAGTCACAGTTTTCTGTGCCCAGTGAAGTCTCTTCCAGGACTAGTCATTTCCGAATGTGATTGTTCCCATCGGTTTGGCATGAGAACTACAAGCAGGATGTAAGGCAGTATGGTATTCAGTTTTTATTATCTTCTGTATATGGGGAGTGGGAATGGGGGAGGTGAATGCAGAGCGTTTTGATAACAAAGATAGACATTTGTGGGCACAGAACTCAAATTCTGCAACCTGCAGTTATGAAATAAACAAGAAAATGAATCAAAATCGCTTGGATGATGACAAAGCACCAGAGCCAAGTAACCCACAGAGCTCCCAAGTTTATAGCCACTGTCCATATCGGGACTGATTTTATTTAAAGCTAGGGGAAAACTGGAGTCTGGCTGCGAAAATGGCTGGAGAGCTAAAAGCAACTGTGTGTTTTCTGACTTCAGCTGGTGTTGCTTTGACAGCCCGGGGTTGATGAGCCTGACCAAACATACCTGTTCTCCAACCAAGCTCATCGTTCCCGAGGGTACTGAATCTACCGGGACGCAGACCTTACCAGGAAGGCTACGGTGACCTCAGCCAATCAGCTCTGCAGCAGGGTCACTTCCCTGGGCAGGAGGGAGCAAACAAGAGCTGATAGTAAGGGAGATAGGCAACCTTGTAGCAATTACTCTCCCACTCTCCCCATAAGCTTCCACGCTCCTTTGCATCTGCAGGAACATAAGCTTCTCTGTGCTGGTTGGACTGGCTGGGGCAGCAGCCCGCTACCCTCTCCGGCCAATGAACTATCCCGCCGGGGCAAATAGGCTGCTGAGACTGTAACAATATGCTCTCAGTTCAGCACACGTACCAGTTTATCATTTTCCCCCTCCGAATCCTGTCATTTCATTGGCACGCATGTCATTAACTTTGCAGAGACAATTATTCAGAAACCAAGTAAACTGCGGAAATTTGTAAACTCTTGCACGGCTAAATTAAATGCTGTTTTAACTAACAGTTAATAGTGTTTACTGCTGTGTAATAGTAATTTTCATTTTTTACTGTATCTAATGACTTTCTGATGACTCGAATTCTCTGTAGGGATACCAAATCATTACATTAAGGATGAGTGATTTTAGTATGCAATGACTGATCAGTACAATAATATGTAGACTAATGCTTAAGCCAGTAAAT
Source organism: Sarcophilus harrisii (assembly GCF_902635505.1). Lineage (NCBI taxonomy): Eukaryota > Metazoa > Chordata > Mammalia > Dasyuromorphia > Dasyuridae > Sarcophilus > Sarcophilus harrisii. The sequence continues at coordinate 552,326,926 of NC_045426.1, read as the reverse complement.
TAAATCATTTACACCACAGTGTTTGTCAACTAGAATAAGGGTTCCATTATGCAGTTAAAACGTAATATAGATTCTACTTAAAAATAGCAAATGATCCTTTTCAGTTAGGAATATATTGGTAGAACCCTAGTTTAAAGGATAAAAGACTCCTTTCTGTACTATGGAAGAGAGAAATTTACTCCAAATTGCTTCCAAAGGGAAAATAGAGAAGGTAAGTAGTACAGTAGATAAGAGTATCAGATCCAGATTTACAAAGATCTGCATTCAAATCTAGCCTCAGATACTTTCTAATTGTATGGCCTGGGTAAATCACTTAACCTCTGTTTGCCTCAGTTTCCTCATCTGTAAAATGGGAATAATAATAACATCTACTTCCCAGGGTTGTTGTGAGAATCAAATGAGAAAATATTTACAAATCACTTAGCACAATGTTTGGCACATAGTAAGCACTATATGTTAGCTAATATTATTTAACTAGAAATTATCAACTAGACATTGACCCACTAAGAATTGAATTTGAAAGGAATTTAAGGAGAGGTAACTACATGGTACAGTAGATTAAAGTGATGGCCCTGGAGTGAGGAAGACCAGAATTCAAATCCTCAGATACTTACAAACTGTGTGACCTTGAGCAAGTCACTTGACTCTGATTACTTTTCAAGGCCTCCCTCCCAAAAAAAGAACACAATAATCAAAGGATTACTTGAAGCAGTGCCTTGTGAGGAAAGATGGCATGCCTGTTTCATGGGCTCATTAAGTGTAGAGGTTTTGATATTTAGAATCATAAGCAGAACAAGAAGGTATTTCAGAATTTATCTAATCCAATCCTCTCGTTTTACAAATGAGGAAACTGAGACCCAGGAATTTCTGTAATAAACGTGAGAGGAATTTCAGTAACCTTCACAAAGTCATACAGAGCATAAATGTGAGATTTAAAACTAGATACCCAGCTCCCAATTCAACACTCCTTCTATTATACTTTGCTAGTAGTATGTTGCAGAGCTAGAATTAGAAATCAAGTCTTTCGATTTCCAGATCAGATTCTTTTTCCATCATACCAAAATAAAAAATCATTCTTCATTTATAAGTGAAATATAATTGAAAAGATTAATTAAAAGGGCCAAGCATCATCTCTATTGTTCTATATCTACTAAGCAGTTTTCAACCCAATTGACTAAATCAGAATTATTTCACTGAAATAGCAAGCTTGTCCATAAAAATTAATCTCCTCCCTGACTTAAGAAAAGTTTTCTCAAGATCTTGTAACTTTCTGAAAAACCTAATTACGCTAAATGAAATAGAGTTCTTTTTCAAATCAACTTAAAGCAGTTGTCCAAATATCTTGGCTAAATTTTTATTCTTTGTTCTTGGTCTTTTAAGTTCAAACAAACCCCAAGTCTCCTGGAATCAAATTCTATAAACAAGTTTTGTTTTGTTTTGTTTTGATTTCTTACTTGATGAAATCTAGGGAACTTCTTGAACTGGCAATGTCAATTGGGGAAATAGAAAAAAAAAATTAAAAGGCGGAAACTTTCTCTATTTTTTGCTCTTTTTCTAAAATTGAGTCTGGAAAACAAACCTGTCTATAACTTAAAACTTTGCTGATCAAATGGCATATTGTGTAAAATTATCCTGCATTGCAGAAAAAAGAAATCTGCCTGGATCATAGAGCCTTTTTATCCATTTTGCAAAACTATCTACCTTAGTGAGAGTCAAGATGTTATCGAAGACAGTCAGTTATTATACATTAAGCACCTACTATGTGCCAGGCACTTTGCAAAACACTGCTGATACAAATAAAGGCAAAAATATTACTTAAGATGAAAATTATAAGAGTTGAAGAAATCTAATTTCTACTCTTTACTGATGTGGACAATTGTTATGGAATAAACCATGTATTGTCAGACTTGACTGGTGTTGGTTTTCAGACTGAAGTGCTGCTTTACTTTTTTTTAACTCTCCCCCCTCCCCTCCCCCTTTATTACAAGAGTAAGTAAGGGAAAGGACAAGTAGATTGCAAAGGATCAGGAACATTCCTCTTCCTGAGTCCAAATCTGGCCCCAGACACTTACTAGCTATGTGACCCTGGGCAAGTCACATAACTCTGCTTACCTTTATTATTCAGCTAAAGAAGGAAATGTAAACTATTCGAGTGTCTTTGCCAAGAAAACCCCAGGAATCATGAAAATGGGACATGACTGAAAAACAACTGAAAAACAAGTAAGGGAAGGAGAAATGAAGGTCAGGTGAAAATTGAAGACACCAATAAAAATTTATAAAATAAAACCCATCTAATTTTTCAAGGAGGTTGTGATATTTGGTGAAGAAAAGTTATTTGTCTTCATTTAAAATTAAGGAAAAGTATGTATAGAAGAGAATATGTTTACTCTACATATTACACACTTGTAATTTAATTATTTGGTGTCCCTACAGAGAATTAAAGTCATCAGAGAGTCATTAAAAACAGTAAGGAATGAAGGACTAGAAAAGAGCACAACTAGGTATACTGACTACAAAATGTCATAAATACATACTTTCTCACTCTTTAAAATAGATCTTAGGGTGACTGAGTCATAGATGGACCTGGATATTGGTAAGAAGATTCCAACTATAATCTGACATAAGAAGAACTGAGGCAAGAATTTAAGGATTGTTAAACAAACCCATTGGAATCTCAAGAGACTGGTAAAAAAGGAAAAATATTTAGGAGGAAAAGGAGATACATAAACATGGACAGAGAAATTAATAACCTTGTAAGGGATTTGCAAAATGTTTGCAATGAATATGCGGGGTCTGAACATTAGAAAAAAAGAAAACAAAATCTTAACTATTTTGGGGGGGGGGGGTTAACCCTAAGCAATTAGGGCTAAATTATTTGCACAGGGTCACACAGCTAATAAGGATCAGAAGTCAAATTTGAATTCAGGTCCTCCTCACTTTAGAGCCAGTGCTCTATCTGCTGTGCCACCTAGCTGTTTTTTAAATTTTCTTGGAAATTTTAGTTTGTAGATTTTTGTATTTGGTTACTTTTTTGTTCTACAAGGAAGCAAGAGAATTATTGGATCATACAAAGTTAGAGCTAAACAGGACATATATAAAAACTATTTGCAAGAATCTTAACATTGACTTCAGATGAGGCAAAGATTTCATTCAATGAACTTGGATGCAATGCAGTTTTTTAAAAGTACATCTTGATTTCAACATAATTAATTTCTTTTGTAATTCCATGAATTTTATTTCATGTATGTGAAACCATTATTCTGAGAAGTAAGTCTATAGGTTTCATCAGACTGCTAAAGAAGCCCAAGACACAAAAGAGCTGAGAATCCTTGATATTTTCCAAAACTCTCATTTCACAGATGAGCAAACTGATGTGGTTGGCTAAAGAAAAGAAGGAAAATGGTAATACTGGTAAATGTGGGAACACATAAAAAAGTTACAGGCAGATGAAGGTTTTTGTGCAGTCATACATATTTGAAATCTATCTGTACACAGATCTCCAAATCAATGGATGGTGATGATCACAACTTAATAGTGGATTGATTACCTGATGATGTCAGTTAATTATGGTCATACAGAAATGTTTTCAGGGTTTTTTTTATTTCATATTTTAAATGCTTCAAGATGTAAAGAAAAGGATTTTTTCAAATGATCTCTGTATAGTGTCCCATTTCCTTGCACATAGTGCTAAATGTTTGTTGAAGTGAATTGCCTTACACAAATATATTTCCTTCCCCTTCAAAAATAATCTACAACATTAACACATGATTGAAAAAAAAGCAGGATAAAGTTTTGTAGATCCTTAAATAGTTTGATATCAGGATCATTTGTATTTCTAATGGATGATTTTGTGATTCTCTGAAATATACTAAACCAGTTAGGCACTTAAAGAATAAAAATACAAGTTACCTCCAAGCTGACTTAAAACATTTCCTTTTAATTTTGTAATTATACTGACTAAGTAACCATAACACCAGCAGCATTTGGTTGGCACTTTAAAAAGTCATATTTCACAACTACAATGTCTCAACTGTGAACTATTTCCTGCTAATGACAGCACTACCATAATATATTTACTGTCTTACTGTCACTAGCAATGAGATTTTTACTAGATCACATTAAGTAAATAAACCTGTGTAAATGGGTTGTATAGAATGGCACCTTCTTTCAATCCTTACTACATAGAATTAGTTTTAAGATAGGATAAATAATTGTTACCTCTCAAAGTACCCTGATTCTTCAATTTCACTGAAAATAAAAACCAATTTCCATGGACCACAGCACAGACTTTGGCTGAGGTGATTTATTTAAGATTTATCAAGATAAAATAAAGCTAACATGTAGCAATGCTATCTCAAAAAGCTTTTAAAATATTTTCATCCTAAATTAAGGTTTTAAGAAATGCAGAATAACCCAGTAAGCCCAGTGACTGAGCAACTAGTGTAACTTGCTTAAAATGTAGTTTCAGAAACCAATGAACTAGTCACCATATGTCACATAAAAAACTCATGTCTAAAACTACTGTCCAAGATAGAAAGCACATGAGCACAGCTGTTTCCCAGGGTAATGAGTTAATCAAATGAATACTTTTCAGATTAGTTGTTTCACTAGTTCTTTGTCCCAAAATCCCAAAAACATTTGTAGGGACTCCATCTTTATCCAAAACAAAATTCTAGGGAAAATGTGCTGCATTTTTTGTCCCCAAAATACTTAATTTATATAGATTAAATTAATTGTAGATACATGGGAGAAAGCCCAAACATTTGCAAATAAATTTAATTCTTAAAAATTTCATAAAGAAATAAAATTTATCAGCACAATTGCATGTGGTTTTAAGTAAGTGTTTGGTGATATCTCCATCCAGTGATATAAAAAATTGATTAAAAGCTTAAAGCCTGTTTTTCCTTCTACACTGTTATAATACTTCAATGCTTTCCTGTTTTATTTTCTAATTTTATTTTATTTTTAATTTATGAAATAACATAAACATGTCCATAACATAGTAGATTCATTTTTTAAAAGATCGTTGCATGTGAAACTGCAAATCTATTATATGCAACTTGCTATTACTTTTAAATATATAATAAAGTTATCATGTAAATTTCCTTTTTCCCTTTTTTCTTCCCTCCCCGGACTCTAGATATGGCCACCATTAGATACAAGTATGTGTATATGTATCTATGTATGTACATGTGTATTATGTGCATATGCAAAATCATTCTATACATATTTTAATTTGGGTGTTCATAATAGTCAAAATGACTTAGCCCTCAAAGTTGTTTTCAAAATAATATTGCTGTTACTGTATACAATGTTCTCTTGGTTTTCCATATTTCACTCTTCATTATTTTGGGAAGTCTATCCATGTTTTTCCACAATCAATGAGTTTATCATATCTTATAGAGAAATATTTCATCAGGATATATACCTTAACTTGTTCAACTATTCCCCAACTGACAGCCATCCCCACAATTTCCAATTCTTTGCTACCACAAAGAGAACTGTCACAAATATTTTAAAACATATAGGTTCTTTTTTCCCCCCCCAATCATCTATGGAAATAGATTTAGTAATGGCATTACTAAGTCAACGCATATAGAGAGTTTAATAGCTCTTTGGGCATAATGCCAGATTGCTCTTCTGTTTTAAAAAGTGCTTTACACAAACCAACCTGTGATTTATGCTAGATAGTATAAATAGTTATCATCACATTTTACAGATGATAAAGTTGAGTCTCAGAGAAGTTAAAGGAATTGTTCACACATCCACAATTGACAGACTCTGGACTCTAGAACTTCTAGAGCCAGGATTCAAATAAGGATCTCTAATTTTGAGTCTAGCGTTCTAGAATTCTATCATGCCTCTATAATATATTATACATCCATCTATCAAAATATAAACGTACAAAATATTCCTATGAAGATAACTATACATCTTGATATAGATCAATGGATAAATAGGTATGGTATGATGGCTTCTACTTTCAAATATAATGAAACATGCTGCAGTGGAATGATAATGTTTTTCTGATAAAGGAAAATAATCACATCATGGAGAAAAGAGCCTATTTGGTGAACACATTTAAAGCTGAATGCATATATTGTCTTTCATGGACTTAATGACTCATTTTATTTTTTCCCCAAGAGGTCCAGAGTTACAAAAGCATTATATTTTAACTTGTGAATTCCTCATTACAGAAATGTTTTATGTGCTGCTGCATTAGGATTAAGCTTCTCTGGCAATATCAAAAAAAATTAAGTTATCATGACTAGTTTATAGCCTACTTGACATGCTTCAGTGAAAGACATTTAGCAAATAAGATTGGTAGTATGTCAGCTATCTTAAATAATACCTTAGCAATTTATTCTAAGCAGCTTCTTTCCAAATAAGAGCTGCCAACATCTTCAAGACATTTGGTTGAAAACAGAAAAGTACTAAGACTTTCTGTTATCTTCATACTAACAAGTCTCAAAGGAAGGCCTACATGAGTTCTTAACCTCAATGTCAAAATTAAATACAGACAGAAAAATTTTGCAAACATTATTCTGATTAAGTAGCCTAGCCTAGTTCTTTGGTGCATATAACAAGCTTTTTTGACTTCTCTATTCAATCACAATAATAAAATAAGTACTTGATGAGATATTAACATCATGCACATTTGATCTTGGGTATGGTCAGGAAAGTATTGGACTAAATGCTAATTCTGCCTTTGTCGTTGTCTATGTGACCTTGAGCCACTCAGCTAACTCTTCTGGCCCCATGTCTTTCCTGCTGTAGTATTCAATCAATTCATTTTAATTGAAGGTCTGCTGTGTAAAATACTGTGCTAAACACTTTAGAGGGCAGCAATAAATACATACACAATTACTGCCCTCAAGGAGCATATAGTCTAGTCTAACATTAATCCTACTGCATAGAGCATTGAACCTAAATTCATAAAACCTGAAGTCCTGGAACTGATAAATATTAGCTGTATGATTATGAATATGTTATTTGATTTTTTGAAACTTCAGTTTTCTCATCTATAAAGTGAAGATAATAGTACTCACTACCTCACAGAGCTCTGGTAAGAAAACTACTTTGTAAAATTTAAAGTACATATAGAAATATAAAATGAATTGTTTTTTTTTCTTTTCTTTTTTTCCCTTATAAGGTCCAGAAAGGGAAGAAGAGAAAATAGATGTCTACTTGTTTTTAGATAAAGAGAATGGAAATGTGCTACAGATATGCAATACTGAATGCCTTTTCAGATAAAATCATTGTATTATTAGTTTCATTTTCTGGCTTTACTTTATTACAAGAGATTTCTCATGTAATAGGGGTAATATGTAAGTATGTGTAATGTAAAAATATTGATAAAAATTTTTAGAAGTTAAATAAGAATACAACAAAATGAGATGTCACACACAACAGAAACAAATGATAGTTCTGTATCAGAAAACACCATATGACATCATCAAATGAGTGATTCAGAGAATAAATGCTAAATTTGAGGGGAGGAAAGAGATGCCTGTGGGTTAGGGAGACCAGAGAACAAAAAGAGAAAAGACTTGGAGTATCTGCAGGAAGTTAAATGGAATTTAGAGAAAAGGAAATATCAGTTGCTATTTGATTTTATTCAACAAAAATTTACTCCAAGTTAAAAGAGAGGCAGTCTGCCATAGTGGATGAAGAGATTACCTAGAAATCAGGAAGATGTGATTTTTAAGTACAGTCTTAGAAACATACTGGCTATGTGACCCTGAGCAAATCACACCACTTCTCTTTTTTTTCTTTTGTCTTTTTTTTATTATTATTATAACTTTTTATTGACGGAACATAAACATCGGTAATTTTTCAACATTGAATCATTTCTGTTCCAACTTTTCCCTTCCTTCCCTCCACTCCCTCCCCTAGATGGCAGGTAGTCTCATACATGTTAAACATGGTAAAATATATCTTAAATACAATAAATGTGCACATATTTATACAGTTCTCTTGTTGCACAAGAAAAATCAGATTTAGAAAGGTAAAAATAACCTGGGAAGAAAAACAAAAATTCAAGAAGTCTACACTGTTCCCAGTGTTCTTTCTTTGGGTGTAGCTAGTTCTGTTCATCACTGATCGATTGGAATTGAATTGGAAACTCTCATTGCCGAAGAGAGCCACTTCCATCAGAATCGATCATCAGTCATATAGTATTGTTGTTGAAGTATATAATGATCTACTGATTCTGCTCATTTTATTTAGCATCAGTTCATGTAAGTCTCTCCAAACCTCTCCATATTCATCCTGCTGGTCATTTCTTACAGAACAATAATATCCTATAACATTCAAATACCATAATTTACTCACCCAATCTCTAATTGATGGGCATCCACTCAATTTCCAGTTTCTAGCCACTATGAAAAGGGCTGCTGCAAACATTTTTGCACATACAGGTCCTTTTTCCTTCTTTAATATTTCTTTGGGATATAAGCCCAGTAGTAACACTGCGGGATCAAAGGGTATCCACAGTTTGATAACTTTTTGAGAATAGTTCCAAATTGCTCTCCAGAATGGTCAAATCACACCACTTCTCATTGAACTGGACAACTCTCTAAGATTACATGGCAAAAGAACATCCCATCTGCTTGAGTAGAGAGAATTTACTTAGTAGTTGTCTATGCCAGTGAAATCACAGAATTAAATAAAAAATAATTATAAATTACTATGATACTTAATGATAAATTATTGCCAATCTGCATTGGTAAAGGGAGCTTATAACTGAGAGTTGAAATCACACATCTGAACAAATTACAAAATGTGTATGTGTGTGTATTCATGCACACAACTGAGGACCCAAAAAGAAGAGTCAAAAAGATTCTACTTCCAAGAACCTATATTGTACTGATAATTGTTATTCTTCATTCAAATTTTATTTTTTCTCCTCATAACAGAATTGACCTATACCAATTTGAGGAGAACCAAGTTCTAGTACATTCTATCCAACAGCACAATCTAGAGATGAGCCACATAATCTTTGTTTTTTCTGAAGACCAGACTAGCTAAGTATGAGAAAGTCAGAAGAATAGTCACTAGGTTGTCCACCCATGGTAATGATGTTTTGGGCTATAGTAAACCCATAAAAATGAAGACCTGTAGGTTCTATGATTTAGACTAATACAAATCATGAAATCACAGATTCCCAAAATATACTTCCCGTGTCTAAATTGTAACATTCCATTTTTTCATTCTTTTAGAAAAATGCCCCCTCAATATTTTTGAAGATTAAGAACCCCACTTCCAAAAGTGAATGGTGTAATCAGAGCAAATTGGGGAGGAAAGAGGAGGAGGAGGATACCCAAGAGGTCAACAGTGTGAAGGAATCCAAATCTGGATTGGCCAGACATGGCAGAAAAAAAGCAGAGCAGGGTGAGATAACGGAAAGAATCCTAGGTTTAAAGAGGGAAGACCAGATTTAAATTCTTTCTTTGACTTACTTGGGTCAAGTGAATTTACTTATAGCCCCGTTTCTTCACTGATAAAATAAGTGTTTATTCATTTGACAACTACTTATTAAGGACTTGCCCCAACTTCCTCAGACTTGTGAGTTCAGATAAAATTAATTCTAATTTACTTTGCTGAGAGCATCTTCAAAACTGAAAAGAGACTATACAAATGCAAGATCATATACAGAATATGTTTGTTATTGTTCAGTACAACTCTTCCTCACTCCATTTGGAGTTTTCTTGGCAAAGATACTAGACTGGCTTGCCATTTCCTTTTCCAGCTCATTTTACAGTTAAGAAAATTGAGGCAGACAGGTTTAAGCTACCTGCGCAGGTAAGTGTTTGAGGTCAGATTTTAACTCAGGAAGAGTCTTCCTGATTCTAAACCTGAGACTAGCCACTGAACCACCTAGCTGCCCTCAGAATGAGTATGGATAACTGAATTCAGCCTTTTCCCTTTCTCCTTTTGTTTACCTGTGAGTTCCTCTAAAGCAATAATGTAGCTCAAGTAGAAGTGGAGAGTGGGATATATATCAGGATCCTTTTGAGATGCATACTAAATTATAAGACCACATATTGGCATTATCTAGGTTGTATTGCTTTTTTATTTATTTTGTTATTTTCTCATTTAATTTTTTTTTATTCCAACCTGATTCAATAAGGTTCTGGCTGCAATATCTCATGTTTGACACCTCTAGTCTAAATATATCCTTCCCTAAAAGCCTGGTGGTGGAATAGCAATGACAAGGGGATAGGAAGGCTCAGGCTTTCCTAGGTAGGAAAGGACTGCTGATGGTTTCAGAATCTTATTTGTTCTTGTCTGCACTGTTTTGGGTTTGTTTGGTTCTTTTAAATGGTCTTGCATTCTATCTCATATCTAATAAAAGGAATTATATTGCTGAGTAGAGTAGACCTTAAGTCAACATAATTTAGTGTCTGGAGCAGGAGGCAAAAGACCCAGGTTCTATTATTTGCTCCAGATGTAACTTGTTATGGGATTGAAGGCATCTCTCTGACTTCTCTGTAATTCCTAGAATCATAGATCTAGAGATAGAAAGAATATCAGAGTCTGTTGTGGACCACCACATCCCCTCCCCCACCAATCCCCTGGCCTCCTTTTTACAGAATAGAGAAGTGAGATTCAAGGCAAAAGTTATGCAAGCATTAGGTAAAAGAGGTGGTAAATAAATTCATGCTCTCTCACTCCAGAGTTATGGCTCCTTCCATGATGCTCCACTGCTTCTCATTCTCTTTCTATAAAAGAAGAATGACAAAATCTACATCTCAACCTTAGAATACACTCAGGATAATATTTACCTGATTTTTAAAATCACATAAAAATTCATGTATTCTAGTGGAAAATGTGTATATAAATATACACATTTCAGATTTTCAGATAATCCTGCAAGAATGGCTGCCCAGACACTGAGGCTCAGAGTATAGATCCTGCCTCATCCACCCCAGTAAGCATTCCTTTGAGAGCAGTTACAGAAAAGGATTCAGGTTGTAGTTCTTAGTATCAGAATCAGCTCAAGAAAAAAGATATAAAATAATCTTGCTGTAAGAGTTCATGTGTTACAATGAATATTGCACTCTAACAACACATATATCATGGTCTCTCTTTGCTAATATCACTTAGTCTTCCCATAATAAAAACATGGGTTCGCTTAATCTGCCTTACAGAACTAAATGGATACCACAGATAGGAGTCATTGCTCCCATTATTTACATATAGTCATCTCCGGGGAAGAATTCAATAGGAATAATTTAACAATGGAAAGCATTTTATGATAAGAGGGATAAAAGAATCATGTAGTCATGCTATTTGAGATTGCAAGTGAGATATTAGGAAGGCAATTACTTCTATTTGGAATTAGACCAAAACACTCTTGTTCTTAAGATCCAGGAGACCTTTGAGACCCTCGGGTATCCAGTATTTTCAGTTTTTCACCTCACAGAGATGAGATAACCCAGACTTTGATAGATGGCTTCAGAGGGAGGTAACCCTCTGTGTGTGTGTTGTATTTTTCCAAAAGATTATAAACAATGGATGTCCTTTTTGTTACATCCAGCATTACTCATGTCTCCTCAGCAAAGGGAATGGCTACCCCACTTAACATGTTTTATATGTGCATGTACATATGCACATATGCCTATAAATAAATTATCTCATCTTCAATTAATATTTGTTGACTCCTGTCAAGGTAAATTACAAAATACTAAACATATGCTACATATGTAATATAGACTAACCTTTCTTGGGCTGTATGCAACTAACCACTAAATGTAAATGTCTCTTGCCAAGTTTTCACCTAAACCTCCAAAAGGAGTCAGTCAGTGCCTACAGTAGCATCCCAATCAGATGTCCTTTTTTCAAATCTTGGAATCCTTTTCTTTTATTGATAGATGAATGAACGTAATAAAATTTAAGTGCTGCTGGGTAATTAGAAGTTCCTTCTTCTCTATCTGACTCAGATCTAAACCAAAAACCTTAAATATATCAATCAGTCCAGACAGCCTTCTCAATAAAACTGACAACTAAGATGACCTTAACCATCCACTAGATTTTCTTGAGAAAAGAACTAATCTGGATGCTCTGATCTTGGCTCCATAAAAGGATTGTTAGAATTATAAATATAGTTTTAAATTCTTTAAGTGATTATACTCAAATGGGTCTCTGATCTCATTAATGAGAGTAACCTTCCAACAATGTAAATTGTAATCTATCTCGATTACCTCTTGCATATGTCCTTCCCAAAAAATCATTATAGGATAGGTCTGTCCACTCACCATGCCAGTCATTTTCCTTGTTTTCTCTTGACACTGCAAGGATACAGTGGAAGAGTAGTTACAACTCTAAGTTAGGAGCAAATAGAATGTCAACCTCTTTGAAGGCAGAAATTGTTTTTTGGTTTTGTCTAACACCTGACACAAGATTTGGCCTACAATAAACACTTAAAATTTGCAAACACTTAAAACTGAATTTACAAACAAAGTTGTAAAAATTAATCTATATAATCCAGCATTGAATCTGTGACTGGCAGAAGGTAAAAAGAATTCTTTAACACCTGCTTAGATTTCTACGATTGGCAACTCAAATACAGCCGGGAAAGGTGATGATCTGAATTTCCTCTTCCCTTATGTACAGTGCTACAGAGGGAGTGGGCATCAGGAAACATAAGAAAATGAGTGATTTGGGGGCAATAGTGAATACAGCACCAACCCTGAAGTCAGGAGGACCTGCATTCAAATTTGGCCCCAGAGCTGAGTTCAAATTTGGCCCCAGACACTTAACCTTTCCTTGTTGTGTGACCCTGGGCAAGTCTTTTAATCCCGACTGCCTCAGCAAAAAAAAAAAAAAAAAAAAAAGTGGAGTCTTCCTAGAACATCTTTTTGGACAGAAATTTAATCCAGAGACAATGACATTCAAATTGTAGGTGCTTAACATAAGAAATATGCCAAACTATGGGGGCAATTGGACAAAGGCTATTCAGGACATGATGTTGAATCCAAGTGTCATTTTCTGCCATTAACTCTAGGTCTACCTTCTCAACTTTCTGGGAATTCACTTATCCTCTTCCCCAGACATTTTCATCTTCTAAATTTCAGAGAAATTCTTCATATGAGTGTCAGCCTTTAATTATTTTTCTTGATTTTTACTGTTTTTAAAAAGCTTTTTGTAATTAAAATTACATTTTAACTTCTTCTCCATCATTCCAATAAATAAGGGTGCTGTAAAACCAAGATATATATAACCAGAGTAAATGACTCCTTTTGAAAAAGCTGACCCAGAGTTCTAGTTTACAAACTCAAATGATTGTAGTCAGACATATTAGTCCTTTAACCTTTTTATTATATTACATACATGAAAACAATTAAAGCTGGGATTTTTCCAGTGCATTATCATTTTCTGTTCCCTCTGGCCTTTTTCCATCCATTTCAAAGAATGTATATAATATCAACTGAACAGCTCTCTCATGTTTTATTTTTTTTTTTCTTTTCTTCTTAACAACTGTCCTCCTTTTAAGGTTAGCCAACCGCGGGCAATTATTATTATACACCAACAACACAGTGGCAAGGGTATCACAGCAGCAGCAAAACAACAGAAAAAAAAGAAAGAAGAAAAAAGTTGGGGGGTTTAAAACTCCTCATAAAATTAAATCTTAGATTTAAATTCTCCCTCATATTTTATTGTCTTTTCTTTTCTTTTTCCTGTGGTAAATGGTAATTAGAGTCAATAATCTTTTGCTGAGAGAGCACCTTGTCTTCACAGTGTTTATATCATCATCATCAAAGATCTGCCTTAAGGCCCTGGCGTGTTAATAATTTAAGGTGTGCACAGCCTAGTTATAGCAGGAAGCCTAGTTATTGAGTTTGTAAACCAGCTGATGATTTATGGGAGCACCTTGCATGAGTCATGCTCATTAAATAAAATACTTCAGTTTAATAAGGAACATGGGGTAAACAGTTCTTCCCGTTACAGGGTGACTGACTGTGTGATTGGAAATTGTGGAGTTTTGTCACCAGGCGAGCCAGTGCTATTTTGACTTAATTGTGTTGGCAGTGCTCAGTTGTGAGAGTATAGGTCGGTGCATATCTACACACATTTGCACGTGCACGTTCTTACTCCCTCCCACCAACTGGAAGTCTGGAGCTTTCTTTTCCCTGGGAAGCTATATCATATAAGTGAAATCCTCTGATCGTGAGAATGTTAAATCTCTCTTTAAAAGGCTACTAATTAAGAAACCAGAAATGTTCATGGAAATAAAATTACAAGAAAAAAATCAATATACGGTTGTTAAATGTAGCCTGCATTTAGCAGCCATAACCATATTTTACTGTTAAATGCTCTAGTTTACTCATTAGAAATTCCTAAGGAGACTGAGACAGCAAAAGCCAAGCATAGCGTTCTGGTCTATTTGAAAGAAAATTCGTACACAGGGTACACTTATTTTTTCAAATGTGCTGTATCTGGGGCTTTTAAAACATATTTTAACAATTTTGTTGGATGTCAGTGCGTTCCGTTCTGGGGACAAACACTGATCTGGTGATATCACTTGCATTTCTCTCAACTATGTTCTGAATTAATTGATATGTATGTATAAAGTTTCCACTGGAAAACTGAGCAACTTGTTTTGTCTGACTTTCTATATAAAGTCAAATGATACATGAGGATTGAGGAAGCTTTTTTAATTAACATATGGCTTTACCTATCCTCTTCCAAGAAATAAAGAGTAAAGGGAAAAAGACAATTCAACCAATTTGAAGAAATATTTTTTTTAAATGAAAATACTTGAACTCCCCCCCCACCATACTCCCAAAGAGTCTGTCAATTTTTTGAGCATTTCTATCTCACCAAACAACTGGAAACTTTATCAACAGAATCTCTGCAACCAAAACAGACACATTTGTTTTCTGTCACTAGACAAAAAGTGATTCTCATCTGCTTTCATTAGAAAAGAAAATGTGCAATTGTTTGAGAGAGATATAATTCAGAGACAGTTTAGTGAGTGATTCCATGTTACCTCTGGGAGATGCCTTTACCACAGGATAATTGGCTAATCTGAGTTTCAAATTACAGTGCACCTTCAATCCTATAGATCCTAAAGTGGTCCTCTCATTACAGGAATTCTACTTGTTTTTCAACTGGATGCTCTGTTTGTACTCTG
Organism: Sarcophilus harrisii; assembly: GCF_902635505.1. Taxonomy (NCBI): domain Eukaryota; kingdom Metazoa; phylum Chordata; class Mammalia; order Dasyuromorphia; family Dasyuridae; genus Sarcophilus; species Sarcophilus harrisii. The sequence continues at coordinate 552,311,787 of NC_045426.1, read as the reverse complement.
TGGTCAAGGAATTTGCTGGCATGGTTTTCATATTCAGGAAAACAATATACTATATTTAAAGCGAATGCTGCATTTAACATCCTGATGGCAAAGCATTGGCTTAATCCAAACTGTCTTGGTTTTTGTAAACATTTTTGCTTTTTGATATTAATTAGCATTCTAGTCTCTTTGGTAAATCTGAAAGGTCTCTGTCCTTAAAACCAACCAGACCTAATATTCTGTAATCTGTTCTTGATTCTAATTTCCCAACTGGGTAAGAAGGGATTTATTTTTATTTTTATTTTTTCAGTATTCACATACCCAAAACCTAATAAAGTGCCTGCATACATTTGAGGTTTAATAATTGCTTGTTAAATTAACTATGAGCAAATTACTTTAGAAACTTCTATTTCCTTTTCTGGAACATAGGAGAGAGGCAAAGGCAAATTGTTTAATTGAAAAGCCAATGAAGATCCCCAAAAATAGATAATGAAGCATACTACTCTCCATCCCCTAGCAGAAAGACAGATTACTACTAAGACAAAACACTGTATATATTATCAGATACATTAACTGAATTCTTCATTTTGTTTAATTATGTATCTTTGTCACAAAGGAAAATCAGGGAGAGAAGAATATTTGAAATAACTAATATAAAATAAATGACTACTAAGATAGAATACTGTATATATTATCAGATACATTAACTGAATTCTTCATTTTGTTTAATTATGTATCTTTGTCACAAAGGAAAATCAGAGAGAGAAGAATATTTGAAATAACTAATATAAAACATCAATAAAAAGAATGAGTAATAGTTATACCGCCTTCTTCACAGAATATTTGTGAAAGAAATATTTTGTAATTCATAGTCATGGAAATGCCAGTAGTTATTATTAACATTATCTTGATTATTTTTTTAAAAGAAATTGGATAGTATTTTTTTAAATGCTCAACAAATTCTTCCGTGGTGATTTTCCGAATAATAATTTCCAAACTATAAAGGCATTTCAGAAAATGTCACACAAGTGGTTCCAAAGTATGGTCAATTTTCCCAACCAACCAAATATCAACAGATGCTTTCTTCCTCAATTAGTATTATTGCAATGAAATAAAATATTATTTTGAATTGAATTCTAGTCATTATCATTCTTTAAATTTATATTGGTATGTTTTGTTTCTGTCACATTTTTTTTTTAAATATATCTCTTCTCTCTCCTCTGAGAACTTATGCAAAGAATGACAAAGGAAGGGGGGAGGGAGAGTGTAACAAAACTAAGCACACATCAACTATGTCCAAAAGTATATACAATGTTCCATACCCATAATTCCCATTACTATCACCTCTGAAAAGAAGGGAGGAAAATCATTTTTTTTTTAAATTTCTTCTTTGGAGCCAGGCATGGTCACTATGATTACAAAATGAGGAAAAGAGCAATGTTGTCTTTCCATTTACTTTGTTGTAGTCATGTACATATTTTATATTTCATTTTCAATTATTACATGTTTCTATGAACCAGATTCGTTACTTTTTATTTTTTCTTAAAGCAAAATAATATAACATTACATTCACATATCATGATTTGTTTAGCCATTTAGTGATTCTCCAGTTGTTGAGCATTTATCTATTTTTTTTCTAGTTCTTTGCTACAAAAAAAAAAAAAAAAAAAAAAGAGGGGAATGGGTAGCATTTAAAAATATTTTAATAAATATGGGACATTTCTTTCTGTTGACTTCTTTGGAGTATATGCCCAGCAGAAGGATTTCTGGGTGAAGAGTATATACATTTAAAGCATCAGAAACTTAGAATTCTAAACAGCTGCATGGACATTTCTAAAAGTTGTGATCTATGGTACAGACTTTAGACTCTAAGTATTTGGAATTCAGACAAAGCTATGTCATTTTCCTTGTATAACATATAGGAGTGTTATATAAATTAAGCAAACTTCAAAAGAATTTTCATTTCCTCTATACATTTTTTTAAATAGAGAATAACAAAATAATACTTTAATTTTACATACAATTTCCCCAAATTCAGTTTTGTTTTTCAGGATTTTCAAAGTTTAAAATATCCTTATTTCCATCACTACAAAAAGGGGACAAGGAGCATAAGAAGGCAAAATTCAAGTTTGGGGGTTTTTTGTTTTTGTTTTTTCAGAGCTGACAGGCAACTTTAGAAAGGGATCTATCTGGTCCAACAAAATCATTTTATAGATAAAGAAATCAAAGCTTCAAAAGACTTGCTTGAAGTCACAAAATTATTTTGATTGCAAAATTACCAAATTTGAGAGTTGAAAGGTATTTCTGAGGCCATCTAATCTAACCTATTTGAAAGAAATCCCCATTAAGACAAAACCAATAAGTATCTCTCTCCCCCTCTCTCTTCCTCTCACTACAGTCTCTATTTGAAGACCTCAGAGGGAAAATCCATTGTCTCTGAAGTGAAGTATAATTCGTTCTTTGTGCTTAGATAATACTTTTCACTATCTCAAAGTAATTTCCCAACAGTAGCCTAGTGGTTCACTGTGCCTGGATATAGTAGGTGTTTAATAAATGTTTGTGAATTACTTAATGAATTGATTATACTCTGCCTCTTCAGTACAGGAGAAATTCCTAAGGAATATTGAACATCGAGCTTTCCCATGACAGAGCTCTCTGTAAACTTCCACAGCAACTGTAAGTACAAATCTATTAGGGAAATATACTAGAAATTTTCAACAAAGCTATTTTTAGCACCTGCCTCAGGGTTGTTGGCTCTCTTTCAGTTGAAAACATCATATAACTTGGTCCTTTGGCTACTTCAGAGGCAGCTATTGTAATGAGAAAAGCAATGGACATGGTATCAGTAGATTTGGACTTAAGTCCTCACTTTTTCACTTGGTGACTGCAAGCAAATCTCTATGCCTCTCTGAGCTTCTAATTTCTCATCTGTACTTCAAGAAGTTTTTCACTTTACAGACTTTAAAGAGCTATAAACAATGTGACTGATTTCAGTAACTAACCTCCCAGAGGTGTGTAGGATGAACCTGCATTATACTTGAATCCTCCTCTCCAGAGAAGAGTGCTTTGGTTCATATATTCTTCCACAACCACTCTTGTTTTCCATGATTTGCCATCTCCCCAAAACAAACAAACAAACAAAAAACATACACATACCAGGACAACAGTATTCATTTCAGAAAACATTTGTTTCCCAGCCACATAGTCATATTTGACACAAGGCCTGCCTCTCCCATCCCCCATCCCAGACCTACATAGGACAGAGTGCCTTTGACGTCAATAAGAGTTTGTCCTGCCTAAATGATTGCAGAATCATGCCCTTTTTGAAGATGGAGGCTGAGATAAAATTTGCAAAGTTGGTTTTGCAAAATTCTCTTCTTCTCCCCCATGCAGCAGATGGAGAGATAAGCTTGGAACCAAAATAGCTGCAAAATTTCACAAGAGATTCCCCGCCCATTTTGATTTGCACCACAGCCTCTTCATCTTCAACCTGAGTCCCCATAAATCAAAGTCCTTAAGAAAACATGGACCGTTGTTTATTATAGTTCTGTCCACCACACCTGTGTGATAACATCTCTGCTGTTTGCTTCAAAGGCAACCGTGGGGCAGCACTTTTCTCTGTGTCTTGGGTTCAGTACAGTATACTGTACTCCCTGTGCCAAAATGTGAGGCTAATGGAAAACAGATTGTTTATTCCCTTCCAAAGATAAATATTTACTAGCTAGCAAGTACAAATCCTGTCAGAGTTGATTGGTCAAAAAAAGCAATCCTGTAGACGAAGAGAGACACATTTAATAAGGGCTGGCTTTTAGTGTCTTTTGACCTTGTCTATTTTGCAAGGTTTAAAAAAAAAAAATGGGAAGGGGTGGGAACCTAAATTAACCTGTTGGGATTGACTCAATGTGAAAAGTTCCAGTCTTTTCACTTGCTAAAGACCAGCAATCATCTAAGCCAGAAGAGTCCGGTCACCAGATAGGAATCTTCTCAGCCAGTTATGAAGCTCCTTCCTCTAGGAAAAAAAAAAAAAAAAAAAAAAAAACCTTAAGAAAAAGCAGGACCTTTCTGAAGCAACAAGGAAAGAGGGCTAGGGGAGGAGGAGAAAATAAACCTTAAAAATCTGTTATCCCAGATCCACCCTCTTCCCCTCCTTAAATCTGTGCACAGACACCGACTGTTAGGCAGCTCTCGTAGCCCGGACAGAATGTATGCCTACCTCCTATGCCTGCAGGCAAGAGAAGATTTCTTTACTAGAGATGCAATCAGCTCTGACCAATCAGTAATAAGGGTTAATCAGCTGATCGATTGGTCCCTGAACAGCCTGGACCTGGCTCCTCTCTGACTGGCTCTAGCCTGGCCTTGGGGCAAGAGGTTGGGAACTTTTAATTATCAGCAGCAGCTACTCCACTGATTGAATGGTCAATGGGTTTACTACTGAGGCGGCCCTGCTTGAATAATAATGGAAAACAATGTGCACTCGGAGGAGGGCAAACTCTGAGCCGAGAAAAGCGCAGGGATATGTATAATGCACGATAAGAAGAGTTAATTACCTGGCAGAAACAAAATTTTTAAAGGTCTGGAGGATGTTTTATGGATGTGTGGCTCACATGGGGGGATGGGAGGGGAGGGAAGGAGAAGAGGAATCCGATTTTCTTTTGTTATTCTTTAGTCTGTGACCACTGCTGTCTGCAACGCATCGCCCCAGGACAAAAGGATACCTTGCCTGCCACCGTGGTTAAAAAATGATCACTGGAGGAAATTTGTATTTTGACATTTGCCGGCACTGGCAGGGCTTAATTACTTTTCATTTTAAACATCCTTTAAGAGAAGCCTGTCTCCCCCAAGCTCCAATACAGAAGGTGGACACATTCTGTGAAACAAGAGATGCCGGGAGAATGCAGCGCTCACACCCAGAGGTTTTTGTAGTCTTTGCTGTCGTTTTAAGCCTCGCACAACTTTGAGGCAGGCACCGGCTCCCTGCCCTTCACAGTATAAATCATTAATCCAGCAACTAATCATAGTATTCTGTTAGCTGATTCCGTTAATAAAATAGCTCACATGCAGTGGCTTTCTTTCTCCTCCCAGTCAAAACTAACAAGTGCTTCAGAACTCAAACCACATCTGTGCCCATGTCCCCTTCAGTCTAACAACGCTAGGAGGGAGCGCACAATAGTCAAACAACTGCGCATCGCTGGCTGGAAGAGAGCGTAAGGAAGATGAGGAGATGTAATCATGTCAGAGTTTCTCTGAAACAGATGCATAAGATAGAGGGAGAGGAAGCCATAAAAGACAAAGAGAATTCCTTTATCAAGGGGCAAAATGAGAGCTGTTTAAGGATCCTCAAATTGTCCAAAATCAGAATTCCCGCTGTTTAAACAGATTTCACCTACAAAATCGGAGTCTTTCTCCAGCGATCTCACAGACACACCAAGTGCTCATTGGACTCCACCAGATTCATTACTATTTATATTACCATACCCTGGCTGTGTGCAGTCAATTCATAATTGTCCAGTTTTTCTAATTAATCACAAAAGATTTTTGTTTTGCCCGCAGCTAGTTCTGGGGTGACTCACAATGGCAAGCCAAAGCTCATACATCAAACACAGGCCCTTTTTTACTCTGGCCTTCTGCTGGGGAATGCAGCTCCTCTCTTCTTTACCGCGGAGGCCTGAACTGGGCATGTGCAGCCCCAGGCAAAGGAGAAGCCCTGAGATCTGTCCTCTACTGGGTGACTTGTTATTTTTATCTGATGCTTGCATTCTCAGCGCAAACCAGATCCAGATATTCTGGCAAGATTTCTACATTCAAAGCATTTGATTCCATCTCTCTCTCTGTCTCTCTCTCTCTCTCTCTCTCTCTCTCTCTTCCCCTCCCTCTCTTCCTTCCTCCCTCCTTTTTTACTCTTGCCCTTCCCACCTTTCATTCTTTTTCATGTCTTTCATTCCTCCTGTCTCTTCCTGATCTTCATTTTTTTTCATTAGTATTTCAGAAAGAGAGAATTGGATTTGATTCTGAAATCCTTTCTCCTATCAATAGTATCCTTGTAGGAGAGAAGAGAGAGAGAGAGAGAGAGAGAGAGAGAGAGAGAGAGAGAGAGAGAAAACATTCCAGATAGACAAACAACTTCTCAATTTTATCCTTTAATGCACATGATGAAAGGGCAGAACCAGGTATATTTGTGTGATACTGGGATTTATCTGATTGAAAGGCACCAAGAAGAGTAGACAGAACCAGTTAGAAAGGTGTCCTGTACAAATGAGTCCTATGAGACCAATGTAAGGAGAGCCAGTGTGATAGCTGGCTACCTGCATCAATGAAAATTATAAAGAGCAAGCACATAGGATTATCTAAGAAGGTTTGATACTGAGGCTGGCCAGCACTGCAGCTTAGTGTCAGTAACCAGGTCTGCTGTGTAGAGAATTTTAAGCACTATGCATTTTTACAGGTTACCTTCTCTGATCACATTCTGCCCACTGCTGGGTTTACCAGGAGGCAGCACAGTGACCAGGGAATACATTTTCTCTTAAGCTTTATGCAACCTGCAAGCCTCAGATAAGGGCTTTAGGACTAAAGTTGTTAGAAAGGGAATTCCTCTTTGCAGAATGGAAAAATAGCCTCCTCCTGGCCCAGAATCTTCAGTATTTTCCTTGGGCAAGGCAAACACTAGTTTTATTTTCCAAAAGGGAAAAAAAATTCTCTGAATAAGTGGATTTATATTCTGGTAGAAATGTCTATTGATGGAAATGTCACAATATTTGCAAGGGATAGAAATAACAAAACATAAATTTTCCAAGTACTTACAAAGTGCTCATCTTTATAACATATTAGATTATTAGATTGGCTTCTGTCTTTCCATTGGTGACGACATATTCTGCTGCCTGTTCAGAGATTAAGTTTACCAAGTCAGGACCTTGTCACATTCTACATTCTGTATAGTGCTCTGCTAGTATTTCATACATTCTGAATCACAATAAAATAAAGAAAGCTACTATTATTATTCCTTGAGAAGGGGATGCCAAAAAATACTTGGGCTTACATATTGCCATTTGGCTCTCATGCTAGTCAAAGCTTATTGCATACCCCTGGGGAGGAGGAGGAATAGTTAGGGGAGAATAAAGGGAAGTCAGCTGCCTAGATGTCTTTAACATAGCTGTTGCTTATTTTGTTTAATTACATGCCCTTGGTCCACTATCTCCAATCCATTTTCAATTCTTTATGAAAACAAGTTGGAAAACATTAGAATACAGGAAAGTCCTTGTGTTTTTGAAGAGTAAACCAGTTTGGGGAGAAACTTGGTCCTTCTGTTATTTTTTTAAAAGTATGGCTTCCTTTGAGACATGAAAAATTTGAAAGGAAGAGAATAGTAAAAAGTAAAAGGATGTTAAGATAAGAAATTAAGAGTTAAAAAAGCTTGTACAGGTTACAATACATGCTCTTCACTTTACAAATGAAAAACAAAGAATTCTTTATCTTTAAGAGAAACTAAACTTATTCTCCTGAATTTCAAATTAGAGACCTAAACTTCATTCTATCATCCCTAAACCCAATGGACCCAAGAAACCAGAGTGAGAGTGGGAAACCAAAACAAACAACAACAAAAAGTCCTAGTCTAAAACTGGCGACTTTTGTTTTTTTTTTTTTTTTAAACTGAATCATAAAGGTCTTCTTAACACCTTGTCCTTTCTGACTTTTAGCAGCATAGTGGAATTCTCTTACAACTTTCTCTGCCAACTTGGGTAGTATGGAACAAGATAGGCTTTTACAACCAGAAATTACTTAACTTCTCTGGATTTCATTTTCTTTCCTCTATAAGATGAAGTAGTTACAATGCTTGATGCCCACTAATCTTGTCCAGTTCTAAATCTATGATCCTTTAATTCTGGTAGAATAACTCTATTAAATCTGGTCATCCTGGGGTAATATATCATGATCTTAACTTTTTTTTCCCATTGATATTTCAATACCATAAACAAAAAACACATTTTCCAGGGAAGGAAATTATTAAGCTATGAGATTTGTCTTAAATGAAAAGAATACAAGTTGCTTCTAATTTTCTAAGAAGTAAAATGGGAAAGGAGAACAGAGAATAAAAGGGAGAGGAAGACTGAGCTAGAGAGTTTGAAATAGAGACAGACAGAAAGAAGGGTGCTATTGTTAAAAATTAATCATTCTCACCGCAAAAACTAAAACAAAGGGTTCCAAATGCCCCTCTAAAGATGTTCTCAAAAAAGAATGTACTGCAGAACAAATTACATTTTAGAATTTCATTTGTAATGAAAATATATAACAATACTACCTAACTGTAGCACATAGACCTCCTATTTTAAGTGTAACACAGAAGAAGAAAGGCAAAAGAACACAAACTACGTATGGTGAGAGATTTGTGCTAACATACATTTCCCAAAATTCTCAGACTTCCATTTTTCTTTGTCCTTAAAGAGGTTTTCACTAACATTATATATGTACCTAAACCAAGAAATAGGAGGAAAGAGAGTCAAGAGTCTCAAGATTTATTCCTGTGATTCCATTACTATTTGATACACACACACACACACACACACACACATCAAATTAAAATAATATGAATAGTTCCTTGGACTTTGTTATAAAGGTATTTGATCTGTTAGTTGTAACTGGTACTCACCAAAAGCACTTATCACTCAGTTTCCCTCTCAGTTTTGTTAGAGACAAGTAGAGGAAAAATTTTAAGGAAAGAATAAAAATTATGGCTCAGATCTGGGAATCTGGTTTCAGATAAGTGTGTGTCTGAACTGAGAAAATTCACAGTGGTACTGAAAAATATTTGATCTGGAGTAGTTGAAAAAACACTAGAAATATAACTAGCAAATTAAAGGATGGGCCATTTTTCTAATTTCCCACAATCCCTCTTAAGCCTCTCTAAAACAGAAATATTGTGCCAGGATTGAGCAACTTCAATTGTCTTTATGGTCTGGGATACCTGGAACCCAAAAGAAAATTATAGGAAAAAAATCATGTCTACATTGAACCCTCTCAGAAGCTCATCCTCCACTACCCACCAATTTACCAATAGGGAGGTGCACTACTTGATGAAAGGACCTGATCATTAGACTTGCATCCTTACTTTGATCCTCTTTCTTTTCCAATGCTGTGGAAATTTGTTTTCTGAGTTGCAAAAATTTAGTAGGGTCACAATAGCAGTAGTCTGTGGTGCAAAAGATATGTGGAGGAAAGTGGAGGAACAAAAAGAAATAGGTAGGACACATGTCAAGCTTAAAATAAAGTTTAAACATATATCTCAACCTTCCCTCTCCTCCCAGATACTGGACACCCAAACTACAGAAATCAACCAATAGCACCACCACAGAAGTTTTCTAAACTTCCAGTTTAGGGCCAGACAACTGTATGAAACAGGATAAGACATTGTATGTTGGGGTAGAGGTGGGGTAGAGAAAGAGGAAGGCACAGCACTTCAATAAGATTGAGGAAAAGATCCCCAACATCTAGCTGGGATCAGTCCTGTCCCCTCAAAAGTCATTTGGGAGAGAAACAATAGCCTGGTAAACCATGAATTAGTCAGCATGGTAGGAGGCTGAGAAACTTTGAGATTCAGCCCCCAGGGAAACCAGCATCAATGAAGTTAAGTTAGAAAATGATCAACAAAGGAAAATAAGAAAGGGATTGAAAGTACTAAAGATTCCAAGAAGAATAAAATCCAAAGATCTTGAACATATGCAGAAAAAAATCCACAGGAAAAACATTAATTTCAGAAGAAATATGACCTCCAGATCTAGTAAACAAATTTAGGCACCTATAAATAAATATAGCAAAACAAAGGATAATGATCCCACACTTGATAAGACCTTGTGGAAATTAAGGATTCCACAACACTCCCTGAATGATTTCAAAAAAGAAATGAGAATCATGAGAACAGAATTTCTGGTCTGCATAGCCAAAAAAAAAGAAAAAAAATTGAACAACATAGCAGACAAAATAGCTATTACATAGCAGATAAAATAGCTATATTATTATGCATTATATATAATGATTATATATATATATATACATTATATTACATATAGCATATTAAACATATACATTATATTATATATCATATTATGTATTATTGTATTACCTATATTATATATATATATATATATATATCATTATATATTATTATGCTATATATTATATATCATACATGTATAGCATGTTGTATATATACATATATTACATATTATAAAAATAATAGAATAACATAGTATATATAATAGAATACTAAATAGAAAAATTTGAATCTGCAATCACAAGAATCACCAAAGTAACAAAAGAAAGAACAATTAACTGGAAATGCAAATACACAGAGGAAAAGAACAATCTGAACAAAAGTATCCACCCCCCCCCAAAAAAAAAAACAACACAATAACATTAAAAAGAAATGTGATCTCTATTTAAGCAAAACAGACTGAAGCTTTCCAAAACATACTGAATACAGAAAATGAAATATCAATTGAAAGAACTGGCTCCAAAAAATTTTTAAACCAAGATTGTAAATTCCAAGACACATATAAGTTAAATTTAGCATTTCAATTCAAAAACAAGTTCCATAAACAATTAAAAGATAGGCATTGAAATATAGAGGGGGAAAAGTTCAAATAATACAAGACTATTTTGAAGTCATCAGAAAATGCAGAAGAGAATGGAATAATGAGTTCCAAAAAGCAAACAAGCTCAGGATACATACAACCTAAAGTGATCTACCCTGCAAAGCTGAGTTTAACCAGAAATGAAAAGAGATGAACATTCAAAATCAAATAAGAATTTGAAACAATCTTAGAAAGACAAACAGACACAAAGAAAATGTTTAGTTCTCAAATGTTCTAGACAACAGAAATGCAGGTGGGTTGAATAAATACAGAAGCCAAGTACAGCAACTGAGCAAGAGTAAAGAAACTTCTTTTTAAATGTATGAAAGGAAAAAGGGACAAAAATTGAAGTCTGGTGGAGGTAACAGTGAAAAAGCAGGTAGGACATTTTGGACAGAATCTAGAAACACTCTGCCTAAAGGTAAACCTATATTTTATAGGACTACTTTACAAAATGGGAAAATATATGAAAAGGAGGAGAGGGAAGAGGGAAGTATGCAAATCAAGGGCTAGCAATAAGAAGTTGACTTCTTTCTCAGGAAAAGAAGGTTTACAGAAAAAGGGGGGGAAGGGGAAAAAAGAAGCCTTATTTTTCTGGTGGGAGAGACTCCACTGATGAATAAATGAAGAGAAATGAAGGAGATGGGGACTTTAAAATTTGAGTGTTATCTGAGGCATTCCTTATCTCAGAAAGAGAGGAAGTTGAAAGTTAGGAACTGAGACTTGAGGGAGTGCAAGAAGGACATGAACCCAAAGGGAAGTAACCAAGGAGAGGATACAAATCAGTGTTGGAATGAATAATCAGCGATGGAAGTGGGGAAAGTATTACAATGAAGCAGGGTTTTCTCTGTCACCTACAGAAATTGAAATTGTTCTGGGAGTAAGGTACAATGGTAATCTATGAAGGAAGCGCTAAAAGGCAGTGAAACAAGCTACCCAGAAGGGGGAAATTTCAGAATGGATACCTCAGAAATCTTGATTTCATGAAGTATATAAGAAAATCAAGAGAGACCAGATAATTATAGGGGCCATGAACCAAAAAATGGGAGTCTAGAGTAGACAGAAAGAGAAGATGGATAAAGAAGAACATAAGAAAAATCTTCCTTGTAAAGGAGTGAAGAATTAGCATAACTCATTCAAAGTGGAAGAAAGGGAAATCTACTTGACTGAGAAGAGTGGAGAGAGAAAGAATTAAATCATGAGATAAAGTAGGATAAAAAAGGGAAAAAATGAGAAGGGAATCAAGGATAAGTAAAAGAAAATCAATGAGAACAGAACCACCTTTAAAAAAAGATTAAATTAAAATTATTAAACACAGTACATTGTTTACAATAGAAGAAGAAAAAATAACTTGAAAAAATTCAACATTAGAGACAAATGAAGAAAATGTATAAATCTAAGTGCAAATGGATTAAACAATTCAAAAAAAGGAAAAAGAATTGGATAAGAAAATAAAACCCTGTAATCTGTTGCTAATAAAAAAAAATTAAACAAAGATATATATAAAATAAAATTGAGGGAATGGGGGGGGGGGGGAAATGGCTATGCCATCAAATGAATCCAAAAAAACAGGAGTTGTCATTAAGCTATCTGACAAAACAAAAACAAACATTCAAAAAATAAAAATAAAAAGGGATACAAAGAAACCACATTAGGTTGAAAGGAACCAGAAATAACAAACCAGTATCGGAAACAAATTTATATTAAAAAAAAAAAATACAGAGCAAAACAATATTGAGGTTTCACTTCAAATTCTAGGATTTCATAATATATATATTTGACATATAAATGGTAATATATATACATATATATATATATTCTATATACACACATAGTCACAGTCAATGTTGGAAGGTTTATGGAAGTATAGGCACACTAATGCATCATTAGTGGAATTGTAAAATGATATGATCATTTTGGAAAGCAATTTGGAAATATATAAAGTGACAAAGTAACTATACCCTTTGAATCAGTCCTCATTACTCCATATTCATGCTCCATACTCTTTGAAAGCCACTGATAAGAAAAAAGTCCCCATATACTCTAAAATATTTATTGCAGCTTTTTTTGTGACAGAAAACAATGGGAAACTGTTAGACGGCTAGTGATAACTCAATGGAGTGGATAGAAACAATGCTTATTGGTTCACACATTAAAGTCAATCCTTACAAGGTGTTAAGTCACTAGAACTGATAGAAACAATGCTTACACCTTTAAGAGTTCACACATTAGCTCACAATTGGAGTTCACAAGTTTGGGAGATTCACAAGTCAGAAATCCACAATCCCATTCTCTCAGAGGAGGAGTCAACCTTTGGGTTCACACCTTTAAGAGATCATATATAAGAAGCTCTTAGAGCTTCAATCAGTCAGTCAGTCAGTCAGTGGAGGAGATTGAGTTGGAGTTGAGCTAGAGGCAGAAGCTGGAAGAGCTAAAAGACAAGCTGCAAGAACTCTTGGAACCAAGCAGAGAGATAGGCCTCTAACCAGATTATATTGAAGGAGACAATAAAAGATTTAAACTTTTAACACCTGGCTGCATTTGGAGTGATTATTACTTGGAACTGAAATGATGGCTGCCTCCAGAAAACCTCCCCAAGAAACCTGCTCCCACAGAGAACAATCATATTTTAGAAAAAAGAGAACAACATAGGAAACAAAGCAAATACCCATAGATTAGTAAATGGCTTAACAAATTGCACTACATGGATATAAGTGAATAGCATTGTGCTATTAAAAAAATATTTATGTTATAAAAACAGAGAAACATGGCAAGATCTACATGAACCAATGCAGAGTAAAGTAAGAAAAGCCAAGAAAATAATATATATGATAACTACAACAATATAAATGGAAATAAGAATCACACACAAAAGATCAAAGTGGAAGCAAAGTATAAAGATCAATCATTACTGGAAAAAAGAAATAAGAGAGAACATTCCCAACCCACTCCTTTGGAGAAGTAGAGGTTGTTCTGACTTTTTTAATGTATTTATTTGCCTTATTGTTTTTTTTTTCTTTCTTAAAAATTACTCTTTATTATTTAAGTTGGTTCTCTGGGAAGGAAAAAGTGAAGAGATGTTATTAGTGATAGCTATGATGATGTAAGAAACAGAAGGCATCAATAAAAACCTTTTGTAAAAGAGCATTATTAAAAGGTCAAGGTAATTCTGGAGCCAATCTGGATAATGTAAATTCAAAACTGTAGTAACTACCCATTTCCTCTTAAATCAGAATTTGCCTAACATGAAGCAGTTAGACTTCATCATAAACATCATCCTCATCCTCAACATCCTTTTATACATTCTTATATACAGCTTAAGGTTTTAAGTTTTAATAGCTTATCTGAAGTAAGACTTTTGAGTTACCTTATTCTGAAATTTAAGTTTTGTGAAGTACTTTCTTCACAATAATTCTGTGAGAGGTAGCATAAGAATTAAATCCTCAATGTATAAAAGAGAAAAGTAAGATTCAAGGATGTTAAGCAGTTTTCTCACAATCAGTAACAGAGGCAAAATTCAAACTAAGAGTTCCCGACTACAAGTCCAAAACTCTATCCCTTATATCATCTCTCAAAGATTCTGTGAATTGAAGTGTACCCTAGATCAACTTAAACCCATCATCCAAAGCTGAGATGGAATCAGTTTCTAAAAGAATGTCATTCATTTTAATCCTGCTCCATTCTATCCCTCATATTGTTTCACAAACATCTTTCTTATTTCATTGTTCTTATCAATGCCTATCAAATTGTAGAAAATATGTTTGGAGAATATCACTTATTAGTATGTAGATACATTTGTGACAGAAAAACTAGCCCTATTAAAACTGGTTGACACTGAATTAAAATAAGAAGGAAGATGCTGTAATGTGGGGGCAGACTGACTTGGGGGAGAGAGGTAGGTACTCTGGGCAGGTTGTAAACCATAAGGTACCAGCTTATGAGGAAACAAGAGAGGGAAATGCAAATCAAGAATAGGTAAGGAAAGGTTATGCATTTATCTTAAGGGATGTGCCCATTTTTGGTGGGAAAAACATCTCTTCTTGCAAGAATGTTAAAAAAAAAATCCTTCTTGACTCACCAGTGACTCCATGAAGTTCTTGATAAGATAATAAATTAAAAACTCATCATCTTGTTATCCTCTTTCACTTGAGTTTTAACTTACCTTTCTACACATAGCTCGTCCTACTTCCCTTTATGTGCTTATCTAAAAAGAAACTTAAAAAAATAAAATAAAATAAATAAAAAGAAAATTTGGGTTTACTTTTTTCATATTTTTAAAATTTGCTTATATATAAAGAAATTCCAGAAGCTCCCTATTACTTCCAGAATCAAATATAAAATCTGTTTGATTTTTAAAGCTTTTCAAAACCTGATCCCTTCCTATCTTTCCAGTCTTCTTATAGCTTACTCCTTTCCCCATTCTCTGAGATCCAGTGATCTTCAGTGTACTTTATGCTTCTTTCTCATCTTTTCCTCTTCTTCCTTCTGATCTCTTCCTCATATGTAAAGTCCAGATATACTCACTGGAGAATTTCGGTACCAGCCCAAATCCTGATCATGGGTGAGGAATGAAGGGGTATAATTCACATGGATGGTCAAACATAGATTCTGTTTATTCCAAATTCTCTCAGCCTGATAAACTCTAATACCCTTACATAACTATAGTACTCTGCACAAGTGCTAACTATATGCTGGGTATTCGGGGACCACATAAACAACTTGCTATTATATGCAGTTGTCTTTTTGCCACTAAGTATAACTCTGCTTTAGTTACAAGACAGTTGTCATACCCCTGACTTCTCCGGAAGGTCAAAACACTCCTGGGGGGGTGGGGAGCCAAACCAGACTCATCAATAGGTTCCCTAGTTGGGCTAGAGGTTCTTATATCTCACCCAGAGTTCCACCACTATCTATGACCCTTTCCACTCATGCTTCCCTGGTTTCTTTCAAGTCTTAGATTTTCAAGTCTCAAGTCCCATCCTCTGAAAAAAAATTTTTTTGATCTCTCTTTAATACTACTGCCTTCACTCTTAGATCATTTGCAGTTTATCCCTTATACATCTTATTTGTACATTTTTTTTTGCATATTACCTCCCCCAATTAAACTGTGAGTTTCTTGAGAGTGGGCATATTCTTTGCCTTTCTTTATTTAGTACTTAGCACAGTGCCTGATACATACTAGGTGCTTAATTAACAATAGGCAATTGACTGCCAAAAGCTCCCAAAGAGAAGAGAACATAGAAAGACTACTAGGCCTAGTGTCAGAGGAATTGGGATCAGATCTAAGACCTTCTTATTACCTGTAAAACCTTGGAAAAGTTATTCTATAGAAGTCTCTGGGTCTCAATTTCCTTATCTATAAAATAAAAGGATTGAAGTAAATGATCTGTAAGGTCCCTTCCATCTCTAAATCTCTTATCTTATTATCTTTTGAATTCTTGATTTAAAATGGAAACCGGAGGAAGAAATATTTGATTTAAAAATCCCACTTCCTATTCCACATACTTATAATTTTCAGATAGGCAACACAGGAAGCTAAAAATTCCATACTGCTTGATTTCAATCTTAGGTTTTTTAATCTTCTTTTCTAGAGTGGCAATTACAGAATAAAGACTCATTTATATGTTCACTTATTGATTTCTAGAAAGGGAGAGATCACATGAATTATGAATAGAGCCAGGGTTCAGCATTTGCTATTCAGGGGTTAAGATATATATACTAAGGATGGATCTTTATTGACTTAGAAATGCAGAATTATATGAGAATAATGGTAAAGATCATGCTCATAATGCCATCCAAATAATCCACATTCTCTTATAAGGTGTGTCTCACAATAAGAAGTCAAAAGAAGTAGCAGGGAAGAAAGTGAAAAGTGTCTTTCTGTTATCTTCATATTAATGAAATGATAAGATGTCTTGATATATCTCACATTTTATTTTTGATTCACTATTATCAACCTACCATGTTTTGGAGCTGGGGGAGGGAGAGAGAGAAGAGAGAGAGAGAGAGAGAGAGAGAGAGAGAGAGAGAGAGAGAGATTGGGGAGGAGGTTAAAATAAGTGTTTGAGAATGAATATTTAACAAAAATAGACTGTGTTCTATTTGTTTCCATTGATCATCTTCTCTCCTCAGGAATCATTGGATTCTCAGAGAATCCAATGATTCCTGAGATTCTCTGATTGGAAATTTACTGCCTTAACAGTTTCTACTAGTTCATTATAAATATTTCTTAAATCAAACAAGAGCATCGGGAGAAGGGGAAAGGGAGAGACAAATACTATAAAGTTTTTGATCCATCATCTGATCCCTAACTCCTCTTAAAACCTAGAGACAGCCTGGAGCCTGAGCCCAAGAATTTTGGGACAATCATTGCTTTCAGTCATCATCCTGAGAAACAATATCTATGGAGATGCAGTCTGGCAACTGTTCCTACAGGTACAACAGTAATAGTTATTAAAGATTCATAAAGAAAAGTTCTTATCACCAAAGTCTTTAGAATTGTCAAATGGTTCAACATCTGAAAAGGATATGATTTTATAAGTGGATATGACATTACATAAAAGGCATTAATTGCCCCTGTACTCTGAGGACTATGGGACTTTTCCATCTGACATTGCTGAAACCATTCATGTATTTGTCCTTTGTTCTTGAAGAGGACTGCTGACATCAGGAAGGTGATGTCTTGACTTGCAAGTGAATTGGATTTAAGTGAGGCAGTGCTGTGCAAAGTCACTAACCTCACTGAGCCATTAAAAGCAAACAATGATCAAGTTAAGTTTATACTGAGATTTATTATTGGCCCATCAGTTATTGTGTTATTGTTAATGTATTCTTGTAGTTCAGATAATTTTTCCTTTATGAATTTGGATCCTAAGTCATTTGGAGTTTGGGCAAGTCATTTCATCTAAGACAGGTTTCTCATTTGTAAAATGGGGACAAAATACCTTTAGTATCTGCCTTATAGGATAGTTGTGGTGACCAGATGAGATAATGTACTTTGTAAAGTTTAAAGAGCTAAGTATGAATTATAATTTTAGTGACAGTAGGACACTTAGTAAAACTGAATTGAGAATTCAGATGCTATAATTTGTTCATGTTGCCTCTTGGAAATAAGCTTCCTCTCTTCCCTAATTCTATGTTTCTAATGACCTCAGATTCATCTCTTTCTTTGCGCCATTCTTTGAAGAAGAGATGGTTCTTCTCCTGGATGGCAATAACCCTTCTGAATATTTGGGTTTTGATGGCTCAATGTAGTTATAAGTAGTATTTGTTTTTATTTTGGCCAGAAACCCCGAGGGTCTTCCCTTCCCAAACTTTTTTTAACTAAATAAAAAGAGTGCATTTTTTGCCTCATTTCTTACTTAACTGTAATCACTGAATGGGCATTGCCTATTCAAAACAAAACCTGGGAAAGATCTTAGCTTAAAAAGCCAAGGCCTCGCATGACATCAGAGACCATCTCTAGTCATCCTGATCTACATCTTGCCATAGGACCCAGATGAATCTGGAGGAGAGAGTGAGGCTGGTGACTTTGTACAGCCCCTCCTCACTTAAATCTAATTTACTTGCTAGTCAAGAAATCACCTTCCTGATGTGATTGGTTTTCTTTGAGAACAAAGGTCAAACAACAATCTGTGAGTAGCAACAGCTGCTCCAATGGGAACCCAAATGCCAGTTCTAATTGGGAAATGTTTTTCCCTCCTTTACTTTCTTCCCTTCCTTACTCCTTCCTTCTTTTCTCCTTCCTTCCTTCCTTCTTTTTTCCTTCCTTCCTTCTTTCCTTCCTTCTCTCCTCTCCCTCCTCTCTGTCCTGTTTCTCCACCTCCCTATGTCCAAATAGGTAACTGTACCCTCAACTGCAAGTACTCTGCCCAAAGGAATATAAATTTTGATTGCTGAAACCTAGGGCTTACAATTTCTTTTTTATGGACAATGCCTTAAACCCAAATCACTCCAGCTTTCTTTGATAAGTCAACTTTGGGTTCCACTTCAAGCCTTACTTGGTCATTGTTTGGGTTTTGATGGCTCTGAGTAAATGTAAATAGCAAAATCTTGAGGATTTTGCATTCTCAGATTGATTTTTTTTTTTGACTATGTAGTCTTAACCATTGAATGGGTGTTGTCTCAGACAAACTGAGATCTGGGAAAGTCCTGAGTTCAAAAACATCAAAATCTATCATGGCATCCAGGACCATCTCGTCATCCTGATCTATATCTTGCCACTGGATCAAGATCCCTTCAGAGGAGAGATTGAGTCTGGTGACTTTGCACAGCTCTATCTCATTTAAATACAGTCACTTGCAAATTATTACATCTCCTTCTTAATGCTAAGATCCTCTTTGAGAATGAAGGACAAACATCATAAATTAGATGAATGTCCTTCCAGAGAAGGTTCCAAAGTAGACCTTAATCCCACAGCAAGAATCTTGCACTCAGGTTCTTGTTCTATACCAGTGTGACAAGCTCTGCAAAAAGCTTCATGTTTTACAGCACATTTTCCCTTTTAGTGGAGGTCCTATACTGTGATTTTCTGTTTTATCAGGCTAAAGAGGATATATTTTATCATAATGGCTTCAAATCCAATGTGTACAGGCCAACACAAATAGGGTATTACAAGTTAAAGAACTGTACCTCGGGCACCATTTTATTAGAACTAGTGTTTACATCAAACAATACATCCTAAGTACTTTATATTAAGCGTGGACGAATCATTTGCCTGAGGATTAGGTGTTGTACCATTGAAATGTAATCCTTCTGTTGGTGTTTTTTTAAACTGCCAAACCAAACATGGTCAAATAAGTAACTGTGAAAACTGAAACAGGGAAAATTGGATCTGAAACCAAAGCTGTGAAATAAAAACAAGAGCAAAGGCAGAGGTGAAATGGGTAAGAATACCTGAATTGTTTCAATCAGGCACATAACTTATTTGTCAAATATCTGAAGTCCATCTTTGAAGATTCTTTGTATTAAATTTGTATATTCTAATTTTCATCACTATAATTATCAATACAAAAGGGAAAAAATGAAGGCAACTGTTTCAACTAAAACTTGGTTAAATATACCTAAGTATAATACCTACCTATTCTATGATGGCTCCTGTATGACACACAATAAATTCCCTTGACAAATCCCAGTTATCTCTTCTCTAAAACAGAGCTATTGACAGAAAATTCTCCTAGTGGGTGAGGCACTTTTGGAAGTTATTTCCCTTCTTTCAGACCACAAAAGGATTATGTTAGGACTCAGTTGCATGCTAAATCAAGTATCCCAAGTCTACTTATACTTGAGACTTAAAGCAGCATTATGCTTGGCAGGCCTTGCCCTGGGTCTGACTTCAATATCAAACTCCTTGTATATCATGGTCTGTTAGTACTTCAGAATGGAATGCTCTTGGATGGGGTCCAAATGGACTTGCCTTATACCAAATTCTATACTCTAGTAAATAATAGCATTTTCAAGGTTATGGGGCACTTGACAATGTCAATTAAAAGAATTGGGAGGGGGGGATGAAAACATTTTCAATTGCCTCTAAGGAAGTTCTGTACAGCCCAAGAAAATGAGTTGTAAGATCTTTGCAGCTTTACTTTATTCTATGGCCCCTCTACATACTCTACACTCCACTGTGCACAAGGCATTATGCTAGAAATACAAAAAAGAATCAGTCCATGTCCACAAAGACTATATTTTACTATAATTGAAGTAATTTTTATGTCAAAACAGAAAAAGGAGCTTTCACCAAGGGTTCCCCAATGGGGAGGAAAATGTCCCTGCATCTTGCCACAAGGTCTACAATACAAATGTTACCTTTAGCCATCACAGAGAGAGAGAAGGAGGTAGAGAGGAAAGGAGAAAGAGGAAAAAGAAGGAAGAGAAGGAAGGGGAGAAGGTGAGGAAGAGGGAGAGAGAGAAGGAGATGGGGAGGAAGAGAGGGAGAGAAGAAGAGAAGGGGGAGGGAGGGAAGAAAGGAGGGAAGGAGAGGAAGGAAGAGAGAATTACCATCACTGTCTTACTCTTCTCTCAAGAACACCTTTCCCTGCCACTTGGTGCAGACAAAGGTAAGAAGGAATCATCAAGTCCATGGAAAAATTGCTATCCACCTTTAATCCTACCCCTTCTCATCTGGGTTTCTTATTCTGAAGCATCTTTTCCTTATTTATATTTAAAATGCCTCTTCATGTTGTTCCAAAGTTCTGGAGGCTGTGTACTGCATTAAAGGAAGCACTACATTAGGAATCTGAGGGCCTGGTTCAAATTCTGACTCTACAACTCATTATTTGTATAGCTTTGGGCAAGTCAAAGAATCCCTCTGGGCTTCAGCTACCTCATCTTAAAACTAAGAAGGGGTTGGACTTTTGATACCATTTCCAGCTCTAAATCTAAACTCCTATGATTCTCTTCTGAGGCTTTTCTTGTGAATTTAACCATTGAATCTCAGAGTCAGAAGAAATATTACAGACCAAACTCAAGTCTGAACAAAACTCAATTCTATAGTATATCCAAGTAATGTTCTGGACTTTATTAAAGACCTCCAGTAAAAAGGAGCCCAATAACTATTGCAAGAGAAGATGTTACTTTGAAATGACTCTAATATTTTGGAAATTTTCCCCCTACTTCCAGCCTCAATCAGCTTCTGCTCATCATGCCACAAAAAGATATATTTCTCAGTCCCACTCCCCATTGGCCAATAAAATGAGTTTCATTTCATAAATGTTATGATTTTGCCTAACTTAAGCTCTTAAAACTAGGGTTAAAGAAGATGCTGGGGGGTTTCTATTGGCTCTCCTTCCCCCCAAAAAAATGTATATCTATTTATTTTTTAAAAGAAAAGAAAAAGAATATGCAAATTTGGCATTTATGTATTCTTCTTGGAAGAAAAAAAAAGCTAAGAAAACATAAAAGGACAAATTCTGACCTTTGTATAGCATCCTGAAAAATTAAGGGCAGAAATATCAAATGATCTAAAATGCAGATGCCAAAGCCATTCATATTAGAGGGATCCTAATATTTATAAGCGCTAAAATGAAATTGTGGGGATTTGGATTCTCAATTCAGTTTTACTAAATGGCCTACTGTGACTAAAACTGTAATTCATACTTAAATAGGACCTTAAACTTTACAAAGCACATTTTATTAGCTTATCTAGTTATCACAAAGACCCTGTAAGGTAGGTCCTACAGGTATTTTTGTGCCCATTTTACAAAGGAGAAACCTAAGTCTTACAGAGGTGAAGTGACTTGCCCAAACTCCCACAGTAAATGTTCAAGGAAAGATTTGAATACAAGTCTTCATGAGTGCAGGTCTAATTCTTTCTCTTTTTTTTTTCTTTAATAGTATTATGTTTATTTTCCCCTTTTTATGATCTCTTTGAGATACAGACCCAATAGAGATACTGCTGAATCAAAGGATATGCACAGTTTGACAACCCTTTGGGTATAGCTCTCTAGAATGGTTGGATCAGTTCACAATTCTACCAACAATGAATTAGTGTTTCAGTTTTCCCACATCCCCTCCAACATTTATTTTTCCCTGTCATCTTAGCCAGTTTCTAACACTTTCTCTCAACAAGTCACTTTCTATACTTCAAAGGACTCAGCAAAAACATTTATAAAGGAGTGCATTGTTGGTAGAGATGTGAAAAGTACAAACTTTTTGGAAAGCAAATTGGAATTATGCAAATAAAATGACTAAAATATCCAAAATGACTAAAAACACAAGAGACTGTTACTGGATTAATATACCAAGGAAATCATCAATTAGAAGAAAGTCTTTATATACTCCAAAATATTTATAGAAAACCTTTGGGGATAACAAAGAATTAGAGACAAAATAAATGTCCATTAGTTGAGGAAGGTTTGAACAATTTGAGCTATTAAAAAAAATTATGTGTATGATGATTATAGAGAAGGATAGAAAGATCTTTATGAATTAATTCAAAGTGAAGTAAAGAGAGTCAAGAAAACAATATACACAGTAACTAAAACAGTGTAAATAGGAAGAAGGACTACCTACAAAAAATAAATAAATAAATATGTAAAGAAAGAGCAAGACTCCAATAAAGAAATAAAAGACCACATCCTTAACTGACCCCTTCATTAAGGTAGGAGATCTAGAGGTATTATGCTTTCTTTGTATATGTTTTCAGACATTTTCAACATACTGGTTTGTTATGCAGATATTTTCCTTTTTAAAAAATACTATTTGTAAAAAAAACTGCTATTTGTCATATGGAATAGGAAGCAAAAGAAAAGATATGGGAGAGAGAGATCATGGTGATTTAAGAAACAAAAAAATTGTCAATAAAATCTTATTAAAACTTTAAAAAATGAGTTTAAATATGAACCTAATCTCTCTTTCCTCCTCAGAGACAAGAGAGAAGTGAAAAAGGGATTGTTCCTCTTGTATGTATGATTCTGCTTTGGGTTTAAAGTAAATATTCTTTTGTAAAAACTTTAAAAAATAAAAAATGAAATTTAGTAGCCTTGAATGAAAATTCTTACATTTAGGTTCAAAAAATCACCTTAACAAATAAAAACTGAGGAAAGGTCATCTAGATTGCAGCTTATCTGAAAAGAATCTTATAGATTTTAGTGTACTGTAAGCTCATTATGAATTAAGGATATGAAATGGTAGTGTCTCCCTTATCTGCCCCCCCAACAAAAAAGATTACAATAAGGTAGATACAATATATATATATATATATATATATATATATATATATATATATAGGAAGCAATAATTACTCTGTTATACTTTGCACTAGGCAACTCAAATTAGGAGTATTACATTCAGTTCTGGGCACCATATTATAATGTAGAAAACATAGAAATTGTGTTGTTCCTAGGAGAAATTAGAACAAGGCTCTTTACTTCCACCTACCACATTTTCTTCTTTCCTCCCCAAGATGATTTACATAGACCTCATGATCAACAGGGACAACAAGAGTGATGAAAGGAATTTCCCTACAACTCTAACTTCTTTTAGTTCTGAGAAAATTTACAGGAATCCATAATGGCATGATAGGAATTAGAACAAATTTTCCCACTATTATTCAAATAAGATTGGGGCATCTAGATTGCTCCTTGAATAGAGTACTGGCCCTGGAATCAGGAGAATTCAAATTCTCCTTTAGACACAACACTTATTAGCTGTGTGACTTTGGGCAAGTCACTTAATCCCAATTGCCTTGCAAAACAAAACAAAACCAAAAGAAAAATTAAATATTTTGGACTGAGAGAATAATCATCATAATTGAAGGCAGGAAAAGATTTTAGTGGGAACAATGTTAGGAACATACGTTGTTGGTGGTGCACATGTTCTCTAGCCAGGAGAATTTCCTGATCACAAATGTTCCCTACATATGTACCCCTCCATGTATATTCCTTAACCATATGTGTTTCTTCCATATATCCCCATGGTAGTATGGTAATTGCTAAGATAGTGTATCCTTATATATGTATGAGAGGACTGGACTGCTTCTTATCACTTATTTTGCTTTATTTAAATTAATTTTTCTTTAAACTAAGAAGTTCTCTGTGTAACTAGTAAAAGACACATAGTAAGATCATAACCTAACCCCCTCATTTTGCATTTGAGGAAATTGAGGCTAAAAGAAGTTAGTTAAATTGCTAGCAAATGGCATTAGCCAGGATCTGAACTTATTCCCTATGATTCTGAATATAGGACACTCTCCAATATACCAAGTTTCCTCCTATTGATTTTAAGCAGAAATAGACTGACTGTTGAGAGCGTGAAAAGGAGAATAATCTCAATACTACAATCCTGAGATTGTGCTACAGGATGGTTGACCAAAATGGAGATCTCAATTTGTACAAGAGAAAACTTTGGAAGAGACAGGTTAAGTATGATCAAATATTTGAAGGCATGCCGTGTGTAAGAAGAATGAAAATTGTCCTACCCCAGAAGACAAACATAATAGAGCAAGGTTCAGTTCTTTCTCTCCCAACCCTGATATGAACTATCAAAACTGATTTCCAGAAGTTATCAAGATTATTGCTTCCCAATGTTTAGGGTGCTCCAAAAGACAGTGGGGTTCTTCTCATGCTATTAACTCAAGTCCCCTTTCTGATAGGTTCTACTCATATATCAGATGCCAAGAGATATATAGTTTCTACCATGTATCATTAATGAAACCAGTGATTAGGACCCCAATATCACTTAACCAATTAACATCCATTAGCTCTTACAAAGGGTTATTTTTTGCAAAGATATAGCAAGAACATTAGTACGAAAATATATTCAAGAACCTGCAATATACTTTCCCATCTTTGGGAGGAAAATGGGCTCATATTCAAGCAGTTGCTACTGAATAATCCATGCCCCAATTACATCTCCAAATCCACTTTCAAATTCAGTATAGCCAATGGGCAGGGTCTCTCCTCAGAGAGAAGTTGCATAATTAAAGTCAAAAGAAAAAGGAAGTTTCCTAACAAAAGTATTCAGAAGTGAAATGGCTTACTCTAGCAGGAGAGGGTACCTTTTTGCTAGAGGGCTTCAAGCAAAGTCCAGATGACAACTTGTGGATGCCACAGAAAAAATCATTATTATTAATCAAGTTGGACTACATGCTTTCTGAGATCCCTTCTAAATTAAGCATTCTTGAACCCCAAACCTTTGTTGCTATATCAGTTTTATAAAATGTTTTACCTACCTTATTTCATTTCTTGGAAAGTGGGGTTTAAATACTAATCCTGTCCTAACTATATAACTTTGGATTTATGACAACCTCTCTGGATTTCATTTTCTTCATTTGGAAGAGTTTTAATGTCCCTCTGGTTCTAGACTCTATAGAATGGTGACTTTATGATTACAAAATCACAAAGAACCCTACTTTCCTAGAAATGAAATAAGGTAGGTAAAACATTTGATAAAACTGACATAGCATATCAGTATAATTTTGGGGGGAGATTTAGTAAAAATCATAATTTTTATTTTCAAAATTTTTTCCACATATTAAAAAAAATAACTTTTCTATTTAACACTCTGATGAAACTAATAAATCTTTAATTTGCTTCATACCAGTTTACTTTCTTAAGATAAACAGCTACTGAAAAGTAGCATTTGTCTAAGGTGTTTTCCTCACTCTCATAGCACCAGATTTTCATATCACCTTTCCTACAGTCTCACTTCTTTATTGGTAAGTGAGATCTTGACATCTGGAAACACCTTTTATTGTTGTTCAATCTCGGAATCTCTCCAACTATTTTCCACATGAGCAAAATATTTAATATCCATATTAAATGCTTTTCTTTAGCGCTCAGATTTTACAGCAGTAGTCTCTACTTGGATTTATCAGAAATAGGTAAATTGAATAGTTGAGGGTAGGGGAAGGAGCACAGGGCATGAGTACATTCAGACTTTAATAAAAAGAATATTTTATAAATAGAATAAATAGATCATAAATCTATAGATTCATTATATGTGTGTGTGTGTGTGTGTGTGTGTATTACAGATATATAGTTTCATTAACAGATTTAGAACTAAAAGGACCTTTTAAGTGTCTAGTCCAATTCTCTCATTTTACAAATAAGTAAACTGAAGTTCAACCAAGAGGTTGAGAAAATTGCTCAAAGTCACACTTGATATGATGGAAATCATTATTGTTGGATTTAGAAATGGAGGAATTAATTCAATACATGTTCCAGAAACTCTCTTTACATACTTTTCAGGTCTGTTCAACCATATGTCTCAGTAAATGTGTTTCTCCATTGCTTAATGTATGTTTATGTATAAGCCAATACAAGAGATAGTGTGGGATAAAAGAGGGAGGACTAACTTTAGAGTTAGGAAAATTGGGTTTCAAGCCAGGTATATTACATATACTGGCTATGTGGCCTTAGGCAAGCTATTTAACCTCTCAGTGCTCCCCCCAAGCAATTCTCTTAAACCAAAAGAAACTGACCTTTATTAGGAGAGGGAATTCTCTTTACCAAAGAAATCACAAGTCTAGGCCACATAATGTCCCAGTCAATGTGTTCCTGATATAGTTACTTTTTACAGAATTTGAGCCAGCCTTGGCTGTTTCTTCACTTCCTTAGGCCCAGATCAACTTTTTCATTAACATAAGCTTATCATTTCCACAAAGTGCAGGAAAACTGGGCCTAAGCAGCTCATGAGAATTGGGTATTGCTCTCAGCTTAAGCAAGAAGGTAATGAATAGAAATGGAGTAACTTTTCATTCCAGAGTAACTGGAGAACATTCCTATTTTTCTTTTAGGCCTCATAGGTGAAGAAAAAGTAATCCTAGAAATTTGACATTTATGTTTTGCCCCAATATATTGCAACTGTTTAGAGTTGCAACTATAGTTGTATATAATTATTGTATATCTTAAAGATATGCCCAGGAGAGATTAAACCAGCAACGATGGAGAAAGTAAATGGGGTTCACTTGGCAAGGGTAAAATTGCGGCTTAATTCAGGATAGGAGTTAGAGAAAGGTAGATAAAGAAAGAAGAGGCAAAGATCCATCTGTCCCCAAACAGACAAGGACAAATGAGACAAGTCTCAATGGAGGCAGGGGATATATATCTTTGATTTCTGGAGCATTAAGCCAGCAAGAGAAAGAGGCGTTTATGATACTGCAAAAGGTCCTCCTTGATCTGGCACACTGGTATTTGTCAGGCTCTCTTTAGCCCTCCCATTTTGATCTGGGAATAGAGGGAATACACAACAAGAGTGCTCCAAGTTCAGAGAAAAGCCAGAGTTTCATATAGAGGGGCAGGGTCTCTGGAAGAAATTGGTTTCCTCCTTCTGATGTCATATGAAGGGAGATGCCAATCATGGTGGCTTGCTTGGGACATGCAAGCTTCCAGAAATGGGGAAAGAGCAACATTCCAGAAGAAAAGCCAGCACAAAGGTACCAAACAGGAGAATGAAGTATATCTGGGAAAGAGAGTGCCTATGATGTGAAAAGCTAGATCCAGAAAGCCTAAGAGGTTTTTATGTCATAGTAGTTAGATGGCATAGTAGAATGACCGGCCTGAAGGCAGAAAAACCTGAGTTCAAAACTGGCCTCAGATACTTTTAGCTATGTGACATTGGGCAAGTCACTTAACTTCAACTTCTAGCTGCCTCAGTTTCCTCAAAAGTAAAATGATGATAATAGCACCTACCTAATAGGGTTATTGTGAGGTTCAAAAGAGAATTTTTGTAAAGCACCTGCACACAGTAAGTGCTTTTAAATTTAATAAATAAATATATATTAGTACAATAGGAATCTATTTTTAGCATTTTATAAGAAAAGTATTTTTCCTGGAAATCAGTAATTTTTGAGGATCTAAATATTTCTACAGCATGATTTTATCATAGTGTATGACCAAAATTTTCCAAGAGAATTATTTTTAAGGTATAGTCAGAATAGTTCTTAAAAGTCATTTAAATAAAATTTTAAAAAGTAATTTAATGTAACTTAATACCCATTAGATATATGGGTAGCATGACATCCCCCAACAAATAGTCATCTAGCCTCTGCTTTAATACTTCTAATGATAGAAAGCTCATTACCACTTTTGCCGTTCCTATTATCAGAAAGCTCTAATTGTTAGGAAAACTTTCCTTATTGTCAATCATCTGCCTCTTTCTAACTTGCAGTTTTTTGTGTGTGCTTTGGAGTTATACAGAATAATTCATTTTTATTATGTAACTTTCTCACCCTAAAACATGTCTGTTCTGCAATCTTTTCCCTCCACCATTATGGCTCTCTTCTCTTAAGCATGATTCCTCTTCAAGCCTCCATTTTCAATTTACTTTCCTTTCCTACTTATGCTTTTGATCCAGACTTTTGAGTCTCACTCCCTTTTAACTCATTTTTACCAGCTGGCTGTGATTTTGGAGTAGTTATTTATTTCAACTGAGTCTAAGGCTGCCTCCAGGAAAACCCCAACATTTTGGCGCCCAACGTGGGGCTCGAACCCACGACCCTGAGATTAAGAGTTTCATGCTCTACCCACTGGGGTTTTCCTGGAGGGCAGCCAGCTGGTAAAAATGCAAGCATTTATTTCTTCTTACAAATTAGCCTGGTTAATTGAGGCCTATCTCTCTGCCTGGCTCCAAGAGATCTTGCAGCTTTAATCCTTGGCTTCTACCTCTGCTTTCTTCAGCCTCCAGCTCAACTCCGACTCATGGCTTCTCAATCTCCAACTGAGGCGAGTACCCTGCTGTATCTCCCAGAGTGCTCTATTTATGCTACTTCTCCGAGAGTGGGATTGTAGGATATCTCCCAGCATGCTCTCTGGCCCTAAGGAAGGTGTGAATTCAGATATCTCTTTCTAGACCCTGAATCTCCCAAACTGTGAACTCCATTGAGTACTTAGATACTTATGAGCTCTCTAGAGGTGTGAACACAAGCATTATTCTGTCACTATTAGCAACTTATCACCTTGTAAGGATTCACTCTAAGGTGTGAACCAATAAGCACTGTATCAATTCTATTGAGTTAACACCAGGATTCTGACATCACCCTTGAGTTTTCACCATGTTTCAAGTTCAGTTGACACTAAGATTCCAACAGATCACCACTTGTTATTTCTGTGTACAATGTTCTCTTGGTCCTATTCACATCACTTAGCATTAGTTCATGAATGTCTCTCCAGGCCTTTCTGAAATAATCCTGATGATTGTTTCTTATATAACAACAATATTCCATTACATTCATATATCATAACTTATTTAGCCATTCCCCAGCTGATAGGCATCCATTCAATTTCCAGTTCCTTGCCACTACAAAAAGGGCTACTGCAAACATCTTTGCACATGTGGATCCTTTTCCTTTTTTTTTTTTTTTTTTTTTTTTAATGGTCTCTTTGGGATACAGACCCAGTAGAGATAGTATTTTAATTTTTCCTCATTCCTTCCAGTATTTGTCATTTTTCTTTTCTGTCATATTAGTCAATCTGATGGGTATAAAATGGTATCTCAGAAAAATGAAATGATTATCTCAGAGTAATGATTTACATTTCTCTATCAATAGTGATTTAGAGCATTTTTTCATATTGTAATGCTGGAGAATTGTGGCACAACAATATAACTATAGATAGCTTTGATTTCTTCTTCTGACAATATCTATTCACATCTTTTACCCATTTATCATTTAGAGAATGACATTCTCATGAATATGACTACGTTCTCTATATATTTGAGAAATAAGACCTTCATCAGAGAAACTTGTTGTAAAAATTTTTCCCACTAGGAAAACTTTTTTAAAATAGTGATGTGCTATGTCAGTATGAACTCTTGTATACCAGAATCACAAGTTGGACAATCTTACTTGAATAAATTTTAATTTACTAATCTTCACAACCTCCTTGGAAAGACCCAAAACAGTGCCTTATAGGCAAATGGCCTATGTGCCTGGAGACATGAATCCTCTTTCTAACCCCACCTCTGATTCACTCTGAGAAGTTGAGCAAGTCTCTTGACTTACCCATTCCCAAGTTTTTTCACCTATAGAGTGGAGGTGATGATAATAGATATGACTGATACTCCTCTCTCAGATGGAATCAGGAACATTGAAACATTTTTATGAAGCACTTTAGGCTATAAGAAAAACAATAAAATTAGGAGAATAAATTGTTTTTTAATTTTATTTTTTATTATAGCTTTTTATATACAAAACATATGCATGGGTAATTTTTCAACACTGACCCTTGCAAAACCTTTTGTTCCAACTTTTCCCCTCCTTCCCCCCACCCCCTTCCCTAGATGTCACTTAGTCCCATACATGTTAAATATAGTAAAGTATATGTTAAATACAATATATGTATACATATTTATATAGTTATCTTGTTGCACAGGAAAGATTAGATTTAGAAAGAAGGCAAAAATAACCTGAGAAGAAAAAAACAAAAAATGTAAGCAAACAGTAACAGAAAGAGAGGAAATGTTATGTTGTGGTCCATACTGAATTTTTAAATGAAATTGCAAATATATATAAATTTTAACTCTACCATCACCTCTTTAAAACTATTTCAATGATGATTTTTTTAACTTAATTTTTTTATTTTTATGTTTTTTTAATTTTTTTCAATGATGATTTTTAAAAAGCATCAATATTATTTCCCAATTAATTCCCACCCCTCTTCAGGTTTACATAACAAAGGAACACAATTAAGGTAAACAGATATCACTGATCATGCCTGAGATTTTATGTCTTATACAATTGTAGTACACCTCTTCTCTGCCAAAAGGAGGACACATTTCATCAACATTCTTCTGGAATCAAGATTGGTTTTTAAACTTATCTTATTTCTAATGTCTTTTAGCATGTTTCCTTTACCTTACTACCATCATTGTGTATATAGTTATCTTGATTCTACTTTCTTTACTTTGAATCAGTTCATAGTCCAGTTGTTCTGAATGCTTCATATTTAAAATATGTTATATTTTATATATGTATATATTATAATAATATTCTATTATATAAATACCATGATTTGTTCAGCTATTCCCTGATCAACAGGTATACACTTTCCTTCCAGTGTTTGTTTTATTAAGTCAATCACTAATTTCCTTGGGATCACCAAAACTTCAGTAGTTCTCTTTTGATTCTAGGGAAAAACTACAAACTCTTTTGTCTGGTATGAGTTTATTTTCAGAGTATAGCAGGTGAAAGATTCCTAAATCCTGTGCTGAGGCACTTACTTCTTAATCAAACAGGCAAAAGGAATCTTACTGAAGACCAGTCAGGAACCCAAATCAGAGCAATCATGGTAGCCATGGGTCAACTGAATAAAAACAGTTCTAACTTTTGTAGAATTCTTCACAGTTTTGGATTTCCAGGAACTATTTTAAATGAGGAGATGGTGATGATATTCCAGTTTGCTGCATATTCCAAGTTTGGATTGCAGTGTTGGGGAGGTAGGGACAGTTAATGTTATAAATGGGGAAAAACAGACAAAAGAAAAGGTCAGAAATGAAACTCAGTGGAAAGGAGGGAGTGGGCAGAAAGAAGGCTGTAGATCTGGCTCAAAGCAGAAATACAAAAAAGGGTGGAGTGGGTCAGAGCTTGGAAGTTGAATAAGAAGATGTTAATGATAAACTCTGACCTCCACAGTTTTAATGCCAAGAAACTTAAGAGATAAGTAGGTGGGTCAAGATTTTAAGGATGAAGAAATCTAGAAAAATTTTGAAAACCAGAATTGTTATTGATCAAAATCTTTGTCTATGTCCTCAGTACCCACCCTCATTTCATCCATTCTCCTAAACATAATCCTACAAACAGACAACAGATAAAATTGTTTTCTATTTCCCTGAAAAGATTGAGAGATTCCATCAATGGGGACATTCCTTAGCTCCTGTCCTTTTCTTCTCAAAATTTATCAGCAGTAGCATCTATTTTCTTTTCCTTTCCCTCCTGTCTTAGAAAAAGGGGAATCCCTACTCCTTGATAAGGTTAATCCCTCTACCTGTGCCCTTGATTCAATTTCACCCTATTTCCCCCTAAAATCTTATTCTAAGAATCAATCTTTAAAAAGATGAAAAACACAGACATCACTGGAATGATTTGACTAAACTTCTCTGCAAATATCCTACAGAAGGCATTCATTTCCCATATTCTACTGATTCTGTTGGCAATAACTCTCCTCTCTGCCTACATAATATAGTGAGTATGTAGAGTTCCTAAACCAAGAACCACTCCTTTATAATACCAGTAGTAATAATGTTTGTAGCAACCCTTTTATTATTATTATTTTTTTGCTGAGGCAGCTGGGGTTAAGTGACTTGCCCAGGGTCACAAAGCTAGGAAGTGTTAAATGTCTGAGGCCAGATTTGAACTCAGATCCTCCTGACTTCAGGACTGGTGCACTATCCATTGTGCCACCTAGCTGCCCCTACTGGCTGCCCCTACCAGTATTACTTCTACTAGTATTTGTAGTCTCTGTGCTTAGCACAGTACTTGGCACATAGTAAGTTCTTTTTTTTTTTTTTTTTTTTTTTAATTTAATAGCCTTTTATTTACAGGATAGATACATGGGTAACTTTACAGCATTAACAATTGCCAAACCTCTTGTTCCAATTTTTCACCTCTTACCCCCCCACCCCTCCCTGCATGATGACCAGTAGATGTTAAATATATTAAAATATAACTTAGATACATAATAAGTATACATGACCAAAACATTATTTTGCTGTACAAAAAGAATCAGACTCTGAATTATTGTACAATTAGCTTGTGAAGGAAATCAAAAAGCAGGTGTGCATAAATATAGGGATTAGAATTCAATGTAATGGTTTTAGTCATCTCCCAGAGTTCTTTTCTGGTATAGCTAGTTCAGTTCATTACTGCTCCATTAGAAATGATTTGGTTGATCTCGTTGCTGAGGATGGCCTGATCCATCAGAACTGGTCATCATCTAGTATTGTTGTTGAAGTATATAATGATCTCCTGGTCCTGCTCATTTCACTCAGCATCAGTTCGTGTAAGTCTCTCCAGGCCTTTCTGAAATCATCCTGTTGGTCATTTCTTACAGAACAGTAATATTCCATAATTTTCATATACCACAATTTATTCAGCCATTCTCTCAACTGATGGACATCCATTCAGTTTCCAGTTTCTAGCCACTACAAAAGGGCTGCCACAAACATTCGTGCACATACAGGTCCCTTTCCCTTCTTTATAATCTCTTTGGGATATAAGCCCAGTAGTAACACTGCTGGATCAAAGGGTATGCACAGTTTGATAACTTTTGAGCATAGTTCCAAACTACTCTCCAAAATGGTTGGATTCGTTCACAACTCCACCAACAATGAATCAATGTCCCAGTTTTCCCACATCCCTCCAACAATCATCATTATTTTTCCTGTCATCTTAGCCAATCTGACAGGTGTGTAGTGGTATCTTAGAGTTGTCTTAATTTGCATTTCTCTGATTAATAATGACTTGGAGCATCTTTTCATATGACTAGAAATAGTTTCAATTTCTTCATCTGAGAATTGTCTGTTCATATCCTTTGACCATTTTTCAATTGGAGAATGGCTTGATTTTTTATAAATTAGAGTTAATTCTCTATATATTTTGGAAATGAGGCCTTTATCAGAACCTTTGACTGTAAAAATATTTTCCCAGTTTATTGCTTCCCTTCTAATCTTGTCTGCATTAGTTTTGTTTGTACAAAAACTTTTCAGTTTGGTATAATCGAAATTTTCTATTTTGTGATCACATAGTAAGTTCTTAATAAATATTTGTTGACTGACTAATTGTACATGCTTTATTTTGTCCATTTTGAAGTATTATTATTCTAAGAGTGATTCCATAGGCTTAACCAGATTGACAAAGGGGTCCATGACATAAAAAAAGAGTAAGAACCACTGTATATAGATAAATATTTCTATGTACAGTACAGTATACTAGACTTTGAAAGTTTAAAGACACACAAAAAAAGCCCCTTTTTTTACAGGAGTTTGCGCATTCTATAGACCAAATGTTATTAAATATTTAAATAAATTTATAAATAATTATATATGAGCTTATAATTAGAATTAAATATTTATAAACCAAAGTGCATGGCACAAACAACAATCATATTATCATATTCTCCACCCTCCTGATGATACCAATAATTGAGCTAAGTCTTACCACCCCTTAAGAAAGCCACAAAGTTATAACTCTAAAATAGAAACAGTAAATCCCCTACCAGCCTTCAACCAGGTGATCCATTTACAAAATTTTAATCTCTAAGAGTTTTTGTTTATGTGTCATATCTATTAATATTTACTATGCTGTTTTTGCTTGTCCTTTGCTCTAGAAAAGAACTATGACAATAGGGAGGATGCCATGACATACAAGTAAAGTGGATTTGAGTGAGGGAGGTATGTGCAAAGTTAACTGCCTCTCTTTCCCTCCAGAGCCATATATGTCCAATAGCAAGATATAGATCAAGATGATTGGAGCTGTTCCTGGATATTTACTATATTAGAAATTGAAATGACTTAGTGTTATTGTGAAAATAGTTTTGATTTTCAATTCCCAGAAAAAACTCTGGAATCCTTTGAGAATGCCTAGCTTAGTCTAATCTATTTACTTTGCAATTAAGGTACATGAAACCCACAATGACTTGTCCAGAGGGACCTGTAGTAGCAGAATTTGAATCCAGGGCCTCTCAATACCAATCCAAAGTCTTTTCTATTACCCCATCAGTTACTTATAGTCATATTTGAGTACAGGCTTTCACTGGCTGCTATTGTCCAGATTTATCAGTATTTCTCTTTCCCTACCAATAAGGTCATTGTGTAGAGAAGGAATAAACAAGCAAGAACAAGTAGGTCTTCAATGTGACAGTCCTTTATTACTTCAAAAAGTATCTGGGGATAATCCTACTCTGGAAATCACTGCAGCATACAATTATGGGAATTCAAAAGGAACAAAAGACTAACAAGAATTCATAAAGGATAAAAACATTGACATTACACTCCTGGCATGCACAGGAGTTTTCACAGCCCTGCCCCAGATAGGTTGGTGTCTCACAATCTTGGCTTATAGCATTGGTGAAGATTGCCAGGTCTTCTCCCACACACTGTATATATAGAACTAAATTGCATGTAGGACCTTGTTAACCATGGCAGGGCAACTTTCTAAAGTCTCAACTACTTCTGGAAATTCAATAAACTATTATCCTTGACCTAAAGGTTTTTCTTTTTTACACTATTATATATTTCATTTATCTCTAAACTCTCAGTTAAGGGTATATACCAGGAGTTCTTCATCTTTTTCTGGATTTATAGATATCTTTAGAAATCTAATCAAGTTCATAAAACCTTTTCTCAGAAAAATATTCTTAAATGCATATAATAAAACACATAGGATTTCAAAGGGAAACAATTATATTGGAATTTAAATAACACAATATTTTTTAAAAAAAAATAAGTTCACAGTTCTTCAGGTTAATTGTTCTTGGCCTAAGTCTTCTGACATCTTTCATTTCAGAGTCTTTTTGGCATGGGCTCAATGGTTTTTAGAGGCCATCCTTGATTATCTTTCCTCTTTCCTTTCTTCAGCTTTGAATATTCTACCTTGGTGGTCAGTTCTAGCAGTTCACTTTTCTTAATGATGCTAATAACAATAATACCATATATGTGCATATATCTACTTATCTATCTGCTTATTTATCTTCCTCTTTATAGAGGTATATATACTTATACATATATGTGTGTGTTTGATTCACATTGTATTTTCTTCATATAACTCTAAGAGGTAGATAATGCAAGTAATCAGATTTTATAAGTGAAGTAGCCAAGGCTAAGAAGTTAAGAAATTTGGCCAAGGTCAAATCAACCAGTAATCGAGCATTCTCACCAAGGTCATCTTATTTCTTACCTCTGCTCCAACATAGTCAGAACTACAAAAGTACATTTTCTAGGGTTTATTCATTAAAAAAAATCAGTTTAAAGAAATATCAAAAATGGTTTACTACTAGATAAAAGAAAATGACTTGTTACATACTAGGCAGTTACTAACATTGTCCAGGCCTCTGATGACTTACCTGTTTTGAGCATGTTGTTTTTATTTGGGACACCACCAAAAAAAAAAAAGTGTCTTTCTTTCTACCTCTGTTCTTTTTTAATTATTTATTTTTTTAATACACTTTGCTTTATGAATCAGTTTGGGGAAGATAAAACAGAGCAAAGAGGGGAAAACCAAATTCAGTCTCCATAGTTCTTTTTCTGGATGCAAATGGCATTTTCTATCTCAAGTCTATTGGGATTGCTTTGGATCACTGAACCACTGAGAAGAGCCAAGTCTTTCATCTCTCTATCTATCACACATTTTTGCTGTTATTGTTCTATTTCTAATTGTTAATGCCTCATTCTCAAATTGCCTTGTTCTCTATCATGTATGTACCAAATTAAATAGATATTATCTTACCCATTGGATAATAAGCTCTCAAAAAATTATTTTTGCCTTTCTTTGTATTCCCAGAAGTTAGCACATAGTGTGTTAAACACATAGTAAGCACTTTATAAATGTTTGTTGAATAATGGCAGGATCCTCATCAAATTGAAATTCACATACTTGAACACTCTAGACTGAGTTTCTTTGCCCATTCTACAATGCCAAACTCACACTCAGCTGTTCAAGAAAAAAGTATTCCTTTAAAAAAAGAGTGATTGTTCTTCTCTCCTCACTTAATGGGAAAAATAATAATTCAACTTGAAATATATTTTGTACACAAAGTTTATGAAAAATATGCCATTTCTCAAAACTGGTATTTGAGCAAAACATCCTAACATTCTAGCCAGATCTGTTGGGTTGGTTAATAGACCTGTATTTCAATAAAGGACAAGATAATGGACTGTTTGTGTCATATATATGTATTACATCATACATCTGACATCTATGAATTCTTGACACTCCTACTTTCTGTTCTTAGCAAGTCAGTACTTTGGGTAAGTCACGTCAATTCTGAGGTGATGTCTGAACTCATGGGAGAATTGGATTTAAGTGAGGCAGAGTTGCACAAAGTCATCAGCCTCATTCTCTCTTCCGAAGTCAGTGAAGTTCAGTGGCAGGACCAAA
Source organism: Sarcophilus harrisii (assembly GCF_902635505.1). Classification (NCBI taxonomy): domain Eukaryota; kingdom Metazoa; phylum Chordata; class Mammalia; order Dasyuromorphia; family Dasyuridae; genus Sarcophilus; species Sarcophilus harrisii. Next base: position 552,274,659 of record NC_045426.1, on the reverse strand, counting down.
GTCAAGATTACTGGAAATGGCCTGGTAAACAGGGGGTGACCTTGGTGGAAAATGCTCCACAGTACCACTTCAGCCACCTTCATGGCTGTTGGAACAATCTGTTCTTATTCTGGCAGGGTAAGTCTTATATGCTTGGGAAGTCTTAGACATTTCCTTACTTTACCAACAGGTTTGAAGCTATTCGGTTATTTTGAACTGATTTAGACCATCTGCCAAGAATTTTACTGGAATACAGCCTTTGTCCATATTGCAGCTTTTTGGAGTCACAACTGAGAGTTGAATGAAAGGTGAATGACTTGCCTAAAAAGTGCTTACTTAGCAAGCCCTCAAAACAGAGTAGTGTCGTGGGAAAACACCCCATAGAGGTCCTTTCCAACTATATGCCTGTCTTATAAACCAACAAGAAAATTGTTCCTTTTTTTTTTCTTGGTGGTGATCAATGGCATTTTCATAGATTTTAAAAGAGATATGACCCATACACAAATCACCAATACCTACACAAATCATCACTATTAATCTCCATTGCTAAGAATACTGCTATTTCTTTCTACTAAGACCCCTCAAATTATTCCTAAAAATCAAGAAAATAACATATAGGCCAATACTGTCCATATTCAACAGATTAATGACTTTAGAACTAGCAAGAAGCAAAAGCCATTTACAGTTGTTGAGTATGCATTTGACTAACTTCAGAAATCTGATAAAACATCTAAGAATCCAGATCAGAAGGATTAAAAGATCCATAGCCTTTTGAATCAGAAATCATAGTAGTGCTAGACATTAACCCCAAGGTTAAAAAGGAAATCTCCATATAGTACAGAATATTTAAAGCAACTCTTTTTGTGGTAACAAAGAACTGGAAATAAAGTAGATACCTATTCATGGGGAAATGGCTTAATAAGTTGTGGTATAGAAACATAAAGGAATATTACCTCAATATAACTAACAATAAGAGAAAAACCTATGAGACATATGAACTGAAACAGAGCAAAGTCAGCAGACTCAGGAAAGCAATATGGACAATGACTCAGAAATGTAAATGGAAACAGGAAACAACTGAACAAAACTCTTGAAGCTTGGAACAGTACATCCTTCATCCTGGAAACAAAGTTCTGCTATACAAAGAGTTAAAATCTGAATAATAGACTAGGAAAATGAGCAGACAACAGAAAAAGATTCTGACCATAGAATGTTACTGTGGTGACAAAGAAGATCAAAACACACTCAGAAGATCACAAATTCAAAGCTCCTACATCCAAAGCCTGCAAAAAAAATAAGAATTGGTCTTAGGCCAGGGAAGATGGCAAAAGAGATTTTGAAAATCAAGAGAAAGAGAACTGAGAATTGTGCAAAAGGAAATACAAAAAGCTAATGAGAAGAATGCTTTAAAAAGCAAAATTGACCAAATAGGAAAGAAGGTACAAAAGCTCACTGAGGAAATAATTCCTTAAAAATTAGAATTGAAAGGAAAGGGATAGTGTGAAGGGAAGGAGAAAAAAAATAGAACACAAGGTTTTGCAAAGGTGAATGTTGAAAACTATGCATATATTTTGAAAAAAAAAGCTATACAAATTAGAATTGAGCAAATGGAAATGACTTAATGAGAAATCAAGATATAATAAAGCAAAACCAAATGAATGGAAAAAATTGGGGTGGGGGGAATGTGAAATCTCACTGGAAAAAATTATCTGGAAATAGATTCAGAAGAGACAATTTAAAAATTATTGGCTTACTTGAAAGTAATGATAAAAAAAAAGACCCTGAAAATAATCTTTCTCTTTTTTTATTATAACTTTTTATTTACAAGATATATGCAAAGATAATTTTTCAGCATTGACAATTGCAAAGCCTTTTGTTCCAACTTTTCCCCTCCATCCCCCCACTCTCTCCCCCAGATGGCAGACTGATCAATACATGTTAAATATGTTAAAGTATAAGTTAAATACAATATATGTATACATGTCCATACAGTTATTTTGCAGTACAAAAAGAATTGGACTTTGAAATAGTGTACAATTAGCCTGTGAAGGAAATCAAAAATGTAAGCAGACAAAAAAGGGATTTGGAATTCTATGTAGTGGTTCCAAAGTTTTTCGCTGGGTGTAGCTGGTTCAATTCATTACTGCTCCATTGGAATTGATTTGGTTCATCTCATTGCTGGAGATGGCCATGTCCATCAGAATTGATCGTCTTATAATATTGTTGTTGAAGTATATAATGATCTCCTGGTCCTGCTCATTTCACTCAGCATCAGTTCATGTAAGTCTCTCCAGGCCTTTCTGAAATCATCCTGCTGGTCATATCTTACAGAACAATAATATTCCATAATACTGAAAATAATCTTTCAAGAAATTATCAAGGAAAACTGTTCCGGTATTCTAGAAACAGAAGATGAACTAGAAATTGGAAGAATCTATTGATCATTTTCTGAATGAGATCCCAAAATGAAAATTTCCAAGAATATTATAACCAAATTCCAGAACTCTCAGGTCAAGAAGAAAATATTGCATGCATTCAGAAAGAAACAATTCAAATATAATGAAGCTATAGGCTGGATAATAAAAGACTTAGTAGCTTCTGCATTAAGAGTAGAGGACTTGGAATATAATATTCCAAAGAGCAATGGACTGTAAAACTGACTATCATCTTTCAGGGGAAAAAGTGGAAATTCAATAAAATAGGGGGTTTTAAAGCATTCATGATGAAAATATCAGACTGAATAGAAAAATCTATTTTCAAATACAAGACTCAGAAGAAGCACAAGGAGATAAGCAGGAAAATGAAATCAAAAGGAACTTAATAAAGTTTATCTATTTACATTTCTACATGGGAGAATGATACTTATTAGAACTTTCTCATTATTTTGTAGTTAGGAGGAGCATACATAGACAGAGGCCACAGGAATGAGTTGACTATAAAGGGATAATATGTAAAAAAATAAAATTAAGGGTGAGAGCACAATATAATGGGAGAAAGAAAGCGAAAGATGGAATGTTGTAAATTATCTGCCAAAAAAGAAGCAAGCAAAAGTTTTTACAGTGAAGGAAAAGAGGGGGAGGAGAAGGAGAGTAAGAACAACCTTATTCTCATCAGAACTGGCTCAAAGAGGAAATAACATACACACTCAATACTGGTATAAAAATTTATCTCACCCTACTGGAAAGTAGGAGAGGAAGGGGATACAAGAAGGAGGGAAGATGATAGAAGAGAGAGCATCTTGGGGGAGGGAATGGTCAGTAACAAAACATTTTTGAGGAGCAACAGAGTAAAAGGAGAGAGAGAATGGAATAAATGAGGGGAAATACAATTAGCAATGGTAATTGTATTCAAAGAATTTTTGAAGAAAGTTTCTCTGATAAGGCCTCATTTCTCAACATTTAGGGAATTGAGTCAAATTTATTAAAAAAAACTAGTCATGCCTCAATTAATAAAAATAATCAAAAGACAGTAACTATGCTCAAAGTTACAAAATCATGCACATGCTTTGACCTAAAAATATCACTACAAGGCATGAAGTCCAAAAAAATTTTTAAAAATAAAAAGGCTCTATATGTACAACAATATTTATAACAGCTTTCTTCTCAAGGCAAAAAAAAAAAATTTGGAAACTGAGAGGATGGCTGAATAATTTGTACTATGTGATTATGATGGAATATTATTGTTTTATGGGAAATGATGAACAGGATGCTCTCAGAAAACCCTGGAAAGTCCATGAATTCAAGCAAAGTGATATGTACTATGTACAAAATAATAGCAATGTTGTGGTATTATCAGCTGTGAATGATTTTGTTGTCCTCAGCACTACAATGATCAACAACTACTCTGAAGGATTTATGATGAAAAATCCTATCCATACCCAGGGAAAGAACTACTGTGTCTGAATGCACATTGAAGCACATGTTCTCTTCTTTTTTTTACTGAGGATTTTTTTTTTGGCAGGGGAAGGGGGGGCAGATCTATATATTTTTTTCACAAAATAACTTTTATGGAAATGTTTTACTTAACTTCACATTTTCTTAATGGGGCCTGCAGGTGGGAATAAGGAAGAGAATCTGGAACTCAAAGTTTTAAAAACAAATGTAAAAAAATTGTTTTAAATTATAACTGGGGAGAAATTATTATTATTATTTGCTGAGGCAATTGGGGTTAAGGGACTTGCCCAGGGTCACACAGCTAGGAAATGTTAAGTGTCTGAGGGCAGATCTGAACTGAGATTCTCCTGACTTCAGGGCTAGTTCCCTATCTGCTGTACTACTTAGCTGCTCCCTAAAATATTTTTTAAAAGAAAGAAAAGAAGACTATCCTCTCTCAAAGACAACCACGATGACAAATTTTCTGAAAATTGTCTACCAGCACAGGAAACTTATATTACTACTGACTTGTCTTCTAAAACACTACAGACTTCATTATAAGCTAGTATATATATATATATATATATATATATATATATATATATATATATATATAAAAAAAAAGTATATGTAAAAAACAAAAAGAGCCATCATTTAGCAATGCAATCAATAAAATCCCAAGGACATCACAGAAAATATACTTCCTCACCCCAAGCCTACAAATAAAAAAATCTGTGTAATGGATAAGAATAACAACAGAGTGTAGAATGTTTCAAGCTACAATTTTTAACTCGGTACTTTTTTTTTTAAGTTTCCCTACAAGGCAATTGGGATTAAGTGACTTGCTGGGAGTCACATATCTAAGAAGTGTTAAATATCTAAGGGGGGATTTAAACTTAGGTCCTCTTGACTTCAAGGCCAGTGTTCTATCCATTGTGCCATTTGGTTGTCCCTTAACTCAGTACTTTAATGTCAAACAAGGATACAGGTCAAAAAAATCCTTTTCTTGGAAACCCCTGAGTGACATCATTCAAAATTATCCTTCCACATCAGGCCCTTCACACCTCTCCTCCACAGAAATAGCAGACTTTTGGACATTTCACTATTAATATAAATCTGCTCTTTTCTTCCCGAATCTAGGTAGGAATGTGCATTTGGTATACAAATAGTGAATCACTGTCATTATAAAAAACAAGATACCTGACATGTGTTTCCATTTTTTACCTAATGGGTAGAGCTGGAAGATGGGAGAGAAAAGAAATAAATGCTTGTTATTTGAAGAAAATAAAATATAAAACAAAATGCCTGGAACAACTTAGGGAAATTTTGAGTGCAATAATTGCATTGCACTACTGTACACAGAGTCAGAACTAAGTTAAGCAAGAGAGGCAAAAACCTGGAGTGTAACATTCTGAGGTTGGGGATGGGTCAAAAGGAATAGAGAGCTAAGCTAGTAATAAATGAAAATGTCAGTCTACAGCATTGGTCACCCTTTCTGACTTAGATAAGTTCATTTAGACAACAACATTTTAAAATCAGTTTGTGAAACACAATAAAAGTCTTCTAAAGAGCAATTTCTATGAAGATCCTGTTGGTTGATGAATTATTCAACAATCTATACATTTTTTCCCCTTAAAAGTCAGTCCAAGTCATCTAAACTAAAAACATAATCTCCATGTATAGTGATAATTAAATACTGAAAAATTATCATTATTTGAATCTCTACTTTCAACATACATAAGTAATCATATTTACAATATTTCATTGTAAAATATGAATTAACTCTTTGGTCAATGGTTCTGCTATCCTTCAGATATTATCTTCAAATTCCACAAATCCCCCCAAAAAAAATTCCCACTTAATTTCTTATGCTGTCCTGTGATATATTGAAACCAGATAGGGAAAGTGACCATTTGGAAAAAATAGCTGTACTTATTCTATGAGTTTGAGCAAGTCATTTAAAATTTTGACCTTCACCTTCCTTATCTATAAAATAAGGGGACTGATTAGTTCTCAGTTTTTCTTCTAGTTCTAACTCCTGTGATCCTTCAATTAATCTATTGCTATCCTTCATTTGCTATCCTTCAGATATTATCTTCAAATTCCACAAATCCCCCCCAAAAAAATTCCCACTTAATTTCTTATGCTGTCCTGTGATATATTGAAACCAGATAGGGAAAGTGACCATTTGGAAAAAATAGCTGTACTTATTCTATGAGTTTGAGCAAGTCATTTAAAATTTTGACCTTCACCTTCCTTATCTATAAAATAAGGGGACTGATTAGTTCTCAGTTTTTCTTCTAGTTCTAACTCCTGTGATCCTTCAATTAATCTATCAATCAATCAACTAGAATTCATCTGTTATTGTTCAGTTGTGTCTGACTCTTCATGATTCCATTTGGGATTTTCTTAGCAGAAATACTGCAGTGGTTTTTCTTCTTCAGCTCATTTTACAGAAGAGAAAACTGAGGCAAACAGGGTTAAATGTTTGCCCAATATCACATAGCTCATATGTGTCTGAGACTAGATTTGAATCTTCCTAACTTCAAGCCTAGTACTCAATCTACTTTTCCACCTAGCTCCCTAGAATTTATTAAGTACTTACAATATGCCAGGTCTCTGCTAGGGACAAAAAATACAAATATAAGGAAAGGAAAGAAATAGGTTCTTAAGTGCCTACTGTGTGCCAAACACTTTACAAATGTTATCTCAACTGATCTTCACAATAACCTTGGGAGAGAAGTACTATTATGATCCCCATTTTACAGCTGAGTAAACTAAACTCAACCGAGGTTTTGTGACTTCACTAGGGTAACATAGCTAGTTAGAGTCTGAGACTGGATTTGAAACAGGATTTTTCTGACTCCAGACCCAATTCTTTATCTACTACATCACCCAGTTAAAGCAATCTCCTCTCAAGGAGCTTAGAGTAAGAAAACAAGAACATATAGAAGTATATATATATATATATATATATATATATAGAGAGAGAGAGAGAGAGAGAGAGAGAGAGAGAGTATATAGAGTATATATATATATAGAGAGAAAATAAATGTCTATAAAAGAAAATATATATAGAAAAGTATACATATATAGGAAAAGTATAGAGATTTATAAATACCATATAAAGGTAGTTTGAAAGGGAAAACTGTGTAGAAGGTAGTATTTGAGCTTCATCCAAAAGGGATCAGGGCATAAAGCACTCCAAGCATGACAGAAAAGCTAACGCATAGAGATGGGAAGTGGAATGGGGAAAGGGCCAGGTTGGCTGAATCATAGTGAAGGATGCAGTGTTTCTTACAATAAGACTGACAACATAGTTTGGGGACAAGACTTTAAAAGCTAAACATTTTTTGTCCTAGAGATAATAGAGAACTATCAGAGTTTTCTGAGATGGAGAATATTCAGATGTTCACTTAAGGAGAAGTATTTTTGTAGCTTTCTAGAGAAAAATTGGGAAGTTTGGAAGAATGGTTGATATGAAAAGATTTTGAATTCTGTTTTAAGCATGTTTATTTTAGACATCTTTGAGATATCCAGTAAGAAATATGTAATAGGTATTTGGTGATATAGAACCAAATCTTAGTGAAATGACTGGAACTGAAAATATAAATCTGTGAGTCATGTGCATACTGATGGCAATCAAACCCAAAGGAGCCGATGATGTCATGGAAAGAGACTGTAGAGATAAAAAGAGTCTGGAACAAAACTTTGAAGATCCCCCACAATTAGGGGAAACCATATGCATGATGAGTCAAGGAGACTAAGTAGTATTAGGAGTCAAATAGGAATTGGGGAGAATTCCCAAAGAGAATTGGTTGACAATAGTGCCATGAAAACCCAAATAGAAGAGTTTCAAGGGCAGAGAATGGTTGACACTGTTGAATATGACAAAGAGAACAAGATGGTTGAGAGAGGATTGAAAAAAGGCCATCAGATTTAGCAATTAAGAAGACATTGGTGACTTCAGAATGATTTAAATTGAGGTTAAAAGCTAAAGAACAAATGTTTGAGAAGAAAAAGAGAGGGAAGAAAGTAAAGGCAAAGAGGGTAGAAATTTGGCTGAGAAAGGATGAAGAGATATAGGATGATAGCTTAATAGGGATAATAGAGTGTAGTGAAGATATGGGATGGGGGGTGGCCATATGTGAGGACTATAGAGACAGAATCAATAAATATGGAAAGGTTAAAGTTCAGGAGGATGATCAAAAGGGTTGTTTACTAAAGAAAATTGGAGAGAGAAGTTTGAAGTATACATAAGGAGGAGGGTTTGGCAAGGAGAAAGGTCACCCTATTGCTAGAGAAATTAGATTAAGTTAAAGGATTCTGAGGAATCACAGCAAGTGGCTTTAATTTTCTCAGCAAAATAAGACAAACATACTCAACGAAGAAAGGAAAATTTGTTAAAGTTGCGAAGAAAAAAGAGAAGGGTTTGTTAATACCTTCTAGGAAGAGTGATATGGGGAATTGTTGATTTTCTAGTAGGAATGAAAGGACTTTGTTTCTCCCATGAGGGCCAATTGGAATTGGATGCTATGAATTTATAGTGTACCTAGTTAGCAGAGTTATATGATTTTCTCAAGCTTAATGCAATAGCATGGCAAATAGAAGCAGAAGAAGATGGTCAAAGGGATATTGATTGTCAAGTGATGCTATAGGATAACAAGTCAAGGAATTTGAAAATTAGTGACAGTATGGAGCAGTTATTAGTTATAGCTTCAAGATTGAGAAAGGAGGAAAGTAAAGTGAGAGAAAAGGTAATAGCTTTAAAAAGTACTGAGGAATAGAGGAACTATGAGATGAGATTGAAGAATAAATTGGAAGAGAGGGAAAGAATAATATTAGATTATGCTCAGATAGAAGAATTTTATAATTCTTGGTCATGGAAATGAACATAATAGTGAGATACAGGGCATAATAATCCCCATGTGTATCTGAGGTATGGAGTACATTATTGGATTGAAAGCTATTAAAATATTGAGAGGTTAGGGAATTTGAGTGAGCTTCAATTATGGATGTTTAAGTCTACTAGAATAAAAAAGAAAAGAGGTATACAATGAGCCAAATACTCAATTTTTTGCAAAAGGAGAGAGAATGACCTGGTGGTCAATGCATAGCAATCATAAAGATCCAACAGATTATAGGACAAGATGCTCATTGAAGGCGGGAAAAAGAGTGGGGAGGGGGAAGGGAGAGAGAGAGAAATAGAGACAGACAGAAATAGAGAGAGAGCGCATTTGGACCTGGCAATAGGGAGCAAAGAGTATCTCCACTGTCTTTACAGCACCAATGTATGAAGCAAGGAAGAGAAGGAATGAAGGTAGAATGCTGGAGAGGATGGGCAGGGATGCAGTGTGATCTAACAGAATCCAGGTCTCATTAAGGGAAGGTAAATGGAAGGAGTGTGAGAGAAAGAGGCCAAGGGAAGTACATTCACTAGAAAACAAGAATTTCAGAGGGTACAGTAAAAAGAATGAGCAGAATTGGAGTAAGATATTGGTATGGTAAGTTTGATTTTTACGTACAATTTTTACAAAACAGAAAGGAAAGAAGAGATAGACATTATTTTTTATCACAAATATATTTATAAACCATCTCTTAGGATGAGTTAACTATACAGCTTGCTAACTTGACCTACTGTGTTTTCTCATTATTTGGGGTTATATATTCTCACATTTCTCCCAAATTTTAAATAATTCATCTAATTTAAAATTAGTTACTGGCCTCTATACTTTTTACAAAATCCTGATAATTATCCTTCAATATAATGAATAATCCTCTTATACTGAGAATAATTGATCTGTATACAAATGTAAATACATATAAATTTGATTTTACAATAAAAGTATTATAAATATTTTCTTTTAAAAAGACTCATCTATGCTTTTCTACAAAATTTAAGAATAAATCTACTGTTGTCACAGTCCCAAATAACCATATAGCATTTATTCATGAAGATTATGCTATGTCAGTCATACCTGATCTAATTTTAAAATACTTATACTACATGTTTTCTGTAACTTCTAATATCAAAAATTTCAAGTCTTTTTTCCGAATAAAGGTGAAAGAAACAACTTGTGCCTCTTCCATTTACTAGCCCCTTGGGACATATGTGATTCATACTTTTAAGGAAAGCTAATCTATATTTAAAAGTGGAAGGGGTGAATCATGTTTGATACAGACAGGGAGATATCAGGGGGCCCTCAAAAAAAAGTAACACTAAGATAGCACTTTAACAGGGGCAGCTAAATGACATAATGGATAAAGTACCAGGCCTGAAATTAGGAAAACTCATCTTCTTGAGTTTAAATCTGACTTCAGACATTTACTTAGTAAACTGATGACTAGTCATTTAACATTTCACCTTATCTCTGCACTGACCAAACAATTTTCAATATATTTCTGCTAGTAAAGTGGCCAGTCTTGGGCAAGTATTTTTATTGGTAGCTGTCTTCCCCAAAAGCACTAGAGTAACTGGTGGGACTTCTCACTTTGCTGCCATTCACCTCCAAATAAAAGGATCCAGGATCTTTTGATCTCTCAAACCATAAGACTGCTGCCCAGCCCAAATATGTCCATTTCACATTCTTTCTTTTAAATTCAGGAAAGAAAAGTTCAAAAGCAGAAAAGAGAGCCAGGAACTTAGACACAAACTCACCTAACTGAACCCCTCCTCTTTACCAGCTGCCACGTAACAATAAAGAGGACACCATGAAACCAGGATTGAGAAAGGCTACCCCTTATCAATTCCCATTGAAAGTCTAGGAGTTACATTATTCCATCTGCAGGGTTGAAAAAAAATTACCAAAAGCTGTCCCTTCATTTAACTAATACTTCCAGACAGTTCCCTGTCACTGGCATGAGAGAAGCCATGGGATCACTCAAGATTTGCCACATTATAATTATGTATACATATATATATATATATATATATATATTATAATAATTATAACACTAACATGCCAAGTTCTTTTAATGCTGCATCGCCACACATCCAGAAGCAAGTCTCCAAATTTCCATATGCTCAACCAGAAGTAGGAAGTACAACCGTGATCACATACTATGATGTGGTCTTTGCTACATAAGTATATTTAATAATAAAACGAAAGTCCCCTAAATTAGAATCTAATGGGGAAACAAGACAACATATATAAAACAACATGAATTCACTTAAGTATTGAACTATATGGTGTTAATTGTAAATGGAATGGGAGGTAAATGGTCCAAAAGTTAGGGAACCCTTTGTGGAGAAGATAGAATTTGAACTGAAACTAAATGGAAGAAGGTCATGAGAAAGCATTTGCAGTAGAGCCAACAGACTAGCAAAATCACAGAAGCCTCAACTTCATTTTCAATAAGCCATCAACTAAAAGTTTCAGATAGGTAGGCACACATACTTTTGCTTTGTCAGATTAGGTTTTTTTAATTTTTAAAATTTTATTTATTTTATTTTTAGAAATAAAACAAGAATTTTCATAATACACCAGAATTATAATGATAAAAAGATGATTACATACGAAGCTGCAAATCTGTTATGTACAACTTGCTATTCCTTTTAAACATATAATAAAGTTTTCATTTAAGATTTTTTTCCTCTTTGGCAAATCTGAGTTTCCAAAAAATACATGCATTCATGTATCTGGATTCCCAACATGTCCCATCATTCATATCACAATTCACCTGAAAAAACAATGCATCCATGAAACAGAACAGTTAGACTGGAATAAGTTTAGATGTCATGTCCTGTATGTCAGCACCCAACTTCAAGATGCCATCTTAGGTTACAGTGCAATTGGGTAATGTGTTTACTATATCTGGATTCATCTTCAGCTTGTTCATCCTTCAAGTGGACCCACGCTACTGTCTGTTAATATTATACCATCTTTTCCTTGCAAGAGAGATGTGAAGAAAGTTCCAAACAACTGGGATTATACATCCCTAGAAAGCAGAGGCCATGTCAGTGTGGCATATTGTCAATAGCAAAAGCTTACATTCATATCCCCAAGCAAAAATTACAGGAAATTACAGGAAAAACATATATCCTCCTATGATTGCAAAATAATCATATGTTGAGAAGAATTAGGTCCTTGACTTTTTATAATGCAGGGATTGCTTGAATAGTCTCTCTATATAAAGTAGCTTTATACTACCTCAAATGACACTAGACATTTAAGGGCATGGGACATTTGAAGAAGCACAGATTTCAACAAAGAAGTCAACTAAAAAAGCATCTCTTATCTATCTATTGTGGCCTAAGTACTGGAAACACATAGACAAAAAAAAAGACCATTTTCATTTTCAGGGAGTTTATATTCTATTGGAAGCAGGAGAAGAAGAAGAAGAATGAGGAGAAGAGTGGGAGGAGGAAGAGAAGGAGGAAGAAGAAGAGGAGAGTAAGAAGAAAGAAGAAATTATACTCATGTGAGGAAAGCTAAAATAAGAAAGGAATAAGGATCAATGGAGAGAGAAAAAGAGGAGATGTTTGGTGGTAAATATCACAAACCTGTTACAGATGTTTGATGGGAGATATCCAATTTTTTTATTAAAATATTATCAATAATTTATTTATTTATTTGATTATTCATTCGATTTTTGTTTTTTCAGTCAACAAATATTTATTAAGTACTTTTATGCTACTGTTGGGGATAAAAAGAAAAACAAAAACAGTTATTACCTTCAATGAGTTTAAAAGCTAATAGAGGAGACAAAATGCAATAAGAGAGATAGGTTTAAGATATATAAAGTGTAGTTGGAAGGTAATCTTAGAGTGAAAAGCTCTAGTAAAAAGATGGGGAAGGAGGGAAAGGAGAAGACCAAGAAAAACATCCTGCTAAATAAAGATGTTATTTGAAATGAATCTTGAAGGAAGCCAGAGATTTTGAGTTGGAGGTGAGGAGGGAGGTTGTTTGTATATAGTTGTTTGCATGTTTCTGCTTGTTATGAGGTCTCTAAAAATAGAGACTATTTTTGCCTTTCTTTATATACCCAGCACTAGCCAAATTTCTGGCACAGAATGGGCACTTTAAAAATGCTTGTGTCCTTGACTTGATTTACTCATATTTTCTTCTGCTGCCATATGAATAGCACCAACATTAAGAAAGAAGCAGTATTTCATCAGGGAAGAAGCAGTATAAGAAGTGAAAGCTGGAGCTATGGACTGAGTTATCACCAGCTGCTGATGTACTGAGTTCAACCATTGATAATATTCGGGGAGGAGAGAGGAAGTAGCCATTTGAAGACCAAGGTTATTGAAGATGTAGAAGACAGCTCTTGGTCAGGGTATAAAACTGACCCAGCTTCCCAGGCAGTTTAAACACAACACACACATACATACACACACACACACACACACACACACACACCAGATGGGATTTAAAATTCATTAATTTAGAAATAGGGAGGGAGGCTGTAGTAAATGATTATATAAGGAAAATAAGCAGATGTAAATAAGTTATTGGAGTATTTCAGATATTTGTTGAAGTCGGGAAGGAAGGAAGGAAGGAAGGAAGGAAGGAAGGAAGGAAGGAAGGAAGGAAGGAAGGAAGGAAGGAAGGAAGGAAGGAAGGAAGGAAGGAAGGAAGGAAAGAAGGAAGGAAGGAAGGAAGGAAAAGACAAGGCAGGAGACAAGAAAAATGAAGATAAAGGGAAAACATTCTGAAAAGGATAAATCAACTTTTTCCCTGCCTTCCTAAAAGGTCTTACTGCATAAAAGATCTTAACATTAGTTATCCTAGTATTAGGGATGTTTCTGGCATCCTGGCACATATAAGCATTAGGGGCATTTGAAGAACTACAAGTCTCTGGCAGCAAAATGAATTTCCATACCCTTTCTGCTTAGATTTATCTTTTCCAGAGGGAATAAAAGAGAAAAGAAGAGATACAGAAAGTTAAGATCAGAAGTGGAGTCTCATGTCAGATTGCATGACTTCAATGGGATCTGTCTTTTCTTGTTGACTTTAAAGAGATCGCTATGCTTCCCAAAATTCTTTTTTTTTTTTAATGGCCTGTTCTAAAGTCACAGTTTAGAAGCAAAGGAGTATATGTTGTCCCCAAAATGAGAGAAGTAAATGCAAAAAACAATGTTCTGACTTGAAAAGACAAACGATGCATCTCCATGTAAAAGAAGCAATATGATAAAACATCCAAATCTGTCAGAACAGGAACAGCATTAAGCCAGAGGTGACAGCCTAGCAGTTACCCAAGTGACCTGGGGTTAAAGTTATATTTTTTTTTTTTTGTGGAAGGATTTTTTTCTTTATTAAAACTTTTTATTTTTCAAAACATATGCATGGACAATTCTTCAACATTAGCCCTTGCAATTTTGTTCCAATTTTCTTCCTCTTCCCCACATCCTCCCCTAGATGGCAAGTAGTCCAATAAATGTTAAATATGTTAAATCCAATATATGCATACATATTTATACAATTATTGTGGAGCACAAGAAAAATCAAATCAAACCAGTAAAAAAGAGAGAAAGAGAGAGAAGCAAAATAAAATGCAAGCAAACAAAACAAAAAAAGTAAAGATCCTATGTTGTGAACCACACTCAGTTCCCACAGTCCTCTCTCTGGGTAAAGATAGCTCTCTTCAACACTAAACAATTGGAACTGGTTTGAACCATCTCATTGAAGAGATGCCACATCCATCAGAATTGATCATCATATAATTTTGCTATTGCCATATATAATAATCTCCTGGTTCTGTTCATTTCACTTAGCATCAGTTCTTGTTTCTCCAGGCCTTTTTGAAATCATCCTACTAGTTGTTTCTTACAGAACAATAATATTCCATGACATTCATATACTATAACTTATTCAGCCATTCTCCAATTGATGAGCAGATCTACTCAGTTTCCAGTTTCTTGCCACTACAAAGAGGGCTGCCACAAACATTTTTGCCCATGTGGATCCTTTTCCCTCCTTTAAGATCTCTTTGGGATATAAGCTCAGTAGAAACACTGCTAGATCAAAGGTTATGCACAGTTTGATGTAAGTTGTAATTTTTTAAGTTTGAAAAGGGAGATACTAAAAGAGAAAGAATAATCAGCCATAGAGTAAACTGCCTAAGGAAAATGTATCTGACTCTAGTCACAGGCATAGATATGAACTAGTCAACACTCGAGTCATGAATATTGTAGTAATCACTGCAATCCAACAAGTATTTGTTAAACACCTACTATATGCCAGATCCTGGGCTAAGCACTGGAGATGAAAAGACAAAATGAAAAATATCTCCAGGGAGCTTACATTCTGCTAGGCAGACATAGACAAGGAGTAAATATAAAATCTTGGGAAAGGGGGCACTAATGACAAGTTCAAAGTCTTGCTTTTTCTCTATTCAGAGTACTGCCATAAGAGGGGTGGTTAAAGCCACCAAGAAAACAATGATTTATCAACTGATTTCAGTTCATTCTTTACTTCTAATTCTATTTCCTCCACCTCCAGATGCTGTTGACAGAGTAATGGACTCACCTACACAATGCTACAACGTGACTTTATAACCTAGTTCTCTGCTGAAAGTCCCCACCCACACTGGAAGGGTGAAGCACAGTCAGTATCTCGTTTTAATCCTCACCTGTTGAGAGATAGGTGTTTTTATCACCACAATGGTGAGCATAGTTCTCAGAAGTGTTCAGGGGATTTCCCCACAGAGCAGACAAAAGA
Organism: Sarcophilus harrisii; assembly: GCF_902635505.1. Classification (NCBI taxonomy): domain Eukaryota; kingdom Metazoa; phylum Chordata; class Mammalia; order Dasyuromorphia; family Dasyuridae; genus Sarcophilus; species Sarcophilus harrisii. Next base: position 552,259,145 of record NC_045426.1, on the reverse strand, counting down.
ATAACTCCTTGTAAGAGTTACAAATCTGACACCTCGATTTACATAGATATCACCTTTTCCTGAGCTCAGACAAACTCTCACTAATCACATCCACATCCCTAAAAGATAAATAGGGTCCTAGCCTGTGATTTTATAGATGGAAGAAACTTTCTAGTGAAGCAAGTCACTCTACGAATGCAGATTAGCACCTGCTCTGCAATTTTGCATCTCAGAAATGTAGTTTTGTGTGTGTGTGTGTGTGTGTGTGTGTGTGTGTGTGTTATATATTCTGGGGTACTCATCCCAACTCATACTCTCACTTATAAATGAGATCTTCAGAATAAGACGTATTCAGAATATGTGCTCTCAAACTACTCATAAGAGGTTGGGAACCTATTATTCTAACATTTTGAACTCAAGCCTCCCTTCCTGTTTTCCCTGATATCTATCACTAGTGATAATCACTTCAGTATTCATCTAACCCAGTGGTTCTCAAACCTTTGTTCTCAGTATCTTCATGTTGTTTAAAAAAAAAAAAAAAACTATCGAGGATCTGTTGAAAGAGTTTTTGTTCACATGGGTTATATTTATAGCTATTTACTATATTAGAAATAAAAAATAATTTTGAATTTGTAGACCCTCTGAAAGGGTTTCAGAGACCCCAACAATTCTTTGGACTACACTTTGAGGACTGATTAACCAATCAATAACAACTGACATTTACAAAAGGCTATTTGATGAGACTATATAGCAGGAACAAAAGTTCAAACATTTCTTCATTAATACCCAGGTCTCATACTTTCCCCCATACAATCTCAGTTCCTTCGGACAATTGGCTCAAATTTAAAATGGTTGCAATAGAGCACTCATCACACCTAGTTCATTTCTGTCATTGTCAAAGGACAGAATCATTCTCTTACCCAGGGACTCCTTTTTTGAAGATCTTCTGATCTTTCTTCTAACAATTAATTTACATCGCTTTAACTTCTATTTGAAATTATTGTACTCAAGGTTGATGTTATTTGTTATCCATTTCCCATTTTTAATTTCAATAATTTATTGAAATGATTTGAAATAAATCTCTGTATACCATATGTTTTCTTTATTTCCTTTTTGTTTACTTAAATTCTGACAAATCTATCTGTGGGATAACTTCCACATCAATAATATATTTTGGTTTTTTCTGCTGTAACTTAAAATGTATTCAAATCTATATCTTTGAGATGATAGCTTTCTTTTAAAATTTATTTTAAACTTAAGTACAAAATAAGGAAAGAAAAAAAATTGCCATATTCACAGCAGAACATAAGAGAGGATTCAATATAAAGTAACAAATTTCCATTCCAAGAAAACTTACATAATACCACACATTGTTTTCAAGCTGTTCAGCTTTTCTTTGCTTCATTGCAGGTTTTCTTTTGTTCTCTGCTATGAGACTTGTAAACTTGGTTTTCCCACCTTTACTCCCTTGCCCTTCCCAAAGAAGGTTACAATTAGGTGCAACTATATAGACAAACAAATATAGAGATATACATACACATATATACAATCATATATATGCACTCATACACATATATGCTAAACCATACTATGCCTATATCTTGTCATCTGTTTCACTGAAGGTGGATAGCTTTTATAAGTTCAAGTCTTTCCATGTTTTTCTAAATCAAGCAGCTCGTCATTCTATATCACAGCATTGGTCCAAACCAATCCCATTCTATCTAAGAAAATTTCTTCTATTCTTGGCTTCACAGATTTTATTTATGCAAGAAAATTTTAAGTTAAAATAATTGCAATTATTCACTTCACACTTCAACAATGCTCTCACCTTATAATATTATTTAAAGTCTGATCCTATTGAATCTGCTTCCTTTACATTGTTACCGCCCCGTTTCTTTGAAGTTCCTAACATTTTATTTTGCTAAATAAATTCAATAATATAGCACAATAAGATAATTTTTAATAAAATAATTGAATCTCATATACATTAGTTAGATAAAATTGTCTTTTTTTAGTATTATATTTTTACCTACCCATGAACAATGAATATTACTTCAATTACTTAGATCTAATTTTATATGTATAAAAAGTGTTTTATGTTTATATTAATGAAGTTCCTGTGTCAGTTTTAGCACATATACTCTTGCCCCTCTATCCCCAGCCTATTTTTTTCTGAAGTTAGAAGTTTTTTATACCCTTCTAGATATATATGTTATTCCTTCTTTAACCCATTTTCCATAAAGTAAGGTTATAGTACTACCTGTCCTCTCCCAACTAGCTTCTTCTGTATCAATTATTCTTTTTTTGTATGAAATTGTTTTTTTTCTCTCTTGCAGTTTTTTTAAGAATCATTCCATCCTATTCAACTCAGCCCAAACCTTTCTTCCAAACTACTCAAATAATGAGTTATAACAGAACCAATAATATTTTCATATATAAGAAGTAAATTATTTGACCTTAGTGAGTCCTTTATAATTGGTTCTTAATGTTCATATTTCTCCTGGATGTTATATGTTGAATTTTCCCTTAAGTTCTACTGTTGGTTGTTGTTGTTTTTTTTTTTTTTTTTTTTTTTTTTTTTTGGTCACAAAAACCTGAAATCTTTCAGTTATTAAATATCCATCTTTTTTTGATTCAGGATTATACTTAATGTAGCTGTATAAGCTATCCTTGGTCATAATCACAGCTCTTTTGCTCTATAAAATATAGTATTCTAAGACTTATGTTTATAGTATTCTAAGACTTCTACTTTGCTTTCTTGTCCTACGCTTCAGGACAATTTTCCTTGATAATTTCATATAATATCTTGTCAAGATTCTTTTTTTAATCATAATTTTCATGCAGTCCAACTATTCTTATATTTTTCCTTGATCTGTTCTCTAGATCAGTGGTTTTCTAATGAGATGTTTCATATTCTCTTCTATTTTTTATTTTGTTTTATTTTTTGTATCTTTTAATGTCCTTAGCTTTCCTTTGCCCAATTCATTTTCAGGGAATTTTTTTCTTCCCCAAGTCTTTGGTCCTTTATTTCAAGTTGGTTGACTTTCTTTTCATGATTTTCTTGGATTGCTCTTATTTTTCTTCTAATTTTCCTGAATCTCATTTATTGGATTTTTAAATTTGTTTTAAAGCTCTTTTAAGACATAGCTTTGTGTTTGGGATCATTTGACATTTCTCATTGAAAAAGGAGTGGCTTTTTTAAGCTCCATTATCTTCCTCTGAATATGAAACCAGATCTTCTCTATACCCATAGTAGCTATCTATGGTTTGGTTCTTTCTTCTTTATTTGTTCATTTTGTTTGTTTGCTTGCTTTATTTTATTTTTAGTAGGTATTAGGATGATCAAGTTCTAATCCCTGATAGGGAATAATGCCCCAAGCCTCAGGTCCTTCTGACTTATTTTCTGAAATCTCTCCAGGGACTCAATCTTGGACTCTCTTCTCTACACCTAAACCAGTTAGAACTCCCAGTTACCCCATTCTACATATCATCTTACTCCTTGCTTTCCCTCCTGTAACTGCAAACTGCATCTGTTCTCTCTTCCTTGAGACTGAACCCACGGACTCTGCTCTACTGCAAGTGCCCACAGCCAACAGGGTCCTAGTTCCTCTGCTACTGCACTTACCAGGTGTGTGGTCACTTCTCTCCCTCAGCTGCAGTCTAACCTGGAATGTATCTGGTTAGTATAGCTGTGCTTGGTATCCCTCAACAATGAAGGGTCCTTCGGTCTTCTCCAACTCAGTTATCACAATATCTGTGAAAGTTTCTAAGACTGAGACTGCCTCTCAACCCCAGCTACCCTTCTTTGTTAATTTCACAGAATTAGCCTGGAAGTGTTTGCTCTTCATTCAGGGTAAACCTCTCCTCTTGCAGATCAGGTCTTTTCTGGGATGTTTTTAGGTCAATTTAGAACAATTGCTTTCCCCTGGCTTCTATATATTTCTGCTGTTCTACATTCTCTCTGAGGCAGTGTTCAGTCTTTTTCAGTGGAGAAAATTTGGAGAGTGGAAAATTTCTGATCCATTCAACCATCTTCCCAGAATCCTCTCTTATGAAGACATCTGATATTTACTGTAACTGGTATCTACTTTTCTGTTTTTGTTTTGTTTTGTTTAAGAAAGAGTTCATAATATAGAGGCATGGGCTTCCAGCAGTCTACAAATCTTTAAACTTCTTCATTTCTCTCTCCTGAACCATACTTTCCAAAATACTTCTTCCCATCCTCTCCTTTTCTGACTTTTGCATTAAAGTCACCAAGTGCCAAAGTGTGTGTATGTATGTATGTATATATATATGTATGTATATATATATATATATATATATATATATAGAGAGAGAGAGAGAGAGAGAGAGAGAGAGAGAGATGTTTGTATATATTTGATTTGAAGAATCTTATCAGGTTCTTTACAGAATTTTCTTCCCAATTTATCCTCAGTAATTAATATTGATACATAAATTGCATTTATTTTCATGTGCTTTTGCAAACACGGGCAAAAGTATTTTTTGCAGACATTTATTTTTGCACTATAAGGGATAAGCATATATTCCATGAAACAATATATTTATATTTGGGGATAATATGAGAAAACCAATATCACTAGTTCCTTTCTTTGCTTCTCCAAAGAGTACCTGTGAGCCACTCTTCTATTTAGCAATAACTCCTGTCTTTCTTTATTGTTTTGTTGTTTGTTTAGCAAGAATTCAAGATTGATATGATTGGGCTCCTTGATCAATTTATCTATTCATTAGTCATTGAACAAGACTCTCACATTTTGATCAAAACAGTCAAATTGAAGTTTGTTGTTGATAAAAACTGTGATTCTCAATATTCTCTGCCCCCCCTTTTTTCTATCCCTTGTCATAATTACCAGAGAAATGAAACTGAAGCACATAGGACTGAGGCCATTTTTTATTTCCCTTTGTTTTATGAATCTCTATGGCCAAATATATTTCAATTCCAGATGGCCATCTTGATGGTGGTATGCCTCACATGTTTAGTTAGACTAGTCCATGGAAAGCAGATTAGATCTATTTCTACAGTCATATTCAAAGTCTTTCCAGAAGAATGACAATATCTGCTTATACTCTGCTGGCAAAACCTTAAGAACCCAGGGTCACTTCCATACCATGATAATGCTTTGGAGTAGGTCTTTGTAGATGACTTCATTATTCTCTCTTTTTGTTGTTTTTGCTTTAGAATTTTATTTCATTTTTCTTTCAGTTCATAAGTTTACTAACTAGGTTATAAACTCTTCCAGACTTATTCCTTTCTTAGAATTAAGATTCTTTTTTTAGTTAGGATTTTCTAGACTTCTATTCCTTAGAGTTAGGATTTAGTTAGATTTTTTTAGAGCTAGAAGGAATCTTAAGAGATGAATGTGATATAGACTGTTATATTTCAGAAGCTGCTGACTCTGTGACCTCATTTGAGGTTTTCTTGGCAAGGATATTGGTGTGATTTGCAATTTCCTTCTTCAGCTCATTTTATAGCTGAGGAAACTGAGGCAAATAGGATTAAGTGATTTACCCAGGATCACACAGCTAGTCTGTCTAAGTCTAAACATGAACTCAGGAAGTTGAGTCTTTCTGATTCCAACCCCAACACTTTATCCGCTTCACCTCCTAGCTGGTTTATAATAGAATATTGTAAACGGCTGTGGGAGGTCTCATTTTGAATTCTGACTCAAGAGACTGAGTGCCTATGTAATCAAGATTAAGTAACAACTTCTCAGAGAATTCATTTCTGCTACTATATGTAAAACAACTCAAAAGTGGAAACATTGTTCCCAATCACATGTAAGAAATGCAAATAAGAATTTGAAACAAAGTATTTAGATGGAAGAACACCTTTAGCAACTCCCTCTGTAGCTTGTAATTGTTTTTCTCTCTTGATTTCCTCATTTGCTTGGGAGGCTCAGGGGAAGTGAGTTTGAGGGGAAATGTGAATTTTCAAATCCAGGGAGTGCTTGGTAGTTTGTAAAAATTAAAAAAAAAAAAAGAAGAAGAAGAAGAAGTTCTTAAAAATGAGTTTGAAGTGGTACAGAGTGGAAATCAGAAATTGTTGGAATTTAATGAAGACTTTCTAACTTGGGATCAGAAAAAGGCTAGGAAAGAAGACATTGCTTCTGGTGAGCAAGAAAAAGCAAATTCAATAACAGATTAAATGTTTGTGGATTCAACTTAATTGGTTAATTTTTTTGCATTCCAAAAGACTATGACCCCTAAAGAAAAAGATTCTCCTTCTAAATAGAAAAGCCACAAACATCTTAAGATTTTAGAACCCGACAGATTCCTTTTCTTATGAAGAAAATGATACCAAGAGTATTGCCCTCGTTTGATCTCTAGAAGTGAAAAAGTCAGTCCAAAAACCATTAACAAAAAGTTCTGTAATTGTTAGATTGATGGAGTACCGCTTACCATGAGACCAGATTCCATGCAACTTAAAATCATCATGGAGTCCAATGAAAACATTTTAATGACTTTATCAAAAAAAAAAAAAACAGGAAAACTTGCAGTCCCAAAGGAGCAAGCTGACTCTTCCCAACCTGGTCATACTTTCCCCCTTAGCTATATGTCCTTCCACAAGTGTTTTCCATGTGCACCTTCTTTTCCTGCCAATGGTTTGTGTATAAGTGGGGAAAATGTTCCCTCAGGTAATGGAGAAAATGTTTTATTGCTACTTTTCTTACTATGCTATTTATTAAATGCTTTTGCTTTGAAATAATTGTGTTTTCTGATGTCCTAGTAAAAATAATATCAATGGGAGCTGGTAAACTACAGTTTTTGAATGTATACAGACCCATAGATTATCTTGTACCTTTTCTAGGAACCCCAGATGTGTATGGAGGAAGGGAACCATATGCTATATATAAAATAGACATAATGTTTATATCACCTTTTCTCAATGGATTGTTGGGAGGAAAGAGCTTTGTAAACCTTAAATCACTATACAAATGTGAGTTCTTTTTTAGTTAATCCAATATACTTACTTTTCTGAAGAGGAAATTGAGTTTAATAACATCTAACATAATGCTAGATATAGAACAAGCATATATCATCAGCATTTACAATTTGATTGATTGCTAAGTCGTATCTAGTAACAATTTCTGAAGCTGGCATTCAGCAAATTCAGTCCAACACTCATTAAGTAAGTACTTACTGTGTTAAGCAATGGACAAATCACACAGATTTAATAAAACTCAGTCCCTGCCCTCATGGAGTTTACAATCTAGTAAAGGAATAAGACCCATACACCAGATAACTGTAAAAGAGAATAACATATAGTAATTATATTATTAGGGAAGTCCAAAACAAATTACTAGGTAAATTTCAAAGTGGAAAAGGTTATTAGTGATTGGTAGGAGGAGGTACCAGTGAAGACTTTATGGATAAAGTATCATTTTAGTTGGGCTTTATACATAAATCAAGAATTAAACAGACAAGGAAGGAGATAAGAAAATTCTATATATAAGGAACAATAATGAGAGAGTTTGAGATGTATTTGGTGAATACAAAGTCCAGTTTGACTAAGTCAGAAAACATGGAGGTAAAACATATGAAACAGGGCATAATGACAGAGTTTTGACTGATTGTAGATTGCCTTGCACTTTAGAGGAAAGAGTTTGACTGAACCTCACTTGGTAGGCAATGAAGAGCCCCTGAAGATTTTTAAGCAAAGGTGAGACATGACAACAGTACAGCAGTCAGAAAATCTAAACTTCCCCATGAATGGGACAAAAATCTCTAAAATGAGTTCTACATTTCACCATCTTTTTTAGGTTAATCCATTATGATAGTAGTCTCCCAAAAGCCAATGCTCACTGAAGCAGGATTTTTTGCCACCAAACTCATACAATGAGTACTTTTGAATAAGGCCCTAACTAGTATATACCTATTCACATCCCTCATTCTAAAAGGCAGCATAAGGCAATAAACCTCAAATGTTATTGCTAAAGTCAAGAAGGCTTGACTGTGAATTCTACCTCAAAAAACTTAATCAATATATGAACTTGGACAAGTCATTTAATTTCACTCAGCCTCAGTTTCCTTATTTGTAAAATGGGGATAACACTAATTATTTTTAATAATTCTTCACAGCATTATTATGAGTTTTGAATAAGATAATAAATACAATGTATTTTGCAAATCTTAAATTGCCCCCAGGGGGATTTTCTTCTAGTCAGCACTTACTGGTTTTGATTCATTATATGTAGAAAGAATTTTCAAATTAAGTTCAGTTTATGAGACCACACTAATACCTTTTTTAAAGGAATGAATGTGACATTGGCAAAATATGTGTGTGTGTGTGTGTTATGTATGTATGTGCTTCCTGGGTTTTTTTCCTAAATTGGCTTCAATTTCCCAATTATGGCTTGAAAAAATTCCCCCCAAAACTGAAAAATGTAATTTACATGAGTTACTTATAGAGGCTTCCCAACCTTCTTTCCTGTCACTGACCCAGCTGCACTTAGCTTCAAATGATTACAATCTAACTCCAAACAGGAATATATGAGGGAAGTGAGAAAAGGTGAAAAATCCTTTCTTTTCATCATTATTCTAACATTCCATATTATCCCCTATATCTAGGAGAGTATCATGACATTTTCTCAGTAGTCCTCATGAACCAAGAAGGCTCAGTTTTAACCAAGTCATTCTCCCTGGAACAAAATGCCCTACAGAAGTCTTTGGCTGGCCCTGAGGCCCAGAGAATTCATCTAGGAAAGGAAAAACTGTGAATACATTCAAGAGCAAACACTAAGCTTTTTCATCCAGCTAATTTATGCTGTATGGCCCTGTTTGGAGAACCTAGGCAAACACATAAACAGAATCTCAAGAAAATGCTATGATAGTACTAGCTTAAAAACTCCAAATATACCTTCCTTAATGCAACACATAATAAGCAATAAATACCTGGCATCTTTAGGAACTGCTGCATTACTTTAAATTCCAACCTTTGCAAATGATCTTTCTGGATACTCTGTTCCCCACCACTCTACCTCCACTTTGGGTGCCTATCCTCTGAGATTCACACTATGCATTTTGTATGTGAATAGGTGTTAGTTGTTTCCCCCATTAGAATACAAGCTCCTTGAAGTTATGGACTGTTTTTTGCCTTTCTTCATATCTCCAGCATTCGGCATATAAAAAGAGTTTAATAAATATTTGATGACAAACCAACTGACTAGCTGAAGTTATCAATTTTTGTCTATAACTTTTACTTAGATGGCCAGGTAATGATTGCAATTCTATCTCTTTAGTCCCTTTATTTCGTGGTATTTATGCTCAAATCTCCTTACCATCCTTCCCAAAACTCCACATCTGATTCCCCACACACATAATCCTTTCTCTCTATCTTTGCATCTGTCAGTGGTCTAATTGTTGTTGTCACTACTCAGCAATAGATGCCTATTTCTAGGCTAAGTTGACACTCACTACTGCTCCCTCAGTTCAATAGAATCACCTTTCTTTGTCTCACTAGGTAAAAACTGCTTAGCAACCCGATTATCATTCACAAGACACAGAGAAAATTTGATTAGAGAGCATTACTGAAATATAATATGAATGGAAACATGGTAGAATATATCTATAATTGGAGGCTGACATTGTCATATCTCTTCAGTTCCAGAGATCTGAGTAGCGGTGGTCTCCACTGATCAGACATTTACACTAAATTCACAAAAATAGGATGAGACTCCAAGTAAAGAAGAGTGGACCAGATCAGGATAGAAAGTTTCCATGATTAGTAGTAAAACCAGTCAATGAGTAGCTCCTGCATTTTAGCCTGGATAAAATGAGGATAATAACACCACCACAATAACCTGAGGTTTGCGGAAACCATTTGGTATGCTCTAGCAAAAACGGCTTGGGTTTTTCCCATGTGTGTTGAACTCTTATGAAAGATCTTCAACTAGAAAATGGGTGACAGGTGGGTGACAAAGGATTCTAGGTAACAGAAAAATTGAACTGGACAACCCTGAACTCCCTTCCACTTGCTAAATTCTATGATTCTATAAACAAAGACTCAGGTTATAATTACTGACTATGAAGTATGACTAATGTTCCAAGGCTAAGAGCTTCAGTTTGAGAGTCAGAAACAATTTTACTAAAGCCAAAAACTTTTTTAGTTTTACTTTTTTTATTACCCCCTCCCCCACCAAAGTATCATTATTGTTTTCAGGCTGCCATTTTCTGCACCTAGAAAGTATATATAGGATTAACTTTTGTTTGGGCTATTGAAGTTTTGAGGAGGAGGGAATAAGAGGAAAATTAGGTAAATGATAGGTCCTATTTTAATATATCAACATTTTAAAGAATAAAAGTTTACAAAACAATTCATTAAAAAGTGACTTCCTACAGTCCTAAACTGATCATTTGTTCTGTAAAAGAATATTTAGGGAAAAAAATTGTCAGTACATAGAGAGCCAATCTTGAAGGCAGAAAGACCTGGGTTCAAGTTCCCTTCCCCTTACCCATAATGAACACGTACTCTGGGCAAGTTATTTAATCTAGGTAAACCCTCTCGGACTAAAAGATGAAGATAAGATGCTGACCTACATTGGTTGAGGGAGTTTTCTATGCCAATGAAATCACAAGTCCATTCCCTGTCCCTAAACACTAAGCAAGAGGCAAGATATTTTCTCAACTGAACAGTACAATATTGAAGTTCTTAGTAGTCCTTCCATCCCATTCTAGTACAAATTAGGCCAAAGTCATGGGTTTTTCTCTTGGCCAATATCTTATAGAAAAAACCTTATTCCACAGTCACTAATGTCATACCACCTCAAACAAATATCTGTCATTTTATCTCAAGGAAGACTGAATGAGAAAGGAAAAACTGCTGAAACAGCACAAACTACTGCTCTTGGTAGAGCAATTTAAACTTCCCATTCTACTTGACTGATAATATGGCAGGAGCATCATTTCTTCTTAGGGAACCCTATTTGAGACAGAGATCCCAAGGAGATACCACTTTCAATTTCCCAAAAATAAGAGTTATGATCTCTAATTCTGACTACTACAAATCACTTAGAATCAGTACAGTAATATTTCAAGTTCATAGACACCATGGATTCTTAATAAATGGAAAATACCCGAAAGATCACCTTTCCAATTCCTTCATTTTACCAGTGAAGACACCAAAGTTCAGAGAGGTTAATTGCCTTACCCAAGATCAAATAAGTAGTAAGCAAAAGGAAGGAGGGTCAAATTGAGGTCTTCTGACTAAATGCAGGTCAGGAGGGGTATCCCGCCATGGATCTTTGGAACTAAAGTAGGAAAGACCTGACTTCAAAACCTATCTCCATACTTAGATAGTTATTTGCAAATCTATCAGAGTTTCAGTTTCATTATCTTTAATATGTGGATAATAAAACCTTTATTGAATAGCACCTTGACATACAGAAAAAACAAATTTTGGATACCTAAGCTCAAGATCTGCTCCTGATATACTAGATATTTGGTCCTGGAAGTGAAACTTAAACTTTCAGTTCTCCCAGGAAATTCTCTAACATTAAGTTGGAAAACAGTAGCCAACTTACATTGGTAGAGAGAGTTTCCTATGCCAATGAAATCTCTGTCTCTCTGTCTCTCTCTCTCTCTCATACACACACACACACACACACACATACACACACTCATATATACACTCACATGCATACATACACTAAGATACACATTTACACACACATACATATACATACATACGCACGCCCACTGAATTTAGATTATGTAAGAGACGACAATAGTAGAGAGAATACTGCATACAAAAAGTACACTGAACTTTCCATCAAAGAACATAAATTCAAATTCTGCCTCTGACACTTACATGTGAGATTCTGGACAAATCATTTAACATTCCTAGGCCTCAGTTAACTCATCTATAAAATGAAGCAATTAGACTATATCACCTTTAGGTACATTTCAGCTTTAGATATATGAGTCTCCAAGTTGGAAAAGATTTAGTGGAATAGCAGCTCTGACATAATTAAATCTATAATGAAGACTTTAACCTCTCTGAATCTCAGTTTCCAAATTTGAACAATGAAGACATAATGAGTTTTTGTGAGAATCTAATGGCACAACATATGCAAACCTTAAAATACCATATAAAATCAGTAACATATAGTTCTTTTCATGCTAGTTATTATTATCAGGGATTTTAGAGAAAAGATCATCTAAACCAACCCCTCCATTTTATAGATGAGAAATCTGTGAGCTATCTCTCCTTCCTCTATATGTTTACTCTTTCCATTGCAATACCCTGCCTCTAATAGATAAAACATTACTGATCAGTTTGGAGAAGTTTCTTGGAATGAAGTATCAGAACCAATAGATTTGTTAAGTTAATTAAGTTAACCATAATTATAAATACAGACTGGTATTCTTTTCCCTTTATTTATACTACAACCATACTACAGTATTAAGCACTGAAAGGGCTATAAAAGATGTCTAAAATATCGTCCCTGCCCTCCATGATCATTCAGTTTAGCAGAGAAATAGCCAAGGAGCAATCTATGATAGATTACCTAATTGGGTGTACTAGACAGAAAGTACTATAGGAGTGAAAAATAATGGGAAGATCAATGTGGGCTGACCACCAGGAGGAAACAGCATGAATTGGACTCTGCTCTACTATAGTATAGTGTCAATCTAATTCTATTAATCTAGTAATCTACTAATCTAAATCTACAAATCTAATCCCTACTCTACTCTAAGATCCATTAACAAAAAAATCATTTATGTCTGATCTAACTTTTGTCTCCTCTAATGCATACTATAATCTTCCATATGTAGTATATGTTTTTTAAATGTGTATTGAATTGAATTGAATTGAACTGCATTAAATTGACAGGCCAACAGAAGGGGAAAGGGCACATTGTCATCACCAATTTCCTTTTGCCCTTGCCTGGCCATACATCTTAGACCAGGGTTTCCTAAACTTAAAACTTCCCTTCTGGACCCCTTTTCTACCAAGAAATTTTTATGTGACCTAGGGCATATAGGTATGTAAAATCAAGATATAAATCAAACATTTCCTGATAATAAATAATAATTTTGCTATTCCCACATTCAGTTATGAGACCCCAAATGGGGTCATGACCTACAGTTTAAGAAGCTGGGTCTTAGACAATAAGGTATTTTATATGCAGACAGGTGAGCAAAATAGGAGGAGGAGGAGAGAGAAGAAAAGAGAAAAAAGAAGTGATTCATAGCTATGTCATCTCAGGTTTAAACTAACCCAAGGACTCAAAGGCCTTGGGTTGAGTGAAGGAGGGGGAATAAGAATTGGGCTCATCGTCTATCTATGTTTCCTTGGGGCTATGTGCACTCTTCTACCTAGATCCCACACTCCACCTGCAAGTCTTAAGAGTATCTGATTCATGTTGTTTTTGATTCACACCAGGATGACATTCACCATTTGCAGATCTCTCCTGTAATATTTAGTCCTGTTATGTCATACTTGAAAGACTTTCCCTTTGAGATACTAGAATAATGCAGAGCATTCCATCATCTCTTACTAATGTGTCCAGTAAATGTCTTCATTCATTGCTCTGATTTCTTTTTCATTTCAGAGAAAGAGACATCATCAGGGCCCATTGTCCAGAGGTTTGTATTTGATTTTTTTGTGTGTGTTTGTATGTCAAGGACTTAATGTAAATTGTTTAAATATTTCTAACAAGAAATCACAACCCCCAAAAAATGTGGTGTATAAATAACTGGGGAAAGGTTATCTTTTTACTAAAAGAATCTAATCCACTTTTATAATCTAGTATTGTTTTCCAGTAATTCCTAAGACAGGGCACTCCAATGCACTGGACAATCTCAAATCTAACATGTCTCTAAGTTAATTATCACCACCAGCTTCCTTCTTTACAACTATAATGAAGTTTATCTCCCAATGATTGTTATTCTCAGAATTACCTTACTATCAGGAAATGTAAGACTTCAGAAAAATTAAAATTAGCTTCTCATTAATAACCCTATTTGGAGAAAAAGGGGGAAGTAGTTTTCTATGTAGTCTAAAGAATTTAAGAATAAAATAGGACCTTTCCATGGGAAATTCCATTCCTGCTGAACCACCTTTGTTGATTTAAAAGACTGAAGAACTCTGATCAATGATTCTGCCTCCTAGTAAGAGAAAGGTAATGGATGCTATAGTTAGAGGACCTGGATTTATGTTTAATGCTGGGCAAGTCACTTACTATACCTGAGCTTCAGTTTTTTTATCTGAAAAATGAAAGGGGTTGGATTCAGTGGCACTTGAGGTCACTTCCAACTGTAAATCTATGATCCTATGACCCAAGGTGCAGAATAAGACATACATTCTCAGACACTGCCAATGTATGAATTTGTTTTTCTTAAGTATGTTTATTATATGGATTATTGAGTCTTTTTTCATTGAAGAGGGGAATATGGGAGGTGGAGGGGAGCTAGTGGTGCCAAAAATGAAGGTGATAAAGAAAAAAAAGCTGGTCACTGAATCATTTTTTTAAAGAATTCAAAAGAAAATTCAGGAAACAGGAAAAGTCATACAACTTTGAAACTAGTGTGATGAATTTTACATACATATACACATATTTTTAAAACAAGTATGTAATAGATTTGCCATTCCATATACAATCTTCTCTGTTCTTTGTATCTGGAAATGTTAAGTTTTCTTGGTTTGGCAAATTCAGAATAAAAAAAATTAAATAACTTTTATTACAAGTTAAATTTGCAAGAGCAGAGATTTTCTGGTAAAAAAAAATGATAGTGAAGTGTATATATAAAAAAAAACTTGTGGCAGCTAAGTGGCACAGTGAATAGAGTAACAAGTCAGAAGTTAGGAAGTCTTAATCTTCCTGAGCTCAAATATGATCTCAGATACTTACTAGCTGTGTGACCTTGGGAAAATCATAAGCTAGTTTGCCTCAATTTCTTCATCTGTGGAATGACTTGGAGAAGGAAATGGCAAACTACTCCAGTATGTTAGCCAAGAAAATCTCAAATGGGGTCATAAAGAGTTGAACATGACTGAGATGACTAAACAATAACAACATATGAAAAATATAAATTACATAGACTATGATGTGAAGCTAGACAAGCAAACCATTAAAATAAGCTAAATATGACAGCATTGTAACTGGATAATGAACAAAATTTAGGATTGAGCAGTGGAAATGATGAGATAAATAATATTTTGGAAAAAGTGCAATTATTTCAACTTTCTCAAAGTATTACTACAAAAGCTTAACTCTAATATCAGCTCTCTCAGTGATATTTTAATGGTTACAAATTAAGAAATAACATGGATTTAAAAGAATTAAATTTATAAGCTTAAAAAAAAAAAAACAGAGACATAGTGCCCAGCTTCTTAAACTGTTATCTACAACTCCATAGGGAGCCTCTTAACTTTATGTGGAGGTCACAAAATCATGATATATTATCAGCAAATATTTGATTTTTATACATATTTTACATACATACATACATATACCCATCCCTATATACCTATATATCCATTATATGCTTAATTTCTCAAGTGAAAAGGGTTCAAAAATGGGAAAAGTTTAAGAAGCCCTGGTATAATGGACCTCAGTGTGCCACAGCATATTACAAAAAATAATGTGGAAGCAGGATATGGATTTAAACATGTATGAACAGAAAAGAAGGCATGTTGGTCACATATTGAAAATTAAAGGCAGCAGATGGTTGTCCCTAGAAGTAAATTGGTATTCCAATGTGTTGGGTTTTTTTTGAAAGAGATCAAAATCCTCAATATATTAAGTAAGTTGCCCATGAAGGATTTGTAGAGGGAAGGGTAATGAACAAGGATTTCATAGGATGGTAACAGTATTGAGGAGTTATGGTAAGTTTTACTAGAGAAAATACTCAACCATATAAATTACGAATCTTTCAAAATATCTAAATAAATGAGACCAATTTAATTCAATCAAGATCAAGACCCTCTGCTTTTTTTTTTAAACTCACCATAAAGTTTCTCAGTGAATAGAAAGATAACTTCAAAGTCAGAATGACCTGAGTTTGTATCCTCTTTCTGACACACATTGACTGTGTGATCCTAGTTAAGTCTCAATAAGTGCCTCAGACAACTTTCTAAGATTGTACATTGCAGAACATTTCCTAACCTAGATTAGTAGAGGAAGTTCTGTCATTGGGAGCTCCCTATAACCACAAAAACCATAGGTTTGGACCAAAAGAAGAAAAAAGATCAAAAGATATTATGTAGCAAACATTAAAAAAGAGGCAAAATTAAATAAGATAAAATGACCATTATTAATTCCCTACAATCACAAAAGCACGGGTCTGGACCAGAAGAGAAAAGGGGGACTTTTGATGTGATGTAGCAAACGTTAAAAGAGGTAAAAATAAATAATAGAGGATCCCCATTCTCTATAACCGCAAAAGCACAAGTCTGGACTAAAAAGGGAAAAGAGAGCAAAAGATGTTATGTAGCAGACATTAAAAGAGAGGCAGCAATAAATAAGGTAGAATGTCCACTCTCGGTTTTTAATATAGAAATAGCACAGATACACACACACACAAACCATAATATAGACTATACTATATATAGAATAAGTACTAATAAGATTAATGTCTAAGAGAGAGATACAAACAAGATATCTGAAAAGATCTAAAGAGAATGAGATCACTTCAAGCTCTAGATACAGAATGAGAGGGAATCAGCAGACTATATGAAGGTGTGTGAATAGTACAAGAAAAAAAAAAAAACACAATCACAAACTCATTTGTGGCCTTAGAATTCAGCTAGACACACACCATAACCCTGCACATATACATACATACACAAACACACCACCACCACCACTATCACCACCACCACTAGCAATTCAGGATTCAATCTTTAAATGGTAGAAAAGGTCCCAAGTCATAGGGACATCCCACTCAGAGAAAATTGAGATCTATCTCACTCTTAAATATGGATTCTTTAATCCCCAAAACTCTGAGGTTTATTTCTCCATGCCCTTTGAATAAAAATTAGCATTTATAAGTCTTTTTAGGTTTGCACAGCTCTTTTCTCAAATTACTTCATTTGATAACAATCTGATTAATTCGACAATTACTATGGGCCTAGGAAGTACAAGAACTACCACCAAGTTACCAAGTGAAATGTAATAATCAATATGAAATTACTATTGGTTTAATTTTTTTTATTTACTACTAGAGTACTGCAGCATTTTCTCAAATAGTCATCATTCTTCAAATATAAAGCTAGTTGCCTTACCTTGTTAAGGATTTTATTGTTGCTTTATTTTTTTTTTTGCAAGAATTTACTTTCCATATCAACTAGAAAAGGACTATAACTGGGTAAAGTAAATGGACTTTTGCTCTAAAGACTGGACAAGGGGGTCAGCAATAATGTCAGAACTGCTCTGAATTGAAATGATGTGACTCCAATTAAGTTTAGCTTTAATGGAAATTGTGCTACACCAACCCTAGGAAACACACTGGAAATCTAAGGGTATATGTGAATTCCACAGCTACCTAATCATTTTGAAGATCTGACATTTAATGGCAAGGTTTGATTAATTTATTTTATTATACATTTAGGCACTTTAAAAGCCTACAGAACTATCCGTAATAATATAATGTGAACCTTTACAAAATGTAGACAATCATTCTGCATTTGAAAATGCTGCTAGTAACTAGTAAGTTTAAAAAAAAAAAAAAAGCATTAATGGTGAAAATACAAGGAACACTAAGGACCAAATGACCTAGTGTAATGTAGACATTCATATGCAAGGACTGCACAAGGTACTGACAGAAAATAATAGGTGCTGATTTGTATATTATTTCCTATATGCTTTCCATGATAATTAAGGTCAGCATGTACAGAAATTTCTCCATTTCCTTTTTTTTTTTTAAACTTTTCTCAATCCCAATTCATTTCAGCCCTTATCATATGAGGCAAAGATAAACCATTTCAGAAAATAAGACTGCTTGTTGTCTGCTAAAATTTGTTGTTCAGTAATTGCAGTCATGTCCAATTATTTGTGACCACATCTGGGCTTTTCTTGGCAAAGACACTATAGCAGTTTGCCATTTCTTTCTCCAGCTCATTTTACAAATGAGGAAACTGAGGCAAACAGAGGTAAATGACTTGCCCTGAATCACACAGCTACTATGTATCTATGGCTGGATTTGAAATGAGGAAGTCAAGTCTTCTTGATTCCATTATAGCACTCTGCAGCACCCAATGACTCTCTATTAAGATCATCTTTCTCAAACATTTCAGTCTTGATTTCTCTTGAGATTTTTCTTATTATCTCAGATACCTCAACATTCTCCATTTCTCAAGCCATCTTATACCTCTGTGCTTTGGTAAAAGTAATCCACCATGCCTGGAATGAACTCCTTCCACACCTCTATCTTCCTTCAAAGCTCAGCTTAGCTATCCTATAGGATACCCTTTCTGATTCCCTACCCCACCTCCAATTATTAGTATTCTCTCCATAATGCAATTGTTTTGTCAGACTTTGTGCACATGTATATTTTCTTGCTTGTACATATATTGTATTCCACAATGGAATGGAATATCCTTGAAGAAAAAGGTTTTTTTTTTGACTTTGTAACAACAATTTTTAGCATAGTGTCTTTCATAAAGTAGGTGCTCAATAAACACTCAAGTGCAGGGACTGTTTTATCTCTTTTTGTATCCCCAGTGGTTAGAACAGTATCTATTACATAGTAGGCACTTAATATTTATTAAACAAATGAATGAATTAAATCATTTCAGAAAAAATAGAAAACCTGTAATTATTTTTAATGGAGAACATAAGAGATACAGGTGATGGCATAGACCAATTTATTCATACATCCCATAGTTTACTGCCACTATCAACATCTTGAAACAACTTCTTAGAGCTACTGGGGACCACCCTTGAAATTTGAAAAACAATGGACTAAATGTGTTCAGGCTAAAGTACAAAACTTGATGATCTAGTGAACAAAGTTGAAAGTAAGGAGAGGCAAATTATGTGCCTTCAATGTACAAACTTGAACAAATGCCTTAAGCTTTCTCTAGTTTGATTTTCTCTTCTTAGGGATGGGATTCATCTATCACATAGACCTTGTAAAGATTAGACTGAAAATATCAATCACTTATAAAGTGTTCTGAGTTCCTCCAAAAAAAAAAAAGTGCTCAATGTTTCAAAAAGAAATGATATCCAAAAAATATACTGGGGTAACTAAGAAAGCTTATTTGTCATTTATTGCAGAAGAAGGAGAGAGGCACTGGGAGGAAGTATGGGAAAGGACAGCTGGTTCCAATCATATAATTTCATCAACAACCTTCCTTCATTTGCCACCAATGCCAATCTGCAACTCTACTGTAATTTATGGTCTTAGAAGGTGCCTGAGGAACAAAGAGTCAGTTACTGACCATTTATAGCCTAGGGCTATGAGGAGAGGCAGGACTTGACCCAAGTCTTCCTCCTCTAAAACCAGCACTCAATTGAATATGATCCTGATCCTTTATTCATATAACATTCTAAAAATCTTATTAAGTTATAGCCATAGCTATATAGGAGCTTTTTTGAGGAATTTTTTTTTTGATATCACACTGATAAGCCAAAAATGTGTGTTAGGGAATATATGAGTGTTTACACAAGACCTTCATAGCCCTGTCATTTCATTATCCAGACAAACAGTCAAAGTGGGACCTCCACAGGCCTAGTTGCAAGTTTGCTACTTCAGACCCAAAGGATCTTTTCATATTTGGTTTACCCTCCCACCCTGTAAATACAAGAACATGTAAATTTGCATTGGGGCGATTTTTCCCCTTAGCTCTTATTAATTATCCAATAAACTCTAATGACTCCACCATTAATTCACATGACACCCATTCACCTAGAAAGCCATGAGAATTTTCATTAGGGAAAAGGTCTCTATATAGCACAAAAGCTTATCCTCCAGATTTGGAATTCTGGAGAGATAAATTCATCCAAATGAATAAGTAGTTCGTCCATCACTAGACTGACTGCTTGCTGCCTTTCAGAACCATGGAGGGGTGGAGGGATTAACTGAAGATTTCTCTGCTTTATGAAAACCTGATCATTCAAAACATGCAAACTTACAAAACAGTAAGTTTAGAAATAATTATTTGCACAAGTAATTGATTTTTTTTCCACAAAAGAATTTCATATAAAAAGCAAAACAAAATGACTTGACAGTCAATCTATAGTATAAAGGATACAGGGCTACCGAGGGGTCAGGAAGACCTGAATTCCAAATCTGTCTCTGTTACCTATTAGCTATACCACCCTAAGCTCCTGGTGCTCTAGTCATTTCTCTAATACTAATAACAAGCACTTATATAGATCTTTTGCTTTGTAGATCATTTTACATTCATGATCTCATTTGATCTCTAGGCTATAAACTGCAGAGAAGAAGCTAATCTACATAATAAAAGTTCTTCATAGAAAACTTCCTATACACATTCTATATTCTACATACATTTCATCTGTGACAAAATCACAGAAATAGCTCTCCTGGTCCATTTAAATGTGGTTCAGTTAAAAAAAAACATATACCAAGCAAACATTTTATGTGAAGACGCATTCATTTGTTCCTCATACATTTATTATATATACAAAGTGCAATGAATGCACTGATCAAGACCCTTAGTATATTCTAATGAGTTTAGAGTCTAATAGGGATTAAGTCATGTGCACAATTATAATACAAATCAAAATACAGTAAGTTTAAAATATAAAATGTTAAGAGAAAAGATGAGATGGAGAAAATATCATATGAAGATCAGGATCAGCTTTAGGTGGTATTTGAGCTGACTTGAAGGGTAAGTGCATATACTATATCTAAATGGCTTGAATAATATCTTTCTGCTTTGTAAATCTCCAAATGCTAAAGAAAAGTAGACTAATGCTCTTACCATATTATTCTACTCTTTTCACACCAGGAGCTCTAAACTAGATATATAAAGCTCTAAGTCTAGATACATTATCTACTTTCAAAAAAAAAGGGAGAGAAAGAGAAAAGATTATTCCTGTTTTACTGAGGAAATCACATAAGCACGGGGAGGTTAAGTCATTTGCTCAAAGTCATTTAGTGATTCATAGGTAAGAGACAGGAATAGTTATTTAGAATGTCTGAAAATCACTTACAGTGAGGGAATGGCCTCCTTCTGGGTGTAAGCACACACTTGTACCCAGGCAGGATCCCTCTCAGCCTGAAGGGAAACTGGTACACAAAGATTTAGTCTAAAACAAATGTTAGTAGGCAACCTACAAACCTCTTGAAAACGGTGTCAATAAAGGCTCTGCAGCCACAATAACAAGGCTACAATAAAACAGTCAATACTAATATAGTGTGAATGAAAAGTCCTGTTCATTGCCTTAGCCTAGGAATGTGGGTCAAACTTCCCAGGCTGAAACTCAGGGTTTGTCTGAATTATAAACAAATGGCTTTTGTGTCTGTATGTTGCTGGAGAATAGAATCAGATGAGTGACTGCTTCAGAAGGAGAAGAGCATTTGTTCCAATATGCTAGAGAAACTGACTAGAGCCACCCTCCCCAGAAGGACTCTCCTGTCCTTAGGGAAGTCTGACTTTTCCCAGGTGATGTTTTGGGGAATTCGATGACCCCTAGGGTTTTTGTTTTATCCTTTGTTGTCAGGTAGCCTTTGCCAAGTTTCCTGCCAGCACACCTTCATTCATTCAGGTACTCCTTAGGGCTACCTCAGATTCCTCTGTGGGTGGTAGTTGGACTTTTTTTTTCTCCTTTTGGTTGAAGGAGGGAAGGGAGGAACAGCCAGTTCTATTCTTTTCTTTAAATGAGGCCATTTCAGGTAAAGCTATTTTTGTCATCATCGTGCTCCCCCCACCCCTTTTCTCCCCTCCGGCAGCCTTTCTTGCTCCTCTTTCATTCACTTAGCCCAGTAATTATCATCTTTTCTGTTTTCTTGCTTGTTAGAATCTAACTATTAGAACATTTTCCACACTTTCCTTCTGTCTTGATACTTAAATGTCTTTATGCAGTGAAAAATTCCTTCCCAAGCTGTCTCTAAAAACTTAGATCTCAGGCTCAGCGATTTCTAGGTTAAGCTTAGGGCAGGATATAGAAGTGGTAATTACAGTTAGCCCAAAGGATAAAGACTGCAAACCAAAAGAATAAATTACTTACAGCCTTGTGAGGAGGGTTTATTGCCTTCTATATGTATTAAACTTTGGCATCTTAACCTAAGCACGAATGACAGGAAACAAGTTTGCAAATTTAATAATCATCTTTTTTAATGACAATATTGAACTTTATGCATACACAATATCTTCCATCTAAAGATTTCAATGTTTTTTTTTTTTTTTTTTTTAATGATGTCTTTGTTTTTGCAGCAAGGAAGAAAGTGAGATACCAGGCAAATTCTCCAAACTCCTTCTTAATTAACACTAACGGAGTTAAAGAAAATGGCTGGATATATACTTTTTTTTTAAAACTTGACTTGGGTCCTTTCTAAAAAATCTGCCAAGTAATACATTTGGTCCTGTCAACTCAGTCCCCCAAATGGACCAATTAAGGGGGGGGGCTTAGTTTCTGGATTGAATTAACCTGACAATTTAGTTGTTCATAGAATTTACAGCTAGAAAAATCATAGGAGGTAGTAGGTTTCACCTCATTGGAGGTCTTCCAGCAATGTTTAGAAGACAAAGGATAAGGTATATGTTATATAATACTTGCTTTTTCAGGTATGGATTACATTCTGTTAGGGATTCTTAACTTTTTTTATGTCATGGAGATGACATAGTTTTTCACTCTGGTGATAACTATGGGTCCTTTCTCAGAATTATGTTTTTAAATGTATAAACTACATAGAATTATAAAATAAACTAATTATATTGGGATAGTTATCAAAATACTTTTTAAAACAAATTCATGGCCCCCATGGACCAGATATTCTCTTTGATTCCTTCCAATCTGTATTTTGTGATTACAGATTATAATCCTTAAAGAATTTAAAGGTCACCTAATCCAACCTTCTATTTTATAGAGGAAGAAAATGAGGCTCAGAGAGGGGTTAAATATCCAAGATCATACAGGTAGAAAACAGCAAAGCTAAGGTTTAAGCCTAGATTTTCTGGCCCAAATTCAGTGTTTTTTTTCCATCATACAGACCACTAAATTTAACTGTACTTTTCAGATCCAGTCCAATTTATTCAGTCACCTCTAACTACTGAACATACACCAAAACTAAGGAAAGATGTTTAGAATTCATCATATTTTCAGACCACTTGTAAAGTCTCTTCAGTTCCATTTGCTCACTAATTCAGCATAAAAAATGCCTGTTACTAAAATCAAAAAGTCAATGTTTTTAGTATTTCGGCTTCTTTATGCCTTCTATTGCCTGAGTCAAGTTTCAAACATCAAAGACCCTAGAGGTGTTGTTATAAACCTGTGAGTAGGATGAGCAGGCATTGATAACTTTTGACTATGTACAATATCTTTCTTGTTATTTGAGGGTGACAGGTGAAAGGAGGAGCAAGGGGAAGAAAAATCAACACTTGTTTGACATCTTTGTGGCCATTTCTCTACCAGACACAATATGGTCTGGGAAGCATTAATTATGTTGTCTCAAAACAGCATTGTGAATTTACATTAAACGATGAACACTTAACCTTTCCCACTGTTGTGGCTATAATATGCTAAGACTGGTAGGAGTGGATGGCCAACAGCACCAATAATGGCCTAGTTGCTTCAGATCTGAGCACCCTGCAATTAGGATTGAGACCGTCTAGGGAGTTCTACAAAAGCCTCAAGGAATACCTGTATGTGGGTGGGCAGAGGGCCCTTAGTAATAACCTTCCTGCCTCACAACAGGCTTTAGATTTTTCATTTTCATCCAAGAGAAAGAGAGAGATAAGTAGATAGATAGATAGATAAATAGATAGATAGATAAGTAGAGAATGAATATAAAGATATGGATATTAAAGATAAAAAATATGACAAATTTTCTTCAAAAAAAGAAAAGGATTATTTTACCAGTAATCTATCATTATCAGCTCTCCTCCAACTATTTTTGATTGGGATCATTTAGATGAGCTATTTGCTAACTTTTTATTTCTTGTAACATGCAAGGGAACTCATACTTTGTAGACCCCTCCTTTTAGCTGCTGCTACTGTAAAGTTTCACTTTTAAGCTTCATATGAAAATGACAGTGTTATCAAAAAATATCAAAAACATCAGAGAGATGATGCAAAATACATTTCAAAATGAAGTGAATATAAAATTAAATCTTTCAGTAGAAATAAATTTCCTGTTTTTGCTATTCTCCAGAAATAGAATACAATTAATTAGTGATCCTAGGAAAGAAACACCAAGTATGCTACCTTAACTCCTTCCAACCCTGAAGAATTAAAATTAATATGATTTGTGGATCAGGTAGTATCCTTTCCTGTAAGTGCTACTTTAGCAGTCAAATCTCTTACTGTAGAGTCAAAGGCAAAGATCCTAACCCCCAAAGTAGAACGTGTAGGTATGAAAGGTTAAAGCACTTTCCCAAAGACAGAAAATCATTTGTCCTTCCATAATGGGTTGATGTCACAGCACTCCACTATCACAGATGACTTTCCTTTTCTGCTAACTTTGTCAGTTGGATTTTTTTAAGCCTTATCTTATCATTTAGATTAAGTCTTGATAAATTTAATTGAGGATCTCCCTTTCCAAGGTCACCGAACTTAGAGTCAGCAAAGACCTTACAGGTCATCCTTTCTGACTCCTTCCTCATATTTCAGAAAACTCAGGCCTAGAAAGACTGGGACTTACAGAAAGTAAAATATAGTTATGCTCTCTAGTGATTCAGGATTCAAAACTTAGCCTGTCTCCAGTTTAGGCAGAGTTTCTCATTATGCAAATGTTGTGTTCTTCTCTTTTCCCTATGCTTTTCCATTAAGTCTTTCTCTTCTCCTAGCCTTTCTTTTTTTATAGTTAATTTGCATGCAAGTGTTGGAGACATGCTTCCTTGTGGAAAACCCAAAGAAGATATGATGGTGTTATTTTTTAATACAATGGAATCTGCCTAGTGAAATATTAGTGGCCAATACGAAATTGTACACAATGGTAATGTAACAAACTTGAACTACAACCATTTTAAACCTTACCTTGTTGTTCTTGCTAGTGTTATTTTAATTATGATTGCATGCTAAGCACCACCTTCCTCCCTTTGCTTTCCTTCACCCTACAATGAATGATGTACGGTACTTTTTTGGTAACTGGATTTCATTAACATTTATGAACTCTCATAAAGTAGTAGAAAAAGCAATTTGTGTAGAAGAATTTTCCACCTCATTAAACAGTGTTCTTTTGGGGGTCAAGCTGATATTTTTTGTTTGATTCTTTTATAGGTCCTTTGTCCTTCCCCAAGCCCGAGGGGATGAAAGGCGAGAAATCCTTTCAGAGGGAGTTTGGTAATGACCTGTAGATGGTGCTAGACCGAAATTGGTTCGTGTCTCCAAAAAAAAAAAAAAAAAAAAAAAAAAAAAAAAAAAAAAAAAATTCTCCTCGACTCAAACTCTACAGCCTTCTCTCTTTCCCATCCCAACCGTGTCTGCTTTCCCCTTCCCGAACGCTCAGTCGGGTTTTTTCACTCTTCTCCCCCCCCCCCCCCTTGACCTTTAACGCCGTCTTCTGAAATCCAGATTCTGAGGGCAGGACAGGATGGTGTGCACCCCTTGCCTTTTCTGGCACGACGCGCGGAATAATCCTAAATGAAAAGGAAGACTGGGCCGGAGGTTGGGAAAGGCGGTGGAGGGAGGGGGGAACCGCGAGGGATAGGGGGGGAAGAAAGAGAAGAGTAACGGACGCTTTGCTCTCAGGCTCGGGGATGCTTCAGGATGAAGCGCATGGAGACGGTGTTTTCCAGGTGCGCGGTCGCTCTTCCTTGCAAAGCTCCATCGGTTCATTGCCAGAATTGCATTTTGCCCAGATTTTGAAGCACTTTCTCTGCCTGTCCCGGAAATGGGAAGGTATTGGGGACTTTAGAGAAACTGAGATTAAAAGCTCCCAGCTCTTTCCTTTAAAAAAAAAAAAAAAAAAATCCTCCTGGTTACAGTTTAGTTGCTTCTTCTATCTGAGGCTCCTTGACCAAAACAGATTGTGTTTGTTTTCAAAAGGGGGTGGGAGGGAAAGGTTAATCCATAAGGAGCGGTCCTCTACAGGCATTCGGCTTCCAGGAATTAGAGCAGAACCCGGGATGCTGTCTTTTTAGACAGCTTCCCGGCCTAACACTGCTTCCATTTCACTCTATGCACGCGGTAGGACACTGAGAAAATGTTGAGCTTTATTGAATGAGCACTGGCTTGGGAGGAGGGGGAACAAGAGAGGGGGAGTTTGAATGCTCTGAGGGAAAAGGTCCGAGTGATGGTGGGGAAGTGAGAACCATCTCCCCAACCTCTCCACCAAAGAAAACCCGAGTATGTTTTCCAGGAGGCGTGGATGAATGATTATCCCCACACCTCATAACATTTTCTGAATGCTCTTACAAAACACCCATTTTACCACTGTTAGCCACCGAACAGAGGGGTAGGGAATAGAGGATTGGGGAAAAGAAAGGAAAGAGAGAAAGTGTCAACATCGGTGCTTAAAGGAATATTGAGAACCACGTGAAGGCATAACCCAAGAGCCTTGTAAAGTTACAACTCCCCCAGGTGATAGGTGCTGAAGAAATCAACATACAAGGGAGAGTCTCCCTTCATTCTAAACGCATAAATAACAATCCAACCAAAAGAATCTTTACGTTATTTTAAAAAAATAATAATAACCCATTACCACATGGAGAATTTTTTTTTAACCTTCTAACTATTATACAAGTAAGAACTGGTGCTTGGAGGTGTTTTCTGCTATCATCAAATAATTGCGTGCAAATGATCGAGCACGTTTTAAACACTGAGGGGTGTTATTTCAGGTAAAGAAGACAGGGGCAGGAAATGCATCTAACCTACAGTTGTTGGGGGGTGGTAATTGGGAGGGGCGGTTCTAAATAGCTGAGTCAGCAATTACGTTACATCTTGGTGGAAGTGCATTTTGCTGCAGTTATTTCTAACTAAGACGCCTATTTCACTTAGTAGTGTAATTATTGTTTTGTTTTCTAATATGTAATTACTCTTTTTCGTCGCTACAGGAACCTACTGAGCTTGACTAAAGTAGCAAGAATTATTTAAGTTTAGACTTAGGATGTTTTGTTTGAGAAACAATGTGACCTCGTTTGAAGGGTCATTAAATCCACACCTGCCTTACGACCCAGTAAAGCCGGAAAGGTGAAGAAACGTCATTTGTAGTCACTGAGATTGAGTTTAGAAATGGCCAGCAAACATGACAGCCCCTCCCCCCTCCATTCACACCTCCTAAAGAGGTTACGAACAGTCACACAGAGTATATGTCTGCATCATGGGTATGTGTGTATGTGTTTGTGAAAGACAGAGAAAAGAGAGAGAAGGGAGGGAGAGAGGAGAGAGAAGGAAAAAAGACAAAATAAAGAGAAAGCATATCCTTGTTTCTTTTCATTTACTTCCTAATGGGATTTTTAAAAGTTACTTCATTTTTCTTTTTTTTTCCCACAATATTTCCTATTTGAATAATATCTCTTAATTTGATCTTTCTGTATTCCTATCCTATATTAACTCCTCCAAATTTGGCTATCTTTTTTGTAATAACGTGTCCTGTTAAGAACCACTTGCAAATAAAACAGGACTCAGTAATAGCACCCTTTATTTCATGCCGGGTCGGCCCTAAACGGTCAAGAACAAAGAAATGATCCAACATTTGTCTCCTAATCTTCCTAAGCAAGGCTTCTGTGCGCCTGTCTCAACACGGAGCAAGGTTTATAATTATACTTCAGCTTTATGACCAGTGTTTCCTAATCACCATGTGGAAGTTCTAGGTGGAGTTTTCAATAACTCGAAACAGCACAAAAGAAAAGTGGAGGATTAGTCCTATTGTTACTTAGACCAGGTGTCCGCCTGAGTTGTCTTTGTTGGTGTCAGCTTCGCAGGAGGATTGCCTGCCACGTCATGGAAGGGAACGTCTCCTGTCCCACAGAAAACGATTCATTTTCTCTAACTATTTGCCCAAGAGCTGTCAGGTTCGCAGTCCCGTTCCTGGCTGCCAAGAAAAGAATGTGTTGGGAGACTGGAGTCTTCAATGGATCAAAATAAACTACAATATTTCGTTCTCATTACCTAGTCTCATTCCTCAACCCCTTCCACCTCTTAACGTTCAAATATTCACGTACCTCTTCAATAATTTAACTACCTAGGAGACTGGACATATATAATTTTTCCAAACACGCAAGCATCCTGGTGGCTATCAATCATGCTTTGTTTTCTATGAGATGGTCTTTGTGTGTTTAACTGTTCCGCTTCAGCCTATTTACATGTGCCTAGTTACTGGACATTTATTTCAGCTTTGAAGATTTGTTTTATAATGGAAACCAAAGCGGGAGGGGAAAACGCCCCATTTCAAGTTTTGAATGGATTAGCCCTTAGGAAGTGTTGCTTTTAGGAGCTGCGTGTGCTCTGTGGGCCTCTTTGTAGATGTTAATTTTTATTCAGAGATACAGGCACGTAATGGAACGGAAAATATGTTATATTTCCTAAATCGAGGGTTTTATTTCTAGCAAACAATGCTCCAGTCAGTATTTGTATATGAGACAAGTAATTGTGCTCCAATGCTTAAATAAATCATTGATGGGTGAAATTACACATGCTCACTTAAAGTGTAATGTGATTAAGAGATTATGAGATTGCAGCTAATATATTGTCTCACAGCTTCTGGACCCAAATCTTGACACCAGAAATCTATCAACTACAACTGTCCTTAAAATTATAGTTGCCATTTCTATCAACATAGAATCAAAAATAAAGACAGATTTGGTTGTTCGTTTTTAAATATATATGATACACACATACATATATGCACATAAAATATTTGTTCTGAGCAAAAGAAGATAGAAAAGAATAAGATTTAGGGGACATTTTAAAGTTAAATTGAAAAGACTGGGGTAAAGGGTGGGGAGGAGGGATTGAGTGGTTGAAGCTGTGTCTGCAAGCTGATTACCTCTCATCTGAAAGCTGCTCTATTTCCTTACACATTGGGTAAGTCCTTTATCATGGGGTGGCACTAGCTGTGCCTCCAGCTATTGCTTGCCTCAAGGTAAGAACTGGGACGGCAAGCGGGATCCTATCATCAGACTTCATAATAACACTGGGTTTGCCACAGCTGCGCTATGACCCTTTGTGATGGAGCTGATAGCACTCAGATGAAATAATGTCCTTCTTTTGGTGTGAAATTACCATGTTTATTAATTGAGCTAGACATTAGGTTTACCTTTTCTTTTTAAGTCATGAAAATTTGTGATTCAGGGCAAATGATTCCCGGACAGACTCATCCCTCCCACCTCTTGCCTGTTCCCTCCCACCCTTTCGCAGCCCTCCTTCTTTCCCTGCCCCCACATGGAATAACGTGCAGTGGTAATGCTTTCGAGGTTTAAATACTGTCGAACCCAAGGAGAAAAGAATGCCCGTGCAGTGTTTGTGCTCCTCTTAGTCAAGTGTTATCAAATAATCACAGATAGCCCGGAACTTGGAATTAGAGCATCTTTTAGAGACTACTTCATCAGTACTACAAAAATCGTTTTCAAGACAAAGAAACATCAGAGACAAAGACAGATTTACCGTATTAAATCTTTATTAAAGTGAAGTCATTCTAATTGAAATGACATATTGGGTTTCAGGGAGATTGGATTTTTTTTCTCTTTCTTTTTGGATGCCTAAAATTGACTTTTGCGAGGAAGAAGACAATGTTCGATCTTCATTGTTCCTGGCGATAGTTCTTTTCGCAGCTTTGCCCAGGTCCCAACCACTCGGAGCCATTCACTGTTTTGTGGGAGATGCTACTTAGGTGCTCTAAATGATGTGCATCAGCGTACTTGTTTCTGAGTGCCCTCCCAAATCGCTGAAGGTCTTTCAGCTAAATTGTGCTCCCAGGTTTAATCACTGTCCGCGGCATCCATGCTTCAGGTAGTTCAGGAACGCACAAGCATACACAAGATCACACTAATGGATCTGCATTGCCTTCAATTACACTGTTCCGGAGTACAGTGAAAAAGGATGTTATGTCTTTCCCTTTTCCTCTGCAGTTGCAGCCTGACTTTCTGGAAAATAAGACTCAATGCTTGGTGTAACCTAATCAAAACCAATAAGCACCAATATCTGTAAGGACAAGCAGGGGTTTCTCTTCCAGAGTTATCTAGATAATATCCAGATATTATCCTCAATATCTGCCTCCTTTTTTGACAGAATTGTGGGCAGAACTAGAACAGGAGAGCGCGCGCGCACCACACACACACACACACACACACACACACACACACACACACACACACACACACACACACCCCAGTTGCAAGCTTCTTTCCCGCTGGGGTCGGCTTTCAGATTCAATCAGCTCTTTAAACTTCCACGGATTTCAGCAGCGTGTAAAATACTAAGGGTGGAGGAAACTCAACTTGCAGGGCCCAGTGAGGGAGAAAGATTAGGCTAAAAGGTGAGGTAAGGTGAGACTTCCATTCTTCAGGGAACTGAGCTAAAAAAAAAAAAAAAAAATGTTGTTTTTTTTTTTCATTTACGAAATATTTCCCAAAGAAATTGAAATTTTAAATCAACAGTATTGAGAAAAAATAAAAGTAGGATAGTGTGTGAGAATGAGAGACAGAGACAGACAGAAATAGTGTTAAACTAAAAAATGTTATCAATGATAGCAATTTAAAGATTAATTTGTTTTTCCTTATTTCTCCCCCTTCCCTCTCCCCGCAAAAAAAAAAAAAAAAAAAAAAAAAAAAAAAAAAAAAAAAAAAAAAAAAAAAAAAAGTGAGCTAACTGCTAGAATCAACTTCCATGAAATAGCCTAATTTTTCCTACATGTTTAAGGAATATTCAGAGCTCCACAGCCTGGTTAATTTAATTTAATATCTACAGACCCATGGAAAAAAAAAAAGACTGTATAGTCTACAGTGAATAGGTCTCTTGTTTGTTGTTAAGTTTGAGTTTGTGTTTTGTGATAGCTTTGAGAAGGAAGGCACTGGTGATGGCATTATGATGAGCCTTTATCTCTGCCTCACTGCTACAATAGTTAAAAATTCAGTGAAGTATCTGACTGGTCAGCTACCTGGCATTGTTTTCTTGTACTCTTGGTGTTTCCTGCTCCTTTCCAGTATTAGCTGCATCTTCTGCCTGTAAAATCCTCTACAATTGGAAGCTCAATAATTATTTATTTCCTTCATTCATTCCAGGCAGCCAGAACTCTAAAGATAAACTGTTTTGGAAAACCATATTAAATAACTCTGTGGCACAGAGAGATACTGATGTTTTTTATACATTGCACATAGGAAATGAACAAAATGATTTTCAGGGTGACATTTTCAGAAATAGAGCTGATTTTAATAGGATCCCAACTAGTGCGCTAATTAAGTATTTCACAGCTCCCAAAATTAATGTGCTAACATTGTGAATTTTTTCTTCAAGTAGTCATAAAAATTGGTCTTCACTAACACTACCACCTTCAATTCTGACTCCTCCTCCTCCTCTTCTCTTCCCTAATTCCTCCCCCCCCCCCCTTCTGAATGGCATTACAAAGAATTTTGTCAAAGAAAAGGCAGACTAATTGTTGCCAGAAGACAGGGCTTTCAGAATCTGGTTCTCATAAGCCAGTTTCGGTGAGCATTGTGGTTAAATCTAAACCTAGCGGAAGGTTTTTAGGCAGCTTTCTCAGCAAAGAACAATGCAAAGAAAGACAAACTTCAGTCAAAATACCCAATGCGGGAATGTTTGGGGGTGGGGTGGGGATTTAAGATAGTTCTCTAAAGTTTGTTTCCTTTTTTCCGGCTCCATCTTTTCCATATTTGCTTCCAGGAAGTACCTTTCTCTAAACTTACTGCCCTTTAGCTGGAGGGTTCTTAATAACTAAGTAGAGTCACAGAGCCAGTGTGGCATTTAATATGTTGATGAGGAGGTAACTACTTTTAGCTGTTGGGGCAAAGAAAAAGTTTTCCCTGGAGACAAATGGAGGTGGGAGGTCCTGGAGAAATGAGCTGTAAGTTTCTATGGATGTGCCTTACAGGCCTCAAATTCTATGAGGCATCTCACCATTGGCAATCCAGCAGTCAAATACTGCTGTCACCTTGGGCTCTCCAATAGATTTCATTTCATGATTCTCTCAGAAGAGCACAAGGGTAATGTACGCTGCTGCCTCTAAACTATATCACCCTGAGGAGAGCTGGAGCTTCTTCCATCACCTTAGAGAATTGAGGTGTCAGTGTCAATCAAGGAGTTCTTCACTTCCTCTATTTCCATTTTCTTTGTAAAGAGAGATCTGTTCTTAGTAAGTTTCATCAACTTGAGCCTTCCTTGACTAGAGCAACATGCGCACACACATATGTAGGTATGTATGCATGTGTTATGATAACTGTTTTGAGGGAGTTGGAGTTGCATTTCTTTCTAATAAAAACAAAATAAGAAACTAAAAACTTTCTGTGATACAACTTCTAATTTCTACTGGATTGCTAAACTTCCCCCTCCCCCTGACTCCTCCCAGAATGGCATTTTCTTTTTACCCTGTTATTTCTGGTGTTTTCAAAAAAAAAACCTGAACCTCAGTATGAAGTGAACCAGATACTCTTTTGTTTATACTATCTCCTCTTTTTTTATTGGGTGTAATAGTGACTGTTCATAAGGTTTATTACTGGAAGAGACCTCAGAGATTATATAGAACATCCCCCTAATTTTACAGATGAGGACAATGAGGCTAAGAGAGGTGTTAATGATTTACTAAGATCACAGAAATAGTGTTGATGCCACATCGAATACTTCATTACTGCACCACACTGACTCCAGGAAAAAGAAACAATCCACCTCCCTGTTATAGGATGGTCTAGAAAAACTACTGCCATTTTTCAGGGCTTGAGGGAAAACCTGCAGGAGACTGCACCATCTTCTTCTGCTTGTACTATTCATTTTGAATTTCCTGCGACAGCAAGTCTCTCTGCTCTGGGTTTAGAGTAATTACTGCCAGTTTCTTATAAGAGTTTTTATAGAGTCCCAAGAAACAGTCCTTTAATTTTAACTCATTTCCTTGGTTTCTTACCCTTGCTAGGGTGGTAATCATATTTATTGAATCTGCCTCCCATGGACACATCCCCCTCCTGCAATGTTAAAAAAAAAATCCAGTTTTTCATGGGTCCATTCTGCCCCTTTAACTGTGTTAGGGGGTCAGTACTTCCTAAAAGACTTCCTGCTGCCAAACATTGGTGACTTCCTTGAGATTCTTCCTCATTCCTCTTCATATTTTATTGGAAGCAGCATTGGGGAGATGTAACTGTTATTCTATGACTTTATTCTATTTCTTTGATTTCAGAAAAATCAAAGTCTGTCCCTCTTGCCTAGCAAAATTAAGAGGTAATGAATTTTTTGTTACCTGAACATTTTAATTTTCAAGCTAAAAGGCAGTTTGTTTGTTTTTATTTTGCTTTACCTTTCAAGAAACCAAGCTGCTGGAGAGAGCCAAGAAATATATGTTCCATCATCACTCCCAGGATGAAAAAGTAACAATTGAATTCTCTCCAGTAGGCCTTATACATATTATCATTCAGAGAACTGAACATGTTAGAGAGCGTTAGGAGGAAAAGTCTTTATAATCGAGTATTAAAACTGTGGTCATGGCAGTTTGACTTAAAATAAACACCTGGACCTGAGCATTAACAGTTCATTTGACACATCCATTTCTATTAATCCTGGAGACCTCAACAATTTAATCTGACCCTGGAATTTTATCAAGGCCTCTGACTGTTAAAAGATATGTGCATCCTGGAAGGGAAGGCTGAGTATGATACTTGCCATTCTAATGCTGACCACAATCCCTCCTTCTTCCCCCCTCTCCCCCAAGCTGTATATTTGGAGAGTTAAGATGAATTACTAAAAAGTGCCATGTAGTGTAATACCATAAAAGGAGTGGTGCGTAATTATACCATTCAAAGCATGGAACAATTTTCATTTACATATCCATTCTCCCGTTGATCACCATGAAATAACGTTGTTGCAGAACTAAAACTGTCTAAGTCATTGAAATAGGTCTCAAGATAGGGCTATTCGGGTATTTTAGGAAACCTGTTCATGCTACTGACGTTTTCATTTTATAAACAAGCTGTAAGCCTCGTTCTTATAATGGAACTACAATCTCTTATGCTCCAAAATATTTGCATAATAATTGCTACACAAAATCAAACTCCATGCTTCCTCTTTTTCATTTGGCTTCATTATTTTCTTACAACATCAACTATTTTCCTATATCTTCTCCTAAAGGTCTTTCCTATAGCTGACTTCTTCCTTTCTTCTTTCCTTAAACACTTCCATCTTTCCTTCAAAGTAGTGGTTTTTCAGATCTACAGGCTATATCTGTGGAATCCATTGAAAATATTATCAACAGAATTCAAGTCTTTCTTTCTTAGATAGTAATAGAATATCATGAGGTAGATAGGGTCTTAAGATTCAACTTCTATTTCAACCTGTCACTTTAAAGTCAGTTGGTATCTGCTAAATCTGCAGACAAAAAACTTAGGAAGTAAACTAACTTTAAGATTTCTTTAATGTTCTTCTGCGTCTTCCTCTTACCCCCCCCCCCCCCCGCCCCATACTCCTAAAAGAAATGTTAAGTGAAACCATCGATAATCTTAACAACATGTACTTCTTTGTGTCTTCTTCTCGATAAGCTTCCCACTCTAATCAACATTTGGCTACCCGAATATTCAGTGGATGCAATTCATCTCTGGGATATGAAAGGAAAAAAAAAAAAAAAAACTGGATTGGAACATGTTTTGTTTTAAAGGGTGATCTTTGGCTCTTTATTCCCAATACATCTGACAGTTGGGGCTGGGGAAAAGACTCATTTCTGTATCTGTTGTGTTGGTTCATTGATGTTTACTGAGAAACGTCTTCTCCAGAGCCGAACTCAATGAAAAGTAGTTGCAATATTCGTGTCTCCTAGTTTCAGCCACTGTGCCTGTCTGCCCAGGACCGAGGGAGGCTGGTGGAACACCAAGGGGGTTTTGTTAAATGTTCCCGTCGTTTGCAGGGGCTGGGATTTGATAAAAAGAAGACAGTATTCTGAAAAGATTTGATTGAAATGGCGTGTGCCAGGGCTGATGGGAGCCAGCGAAGGACAAAGCACCGAGAATCCATGGACACTCGAGCAATTATTCCTCCACGCTGAAGGTGGATTAGCGCGATGGAAAGAAGCATATGTTTGGCCCGGGGCGACACTTCCCCCCGGCTGAGCTTAGAGAATGAGAGCGGGGAAAGAGGCTGAACCTGGAATATCAACTATAGGAGAATCAGCTCCCTCCTTCTCCCCCTCCTCTTCCCTCTCCGCCCCTCCTTTTCCCCAGAAAAGTCTAAACGAAATTTTACAAAGAGAAAAAGAGAGAGGGGGGATGAGGGGGCAGGGAAGAGGAGGAGAAAGGGGGAGGGGAAGACCAGAAGTGCAAATGGGACTGGAATTGCCACTGAGTGCAAATAAACATCCCGGGATCTCAATCCAGGATGATTCTAATGGGAGATCGATATTTTAGTATTAAGACAAAGTGTGAAATAAATACTTTTCTCTCATCTCACGAAACTTTGAAGGTCTGTGGAATAGTTGAACTCCGATATTCTGTAGAATGAGCCACGGCAGGTCAACCCAACAGATGCAATAAAACAAGTGTATAATTGCTTTTAAAAGATACAATTGCCTAGTGATCAATAGAGCCTCAGAAATTCTGTTAGAGAAAGAAGGCCAAACGCCTTGGTACTACTCCTAGAGAGAAGACATTACCCCACAAGCTGGTGTGCGAAGACAGCTAGGGGTAGGATGGGGAGGAGATCCTTAGGTCGAGAAGTAAGGAGAGAGGAAATGAGATGGAATGTAATCCAAAAGGATCTGTGTAGAGCTCTGTGACAAACTCAGAAATATTGAAATTTCACGATGAATTTCGATAAAATAAAATATTTTTTAATCGAGTCCTATATCACCCTCCACCGCCATGAAGAATTAAAATGCTATGAAGAATGTTTTGCCCAGGAAATACTCTAAAAACCTAGTTTTGGACTTTTCGACTTTCAGCACCCTCCCCCAGGCTAGTGACACTGAGTAGGGGAGAGAGAGAAGGAAAGTTTAGAACCTGTTCTCGAATGTTTTACTGCAGCTTAATTGGGCCTAACATTGGAGCGAGCGCTGTGGTCATTGCTCCAGATCTCCTCCTTCCTCTCCCACCTCTCCTGTTAATGTTTTTCCTCCCGGGAGCTGGGCTCTTCACCTGCCAGTCTCTTAGCCCTTGGCGAACCCTGCTGAGGGGGCGGAACCAGGGTCTTTGCCCCTCAAACTGCCTGCCCTGAGGTTGACCATCAAAATCAAGTTGCGAATTCCTCCCCAAGCAGGAGGCGTCACGCAGCAGGTTTCATTTCAAGGAATTTAGAGAGGAAGGCGGGTAGGTTTCTGGGGCAGCCCGGGGTGGTTTGGGGGAGGCAAATCTCTCGGCTTTGTTCTGCTGTGTTTTGCTGGATAAGGGAATTTATTTCCACCTACTCCCCCCACCCCCCCGCAAATGCTCCTTTGGTCAGACAAAAGTACATCCCAGATTGGGAGGGAGGAGGGGGAGGAACACTGTAAAGACGGGAGAAATTCAAATAGGGTTTTTAAATTGACAATCCAAAATAAAATGCTAACTTTAAACCTAATACCCAATGAAAATATATGTCTTTCTGTTTTGAGATCCATGGACTTAATTTAGTTTATATAAATAGTCTTATACATCTTCTGGAGCAGCCGGCAAAATGGTCAGGGTGAAGGGGAACACCTTGGAGGTAACTGCGGATTCCTTCTCCAAGTACAGAGGATTATAGACAAGTTTCCTTATAAAGCTCAACAATTGTGGAGATCACTACAGCTTCGTAAAGCATTGATTAGCAAGCGCAAGAACTGCAATACACTAATCGCTAACGCAGAGAACTAATAGAGTAAATAAGAAGGCTTGTGGTTAGGATTGTTGTTAGAAATAGCGTATTGTGATACTGATTTTCTGAGAGAAAGCACTCAACCTGAAAAATCAAGCTAACTTTTTTGCCTCTGCACCTGCTTTGAAATCCGACGTGTGGAGCAAGGTGAAGTTAATTATGATGAAGTTACTTAAAGAATTTCATGTTTGGTAGTATTCTTAAGTAAAAATCTCTGTCCTGTGTGTACTTTGAGGAAAGGCCATACTTCCTTTAGGTTAGGAATTGTACTCATGCCTTCCTCTTTACCCTGTAACTAATAGGTATTCCCCCCAAACCGTCTAAGTTTTCTTTATTTCCATTTAAAAGACAAGTTTCTTCCAGATCTTCAAAACAAAACTTCCTTCACTGCTCATAAATGAGAAAGGGGGAGAGCAGAGACAACTCTTTAACTCAGTGAATTTGATTTTTTTTTGGTAGCCCACAAATTTAATCTAATCATTCTCCCTCACCCCATTCTTTCAAAAAAATGATGGCTGAACAACAGAATGGTTTTTTAAACTAAGGAAATTCCGATAGAAATGTGCTACTTACCTTTCCAAAATAAATGGTTGTTTTGCTTTCCAGCGATTGAGTGTCCCCATCCCATCCCCAACGGGCTCAGTAATAACTAGAAGTGCAAATATTTGGATGTTAAATATAATTTACTTAAGCAAACTGAGTGACTTTTCTCTATCCCTGATGATAAATTTATGAAGTGAATGAGATTTTGAATAGGATCTTGCAAGAAGGAGAAAAGGGGTAGAAGGTGAAGAGGAGAAAGAAGAGAAGAAAAAAGAAGAAAGAAAAAAAGAAAGAAGAAACCACTATTTCTATTTGTGAACATGTCAGAGAGAACTATTTCAAACCAAGTTTTTTTTTTTAATGTTAGAAAATATGAATCTAAATATGGATTTCAGTTCCAGCTGTCAGCTAACTTTTCTATTTCTTTTTAAAATAAACTATTCCTATCAAACTTTAACAATCACTGCCCCATCTTTGGCAATCAGGACAAAATTATCAGTAATGGCACTAAGAGTGGCAAATGAAGAAACCACAACTATCAAGCAAGGGCTCCCAGGTTTAATGCTGACAATAGTCAGTAACTGAAGTCTTGGGAAGTATGACTTTTTAACATGATTTACTTAATGAGAAAAAGAAACTATTTTAAAGCCTGATTAAATTAAATCCAACAATAATTATTAACTACTTTGAGAATGGCATCATGCTAGTTCAGATAATACAAAGAAAAAGATGAAAAACAGAAAAAAAAAAAACCCTAATGAAAAATAATCCAGAGAGGACTCAGATACATGTCTATTCTCTCCATTTTTATTCGTTGAGTGATGTTTTGGGTTGCATTGGATTGGGTTTTCCTATGGTGATAGACGTTGGGAGCAATATCATCTCTTCTCTCCCACATCAATTTCAGAATTAATTTAAATAACTTAAAAAGCCAAAGGATAAAAGGTTAGGTATTTACTTCTAACACCTGACTGATAATCAAGTATGCAAAGAACAAATTTCAGTAATCCTTCCTCTATACCTTGTAGAAAATAAAAACATTTATTATTTATACTACACACTTCCTCTTTCTTAGATATGACCCTCTTTGTATTTCCTTAACTTTACCCAAAATGTGAAAAGAACCCTACCCCCATCCAAGTTTTCCCCCACCCCAATAACAGAGTGGCATTGGATGAGATCTTTAACTGGGATGAAGCAGATGTTGGCTTCATGCCGTCCTCTAACTTGATTATTCTTTGGACACGTTAGGCAAGCATTAGTGATTGATAATGACGCTAATTAACCCCTTTCCTTTCCAAACAGTAAGCTGCTGCCAGCGGGATGCTGCAAACAATAAATATAAAACACTGCATACATCAATATCTGTTTAAAGCACAACTTCATTTTGGCATGTTCAACTACACTGGTTTCAGTTAACGATTAGATATGTATTCAAACATTTGTCCTAAAAACAAAACAAAACAAAACAAAACCCTAATACAACTACCACTTATGAAAAGGCTCCTGTCACTTTAAGACCACAAAATGCTATCATACCTGTCAGATGGTGAAAAGTTAGACCATAATGGAAACCATGCACAATTTTTATTTCAGGTCTACACCTTTTTTTTTTTTTAAACTCAGTTATTCCAGCTTTGTTCTTAACCTATTTAAACTTGACACAATGAGGATGGACTACATGTAATTTCTTCTTTGTGGGAAAAAGAAAGTATCTTATCTTTGTTATACTTTCTGGGCATGAAATCTGACATACAACTGTGATGAATTTAGTTTGGGTTGAAATGAGGTGATAGAAAGTTGGGGGAAATGTTTTATATATAGTTATGAAATTCAAATTTTAAGCAGGATTTGGGTAAACTAGAAAGAATTTGATGTGATTATAGAGCCTAATACATCTTGACATAAAGAAATGTATAATAAATTTAGAATTTTGATAAATGAATATTCCTAGCAAGTGAATAAAATGTATTCAATTAACTAAAACCCCATGCACTTCTGAACTGAAATGGAATCGACTGTAATTGATTTATTTGAAACCAGAGGTTAAGGACTGAATTAGCTAAGTACAACTGGGTATTTCAAGCCACTGACTTCTCAAATGTCAAATCCTTTCTATTTTAAATATTATTTCAGCTGCGGGGCATTGCTGTCCTGATGGCTGTTCCACCAGTTAAATCTCAAATTATATTAATATTCGATTGGGGGAGGGGTTAAATTGTGATTTTTAAAGTTTTTTTGGAGGGGAGATAACTATAAACCTTGAAGGAGCACAGTGGTTTGATTTGAATCAGGTGTTGAAATTAGCACACACACACACACACACACACACACACAGCAAGAAGGATATCTACTTTAACATCCAACTATTTTTCCTAATTTGAGCTAATCTAAAAGAGTAAATGCTCTTAACTAAATTAGAACTTAACCTAGAATAATAATAGTAATGACTGATGCATTTAAAGATAAATCTGGAACCTGAAAAGGCAATCATCACATGTTTTAGAAGCTGCAGGTTGGTTACAGCAGAGAATTCCATATCCAAATAGTTTCCATTAGACCTATAAAATCTTTTTTTTCCCCAATAACCACCTCCCTCACCCAGCCATTTCCTCTCTAAAATGCTATGAAGCTTCCTTTTTGATTTACTTGGGGGAAAAAAAAAAACTATGCAAAGAACCATGATCCTTAAAATGCACAACTATAGAATAAAATGAACTAATTCTATATATTTTGAAAGCATTGTTTATTATGACCTTGTAATGTTCTAACACAACACTTCCTTTTTTCTCTTGCTCAGGATGCAAGGATTATATTGGGTACAGGATTTCAAAAGTAACAAGCATCTGTAAATCCAGATATGAATGAATGGTATTTAATAAGATTGTTTCCATTTAAAAATGAGTATTTATGTGTTGTTGTAGAAAGAGCAGCAATGTATTGCTGTTTATGAATGCTATTGTGCCTGAGGTTAGGATCCCCCACACAATCTGAGATGCAGCCAAGAAAAACAGCCCTGATAGACAATGCTTCATTTCACCTGCTACAGCACTGTGCATTTCATTTATGTCAAGAATATGTACAGTTAGGGTTCATTCACCTCATTATTTTGTTACATCTACTTTACAGTTAACCAGTCTCTCTAGGAAATAATAAATAACCGTTTTAAAAACAATTGCAGCTTTGCATTCAGAGGATCCACTTTCAATTTGTATTAGGAAAAATCCGCCATTGTTATGAACTAGCTTGCTTTTGAAAATAGAATTTAGACTCCACCAACTCTCTTCTGCTTGACGAGATTGATTTTACACTGCCTTCCCTAAGTAGATTACCAAAGCAAAATGAAACATATTGGACTTTATCTAATACTTTGCATCACCAGCTTTATCAAACATCAAAAAATATGAGCAAATGTTAATTCTCCCTGTAGTTATTCTATAT
This sequence comes from Sarcophilus harrisii, assembly GCF_902635505.1. Classification (NCBI taxonomy): domain Eukaryota; kingdom Metazoa; phylum Chordata; class Mammalia; order Dasyuromorphia; family Dasyuridae; genus Sarcophilus; species Sarcophilus harrisii. The sequence continues at coordinate 552,218,118 of NC_045426.1, read as the reverse complement.
ACCTTACAGTTAACCTGTGCCATTTTTGCTTTGAAAACACAGAAACATTTACCTCACGAAGCAAAGAGGTTTTGTTTTGTTTTGTTTTAATGAATTAGCATGAGCTCTAAATTAGCAATTCTTATTTACAAATACTAACATATAGGGTCCAAACAAAATACCTCTGGTATTCCAATAGACTGTCACAAACAATATGCAGATACATGTGTTTGGGTTTTGTTTTCATTTTCATTTCAGTATATTTGTATTTGTTTAGAGGTTCCTTCAAATAGGATGGGGGATGTGAAAGGCAGTTATAGAAAAGATATCAATGATGTATCTATTTTCCCAGTTTCCTGTATTTCTTTAAAAGCTATTTATACACAATCAGTCCACCTATAAATATGAAAATGAATTTGAATTCAATGTCTTCCATTCCACTACCACCAGTGCTTTTGTATCACAATTCTTTTCCTTTTCCAAAATTAGTTTTAGTTAATTTGAACATCTTATCAACAGTATATAATTCTGGTATTAATGAACCAGATTATTATTTCCCTAAGAAATGTTCACATTTTATTTTAAAACACAAATGAAACCTAGATTATCAACATAAATAAAACTTTATTTTATTTTTTAAAATAAAATTCTGTTTTGATTAAGGGAAAGATGGTGTGTCATTCCTTTAGCAGTAGAGACAATTTTTTATCCAAAAGAATACATTGTGTTTTATTGTGTCATTTGTCTGAATACAGACTCAGTGGAATATCTAAATGATACCCTGCTCTGAACTCCAAGTTGAAAGTAAGTTTTTATTATACTTGAGGGAAACAATGGGTTCAGCTGCTTATTGCAAGGAGCAATTGTCAAGGGAGAGTTAAACTCAATTACTGTAACCATACTGAATAAAAAATACTGCCAAGAACAAAAATACGCCTGGGTAAAGACAGCCACTGAATAAAAAAAATCGACATAAAGCGTATCAAATATTTATTTATCTGGGCAACAAAGGACTATGATACATTGACAGGCATGGAAACTACTGCCAGCACAACTCAATACAATACAACTAGAACTGCTTCCAATATGGCCAGTGGAAATACAGGATACCAGGTGGTCCCAAATGTTTGAAGTTCTTTGAACAAAAAAAGGGGTGGGGAGGGAATCCCTAACCTTGGACTAAAGACAATTTTCATTTATTGCTCTGATGATGCTTTTAAGGGAAGACAGTGGAGAAAAATAAAACTTTTTTCCTAAATCCCATTCCCAACCCCATCTTCATGACATAAGGTTTGTAAAACTGCTCATGTTTAAAAATCATTCTAGGATCCAATATCACTTTTAGAGTTCAATGAATGTAAATGTAATACTAATTATATTTTTAATTCATTTTATTTTTCTCTGTTTTTTAATTTGTTCAACTGCTTCATTGTCGCCTTAACATGCTACAACAGATCAAAAATCATGAATCCCAGAGAAAAAAAAATAATCCCCCAAACCTTGGATTTCTAAATAAGTACCATGAGCCACATGAAGAACTAAGAGGGAAGATTTAAACCCCACTAAACAAGAGGTAAACGAAATCACCAGATAAATAAAAAAAAAAAAGGTTTAAAACAGACTCACCATATTTACAATTCCCATTAAATTACACATAAATAAATATATACAGACATGAACACTGATTCCCTTATAGAGTAACTGCAAATTGTGTTGTCATAAAACGTTCAAGTTGGTCGCTTTACCTTGGAGAGGAAGAAGTTCTATAACTGAAGACATGACATGGAACTGCATGGATTTTGTGTTCAAGTTTATTCACAATACTGATAAAAATGTCATTATCCTTTTTGCCTTTTTTTTTTTTTAATATGGCTACAATCTTAACTGAAGTAATGTAAGGGGAGGTGGTGATTCAGTCCCATGAAGCTCATAGAATTTTTTTAAATTTTTTTAACTGTTTTTTTTTTTTTAGAAAAAAAATGTTCTTTCTTTTTTATTTATTTTTCTGTTGGTTTACTTAAAAAAAAAAGTTCACAAACTCAGACAGAACTTTTCTTTGCTGGCTCCACCGCCTGTTCTGTTCTCTTAGGCTCCAAACGGGGGCGAGGGAGTGTTGATGATGAAGGGGGAGGAGGCAGAGAGGGACTATGAATCAGGGTTGTAGACAGAAGAAAGCATTCTTGCAGACTCAGAGAACAGAATGGGCAGCAGTCGATCGCTGATTCCAGAGCTGTAGCCTGCCAGGTGGTGGTGATGGTAGGTGATGAAGAAGAAGATGGGTGCAGAAGAGAAAGGAGATGGGAAGAGGTGAAAAGATGAAGCAGGGTGGAGCTGAGGAGAGGGAAAGAAGGAAATCCTCACTTTCGGTGTTTCTCCTCTTTGTCACCACTTTTGGCGCTGTTGTCTGTGTGGCTGTTGGGATTGTTGCTGAGGTACATTTTGTCCATGGCCTTGAGTGCCTCGGTGAGATAGTTCTGCAGGGCAGTGACTGCTGCGCACACTGCCGGGCTGCCGAAGCCATGAGAGATGAGGTTGAAGTGGGTCAGGCAGCTCTGAATGCCTGGCTCTAAGATAGGATTGGGCCTTGAGTTCCCCAGGGGAGATCGGTCCTGAGCCAGCAGGTCGGTGAACTCTTTACAGATCTGTCTGAAGCACAAGTGGAGCAGAGAGAGGTGGGAGAGAAAAAGAAAAAGAGAAGGAAAGAAAGAAATGAACCATTGCTGTCAGCAGCAGCAAGAGGGGGGCACTTTCCCTGCTAGATTATATAACCATCTGGAATACAAAACTGGGTTTCCCTGCCACCAAGCTAAAGATGTATACATGTAGATAATGTAGTATCTTACATTTTACTTTTTCTATTGACCATTTAAAGACTCAGACAGTATTTCTATGTATTTCTCAATGGGCCTATACAGGCAAATATATCCCACTCCATCTACTTATTCACCCCACCCTTCACCTTCATCTCACAAAAACAAGTATTAAACATTTCTCCCCTGAGACTCATGTCTCAAACATACATCTCGACACTCAAAGGCACATGTGTATATGCATGCTCACAGAAGGAAGTCAAAGAAAAGAAGCACTGCTCAGCAATAGATAAATACCTTCAATATGATCTACCTATCAGCCTTCACAGTAAAAACTCTATGGTATATCCCCACTGGGTACAGTTCTTCCTATAGTCACTTTGCCTATCACTTGTATTTAGGATAAACCTTTTACCCTTTCTATAGTCCCCCTTCAGTGAGTTGAACATTGAAAGAAAGATAATATTTTGGATTTGATTTACAATTGTTATTGTTGTTTTGTTTTGTTTTGCTTTGCTTTTTTTCCTGAGCAAAAGAACAAGATGTAAAAGGGACAATTGAGAATGACCTATCTAGGACAGGTACAATGTTCATTTTATCCTTATGCTGCTTTCCCCCTAAAAACTACAAAAAGAAGGCTGAGAAATTTTCAAAGGGATAGTGGGTGAGGTTGAGGGTGTGTACACAAGCATACATGTGTGTGCATGTGTTGAAGGTGAAAGGAGAGGAAAGAGACTAATTTTCAAAGCAGAAAAGCCAGGTTGGTACTACTTGCAATGAAGAAACCCTCCCTGCCTAATTGAAAGGAAAACTAAACCAAGGACCTTGCCCAGTCTGCCTCAAAGGTTTTTCAATGTGCTGATTGGGGAACTGAGTTTAGGGAAAGAGAAGGGGTAGAAGGAGTTAACACTGGGGAAAAATGAATCAGGATGAGCAAAGAATAAATAGGAAGAACTGGCTATCTATAAGCTTAGGCTATCTCTATCTTCCCCACCACAAACTGCCTCTATCTCAATCTTTCATCAACTGCATCCTCCTTTGTAACCTCCTCCAGCTTCTACCCTCTGGCTCTGTGCCCTTTGGTGACATCTCCATTGGTAATTAAGGTCAATTAAATAAGCCTTTTAATTTTCAGAAAACATATCAACTTTTTTTTTTTTTAAACATACCACCTGGAGAAGCCTTTTTAATTCTGGCAGAAACAAATCCTGACTGAATTTTGATGTAGGTGTAATTTGGATCATTTTGAAATCTCTTCCATAAATCCCCTATAGCTTAAAACATCTGAGATCATGGGAAAAGTGTGGAGAAAATGTGGCAGCAGGCAGCAAGGAAGCAGGCAAACCTAGAGAGAAGGTAGTAAGTAGGTTGGGGGTAGGAAAAGGAGCAGGTCTGAAATGGGCCAGCATCTGGTTTGTGTATTTCATGGGTATGAGCTCCATGTCCTTGGAAAATGCCTCCTTGAGAGAAAGAAACTGATATATATCAGTCCAAAGGCAAGATTATTTCCCCTTTAAGGATTTGGTCCTGATCTTTTAAAAACAATATAGCCACTGAAATATAAAGTCATCTACTATCAAATCCCAAATTAAGGAAAACTGCTAAAGGGCTGGAGAAAAGGAAGAAAAAGAAAAAGGACGCAAACTGAACTTTACTTCTTCCTTTATAACACATGATACTTTGATAACCTACAAAATAGTTTAGCTACTTAACAAGAAAAAGAATGGAGGATAAATTAGGGAAAGAAAAAAAAAGATTTTCTTTTTTCTCAAAATGCAGTTATACCAACATTACAGAGGGAAATGTCTTACTTTGTAGCTAGAAGCATGTTTTTTCTTGTCACTTGCTCATTGGGATCGGAATGTTGTCGGTTGAGAAATTCAGCTACTGCTTTGGCAGGGAATTCAGTTTCACACACGTACCCAAAATCCCTGGCTAGGTGTACTGCTTCTCCTGGCAGAAGGTTGGAAAGACAGAGAAGTGGGAGGAGGTAGAGAAATATGGGATCAATACATAGATATACAACTATGGGAATAACTGAATTCTTCCTTTTCCCAGTTCCCTAAATAAATAAATAAATAAAAAACAGCCAGGCAAATCCAAAACTGGGAAGAGGGAGGGGAGGAAAGGGAAGGAGGAATGCTGTTTAAGTATTTTATTTTTCTTCTCTAGGACCAAAGGTCAAGATACATAAATATCATAAATTTTCCTGCCCTCCTTTCCCCCTTTCCAATAATGATGGCTTCCTAGACAATGTTAAAATGTATCTTTTATAACAAACTCCCACCCATAAACACATTAATGAATGATATTCATAATTACTCTTGGAGCTTTTCTGAAAAGAACAAAATGCTTAAAAATTAACCTGATGGTATTTAATTATCTGTTCACCCCCAAACGATTAACCATGAGAATTTTAGGGTCACTCTACTGAGTCTGTCTGTTTTGTTGATTTTCAAATCTTTGGTTTTAATTTCCTGAACCAGTTGGTTTTTACTGCAGGGCTTCCTGCCATTAGCTCCAGCTCCGGAAGAACGCATGCGCCAATTAGAGCTTCAAAGCCCCGCTCAGCGGAGCTTGTTTCCATAAAATGGAGCAGATCATAAACAATAACAGTATTCTAGAAACTCCCTTACTGCCACAGGACTCAGATCCCCAACCCCAACACTTACTCTTATGCTAAAAATTAGGCATCACTATCAACCTATCTGCAGATCAGCTCCTTGTTGGTAAATGTGGTGGGGAATGTGGGCTAAATTTCAATATTACTGTACATGAATCTATGGCATAAAACAATAGCTTAAGATTACTGTCTTCCACCTCTAATAAAATCAATAGGTTTAATTATTCCTAAGTATATTCCTAAGTACATATTCTTAAACTTTTAAAAAAGTTATCTGCCCCCAAAATGAATACACTGAAATATATTCCATAACTGGATTATAATCTTTTTATATATATATACAAGGATTTTCCTGATTGACCATTATCACTTCAATTTACAAAAATGTATATAAAGATTTGCTCACTCTACATATAACTGAATTTTAAATTTGCATGGCATTTTACGTGCTTATAATTTTTCCCCTTTTCAACTTAAAACATTTCCAACAGGACACAAATAAAAGCAAGCTATAAATTCATTCCAATATAAGCAAATTTAAGCAAACTTGATAATCTAAAAAAGACAATTGACTACAAAAGCATCTGTCCTCTTAAGCTATGATAAAGTTCTGTCAGCCTATTTTTGGTTTTTTGGTTTTTTTTTTAAGAACCAGCAATAAGAGAATCATTCAAGTAATGCTTGTATTTTCTTTGACTTTCTACATTTAAATCAATAAAAGTCTAAAATAGCTCAATTATATTTTTTCACCTCCAGAACAGCACAATGGAATAATAAAGAGGCATTTGTTTAGAAAACCAGAACCAAAAAGGGAGTGTACCTCTGAGCTTTCAGGATAGTCTTAAATCATGACTCAGGTCAAAGATTCCCAAATTAAGTCAGGAAGTAATGGTCACGCATTTCTTAAATGCAGATGTCAGAAGAATTTAAATGATTTACTTTTGAGATCTTTAAAGGGGACAGAAACTTTAAATTTAAGAATTTGCAGTACTTGAAATTTCAAATTGTTTAAAATCAGAGGAGGACTGGGAGATGAAATTGTGTGGTAAAGATGAAGAAGGTCAGAGTAAAGAGATCATTCAAACACTTTATTGTTTATTCCTAATATTTTGGACTAACCAAATTGGCTCAGAAGGTGAAGTTATGTAACTAATGGAAAGTATCATTAAAATATTATCTTCCCCTATGACACATTTTCAAATAAAACAAGCTCCTCCTAATACAGAAGTGGAGGTACTTACCCTCTACTAGTGATGTGAGCAAGGTGACATTGGCTGCCTTACGTCTTCCTGCAGGAAGGTTTAATCCTATTTTGTCCAATTTTTCTCTTAAAGATCTTCCCCCATTTTTAGACTTTGCCCTGTTTCAGAGACACAAGAGAAGAATTTAGGATGATGTGTCTGTAATTCTAAATATCACTTTTCCCTAAGTTATTTTGAAAGTTGCCTAATAAGAAAGGTGGAGGGTTCACCTAAAGGAGTAGGAGTGAATTGTGTGAGAAGTTATACCAAAAGAACAGATTTGATAATATATTGAAAGATTCACTCTCCAAATCCTTAAAGGGTAGGAGGAGAGCAGCAAAACAAATGCTTCCACCAAACAACCAATATCCAGCTTTTTAAGCAATTTTATAATTGGAATTATTTTTGAATCTTTTACTTATTGCTGATACTAATAGCAGTAACATATAATAACTAATATTTCTATAATGCTTTGAGGTTTGTGAAACACTTTGCATACATTATCTCATTTGATCTAACCAAATCCCAGTGGAGTCTTTAAACTCTTTGGAAGTTGCACTGTAGGGTTATTCACACAGTGGCCAAAGTCATCATCACTCTTTTTTCTCGCCATTGCTCTAGCCGCAATGGGAAGTTCATTTCACTAAACTGTTTACATGGCATGTCACCAGCTTAACTACAAATGTCAAAAAAAAGAAAAAAAAATCAATCTTAAAGAATTCCACCACATGGGGGAGGGGGAAGAAAAAGGAAGGCGTTTCTAAATAGATGTCTAAATAAACTATCACGCACAGAACCGAGTTGAGATATTGTTTAAATCAATCACCATATTAATTAATTTCAGATTTTATTCCCTACCCAAGTGATCTTTAATTGTGTGGATTAGATTATGTTCCCCTAGGTAAACAGTCCCTAATTTAGGGGTGGGCAAAGAGAAAAAAGGCAGATGAAACTGACAAAAAATAAATTAGCATAGAGTGAAAAAGACGAACCAATATGTGGCTACTTATTTTTAAATGTTTGAAAATACAGTGCCATCTGCATTTTATGTAGGGGATACGGCTCTCCAGGTACAGTTCTGCAGGCCCACGCATGCATATCTTTTAAAAATGGATTTGGAAAGTCGTTGGGCTTATTTCTCGAGAAAATGAAAGGGAAAGAAAGGCAGGGAAAGCAGGAAAGCACCCCGTCCTGTTTCTTCAGTAGGAGAGCAATTATCCCAAGGCTCGCAGCGAGCTGGTTGGGAGAGCTGGGGGGCACAGTTAGGGCAGAATCTAGAGAACCGTCCTTAAGAAGGCACGACTTAATAGCGGGGCGGGGAAGCTCCCGTGAAACGGGAGAGCACGGAGGCGGGTCCCAGACAGGGCGGGCCTTCGGGAGTTAGCAGGGCATCCGCGCTCGGGCTCAGGGAAAACGGCGACCCTGCGGAAGGGTATGTTTCAGGGCCGGATTTGCACCAGGGGCTGCGACCAAAGCGGAGGGAGGGAAAGACGCTAAGGAGAGCGCGTGCCCGAGACAGCGCGAGCGCCCGGCGCTAGGCGGGCGCTGGAAGGGAAGGGGGCGGAGGGAGGGGTGGGGATTGGGAGAGCCGACCACGCAGGGACCAAGAGCGCAGGCGCGGCCCGCTCTCCGCCCCGCCTCCTTACTCCGTGCTCCTCTCCCCGCCTCCCTTCCCAGGGCGGGGAGAGAGAAGGGGAGGAGCCGGCAGGGAGGCGGGATGGGGCGGGGTGGGGCAGGGTGGGAGCAGGAGCTAAGCGCCGCTCCGGCGCAGGCGTAGCGCGGCTCCTGGAGGCTGCGCCGGGCCGGGCCGGGCCGGGCCGGACCGGACCGGACCGGACCGGACCGGACCGAGCCTCACCTCCGGAGCACTCCACCCAACAGCGACGCGTTGAGACACTCGGGAGGAGAGAGGCGCCGTTGAACTTCCGCCACCGTGACCTTGTACTTCGAGGTGGAGCTGAGGAGCGAGAGGCGACCCGGAACTGAACAGAAGACCTCATTGGGGTTCACGACGCCACCGAAGAGGTTGTCCTTGTTAATGGGGATGGCGGAGACGGCGTTGCTGTTGGACTTGGACAAGGACACGGGGCCTGCGGAGAAAGATACGGGGAGGCTGTGGGGGGCGCCGGGTCATCGAGGGCTCCCCCAAACCAAGCGAGTGAACATAGCCACCCCAAAAGCCGCCTCTGGGCCCCGACCTCCCTTCGCCCTTCTCCCTTCTCATTTTCCCACCTCTTCTTTTCCCTCTTATTCACAACTCTTCTCTCCTTTTCTTCCTGACCTCTTTTCCTCTTCCCATTTGTTTAATCTTCTTTTCCCTGTCTCTTCCTCCCCTCCCTACGTTTCCCCTATCTTTTCCACCTGTTTCCTTTCTCCCTTTTCCTCTTCTCTTTTCTTTCCTCCCCCTTTTCCCTTTGCTATTTAATCTCCATTTTTTCTTCTCCTTAATTCTATCCATCTTCTAGTTTTTCTCTTCTCCCCAATTTTAAAGTTGCCATTATTCTTGCTTCTCTTCTAGCATTTAGGGGTGTTGTGCCTCCCGCTCCCCAACTTGTCCACTTAATATCTCTGGTTTCCTTCCTCCCTCTCTAAAGTCTTAAAACTGTCACCATCAAGAGATGGGTCCGGAGCTTTCCCCAGAAATAAGCAGTCATAAGCATATAAACTCTTCATACAAGCAAGTCTAGGCAGCATATACGTTTTCATACAAACAGGGATAGGTGGTATACAAGCTCTTGTACTGAGATTGGATCAGTCTCCCTCCAATCAGTTCTATTTTGGGGGTTTGCATTTGGGTGGGGAATTTAAGTTGAGGGCTTTGCATCAAAATAATAATAATAATAATAATCTGAAGCATTAATTCTAGGCTGGAGGGAAAAGAGGTGTGTGTGGAGGATACATATCAGCTGATCAGTAGTTCTTGGTTTGCTTTTGAGGGACCCTGGTAGTAGGGTGGAGCAGTCCTCTCAGTATCTTTTAGAGCTGAGGAGAAAAGATTCAAAGAGGATTTTGGAGAATTGATGGAGAACTCAGTGGGCAGAAACAAGGACTATAAGTGAACTTTGGGGTTAAAGTAACACTACCACTTATAAAAGATGGATTCACTTCTATACTCAGGATATTTGACTGATAAAATGAGTCCTGCATTTCAGTTTTTGAAAAATGTTCAACATTAAATGGGCAAGTATTAACAGCCTGAACATCTGAGGGCCTGTAGAGAAATGTTAACGAGTCAAAACTTCATTAGAATACATACATAATGTGCTTTGTTTTGAAAATTTTTAACAACCTGGCAGACTAAGTAGATCTCTGGGAGTGAGGGCAAAAGTTGTGTCCTTCCTCCTAAAAAATTGCACACAATTAATTTTAAAGCTACGGTTAAATTCAAAGCCACTGAAAAGTGTTTTGACCAATTTCATTTCTCAACACAAACATACTCGGAACCATTTAAATAAAATACGCTTTTAAATAGAATTTAAAATTTCACAAGAACACGTCAAATATATATTATATACGTATGTAAGTAGTCTCATACTATATAATATTGTTCTTCTGTTATGCGTTTCTTAGTAGGAATATTCTAAATGGGGGGGGGGTTAGTTTTTGGATAGATCACTTGTGACATTAATAGCTCTGGGGAGGCTAATAGAGACAATAGGAGTTAAACGAACTCTGGAGATTACTAATAAAAGAGCCAATTATCATGTCGACTTGGAAAGAGCATCTCTTAAGATTTATCCCTTGCACATCTAATTTGACGTGACAAAGGCTTCACAGACACAAAAAAATGAAACTTTAAACTAGCTATCTGTGTACTGATTAGGTTTAGAAATGAGAACAGTTTTATATAGCAACATCCTCTAGTGATGCAAAGAATTCTGAAATAACACTGCCAACAGAACACAGAAATGTTGCTACCTAGAGCAATAACATATAAATTCACTCATTCCAATCAACTTTATTTCTACTAACTAAACCTAATACAAATTACAAATCCATGCAAATCACTTTATACCTTTCTAACCTAATACAATTTGAAAATTGCAGTGAAATCTTGGGAAGAAGGTATAAATTTGAACCAAAACCTAAACTTCTTTGCGCCTAACTTAGAGTAACAAAAGGTTTGTTTAAAAATCCTTAGCCAACAGAATAAGAAATTAAAAAAACAAGAAATCTATTTTGTTTCTAAGGAAAGCCATGTGCCACTTTTAGCTATTATCCTTATTTCAGTATAAAAATTTGTCAACTATTCCATCATAAGTTTCTTAATGTCCATGGGCTTTTAGTCCCAGTCGTCTCATGAAATTAATTGAAATATATGACCTTTTAAAAAGTGAGATGCCACTACACAATGAACAAAATAAATAATTTTCCATATTAAAAAAATTCAAAATACTAACAGAAAACAAAACGTAAATCCTGCTAAAGGATAAAAGGCTGATCATTTCAACATTGCTGGTCCATGCTTATCTATTTACTACCTGCAAGCCTTTAGGAAATCCTTTAGAAAGAGAGAGAAAAAATAAAGCTCTGCAAGTTCTTTTAAATAGTACACTGCCTGTAAGGACATGCTTGGAATGCAGAAGGAAATGGCTTACCTTTCTTAATTACAGTTTGATCTGGGATGTTAATACCGGGGTCTTCTACATGCTGCAACAAAAGGATACGGAGGGATTTAAATGTATAATCATAACAAAAGGAAACGAATGTATGGGGATGGTGGGGGGGGGGGAGGAGTGAGGTTGTAGAAATGAAATTTCCCCTCCTATATAATGACATTTATATATAAACATCTCATGTTGGCTTATTGGAATTTTCAGCTTTGCAAATCAAGAGGCTTCAGTGCAGACTGATGGCCAAACCCTCCCACCCCTAGCATATACATACAACCCACATCTCAATATTTTCTCTTTGGAAATAAAACCTAGAGCCTGAATACCTTATCTTTGACAAAGTACAATTTAACCTTTAAATTGAATCTCACTTAAGTTTGGCGCCTCATCACCTTCCCCCCCTTTCTCCTCCTTTCCTTCTCTTTTTCCCCTCCCCCCCCCCCCATATTAGGATTCAAGTATGCAGCCTAACTACAGCTCGGCTTAAGGCTTTCAAAAGCTACAAAAACAATGGAAAGTAGTCGATGAAGTAACTAGGGAATAGTGAAAATCATTTGGAAACATTTTAGGTAGTGCGATAAATAGCTAACGCATATTCATATTTGGTTTGGAAAACCAAAAAAGAAAAAAAAATAGGTCCCCCTTTCTGAATTAAATAACTAGAATATGAATATAATAAAGACCCTCAAATTACTGTTCTTCAGGCTCAGGTTTGGGTGTTGCTTTTTTACAAATGGACTTTTGTGTGCTGGAGTCAAAACGTGATTAGAAAGTAAAATGAAATCATGTTTTCTAATTCAGAAACTGACAGGCAATATAATGTCTGGCTGTGTTTACAAATTAGCACCAGTGCTGCTGAGATAGAAGATTTCGCAATCGTTACCAAACACAGGCATTACCATTTAAAAAACTATTACTTCCTTCTCTAGTCTTTGTCCAACAATAATACTGATTCAAACATTTTCCATTCTGTCTTGGATTTATGCTCCTGTTAATTGTGCCTGATCTCAATGATTCCGGGTGGATGGTACTAAGTTGCTTTATTACAGGTTTTATTATACTCAATGCTCTCATTTGTAACTTGCCTAAAGTGCTTCTGGATTTAAGTATAATTAAATTGAGAAATGTTCAGAAATGACTACTGCGGCAGTTCTTGTGTTTTAACTATATGGGGAAATATGATCCCTTTATGCATGCACCCTAAACCCATAAAGTAAATGTAGTGTGGCATAATACTTTTATTTGTGTTATTTCTAGACATATTCCATACAAGGAAAACTGTTAACTTTAAAATCCCACTGAGATATTTATGATTAATTTTAACCATCTACTTGATTTTTTAAAATATTAAGTAGTTGCAGAACTGAAAAACTGAAACCGACCCCTTTCCTGACCCAGATTCCTTTGAAAGAAACTTTTTTTAAAGGTAAAGAGGAATGATAGATTTCTTTATTTTTATTTGATCACTGTTAATTTCTCCTCACCCACTATTTTCACCAGAGTGCCTTAATGTTACAGATGTGTTCCAACTACCACTGGATTTGCAAAAAGTATAGCAATTATAATTCACAGAATTTCCATAAATATGGATCATAGTTTTGCAATTTGGATATTTTGAAGGAGGGATCTAGGTAAAAAAATTCAAGATTTTAGGGCACAATGTTATAACCCCCAATTAAAAAAAAAAAAAACATTCAATTAAACCATTTCCTCTGTGGACAATTTTGTTTCAGGAAGAAACCATGCTGAATGTCAACCGGTTTTTTTTTTCCCCCCATACATATATGTATATGTACATATACACATGTGTATATACATCCATGAATATATGATAGAATGTATCCCAAAATATTTTGGGTCCTGTGTATATGATATATATATATCTGATATAAATCCCCCATTGTGAAAAAAAAAAGTGCCTATTTGCCATTCAAGCCTACTAAATACAACTTTTCAGTGGTTAGCTTTAGCTAAGTACAAGCTATAATAAATTTCCTGCTCTGTCCAATTTACCAAGGGTTTCAAGATGACCAAGAAAACAGAAACAGGGTAAGTTTATCTGACCATCATCTTTGTAATAATGGGGTTATAATCATTAAACTGTCAGTAGACATATTGCTAAAATATTTGATACAGTAATTTGGGATAGCATTTTAACAAAAATCACATCCAGATACATTTCCTCTGAAAAGTGACTTTTTCAGGAACTGGCTAAAGTTTTAATAAGATTATTGGCATGTTCTAATTCTATTTTAGAAATTGGGAGGGAACCATAAGTATACATTTAGAGCAACAAAGGTGGTTTAGGTTAAATTTCAGAAGGTATTTTCAAATTAACAATAGTTTGCCTTCTAAATAACAAATGTACCAATGCCATGCTTAATTAGAATTTTAAAATTGTATTGATAACTAAATTAGAACTAAACTATTACTCAATAAATTTCAAAACATTTAATTTAATATAGGGTATAGCAGATCTTGATAGACTTTGATAACCCAGCTAATGATTTATGAGGTCACTAGCACTCCTAGTAAAAGATAAGGCAGTATTTTAATATACCTCTAGTCTGATTTTGCTACATACTTTTTTCTTTAACCATGATAGGTTGTGAAAATGGTTATTTTAAAACTTAACATTTTACCACTTTATGTAACCTGGAAGAACTGTTTTTCTTCTAATGCCATTTTTACCCACTTTTTTTTTAAGCTTTGAGGGCATTTAATAAGCTCTCTTAGTTGTCTAACGTTTTTTTTTCCCCCAAGACAGTGAGAAATCCCAAAAGTAAGGCCTTGTGGTGGTATTACATACTCCTCCAATCGGAACAGCTTATTGTCATAGAGAAGGGAAGATACTGTCAATGATGGCTTTAATTTGATTTATTTATATGTTAGTGGAAATGTTAATGCATGCATTGTTTGTAGGGAGCAGTAGGAACCTATTGTTCTTGGTGGAGAACTCTCTGCCACTTTTTCGTTTGTTTTCTTTGGATCTTCGTTTCCACCGAAAAGAAAACACCAGTACCACGGTTCTGTCACGGCTTCAACCATTCTATTTAGTCTTAGATAACTTTTCTACTCTGGAGGAAATGAGAAGCAGGAAAGGAGGACATACCTTCCTCTTTCCCCAAGACCCCACTACGGCCCTACTTTGCACTGAAACTACCTTTAACTGGGGGAGGAGGGAAGGAGGATATCTTAATCTTTCTTACCGGTACATCTTCTATAGCATGAGGTATTGAATGGATCGGAATGTCTCCTAGTCCTGAGCTCAGCCCATGGGGTCCGTGCAGTAGATCCTCATGTCGCCGATAATCCCTTCGAGGATCCAAGCCCGATAACTGATGGGGTAACCCCCGATGTGTGTGTAACAGCCCAGCTTCTTGGCTTTGTCTCTGTCCCGGCCAGCCTGGGTGCTGTGGCTGAGGTTGGGCGTGAAGAGGATTCAGGCTATAAGGATCATTAACGTGGGAATAAGGATCTTGCGACTGGGGGTAGATGGGCTGGTAGGGAGGGGGAAAGTAAGGAGGCTGGAAGTCTGCGTTGGGCGTGTGAGAGAGCGGAGGGGCACTCGTATAAGGTGACTGACCAACAGTTCCCAACTGGGGTAACCGGGCAGTCCCATTGCTGGTGCCATCGTGACGGTCCTAGGGAGAGGAAGAAAGAAGAGAGGGAAAACAACAGATATAAAATCTGAGTTGCTTATATTAAATCGGTTTTGTATAGCTTACTCATGAAACTTCCAGGTTCTCGATTCCTGATTCTTTTCAGCCGCCGGAGCAGCGTTTTAAGATTGTCTATTAACTTTCTGGTTTCGGTGGAAAGCCCCCCAAAAGTGAAGGACATTTTCAAAATTTCTAATTGAATTCTGGTGTAGACTAGGGGATAAAGAATACATCCCTATGTATTTCTTCAAATAGAAAAAATTAGAAAGGGGTCTTCTAAATTTGAGAGGATTCAAATGCCACACCAAACCTCCCATAAGCAAAATAAAAAGTCCTGGATATTAAACAGTAGAACCGCTTCCTCCTCCTGCCT